>NC_139625.1:55748223-56373223 GCF_964638095.1 Poromitra crassiceps | reverse complement strand
TATATAATAGCCTATAGGCTACTGAAATAGGGATGGATTCCGTGGTCTGAATTTGACTTGACTAGATATCACATATAGATTTCTGTATGTATGATTGCTCTGTCTGGGGTATGGATCATGTGAACAGCTACTGTAATGCGCATAATGTAATCTGTACATAATGAATAGTTAATAAGGCAAATCCTTTTTTACAGCACACACTTGCATGCGTGGACAACACCAATGCAAGGCACATTTTGCATGCATAAATGCTGTACATTTACATAATCTTTTCCTCCTCGTCTGTGTAGTGCAGTGGTAGATTCCCTGCCTATCAACACGAGGGTCTCAGGTTTGAGCCCCCATCCATACAGACACAATGGCCGTGTCTGTGGGTGCGAAGCCGGTGTGGTATTAGTCCTAGTCACTGCACTAGCGCCTCCTCCTCTCCCTCGATCGGGGGGGCCTGTTCTGGGGGAGGGGAACTGGGGGGAATAATGTGATCCTCCCAAGCACTACATCCTGCCGGTGAAACCCCTCACTGCCAGGAGAAAAGAAGCTAGTCTACAACTCTCCCCAGATCAGCAGAGGGAGTGGGGCAACGACAAGTACAATTGTGGAGAAAACAGGGGGGAATTCCGGAAAAAAATACTTCCCTCATGTTCTCATTATATCTTGCATAAACAATGTTTTTTTTTATTCTCACATTGCATATATTTGAATTGTTTTTGTATATTCATGTACGGTACACCTTTACAATAAGGGTACATTGGTTAGTTCATGCTTAATAATGCTTAATAACATGTAATAAGCATTAACTAACTTAGTTAATGCTTATTAATGGTTAGTCAACCCTAACCATTAACTAACTGTAAACTATTAGATCATGTATAAAGTCATACTTGGTAAAGACATTAGTAAATGATTACTAGACACATTAGTTAACTGTTAATGAAGGGTTAGTTAGTTAATTATTATTAAGCATTAACTAATGCCTAATTAATGTACCCTTATTGTAAAGTGTTACCACATATATACTGGATTGCTTATTCATCTTACTTTTTCTCAGTATGTTCTGTGCTTATTTGCACAGCTTGCATAGATAATGTCTCATATATTTCTACTTTATGTATTTCCCCCATTTGTTCTATTCGTGTTCATTTTGGACATATAGTTGTGTGTGAGGTATATTTCCATGCTCTTAAGACGCAGAGAATCCACTACACACCACTGAAGATCAATGGGACCCTGGTGGAGAGAGAGAGCAGCTACAGACCCTTGGAGTTCACATTTCTGAGGAGACCTGACATGGTCTAAAAATCTACATTTCCACCCTGGTGAAGAGGAGGAGGCAGCGCTTGTACCACCTCAGGCGACTGAGGAACCTGAAGAGCTGCACAGTGCTGTAGAAAGCTTTCTACTCTGCCACAATAGGGATAGGACATACACCAGGCGGTGCAGGTCCAGGATTGCCTGGGTTCAGACCTTTGTATCCGCCCACTCCACCGAGTTGAGTTTTGCCTGCTTCTTTTCTGGCATCCTGATATGCAACAGCGATTTCCTCAGTTGAAAGAATGACTCGTCCAATGAGCGGCGAGGGGGACTAAAAAACTCTCTCTCGTAACGGACAAGCCCGTCTTTTATTGTCACACGAACACCACAATACATGCATGCGGTCACAACACACTCATGCTGACGGTGGCATTTAACCCATCCAGGCATGTCCTTTCCTCCGAGGGGCAGGCCAGGAGCAGTGGTCGCGTTTTCTTTCCAGCGCCCGGGGGCCAACTTCGGATGTTGTCGTCACTGGTCGGATGACGATGACGATCTGATCTTCTGCATGTTTTTGGTGGGGGGGTTATATAAGGAGGAACCCCCTGCGGGAGCACGGGGAGAACATGCAAACTCCACACAGAGAGAAAGGCCCTTACGACGAGATAACCCACCTGGGCAGTAGGCACTGAAGATATGGGGGGAACACAACCACAGCGGCCACAGTGTCCCAGGCGAGAATCGAACTCAGGACCTTCTAACTGTGAGGCGACAGCGCTACCGACTGCGCCACCGTACCCCGACTAATAATTAGCCAATCCTTTATTTATCCCCATGGGGAAATTAATCCTCTGCATTTGACCCATCCTCTACTAGGAACCTTCCTAGAACTAGTCTAGGAGCAGTGGGCAGCCGCCGGGCAGCGCCCAGGGACCAACTCCAGTTCTTTCGCCATTACCATGGTCAGGGGCACTGACAGGAGAATTAACCCTATACATACGTACATGTCTTTGATGGTGGGAGAGAGCACCCGGAGAAAACCCACACAAACATAGGGAGAACATGCAAACTCCACACAGAAAGGCCCTGGGACGGACCGGGTTTCGAACCCGCGACCTTCTTGTTGTGAGGTAACAGCGCTAAACCACTGAGCTACCGTGTCGTACCTTCCAAAGAGCGTGATACAGGTGTGTAGTGCTATCTGTAAAACTGGGGGAGCGCACCTATATGAGGAACAACCCCCCCCTCCCCTATTTTACTATTATAAACAAACCCTTGGGGGAAAAGTGTGGGAGCTCCGCTCCAATGCGCTCCCACAGCACTACACCTCTGAGCAGGAATTCAAGTGCACCGGCCGAACCTCATAACAACAATGGCGACCGCTGGATGAGATAGACGCTGCTATCGAAGCTGTTTTTAATTTATTAAAAGTTACAATCAACACTCTGTTTTAAAATGATTAATTCAAAGTTTTTGTGTTTGTTTCTTTGTTTTTTTGCAATCTCCTCACTGGATTATATTCAGGCGGATACGTTGAGCTCAGTGATTGGTTAGGGAAACTCAAGCCCCCTGGAGGATTTCCCTATGGAAATCTGTGGAGGCAATGACAGACTGAAGAAGGAAATGGAGTGTAACGAGTTGACAATTGGGTCTGATATCAGGCTAGGTTCAGGACAAGAAGGATCATTAAGGACATTCACCACCTCAACCACAAACAGCAGCGCCTCACTCCATCAGGGCCAGGTCTGAGAGCCTGAGAAGGAACCTCTTTTCTTAGGCCATCCGATTCAGACCATAAGATCTTAAAACCCACAACAACAACACCACCACAACAACAACAACAACAACAACAACACACATCCTGGATTTCCCTAACCTCTGCATTTTGTTGCAGCTCTTGTAATTGTTTATAACTGATCACCTACCTATTTTATTAATTTTATTAATTTTATTTTTTATTCCTTATTTCTATTTTTTATCCTATGTCATATTTCATTATGCAGACATCACTTTATCACTGTGTCACTCTCCTGCAAATAGCTTTGTTAAATGAACACTTTGTTGCTTTTCAACCTATCTATCCGAAATCGGGATATAGTGTGAAAAACGTCTTTTTATGTTTTCTCTGTCTCTGGGGCGCAACTTCAGGATCTCTGATCTACTTCCACTGAATAGGAGGTAGAAAATCAGATTGGGAGCTTTACCGAACCTTAACAAGCCATAGGAACTGGCAGGGGCGGAGTTTCTGCCAGCTGATGAACGGGGAACTCTCCGTGTAAGCAACATGGAAGGAAGGTAAAAAAAAATGATGTTCTCTGTATCTGGGGGCGGCATTTGCTCAAGAGGCAGAGCTGTCGCCTGGGAATCGGAAGGTCCCGGTTCGAGGCTGGCTCCTCCCAGTAGCGTGTCGAAGTGTCCTTGAGCAAGACACTGAACCCCCTAACTGCTCCCGACGAGCAGTTAGCACCTTGCATGGCTGCAGACGCCGTCAGTGTGTGAATGGGTGAATGTGAGGTATTCAAATGTCCTTTGGGTAGTGGATAGACTATATAAAATATCTACAGTATAAATACAGTCCATTACCATTTACCATTGTTCATCTGTATTTACAAAGCAGCCAAGTTTTAATTCCTTGAATCCTTGAATTAATGCTTGGTGATTGGATGATAAATCTCTCCTGTTTTCTGCACCTGGACTCTTTTTATGTAACCAAAATTTTAAAGAGCAGTGATTGCATAAGTGGTGTCGTATACAGTAGATAGAGATGTAGGTAAGAGAAACTAGAACTGTACAGGAACAAGAAAAACACTCAGTTTGCACTTTATTTCCTTACAATTTTCCCATCGCTTCTTCCACCACTCTCGTCTTGAATGCAAAACAAGCTTCTTTTTGATAGTCTCTGGACCCTATAATCCCAAAGTGGCGTCTTCGCAGTTTTTGACAGACACGTGTGTGACTCAGAAACTAAAGGGACAGATATAGATTGTAGCTTGCCATGTTTGTTTTGGGAAATAACTTGAGTGGACTGCCAAGAAAGATACAAAGACAACTTGTGGGACAAATGTTGAAAGCAAACTTGACATATTGACTCAAGAGATTTACATATTGCCTGTAGTAGAATAATAATACAAGTCAAATGTTTGCAGTACTATAGCATGACACCGCTTGAAAGTACAAAAACATTTGCACAGTTAAATGACTGCTAGCATGTGACTGATCAGGTGTCATTAGCTATACTAAAAAAAGTAGCCTAATGTTGAGGATACTAATTAATACTGAGGGAAACAAATATGGATATGGGGAGATTAATTTAAAAAAAAAATTCAATCAATTTCAATCTGATATTGAGGGACAACGTTCATACTGTATTAGAAACTTATACAGTTAGTAACTCACAACCCAACCCTGATTGGGGGTTGAAGGGACTGCTGCAGTGCTGCACCCTCTAAATCCCTCTTCAACGTTCAGCTTCTCATTTCTACAGTATGGAAGTTTTGGCTGCTCAGGATGAGCATGTAAACTCTCATTTTCAGCTTCAGTCCCCACTGTCCCCTGGGCCTGCCAGCATGAGTGACACTGTCCCCTGGGCCTGCCAGCATGAGTGACAGTGTCCTTCCAGGCGAGTCAAGTCAGAAAGCTTTCTGGAGCAGTAAAGCATATGAACATGCAGGTAGACCAATGGCCATCTCAACAATGTTCTATAAAACCTCCTTGATCTCACCAGAATGGAATCGATATTGGATCTATTGTCTGACTTGCCACTTCATGAGCGCTCTGTCCGCTGTTCTCCTGTGGTGTAATTTCTCGTTTGATCAAATTATAAAATCTGCTAATTTAGCCTACTACTGTATATTATTTGTACAGTAGCAACACAAAAATCTCACCAAAAAATAGCTGATTACATTATTAGTTCAGCGGTGGTTGCAGCCAAACGTACGTATAAAGAAAAATAAATGTGTCTTTAACTTTCCATTATCATGGAAGGAGGAATTCACTGAATTTCACACTCCTTCAAGAATGATGCTCCAAGCAGCTAAGCATTGCACTTTGGACTAGCCTGTAACAAGCTATGGCCAGGTGTAGAGCTTATGACTTGCTTATGTTATGTTCTGTTGGAACATGGACCATGTAGGACCACCAGACCCCCCCCCCCCCCCCCCCCCTCCACCCTCTTTGGTTTTTAAAATCTCCATGTCTGCACTCTCAATAAGGTTGGCAAATATATAGTATGTGTTTTGATAATGTCAGCTCGTTAATTAGCACTGAAGTGGAAGGTCGATACTCCTCACAGAGACAAACGAAAGAACTGCCTCTGGGGTTGTATTGGTGGGCACTCCGCAGACTCCTTCAGACCAATAAAATGTTTTGAGGTGTGCAAACAGCTCTGAGCAAGGTTGCTTCTCTTTGAGCCAAAACACTTTCAAGTGACTCCTCATGCTAATCTGTGTCAAATTGCAACACATTCTCATTCCGTCGGCATACTATATATGACCACTCTGTCATGTATTTTGTGCGTTGGAGGTAACATACTATATGACCACTCTGTCATGTACTTTGTGCGTTGGAGGTAACATACTAATCGACCACTGTCATGCACCTTAGTTGGAGGTAACATACTATACGACCACTGTCATGCACCTTGTGCGTTGGAGGTAACATACTATACGACCACTCTGTCATGCACCTTAGTTGGAGGTAACATGCTATATGACCACTCTGTCATGTACTTTGTGCGTTGGAGGCAACATACTAATCGACCACTGTCATGCACCTTAGTTGGAGGTAACATACTATACGACCACTGTCATGCACCTTGTGCGTTGGAGGTAACATACTATACAGTACGACTACTCTGTCATGCACCTTAGTTGGAGGTAACATGCTATACGACCACTGTCATGCACCTTGTGTGTTGGAGGTAACATACTATACGACCACTCTGTCATGCCCCTTAGCTGGAGGTAACATACTATACGACCACTGTCATGCACCTTGTGCGTTGGCGGTAACATACTATACCATCACTCTGTCATGCACCTTGTGCGTTGGAGGTAGCGTACTATACGATCACTCTGTCATGCACCTTGTGCGTTGGAGGTAACGTACTATACGATCACTCTGTCATGCACCTTGTGCGTTGGAGGTAACATACTATACGATCACTCTGTCATGCACCTTGTGCGTTGGAGGTAACATACTATACAATCACTCCGTCATGCACCTTGTGCGTTGGAGGTAACATACTATACAATCACTCTGTCATGCACCTTGTGCGTTGGAGGTAACGTACTATACGATCACTCTGTCATGCACCTTGTGCGTTGGAAGTAACGTACTATACGATCACTCTGTCATGCACCTTGTGCGTTGGAAGTAGTGTACTATACGATCACTCTGTCATGCACCTTGTGCGTTGGAGGTAACGTACTATACGATCACTCTGTCATGCACCTTGTGCGTTGGAAGTAGCGTACTATACGATCACTCTGTCATGCACCTTGTGCGTTGGAGGTAACGTACTATACGATCACTCTGTCATGCACCTTGTGCGTTGGAGGTAACATACTATACGATCACTCTGTCATGCACCTTGTGCGTTGGAGGTAACATACTATACGATCACTCTGTCATGCACCTTGTGCGTTGGAGGTAACATACTATACGATCACTCTGTCATGCACCTTGTGCGTTGGAGGTAACATACTATACGATCACTCTGTCATGCACCTTGTGCGTTGGAGGTAACATACTATACGATCACTCTGTCATGCACCTTGTGCGTTGGAGGTAACATACTATACGATCACTCTGTCATGCACCTTGTGCGTTGGAGGTAACGTACTATACGACCACTGTGTCATGCACCTTGTGCGTTGGAGTTAACGTGCCCCGGTACGCTTGTGCGTAAAACAGGCACTGTGCGTTGGGGTCAGGCAAAGTCAAGTTACGCCGTGGGGCTCCACAGATTGGGTTTAGGCATTGGTTAGGGGGTCTTAGCCCCCGTTCACACAGGACGCCGAAGCAACGCTCAACCTAAGCTCTACCTACGCTGAACCGACAAGTTTAATTTGTTAACAGGCGAGGCAGTTCACATCACCCGCGCGCGTGTCACGCTGAAGCCTTGCCAAAGCCACGCTCACGCCTTGCTCAAGCGATCGTTCAGGATTCACGCCTATTTTCCAAGTGTGACGCGTGAAGCCAGGCATGAAGTCAATGGGAGTTGTTGGCGGGTTCAAGGCGCGAGAGTAGGCGCTGAGAGGAAAAGAGAAGGCTTCTTGTGTGAACGGTAAGGCGTACGTTCAGCTTGTGCACATGAGGACCACTTTCATGAGTTTTGAAGCGTAAATGCGAGCCCTAGAACTAAAAAGCTCGTGCTAAGCTAATCCAGAACTACACACAGTGTCGCATAGGCTTCCATGTCACGTCACCACTCAACCTGGAGTGTTGTTAAAGTGTGTGCTGCTGTGCACTGATTACCCCGGGCAGAACCAGCTGAAGAGAATTTCCGTGTTCGTCCTTTGAAGTTATTGACGTATAATATCCCCGTCGACTCAACAGTGTACCGTAGTCTCATTTAGCCGTTTGCTAGCTAGCCGCCCTTTTAACGGCACGTAAAAGCTTAAAAACTCATAAAAGTGGTCCTCATGTGTGAAGATTATCCTGCTGAACACTGGTTCGCGTTTGAATAAGCTTGCGTTAACCACAGACCTTATTTGAAGCATCGCGCCAAAAACCCATTAAAAAATCCCATAGGCGAAAACAGTGAAGAACCCGGAAGTGTTAGCATCTATGGTTTCCAGACTCATTCCTGCTCTCTATTCATGAAGAGCAGTGCAATCAGTACAATCGATAAAACAGTTTACACCTGTGCTGTGTTCCTCTTGCTCAGATGGCATCTTGGGAAATGTAGTGCAGCAGAAGCTCAGTGTAGTTTTAAATGCACAGGCATACATGGGTCTACACACAGGTCTACATCATGAGTGTGAAAGCTCAAGCACAGTGTAAAAGAAAGAGTAATAATAAAAAGATGAATTAACATACACATTTACATTAAGGGAGAAAGAGACTGCACACACATCAGTTCCTAAAGCCCTATAGACCCTTTTACGGTGGACGTCACAGGGTTAGTTGCGCACGCATCGCGGTATGCAAACCGTGGAAACTGCAGAAACTCAATCCGAAACGAGAGAGATCCCCGGAATACAGGAAAAAGACGTCTTGTGCCATATGCGTATAGACGCTGGACATTCCCACTAGGAATATGACAACTTCAACTTTGGCGATGTTTGGATCCTAGACCCATCCTGACAGTGAGTAGCCTACGGGTCAAGAAACCTCACCCCATTGAAAGAGTTTACTTATTTGTGTAAGGTAACCTGTCTGTTGCTGGCAAAGCTTTAAAATACGTGGAGGAGGTGTCGGGATCTTCCATATTTCTATGACAGCTGAACCGCTAGTTGTAACTTTCTGCAACGGGTTTGGCTCCACCCACCAAACATCATCACTCTTTACAAACAGTAAAAGGGTCTATAGGTTCTACAACAGGTACATCTCACAGAAACTCCATTATAACATGACACTCATATCAAAATCAACATTTTAAACCAGAGCCTAATGTATGTATGTGTACTTCTATTGACTTTATGCCTGGCAGCTTCACACTTCACGCTTGGTAAATAGGACTGAGCTTGAGCACGCCTTGAGCGTGCCTTGAGCAAGGCATGCGCGCGGCTGGTGTGAACCAGGGGTGTAGGCCTGATCCCCTTTAGTGAAGCCGTTGCATGTTAGTGCCAGTATAGGTCACAAGGCTCGCCTCCCCATGTTAGTCGATGGGGAAATGGACAACCGAAATAATCACAGTACACGTCAGATAGTTTTTTTCCAAAGGTGGTTTGTATCATTTTAGATCGTTATTATCATGCTAATGCCTGTGCAAGTGGTAATTTTCATGATCAGTTTGTTTTTAAGTAGTTATTTGACATATAAAAAGGGATGATTGACAGCTGTGGCAGCCAGTCTCAAGCCGTCATTGGCTGGACAGGCTCTTCATATTATAGAGCTAGCGTTAGTTTTACATAGACAGGACACAGTACTGCTTTTGATCTGTTATCTACCAGACATATCGATGGACCGCAATAAAAAGGACATTGTTTTGAGAAAGGTGCGCGAGGAAGTAACGTTGGTTGGGGACTGAAGTAAATTCAGTAAATATGTGTTTTATTAGTTACTCCAGCCAGGCCCGGTTCTACGGGGGTGCAAAAGCATGCATTGCACCCTTATTTTAATTGTCTGCATGCTCAGTTGAAAAGTAAAACAATATACAGTATATATATATATATATATATAAATGCTGCAGCTGCACACTTACTGTTTAAACTTGAATTATAATTGTTGTTTTTCTTTGTTCTTTGATGTGAATTTATGGCTTTTTGGCACCTATATGTAACCTTTTAAGGTTGAGATAATTGTATTATCATTATATGGTCCAAATATTTCAGTAAAGCACTTGAAACACTTGAAATATTCTTGCTTGGCTGCTATCATTCTACCTGAAATGATGGTAAAATGCATTATTTTTAGTAAAATAACATGTCAAATTTTTCGGCCGGCTGCCCGAGTGGGCCTTCGGCCGGGCATCTGCACCCCTTCCTATCTAGGATGCATCCCTAGTCATCTTGTTCTGGAACCGGCCCTGACTCCAGCTACGTTATCGATTATTTTAATACACAATGGTTTTAATGGATGCAGGCTAGCATTAGCCGCTTGAGTTAGCCGGCTGTTTTTGCATTATTTGTCGGCTTAATATTACTATAACTTAACAACCGATAACGATAGCTGGAATAACACAATAATAGACATATTTTCAGAACTGACCAGGTTGTCCAACTGACAGGAAATGTGTTTTAGAACGTTAACTCCCGGATATAAGATGGGGCCTACACAACCACCAGCCATTAGCTAATCGCTAACGGGTTAGCATTAGCTTAGACAAACAGATACTGGAGGTTTTATTTTTGGTATTAAAGCAATACACGTTTTTATATGGATATCTCAGGGAAATGCTTTGACTGTGGGGATGTTCGTTCTTCACAAGCTCCTCTCTTAGTAACGATATACCATTAGCATAAATAAGATATAGCTCAGTGGGATATACAGAGTCAGAGAAGAGACCAGGCAGCCTGGCTCACGCACTGGGCTAACGTTAGGTTTGGCTGCCCTACCCACACATACCAGTAGCCTACAACAACGTAGCCTCACGGTTAGATTTGTTAAACCAACATTTACTCCAAAAGGAATTAAATCATAAAGTTAATCAAAATGCCACGGAAACATTAGGCTAATCAACACAGAGCTGCAAACATCAGTTCATCCGATAATTTCCCGCTTATAGCTCAGTGAGAGGCTGAGAGCAGCCCGGAGGTCTGACTTGTCTGGCTGATACAGCTCAATCTCCGACAACGAAAATCAGATTTTCGTACAGGCGTCATTTTGATAAACTGATCTCATAGTGGGAATCTTCCTGGTTACTTTTGGCGAGACAAAAAATATTACAACTTAAAGTGCCATATTTACAGAGCTAGACTGTATATAAATACACAACGCACTGTGTGCAAATCTAGAAACAGCAGCTCTACATAAGAAAGTTCAGAGGGGCGGGGACCTCACAGAGGTTCTAACTCAAAGGAGCTGCCGTAAAGATATTTGCATGGATCCAAGTGTGCAGAACCTTTCTTTCATTTTGATATGCTCTTCGGTCTTCTGGCACCTTGGCATTTTCCAGTCGTGAGTGCGGTGATCCTCCTAAAGTATGTCTATATCACTGAAAGCCGTGACTGATGGTTTCGCAGACTTATAGAGTGAAGGTTCTTTGATACTCTTTGATCTTTGATAATGAACACCTAATCCTGCTGCTTTGATGTTACACTGAAGGTCCCATTTATCGCGGGATAAAGTCAGCAATTTCGACCCAAAAGGGAGGAAAGGGGGGGGGGGGGGGTGCATTCGACTTGGACTGAAAAATTCTTCGGATGCTGAGAGGCAAGAGGCTTTTCTATGACAAGTGTGATGTGCTCAGACTTTGCACCTATACAGTAAGTGCTCTGTAAGTATCTGCAGATAACTGCCAAAGACCTAAGACCATGTCATTTCAGTTTGACTTACAACTCGAAAGCTGTTCTCTGTCTTTTCCCTCTGCCTCTCACTTGCTATCTCTTTCGAACTGTGCTATTTCACTAGCAGACTCTATAACGTTCATACCCGTATCTACAAACATGATTATGCAACATATTTTTGGTTCCGAAACGTGATATTCTACGTAACGTGATACTCTACGTATCCGTGGATTGCCCAAACATACAATGCCCACATTTTATTCTGGCGACCAGGCTGTTTTTTCTGTCTTGTATTTTTATTTATTTTTATTCTGAATGTTGCCAAACTTCATTCATACTGACGTTTTATTTTGAAAATGGTTGCCAACTCGCGCACGGCTATGGCGTAATCGCGTGTGTCACGTGTGCAGGCACGTCAGAGTTTCTGAAATGTGCCGTCTCAAAGCGATTACATGGAGCTATCAGCGGGGAGCGTACCAAAGAATTCCACTCTGGAGGGTGGTTTCAAAATGTGTCGTTTCCGTCGCCGTCTAAAAGGGAGGCAATAACGATAAAATTATTCCCCGTCACCATAGGAAACCGTCCTCGTGTAAAGGGCCCCTGAGTGGCATGTTTTGATGTCTCTTCAATTACACTGACGCAAGCGCAGCAAGGGGCAACAGGACTCTTCAATGCCGGGAGACGCATGATTGTATCTGGGGCTTCTCTGAGGCCACTTGTATTTTAATTATCAATAAATAATTTCAATCAATCAATCAATTCACTGATTTACTACCTTTGGTTCTGTATGATTATTGCCTTCAGAGATGAGTTTAAAATTCTTGACCAGGCACATCAGCACACGAAGTGCTTCATCCTTACACCACAAGCCCTCTTCGTTCTTCACATCAAGGATGCTCCACCCCCTCTGTCGATCTGGGGACTAGACCAGTGATTACCAACTTTTTTTTTCAATAGTAACCCCCCCCCCCACACACACACACACACACACACAAACACACACACACATTTTTGGGGGGGGCTGCAGGGAAAGCACTGTGGCTGCACAAATGACATCACTGGTCCAGAACTTAACTCAAATCAACTCTCAATAACTGTCAAACTAAATGAATGACTGCAAAACGGTTTACAGTTTTCTGATATACTACTGATTTTGTAATGATACAAAGCTGGTTGAAAATCAGTGGAGTGTTCCTTTAATCAGATTAAGATTGGGTTATTAGTGTACATAAACCCATCACCTGCATTTCCCTTTTTCTTTTAATTGTTTATTTACTCATTCATTCATGTGTTTGCATACCCTTTTTTAAGGGAATCTTTTTACTCTATTTATACTGTCACTATTATGGTTGTACTGGATCTATAAAGGTATCTTCGTAACATATACAGTACAGTATTTATCTGTCCTACAATAGGCATTGAAACTCAAATACTGATTTGCTATACCATGTATGCCCTGAAAGCTCCAATAAACAGAAATATGGAAAAGAGTGTGCATAAACCCATAATGTAGCTAATGTGAACTGTGCATGGAACTGGTGTGTAGCCAATGTGAACTGTGCAGGGAACTGGTGTTCTTCCATATGCGCTCAGTCTCTGAGTCACTAGCTGGTGCTCGGGTTTGCAAAGTGCAGCCAGTAATTATTTTTATTCAATCAGGTATACTCACAATTACAAAAAAAAATCATCGTGCAAAGTACACACACTCGCAACAACAAATTAACCCTGAGATCTTTGGATGAATGAGGCGCTCCTTGTCGTAATGATGCCAATCACTTTCCAGTTCGTTACCGGTGCTATGATAATGACCACGTTAATGAAAGCCCTCATGATAATAATCTTCAAGTAGTCCCATAATGTGCTACAGCCTTTTTTTTACACATCATGAGCTAAAAGTACTTCAATAATGAGAGACTAGTAGAAAGTATAATGTTAGGGTTGTACTACAACCCGGGTTTTACGAGTGAGAAGGAGAGCTCTCACTCTAGTGCCTTATCCGCTGCGTACGCAGCCCACTGGAAGACTGTTATTTTTGCTCCAAAAATGACCTTTAATTTAAAACCGACCACCCACCAGTAGGTGGTGTGGTGCCCCCCCTGGGGCTGATGCGGCCACCCACCTCACCAACGTGACTACGTCACGCCTGCTCAGCCCCGGGATAGCCACTCATTCTTCCAGCCCGCTGAGAATCGACGAGCGCCCTTACGGGGCACAGCATGTGCAAGCGCCTCTCCTCACCCGAACTGAACGGCGCGGGACAGAATGCTGACAAGTCTATGACCATGGACCTAAAGCTGGCATTAATATTCTTAGGTTGGTAAGCCGGGTTAAGTCGCAACGTAACCCTGCGCCCATCATTCCCAAAAACCATACAGGCCTGCTGCACCGAGATGGCAATCAGGTCACCAACTCTCTTTCCTGACGACAACGCCAGCAGCAGCGCGGTCTTCAAAGACAGAAATTTCAAATCGGCGGAGTCCAAGGGCTCAAACGGATGACCCGTTAGCCCGTCCAGCACTGCAACCAGGTCCCATTTGGGAAAGACGCATCGCGACGGCGGGCGCAGCCTACGCGCTCCTTTCAATAAGCGCGAGACCAAAGGGCACGCCACCACGGGGCTCCCTTCAATTCCCATGTGGCAAGCAGAAATCACGGCTACGTACACCTTAAGCGACTGTGGGGACTGACCCGCGTCAAGCAGGCTCTGAAGGAAACAGAGAACTGGTCACACACTGCAGTTCACTGGATCCACGCCCTTATTCGTGCACCAACGCGAAAAGACCCGCCACTTGTACGTGTACTGAGAGCGGGTTGAAGCAGCCCTAGCACTCTGAATAGTGCATACCACATTATCGGGCAAGCCCTGGGCTAGCAAATGGTCCCGTTCAGGAGCCAGACTGCTAGCTTCCACCTTTTTGGGGAGGGGTGGAACACCTCCCCCTCCGCCTGGGATAGGAGATCCGCCCGTGCCGACAGCGCCCAGGGCGGATCTTGCGCCAAGGAGACCAGGTAAACCATGTCTGCCTGGGCCAAAACGGGGCCACTAGAACGAGTCAGAGGCGCTGTTCCCTCACCCTGTCCAACACCTGACGGATCAGGGGGATCGGGGGAAACGCATAGAGCCCCTCCCATGGCCATGCGTGCGCTAGCGCGTCGTGACCTAACGGGGGGCTGTCCTCCTGGATCGAGAACCACAGTGGGCAGTGTGTCGCAGGCCGCGATGCGAAGAGATCGACGCGGGCGCGGCCAAACCTGGCCCAAATCTGTTCCACCACCTGAGGGTGGAGGCACCACTCCGTATGACGGGGATTGCCTCGAGACAGCAGGTCGTTCCCGTAATTCAGCCGTCCTTGCAGATAAACTGCTGACACTGAAAGGAGACGGGGATACGCCCACAGGTGAATCTCCGCCGCTAACTGGTTCAGCCCCCCCGACCGCACACCGCCCTGTTTGTTCAGGTGGGCGAACGCCGCCATATTGTCAGAGCGAATCAGAACATGGTGTCCATGTATGAGCCACTGGAAGTGAAGCAGAGCCAGGCGAATCGCCTCCAGCTCTAGCACGTTTATGTGGCGAGCCTCCCACCGGCCGTTCGCCGAAAAATGCCCGCAAACCGCACCCCATCCCCAGAGGGAGGCGTCGGTGCGAATCACCAACCTGAGCGGGACAGGGCCCAACCGAGTGCCTCTCGAGAGGTAACGGGGGTCCGCCCATATGGCCAGCGCCTGCCGGGCCTGACCTGTCAGAGGAACCCTGCGATGACGGTCCCTGGCCGGGTCCAGGCGAAGCCTGAGGAACCAGATTTGGAATGGGCGCATGTGTAGCCTCCCCATGGCCCGCATGGCCCGGGAGTCTAGCTCAAGCCCCAAGAAGGTCGCCGCCTGCGCTGGGACGAGGCAACTCTTCTGCCAGTTCACCAAAAACCCTAAGGTTTGCAGGTGATTGGTCACCACCTTGGTATGTTCCGTGGCACGGACCTTCGAGTCGGCCACTATGAGAGCATCGTCGAGATATAGGAAGATGCGGATCCCCCTCGCACGGAGGGGAGCCAAGGCTGTCTCCACGCACACCGTGAAGGTTTGCGGGCTCAAAGACATGCCAAATGGCAAGACATAGAGCTCGTAAGCCTTCCCCAGGAAGGAGAACCTCAGGTATTTCCTGTGTCTCTTGACCACGTGGACATGGAAGAACGCATCTTTCAGATCCACGGAAGTAAAGAAATCCCCCTGTCTCAACGCGGGTAAAAGAGAGCATTCGGAACGGGAACTTCCTCAGCGTCTTGTTGAGACGCCGAAGGTCCAAAACTGTAGGGCGTATCCCTTCTGGAGGGTGCGCCGTAACCATGGGGACGGGGAACATAGGCATTGAGCCTGTTGGACAAAGATGGTCTCTTGTGGCCAAAAGGAGCGGAACCCGCCCCTCTGGTCATGAGTATATTGTTGGGCACCGGGACCTGATCCGGTACCCTGATGGGGGAAGAAAATGGGGGGGGCAGGATGTGAGAGGCTATGCCCCCCCGCCGCATGGTCAGCTCCGTAGAAACTGTGCATGGGGGCTGAATTTCTTACTCAATCTCCGCCTACTGATGCGCCCCGTGGGTGCGTCATATCGAAGTAACCCCCCCCCCCCCCCCCGCCGTGCGACTTTCGCAGGCTGGGGCGACTGCGGAGGCAACGTTCTCTTTCGAGTCCGGCCGCACGTGGACTTGTCCGGCCGTGCGGTCCCCAGGAGAGCTCCCGACCAACAATGGGCCAACGGCGCCATTAATGGTGGGCTTGTCCTGGGAGCCTCTAGCCGAGGCCAGGCCGTAGCCATGGACCAAGGCGAGCCTTGATGATGGGTATGAGACCCTGGGAGAGCTCCCGACCGAACTCGGGCCTTGGGCACCGAGGACGGTGGGCTTGTCCCTAAAGCTACAAGCCGAAGGCTGGCTCTGAGCCCAAGCCTTGGCGAGCTGTCGTCCCCGCCGGGCGCATCGCGCCGGCAAGTGGTGGACTGGGTAGGTCCCTGCTGAGCTCCGGACCGAAGTTGAGCGCTGAGCTCCAACGACGGTGGGCTCATAGCCCCCCCTTCCCCAAGGGAGATGACTAAGAAAGGGTCAGGTCACCCGCCGCCCACGCACCCCCTCGTCCCCGTTGGGGGCGGGGGCCGCGTATCCTGGCCTGCCGTGGGACCCAGGACGGGCCCACTGCGGCCGGATGGGGTGCCACCATTGAAGGCGCCCGAGCCTGTGGGGCGCCGGAGGCCCCAGAGGGCGACTCAGCATGCGCGCTGCCACCTGAAACTGGCGGTCCTCCCCTCGTTGCCGCCTAGGCAGGAGGGATCTGACCGCGTCGGAGTCTCGCTGCTGCCTCTCCAACCGCTGGGCCAAATCCTCCACGGAAGGACCGAATAGGCCCTCCGGAGAGATCTTGACCCCCAGTAGCCTCCTCTGCTCCTGCTCAGGGAGCTGAGTGAGGTTCAGCCACAGGTGACGGTGAGTCAGCACGGAGAAGGCCATGACCTTCCCGCTGTTCTGCGCCAGGCAGTCAACCATACGCAAGGCGTAATCCATGGCCATCCTGAGATCTGTAAACAGCTCGGGGGCGGGGTCACCCTGCATCTCCCGCAGGAGCACAGCCTGGTAACCCTGCAGCATTGCCAGGTTGTTGGTGATGGCGGCGGGCATTCAGCGTTTCGGGCGGGGCGCCTGGCGTGCCTGAAAGTAGCACCCCTGTAGCACTGATGCGGGGGCGGGGGTGGTTCGCCCAAGCGATGCCTAGCTTCGCTGCGGCCCTCGACATCACCCCCTGAAACTGCTTCTGGTAGGGCTCGTTGTTGCTCATTTCTGAGCGGGCCTCTACCGCAGTGGCGACGGTGGTAGCACCGTCCCAATCCTCTCCGCCGGACATCTCCCCTTGGGGGGTGTCCTCCTGGGGGGGATCGACTAGGGGGTCGTAGGGGAAGAGTCCGCCCTGTTCCAACATAGGATGGATGGGCTCATACCCCCAACTCAGATCCTGCTGCTCGGACTGGTCCGGGAGACCCTGAGCAGCGGGTGCCTCCCCTCCGACCGGGCGGTCGGACCCCGCGGATGCACCTCCCTCGGGGGGTGCGCCGCTGGGCGGCAAGTCCTCCTCGACAAAGAGTGCCGCTCTTGCTCGTAACTCGCCCAGGGTGAAGGCATTACAGGTGTTGCAGAAGCCAGACTTCAGCAACGCCTCAGCTGCGTGCTCATGCCCTAGGCAGTACCCACATTCATTG
The DNA here is from genome assembly GCF_964638095.1 of Poromitra crassiceps. Taxonomy (NCBI): domain Eukaryota; kingdom Metazoa; phylum Chordata; class Actinopteri; order Beryciformes; family Melamphaidae; genus Poromitra; species Poromitra crassiceps. The sequence goes on along the minus strand of NC_139625.1, from coordinate 56,355,617 downwards.
TGCCGGTTGTAACCGGCCAGCATAGCCTCACAGCTAACACAGCACCTGGCTGTCCCCCCCTTTCTCTTGGCAGCTGCCTGGTTCATCGCGCGAGTTCAGCGAAGCTAACTCGCAGCAAGCACCCGCAGGCTGTACCAGGAATTAGCGGGGGTTATACCGTGTAAGCTAACTAGCAGTACGCCTGCAACAGTAAAGGTAGCCGAAGTGCTATGCAACGTTAGATGCTGGCTGCACAGGTGCAAGCTAACTATCTAGCTAATCTGGAGAGCACGGCTCTTTACCTACTACTCTCACTTAACATTACTCCGGCCGGAGTGAACATGGAGGTAGCCTGCGCCTAATGTGCTAGCACACAAGATACTAACTGCACGGGTGCAAGTTAGCTATCTACAACAACACTGGGTGCGTTGCCCCGTCCGGGGACGCAGCCTGCTAATTAGCCTATTGTTCTGTGCTAAACAGTAATAATGCTATTCGCACGTATGCAAGCTAGCTTTCACACTTTGAGAGCAGACCTTGGTTAGCTCTCAAGCCTATCTACTATCGCTACCCCAGCCGGGGAAGACGAAGCACGCTACACGGCGGTAGCTTTTTATACAGGTGTTAACTGTAATCAAGACACTCTTAGCTTTTAGATGACTTGTTTCCGACGCCGCTGGTGAAGAGAACAGGATCGGGTCCCCGAAGCCTGAAGAATCTCGTCCACGCAAACCTCTCGAGGTGGGCAATATAAGACGGAACGAGCCTTTTTTCTTTAGCTTCTAAGAGCGCCAAGTTGAACTAACACGGAGCTTCTGAATAACACGTCCTCAGTCGCGGCTGGAAGAACGGTGAGTGGCTATCCCGGGGCTGAGCGGGTGTGACATAGTCACGTGGGTGAGGTGGGTGGCCGCATCAGCCCCAGGGGGGCACCACGCCACCTACTGGTGGGTGGTCGGTTTTAAATTAAAGGTCATTTTTGGAGCAAAAATAACAGTCTTCCAGTGGGCTGCGTACGCAGCGGATAAGGCACTAGAGTGAGAGATCGAGTTCGAAACGCAGTAAAACAAGCTTTAATGATACAACAAATTAATTTTGGCGTATGACTCCATGATATGATGACGCTCTCCTGAGATGATGAGAGGGCGTCGTCAGTGAAGAATAGGATAGGAAATCCCCCATAGGGAATTCTTCAATCAGGAGTCATGACGATGGTGGTGGTCAAGGGAGGAGGTGGGGCGAAAACAATTGCTTCAGCGATGATGATCAGCAACTGAGAATGACACATGGCACATACACAGCACATAGCAAACAGAGTAAAACATATGGACCCTGATATACTAGGCTGATTAGGTGATTGGGATCAGCTGGAGAGGAATACCTTGGGCTGATTGGTTATTGCCACATGTGTGGTAAACTGTGAATGGGTGAGGAGACAGCATCAGAGAAAGGGGGCGAGCCTAACAATGAATGGGTTATACAACCTCAAAGAAAGGGGGTGAGCACTGTGTGTGATATGACGAGAACTGGGCGTTGGCTGTTAAGTAGTCTTCATTATTGAAAATAGTCCAAGACATCATATCTTTATAAATTATCTTTTTGCTATGAATAACTAGTAGTGAAATGGCTGTACTTTGTTTTAGTCTTGCCCCACCTGTACTGACTGAGTTTATCTTAGATTAGAAAAATTGCATCTGACCTTTATACATACTGCAGTTGAGATGCATGCAAATCTAATACTGCACTCATCTGACTCCATCTGTTTATGCAAACACCACATCTGTACCACATGGTCACATACTATAATTCATTTTGTATGTAGATACAGCCTTGGGGGTTCCCTACATGTTAAGTTCCTTTCCATAGATGTTTGCTGTTGATGTTCTCTGGTTTTATAATGTTCCCCCATTTACTAAATGTGGTTTCTGTTTAATAAAATATATTAAAAAAAGCACCAAAACCATGGTATTATGACACATACTGTAGCCTATATTCCCTATCAGTCCATCAACCTTTAACAAAAACTGCCTCCTTTTTTCGACTACATTGTTGCCATGTTACCTAAACATGGAGAATAAACTCTAATTTTTCAGTTGCTCATAGAGATCATAATTACTCAGATCAGCAAAGAGACATTGTTTGATATTTGTGATTAATATTCTTAATCTATTTCTCTCCTCTCTGGCCCACAGCTCATTACTGTAGATGGCATTTCTCCTCCATGTTAAACCTTACGATCTTTTTCATGGTGGGAGTTTATAAGTGATTTCTTATAGAAACATGTGAAAAACATAAATTCTGATGCTTCAAAGGCCATAGTTATAGCTATTTCTTCTTAACTCAAGTTTTAGAGGATTCCCATGTCTCCCGCTGGTTTAGAAGCCCAGTCTAAGTCAGCTTGAAGTAATAATCACAAAAATAGACTTTGTCCAGAGGGTATCCTGCTCCATCTGGTCCTGTGACGAGTCTCCAGATGATTGAGGTTTAACGGATTCTCACCGAGTGCAATGCTAAACTCGTCTTTTGCCGGTCAGCTCCGATCGATCACTGCACACAACAGACACAGGGGAAGAACCTCAATTTGCCCATAGATGTATAAAAATAATGTATAAAAATAACATGTAGCCACCATGATGTCACCCATTAACCAATGGTTAAGTGGCTAAGCCCTTTATTTATTTTTTTGGACTCCAGTTTGGAAACCTCGAGATGGCTTTTTGACCCTCACCATCTCTCTTTTTTTTTTGCCAGAAGTGCATATTTAGACGAGAATGGCTAGCCACCTGTCGCTCAAAGCGACGACGCCCTTAATTATGCATGACTTTAAGCCATAATCCAATTTAAACGGGTGAGTCATCAAAATTCACCCCCCGTACAGTATAGGAAACTCTAAAACATGTTTTAAAATAAACATGTAAACATGTTTATTTCTGCTGTAAAGTTGGGCATTTTAACATGGGGCCTTTTGCAACCTCAAGTGGCCATCTGAGGAACTGCGGCGAGTGTGGCGCAGCAGAAAGTGTCAAACTCACAACGCCAACACGTCCTCACACTTCCCTGTGAAGCAGGAAGTGAATGCGTGGTTCTGGCCAAGGACCGCAATCTGTCGGGCCTGGAGGCAGCCAGGAGGACAGTCAGCAGCAGCAACAACAACAACAACAACAACAACAACAACAACAACAACAACAACAACAACGCCAATGAGGAATATGGTGAATGTCCAATTGTATTACAATCAGCTCTGAGCTCCCATTGCACAGGCTAGTATGGCAATCTGTGAGAAAACTTCACCCAAGCCTGAACTAATTGCAACAGAAATGACTTTGTTCAAACCTTCCCAATGTCCCGTTATACCAAAAGTACATGAAAGTGGTGGAACATTTTCTAAATTGGCATCATTTGTGCATAAGTCGAAGATTGGGAAAACTGTCCATTTTACTGATAGACAAACGTTCATCATTTGTTCTGGTCATACAAAATAATAAACAAATCATGTTTATTGGATGTTTCCTGTTTTGTAAGAAAAGCTGAAACCATATTACTTGTATAAATCTGCAGTTTGAATCAGTTGTGCCCATTGACTCAGGGTGGGCACATCGTGCTCTGACCCATGATTAATTTCAACAGAATTTATGTTAATTGTTTTATGTTTATATTCTCTGAGAACATTCTCTCAAGGCAAGTTGAGAGTAAATGTTTTGCCCCAAGACACTGACATGACAAATTGGAGTTAAAGAGGTATAGTTAGTTAGTTAGTTTTTTTTTTCCCGTGGCATGCCATTTCTGGCCCATCCCACATGGGATTACAAGACACTATCACACCAAAATATATATAAACATAACATCCGGCTGTACCTCAATATACAAACAAGAATAAACAAAGTATATAATATATACACATACGTATGTACATATACATGATGTCTCAGACAATTTTCAATAATGAAGGCTACCTTAGTCAATACCTGATTAAACTATCTTATTCATTCATTCATTGATTCCTTCCATTCATCTTTATCTCCCCTGCAGCCAACAGGGGTTCAGGTCTTCAGGTGCAGTTCAGATCATGTCACTCAGTCATAAATAGACACGCCCCCTTCAATCCTGTCCAATCACTGTGTCCCACGCTTTCCCTCTCTCTGGCTGCTGGCCAATCACCTGAATGGAGTATCTCATGAATGGAGTAGTAGCTCATATCAGACCCCTGGTATTTGTCTGTGTGTAACTCACCTTGTGTGTCACCCGCAGTTGCTGATCCTACGCCGCTGCAATTGTTTCGACCCTCCTCCTCCCCTGAACACCACCATGTCATGACTCCTGTAGAACTCCCTATGGGGGGTTCTCTATCCTATACATCAGTGACGTCCTCCTCTTGCTCAGGAGGAGCGACATCACATCATGGAGTCATACGCCAAATCTAAATGTTGTTTGTCCATTCATTAAAGTTTGTTATACCTTTCTTCTAGTCTCTCATTATTGAAATACACATATACACACATACTGTACATACATATACACACATACCCATGCATACATACATTTATTTATTTATTAATTTTTTCTTCTTTTCTTTTTACATTGCCTTTTTGTGATAAAGAGCTTTTTTTTCTCATGTCCCAAGCTTTTTCCAAGTAACAAGCCAGTCCAAAAGTTTCATACGTAAACAACCATCTCAAATTATGTGCATCATCATTATTAAGTAAAAATCAAAATCTGTTTTTATCTTAAATATTGCGCGGTTCACTGTAAAAAGGACAATAAAAAACAAAATGAAACTCATTTTCTATGTCATTTAAACAAGACATTGGACACACCCACTGCTCTTCTTCCAAACATGGTATGTCAGAGGTACACCAGATACCAGAGGTATACTGTATGTATGCATTCCCATGACATAAAAGATTTCATTCCTATCCACTCTCACATTGAACGCTAAAACGCAAGCTCCGCCCTCTCTTACATTTATTAAATTAAACCAGCCCATTATGCTTTTCATAAGGAATGTATCAGATTTGCACTGTGGAATAGAGGGTTTTCTGTTACGTAGCAACATATATATGTGACATATAACACAAATAAAAAGCGGAGACTCAACTGTGCAAACCTTTGAAGAGAGGAAAGACTGTTAGCACTGTTAGCACATAGCCTCTTTGGTCAATGGAGGCCATTCAACCATTAAAAAAAACATCCAGGGGCGACACCCGGCTTGGCCTCAAATGTTTTTCGCAACTTTGACACTGAAAGCAATAATATTGATCCTATATTCTAAATAAGACAATATTCCAATGAAGTTGTTCCCATGTGTTGCTTATTACCTCCACCACAGAGTTGTCTGTTTGTTTTTCTCCAGGATATCTCAAAAAGTTATGAACGGATTTGCAAGAAACTGGGCAGAAAGGTTGGTCATGGGCCAACTAACTTAGAAGTGATTTACTTTCCATGCACTGGCCAACTCTAATGGGCGTGTTCAATCACAAAGAGGCGCCTAACTTCCAAAAAGATTCACGTAATACCACAAAATTTTGTAGGAAGGTTGGTCATGGGTCAAGCAGTAACTCATTAACTTTCCACGCCCACTAGCCAAAAGAGGGCATGGCAATGGGCGTCACCATTCATAAAGGTGCTTACAGTAACTTAACACACGGATTCACGTAACGCCATGAAACTTTGTAGATAAGTAGGTCATGGGCCATCTTAGAAATGATTAACTTTCCACACCCACTGGCCAAAAGGGGGTGGGGCAATGGGCGTGTGCAATCACAGAATGGCACCTAACTAACGGATTTGCACGAAACTTGGCAGAAAGGTTGGTCATGGGCCAAAGGTGCCTAACTTCTGAACGGATTCACGTAACACCACTAAGCTTTGTAGAAAGGCTGGTCATGGGCCAAGGACAAACTGAGTAACTTACACTGACTGGCCAAAAGGAGGCGTGGGGGTAACCCGTGGTGGAGTTATCCAATCCAATCCAATCCAACTTTATTTATAAAGCGCTTTAAAACAACCAGAGGAGGACCAAAGTGCTGTACAGGGTACTGAAGAGCAATCAGCTAAAAACAATAAATAAATTAAATCAGATCAAATTAATAAAATGATAAAAAGAATAAAATGAATAAAATGAATAAAACATAATAAAAGACGTTGCGTAAAATATATAAAAGCAAAATCAATAAAATGCATAAAAACAAAAAAACAAAAAACAAAGACAAAACATAAAAGCAACTCATGGGTCATAAAATCAGCATACATGGCAGCGAAGGCCAAGGAGAAAAAGTGCATTTTGAGGAGGCCTTTAAAGTGGTACAGTGAGGAGGCCTGCCTAATCTGCAGCGGTAGGCCGTTCCATACTGTAGTTTAGGAGCCACTACAGAGAAGGCACGATCCCCTCTGAGCTTACGCCTGGTTTTAGGCACTGCCAGGAGCAGCTGGTCAGCTGACCTGAGGGAGCGGGAAGGTGCATGAACGTGCAGCAGCTCAGAGAGGTAGGGGGGGGCGAGGCCGTTTAGGACTTTAAAAGCAAATAAAATAACTTTAAAATTAATTATAAAATGCACGGGCAGCCAGTGGAGTGATGCTAAAATGGGGGAAATGTGCTCGTGCTTCCGTGTGCCAGTTAAAAGACGCGCAGCGGCGTTCTGTACAAGCTGGAGGCGAGCCACGGAAGATCCACTAACCCCAACATAAAGTGCGTTACAGTAATCCAGCCGGGTGGTGACAAAGGCATGGATGACAGCCTCAAAATGCTGCCTCTGGAGCATGGGTTTTATTTTGGCAAGCTGTCTTAGTTGAAAAAAGCTGGATTTAACCACTGCCTTAATCTGGCTATCCAGTTTTAAGTCATCATCAATTTTGACCCCTAGGTTTTTTACGATGGGTTTAACGTACTGGGCCAAGGGACCCAACTCAACCAGGGGGGTCACCGAGGAGCCACCGAACACCATGACCTCTGTTTTTTTGTCATTAAAATTTAAAAAGTTTAAAGCCATCCAAGCCTTGATGTCTTCTAGACATTTGAGTAGTGGTTGGACGGAGAAGGAGTCAGATTTCTTAAGGGGGGCATATATCTGACTGTCGTCTGCATAGCAATGGAAGGCAATTCCATGCTTCCTGAGTATGGAACCTAGAGGCAGGAGATAGAGAGAAAAAAGGACAGCGCCTAATATTGAGCCCTGTGGGACCCCATACAGGAGAGGGGCAGTGGAAGACACAGAGTCTTCAAGGTTTACACAAAAGGATCGGTCTGCCAGGTAGGACTTGAACCAGTCCAGGGCTATGCCCTTGATGCCCACCCACTGCTCCAGGCGGGAAATCAGGATTTCGTGGTCCACCGTATCAAAGGCAGCTGTTAAATCTAAAAGCACAAGGACAACGCAGTCACCAGAATCAGTAGCTAAAAAGATATCATTAAAAACTCTTAAAAGCGCAGATTCAGTACTGTGGAGGGATTTAAAACCAGATTGGAAAACTTCAAGGATGTTATGTTCGTTTAAAAAGGCCGTTAGCTGATTGTACACTGTTTTCTCAAGGATTTTTGAGATAAAGGGGAGCTTAGAGATAGGCCTGTAGTTGGATAAAGGTGCAGGATCCAGGCTCGGCTTTTTAATCAGTGGCTGCACAACTGCATGTTTTAAATTTGCAGGTACCACACCTGAGGAGAGGCTACTATTTATGATCTCAACCACAGATGGCCCAACAGTGGGAAAAACTTCCTTAAAAAGGTGTGGAGGGACAGCATCTTTGGGGGATCCTGAGGGCTTCAGTTTATTAACTAGCTCCTGCAGGCCAGATAGGGTCACAGGTGTAAAAGTCTCAAAGACAGCATCGCAGGGAACAAGCACTGAGGGGTCGAGCGCAGGTGGTGAAATGACAGCCCTAGCAGAAGATAGTTTGTTAATGAAAAAATTGAGAAAGTACACAGACAGCTGGGGAGGCCTCAATGCGGGCAGTCTGTGGTGCATTTAGAACGGTGTTAATAGTCTTAAACAACACACGGGGTTTGTGACAGTTGGATATGACAACATCAGCAAAGTATTTTCTTCTGGACTCTCGTACAGTAGCTTGGTAGTGACGCCAACATTCCTTAAAGATTTGAAAGGATACATGTAAATTGTCTAATTTCCATTTTCGTTCAACTCTACGGCACTCGCGTCTGGCAGAGCGAGTGGTCTCATTTAGCCAGGGCTCGGATTTGGCTTTGGGCCGCCTGGATTTAAAAGGGGCCACAGTATTCATAACAGTTTGACAGGTGTCATGGAAACGCGAGCTAAGCAACCCTGTATTGTCACACTGTGAAGCATTAATGACATCACTAAAAACAGCCGAAAAACACGCCGCAGTGGAAGGGCTAATAATACGACATCGGCGAGTTTTGACGCCAGGCTTAGCAGCATTATTAAGAGCAACATCAAAGAGTACAGGCATGTGGTCAGAAAAGAAAGCATCGCAGAGCTCTAGGTTAGAAACAGGCAAACCATGAGACAAGACAAGATCGAGTGTATGTCCACGTTCCTGTGTTGGACCAGACACGTATTGGACGAGATCAAAAGAATCAATAATGTTTCGAACAAGCTCAGCTCAAAGCTGGAGAAAAGTGGAGTTATGCGCTCTACCGAGTGCACTCTATATTCCTGTTTACATGCTACGAAGCTAAAGTCAAATTAACAGGACAAAGGTTAAGCATATTGAAAACTTAATGATATCAATTTCTAGGGATGGGTATCGTTTCATATTTTTCGATACCGGTGCTAAAACGATACTTCTAAAATGCCTAAACGGTGCCTGAAACAGTACTTAAAAAAATAAATAAGTGGATTTAAACCAAATATATATTTAAAGACGCTGTAAAGAGGATTTCAAACAATAATTGTATGGGTTACGCCCTAGAATGTTAGTGAAGGTGTGTGCAGCGGCGGTTTCGGAGCACCGGAGGGCAGATATTTCACTCAGCAGCTCGGGCATGGCACTAAATGAGGCACCTAAATCTGTGTTGCAATTCGGTACCGGTAGTACCGGTTGTACAAGTACCGGTACCATATTGGTACCGGGTTTCGGTAGGCTACCCAACCCTATCCATTTATTTCAAAATCATGAGTTTCAGCCTCACCCGAAAAATGTTGGGACTTCTGCTCCTCTTCTGCTTTTTCCTTCTGGGAACAAGTTCATAACAGCTGGAAAGTAGGCTAGTGTGTGAATCCTCCAATAGAGCCATATAGTTAGATTAAGGTGTTTAAAAGTCTAAAATGCCCTTCAGTAATGCTACTACAACCAGAATATTCCCATTACTCCCAATATGACTTTATTCAGGTTAAGGTAATCAGAAAATGTTTACGTGGCAACTTATTATTCATTTCTTAATTGGGTTCATATTGGATTAATGCAGTTCATGTACAAACAGCTGATGGCAACAAAGGGAGGGGAACCAGTGGTCCATCAGCAGCATGTACATCACTTCACAAACATGCTAATTTGTTAATTAGTTGTTTTAAAGTTGCTCGACAAGAACATGTCATCCCTGCGTAAATATCAGGATGTGTGTGCATAGGGTAAAATCTCTGCTGATGCAACCTGCAAAATATTGCTAACGCAATATTTGCTTAATTGTTGTGTTAATATTGACTTCACATGACAATACCTCTTTGTCGCATCCTGCGCGCTGCGCTGGAATGAACCTCCCCGAAAGCAAATAGAACAAAAAAACACAAGTCGGGTGAGTGTGTCTGCAGTGGAACAAACGCTTGAGTTTCAGTTCAGATGAATCCATCCAACACAAACCCAACGTCAACGTTTTCATCCAGGGTTTTGTAATGAGACGTACGGTAAAGTCTTGATAAGGCCAGGTCAGGCTTTGTGGTGGGTTTTCTTGTTAGCAGCCTTTCTATACCCTTAAAAGCATCATAGCACTCTTTCATTCTCTCTCCCTCTCTGAAAACCTTGCAGCAACAGATGACCTTTCGTAACGCACCCTTTTGCCTTCTGCAGCGATACATAGCACACCAAAAGGTAAACACATTGATTAGGTCTGAATGAGCCTTCTGGGACACCCTGAGGCTCATAGCGCCTTCCATCAGGGCCTCGTCTTGCTCACACTGGAAGCTGTGTGAATTTTAAAAGGGAACAGAAAATAAATAAAAAATAAGGAATAATAATAATATGGCTGGAAGGCTTTTAGCTCACTCTGGGTTTCTCTACAAAAGCCGTCAGAGTCTCTAGGCTGAACATAGCTAGTATACTGTATGCTTTCAGCCTGTGGAAATAGGAAACATTACTAAAAAGTAAATGGGCTCATATGAGGAATGCTGCATCCAAACATCTGTCAGCCTATTTTCAGTGAGGGAAGTATTCGTTGCAGCAACACACCGATGTGCACAGGGATGGCACGGTGGCTCAGCGGTTAGCTCACAGTAAGAAGGCCCTGAGTTTGAACCCCTGGTCCCTCGCTTGTCCCTTCTGTGTGGAGTTTGCACATACTCCTTGTGTTTGTGTGGGTTTCCGCCGGTTTCCTCCCACCATCAAGATTCAAGATTTCCTTTATTGTCATTGTCCTCGGTTAAGCACAACGAAATTAAAAGACACACCCTAGGAGGAGCTCCATATAAAATTAAGTAAAACAATACAGTAATAGAAGTACACCACACACACACACACACACACACACACACACACACACACACACACACACACACACACACACACACACACACACACACACACACACACACACACACACACACACACACACACACACACACACACACAGCTATGCTAAAATCACTAAATAATACAGCAATAAAGGTACACACACATCATCCTGTATATTGCACATGGAAAAATTGCACGTAATTGCCCATAAAAAAGTAAAATCAAATAATGTGCCCAATCAGCATAATAAAGTGCAGTTAATTATTTTGTGCGGCACGTAATTGTCCATACACACACATCATCCTGTATATTGCACATAGAAAAATTGCACATATTTGCCCATTAAGAAAAATAAAATAATACAATAATGTGCTTAATCAGCATAATAAAGTGCAGTCTATTTTTGTGTAGTATTTAGGATGGTAATGGCCCTTGGGTAAAAACTGTTCAGCAGCCTTGTGGTCCGTGCCTTAAGGCACCTGTAGCGTCTCCCCGAGGGCAGGAGGGCAAACAGGTGATGGGCAGGGTGGGTGGGGCCTTCAGGATTTTGTCCGCTTTCTGTAGGCAGCGGGAGGTGTAGATGTCCTTGATGGCAGGGAGCTGGCCTGAGTTGACAACTCTCTGCAGAGCCTTCTTCTCAGCCACAGAGCAGCTCATACACAGACACATATCCCATACTGTAGGTCAGGACACTCTCAATAGTGCAGCGGTAAAAGGACATCAGATGTTGTTGGGAGAGGTTAACTTTCCTAAGTGACCTTAGGAAGTAAAGCCGCTGTTGTGCCTTCTTCACCAGAGAGTGTGTATTGTTTGACCATGTGAGATCGTCTGAGATGCTGGTGCCCAGGAAGTTGAAGCTGGAGACTCTCTCGACTTCTTCTCCATTTATGCAATCTGGGAACCCAGAGTCTATTTTTATTTGAAAAATAGACTCTGGGAGAGTCCTACCTTTTTTCCCAGCTTCCTGTACAGCGCGCCTCTCCTGCCACCGTCACTAGAAGAAGAAGACAGCCATAGAAGACGTCAACTCGTCTTACAACAACAGTGGAAAATTACTGTAAAGTCGTGGCGCAAGTTGCTATTTATACTGTAAACAGTGGAGCACGGACGCGGAAAAGGAAGTGGAGGAGCAGGAGAGGCGCGCTGTACAGGAAGCTGGGAAAAAAGGTAGGGCTGTCCCTAGTCTCTTAAAACAGATGAGTTGGCTTCCGCAATTTTCAAATGCTTCCGCCATACCGTCTGTAATACGTGGGGGAGAAGCATGCACCAACCGGAATGGGAAGCAGAAAGGCGGGTCTTCTGCTCATTAGTCCAATCAGAATCCAATATGCCGCATTCACAGTAACGTTAGCAACTTACCTCATCACTTTCGTTCACTTTCGCACGAGGTTCCTCCAAGCCGCAGATACATCGTTTACGTCTATCAGGGTCTTCTTTCACCGGTTTCGTCGGCGTAGCTTCCATGGTAATTCTGTATATCTAAAGCACTGCTAGCATTAGTAACCTACATCGGTTTAAGTTTCCGGGGTGGGGGGTAACATATTTTTCGTGGACACACGTGTCGTGATTGGTCGGATTCCGTCGAACTTCCTTCCAGTCTGAAGTTTTTTTTCCCAACTTCCTTGTGCATGTTCTGGGGGTGTAACGTACAGACTGTTTAGCTGCATTCTCCGGATGTAGATGAGACAGTCTGTTTTAAGAGACTAGGCTGTCCCAGAGTCTATTTTTCAAATAAAAATAAACTCTGGGTTCCCAGATTGCCGTTTATGTACAGAGGGAGGTGTTCCTGCTTCCTCCTGAAGTCGATGATGAGCTCCTTAGTCTTCTTGGTGTTAAGTATCAGATTGTTCTCTGAGCACCAGCCTATCAATCTCTCCACCTCTGCCCTGTAGGCAGACTCATCGCCCCCGGTTATCAGGCCTACCACCGTGGTGTCATCTGCAAATTTGATGATTGTGTTGGAGATATGGGCCGATATGCAGTCATGAGTGTACAGAAAGTAGTAGAACGGACTCAGCACGCCACCCTGAGGGGCACCCGTGCTGAGGGTCAGGGTGGGGGAATGATGATTACCCATCCTGACTGATTGCGGCCGGTCAGTCAGGAAGTCCTGGGTCCACCGGCATGATGTTGTCATCAACGCCGAGGGTGTGCATCTTGGAGACCAGCCTGCTGGGGATGATGGTGTTAAATGCAGAGCTATAGTCCACAAACAACAGACGAGCATACGTTCCCCACTGTTCTAGATGGTGCAGAACAGTGTGGAGGGCGATGGAAATGGCGTCGTCCGTAGACATGTACAGTATGTTATGGTTAATACTCCTGTCAAAAGACATCCTCCATCCTCCTGCCAAAGACATGTACAGTATGTTAGGGTTAATACTCCTGTCAGTGGTCCTGACCAGGGTACTGGCAAAATAATTGGAGTTTATATTGTGCCCACTGCTCCTAGGTAGGTTTTAGTATAGGATGGACCAAATGCAGAGGATAAATCCCCCCTATGGCCGAATCAAGTATACAAATACAACATGAGGAACCCTTTTAAAAATCGATTTGCTTCCTTTAGACTTGTTTAGACCACTGATATATGAATGTTTCTACAGTTTCTTGCATTTGCATGTCCTAAATAAAGAAATAAATCCATGACTATAACTGAAAAGCATTGAACAGATGAAACCGCGGCATCGCAGCTTTAACCTGACTGCGCGGAAAGAGCAGATGCCTGTTCTGGAACCTCGGTGGAAAGCATCAGGGAAGAAGAAGAAGTGGGAAGCAGACAGAGAGAGAGGTGCTGAAGGCCATTAGGAATACCTGGTAGAGGGTTGGGAGGAAGATAAATGAGCTGCCTGAGTTGCTCTGCAGGGGAGGTGGTGGAGGGTAGGCGACAGGAGGAGAGGCTGTGTCCATTTACCAGGCGCTCCGCTGTTGACTTCCATTACCGGACCCTGTGGCGCTGACAAATAGTGGGGAGAACAGCTGGCTAATGTCCATAGGGAAACAGTCTGGACATCGGTGGCATGCAGGGCCCGGTGGATGCAGGAGGACTGCATGCCGGCATAACCGATGAGTCAACAAGGTGATGTATGGGAATGCAGCTCTGCAGCCTCGCCGCTGCGGAGGAGTTTCACTTGGTCTGAAATGCATCAGGATGCACCCTCACTTTCACGACTTTTACTTAAAGGACAATAAAGTCAAAAGTGAGTCTGCACTCCCTATCCATTGGAATTTCAAGAAAGACTTTGGAAATGGACTCTTTACAAATATAGCCTAGCTCTTAAAAGATTAGTTTGGCAATTTCTGACCTATAGGCTACCCCATTTGGACTCAGCCTCCGTTTTCGGAACAAACCGTTCTGGAGACTCCCTGAGAGGAACTGCTCACTGGGGAGGTTCCCCGAGAACTACATACTAAGGGCTTTTTAGCTGCGACCAGCAGCTCTATAAGTCACTCGGTTGGTTGGTTGGTCGGTCGGTCGGTGGGTCGGTGGTTGGTTCGGTGGGTACAGTACAGTAAGCTGTGGTATAAAATACGCAATGTGTGATGAGAAAGTTACATTACTGACCTGGCAGGACATTTGGTGATAATTAGGATTCCTGTGCTTGGACATGTGAGATCATGTCTGTGAACATTGAGGAGAGTATGTGTATGAAGATCCATAATGTGTGTATGTATTTAAATCAATAACTGAAAGCTTTAAGGGGGGAAATACTGAAGTAGTGTGTCAGTCTGATAAAGATTTCTCTAACAAGCGGGCGCAATTTTCCTCCTAGGAGGCTGAAATTGTGTGTGTGTGTGTGTGTGTGTGTGTGTGTGTGTGTGTGTGTGTGTGTGTGTGCACGTGCGGGCGTGTGCGTATGCGTGTGTGTGTGTGTGTGTGTGTGTGTGTGTGTGTGTGTGCGTGTGTGTGTGTGTGTGTGTGTGTGTGTGTTGTGTGTGTGTGTGTGTGTGTGTGTGTGTGTGTGTGTGTGTGTGTAGCAGGACCCTACTGGAGCCAATATTGACTGTGGGTCCAAGATGTAAGAGATTAATAGAGAAGGAAGATATATAGAGAACTTATCCTTTAGTTTAAGGGTTACAAAAAGGCACAGTCAGGATGTATTGTAATGCATTACTGTACATCATATTCTGATGCAATTAAAAAGCTCATAATGCACTATGCACTTACACGTAAGGCTTAGTGCCTCATGGGCAACATGACAAACAGTCATTAGTTCTGAAAGGATGAGTATGTAAAATTATTACTTTCAGAGATTTACCTCTAGCATCTAACCTGACTCTGCCAGATGGGGCGGTATTGAGTTCACAAGTTCACAATACCACCATGGATGTAGATTGTGAAACAAATGTGAAGCAACCTACATCCATCTGGCAGCGTCAGGTTATCTAACACCCCCCCCCCCCTGTTTTTCAAGGCAGAGAGCAGCCTTGATCTTATGTCCATTAAAAGAGTAAACAACACGGTTATTATTCAGAAAACACGGCATATTTCAGGGTGCACTCTGACCATGTGAAATATTCAAAAAATCGCTTCATACTGATCTGTATACTGCCTCAAAAAGAAGAAGGAAAAAAACAAGAAAGGAACTTCTGATTTTACAAATGGCAAGACCCGTAACTAAAAAAAAAAAAAAAAAAAAAAATCAGCACTTTTCTGGTCCAAGATGACAGATTCAATGTGTGGCAGTGTGTGTTGCCATGGCGATGGATGCTGATCATTCAGCCTCTTCCACAGCGTGAACTTCCTGAGAGCTATTCCTCCCCTGAGGACTCTGATTCAGATAAGAGTATTCATTGGGAAGCTCTCTTGCCATTGTTTATTATTATTTGATTATCCTTCTCCTTTCTCATTTGTGAGCACCGGCTTCTTATTCACATTCCGGTGTTATGCCGAATTCGGCATCCCCACTGAGAATTACATCTCCACCTCGCGGGAGCACATTGTGATGATTTCTAAAGCAACATATTGTTTAAATCTTCTTTGCGGGTGTTCATCAATGATGATAAAGGACGATCTGACATCTATAATTTATTAACGTTATTTCAGACGTGATATTGACACATAATGATAAAACAATGTGGTTCAAAAGATAAATAAAGCTGTAGTTTTGATGCATTATTCGGAAGATGTGTATTTTATTACCTGTCAAGATTTGCATCCCCCTCCTTTCCCAGACCAGGTGAGTGTTAGATTTATGAAATTCTCAATGTCAAGTCAAGACAGCCTAAACTAATTTGAGTTGCCCCAGACGCATCTTTATAGATATATACAAGCTAGACATTATGTCCGATCCAAGATTCACGATTTTGAAGTTCTCCCAAATGAACATGCTTTTTTTTAGGTTTTGTTAAGCCCTCCCAACTCCAGGCATCTTATTTCTAGACGATTGCATTAAGGCCCGTACTGAGAGGATCAGAGAGGTGTGGCAGGGGGAACTTGGTGTTGATCTACATGTATCTGAAATCATATGGGACAGGAGTCTGTCTGTGGTCCAGCTCTGCTCGGTTAATAGCAGACACCAGCTGATCCAATTTAAAGTTGTTCATTGTCTTCACTATTCCAAGCATAGGTTACACAGGATATATCCTTCTGTCTCGTCACTATGTGATAGGTGTCGGGTGTCGGAGGGCACACTGTCCCATGCTTTTTGGTTTTGCCCTTCACTGTTCGGATTCTGGGTCAAAATATTTGACTGGTACTCTAAGGCCTACAAAATAACCCTTCAACCGGAGGCGGAACTCGCCATCTTTGGCTGCTCAGAGTCCTCTTTGCTCCTCCCAATGGCCGTGCAGCAATCTTTGACACAGGGGATGACTGTCGCCAAGAAACTAATTCTTAAGCAATGGAAGTCCTTCTCTCCACCTTCTTTTCAGCTGTGGCTGATGGACATGGTCTCGGTTGTGCGTATGGAGAGACTCAGGTTCCAAAGGACCAATTCATTGGATAAGTTTTTAGTTATCTGGGACCCGTTCCTGGCCTATTTTGACGAGGTTAAAAATGACAAGTGACTCACCCGGCCGATTATTTATGGACCACTTGTAGTGGATCCTATGCAAGTATCTTTTGTAAGCACATAGGCATTTTACGTGACTGGTAGCACCACTTTGCAAAGTTGGAAATGTTTGTTTTGTTTTTTGTCTTCTTTTTTCCCCACTTTTCCTGTCTGAGTGTTTTTGTTTTTGTTTTTCATGTTCTGAAAAAGCAGAAAATAAAATATTGGGGGGGGGGGGGAAAGACAGCCCAAACTATGATGCTGGTAACAGTGTTTGATGGTAGGGCATCTGGGTAGTGTAGAGGTAAAAGCACTTGCCTACCACTATGGCGATCCGGTTTCAATTCCTGGTAGCAGTAGGCTACTTCGGGTTTGGTCAGACGTTCCTACAGACCCTATTGGCCGTGTCTGCGGTACGAGTCCTGGTCGCTGCACTAGTGCCTCCTCCTGGTCGGCCAGGGAGCCTGTTTGGTGGGGAGGGGAACTGGGGGGAATAGCGTGATCCTCCCACGCGCTACCTCCTGCCGGTGAAAGTCCTCACTGTCAGGCGACTGCACATGTATCGGAAGAAGCATGTGCTAGTCTACAGCTCTCCCCAGATTGGCAGAGGGGCTGGAGCAAGTAACGACCGGGACAGCAGGGGGGATTGGCCAAGTACAATTGTGGAGAAAATGGGAGAAAAAGCTGGGAAAAAAGTGTTTGATGTGACCTAAGTGTCTGAAAACAAACTTAAGATGGGGATGCATTATTCAGCAGAACAGATTTTGTACCTGTTGAGATTTGCATCCCCGTGTCAAAACAGACCAAAATATGATGGAGAAGCAATTCTCGGCGGGGATACAAAATTCAGCACAACACCTGTGCTGCTCTAGTAGAGATGATAATGTGTTTGAAAATTTAGTGGAGAATGACTAATTGTGAGGCAGTCTCTTTTTGATACCATAAAGTATTTATTATGTGGAATGCGTCTCATACGTATTTAACCCACACATGCATTTATTAATTGGCAAAATGTCCTTGGTTTGCAGAAACTACTCATTAAACTAATCTTTCTCTTCCTCACACACACACACACACGCATGTACGCACGCATGCACACACACACACACGCATGTATGCACGCATGCACACACACACACACACACACACACACGCACGCACGTACCCACGCACGCATGCACACACACACACACACACACACACACACACACACACGCATCTACGCATGCATGCACACACACACATGCGCGCACACACACACACACACACACACACACACACACACACACACACACAACTTCTAGGAACCCGTATCCATTTTCCCAATATTTATTTATTTAAATAATGGACATTTGGCATGAAGCACGAAGCAGGATACTGGACCATGGAGCAAGTAACCATGAACAAAAAAACCATGAAAAGAAAATCAAGACTGTAACATAATAATAAATAGGCTATACAGGAGATAAAAGCAAAAACAGCACATAACAATAGCCTCACATTTAAAAGTACAGGATATTTATATTACAATGTAGCACAATCAGGCACCAGATGTGGCCAAAATGTATGATAAATTCAGTCTCGCTAAATGTTTATCGCATGTAGACACACACACACACACACACACACACACACACACACACACAGACACACACACAGATAGCTTCACCATCGGCAGAGAGGATTTCCAATGTTAAAAGGAGCTAAATATACTGCGACATCACCATCTCATTTCCACGCCTCCACTTCAGCACATGAGTTTTCAATTTGTTTACTTCAAAATTATTATTATTATTATTATTTTATTATTACTTTTTTTTGCTGAAGGCTAGAAGATCCCCTTCGACTGTCATGAGAGTGTTGCATGCAAGGTTATGGAGAAAATGGTAACACATGAAATGAAGCAGATTGGAAGAGATTTCATGATGGCTGGTAGAGGTAGCCTACTTTTTGGGGGTCTTCTCTGTAAAATGCAGGTACAGCACCTCTAGGTAACACAATATTCCCTGGGAGACCAAACTCTCAATGCATCAACTAGGTACTCTTCCTTTTTGTTGCAATATTTAGCAGCCCCATACATATTTTAGACATTCAGTGCAGACTCCTGATAATGAGTTATTCCTCCAAGAAGAAGCGAAAATATATATATTTTTTTGCTGTTGGGCGAAAACTGGCATCTCCAAACTAAAAAATATACACCAATAATGCGTTTTTGAGTTCATCCAATGGATTATCAAAAGGTCTGTGAAGGTTTCTCAACCATAGAAATCCATCTAGTCCTTCAAGTGAACGAAAACATTGTACTTTCGTGGTTCTCACATGACAACAGCGAACTCTATAACAAGCAGCACCAAGAATGCATGAGCTGTCACTGCTATTTGCCATGCCCAGCTCTATTGTCACACTCTAAATTATTCAAGAGCAGCATATAAAACACAAATCTATTCTTAATGTGTCAAGACAAGTCAAGTCAAGTTTATTTGTATAGCGCTAATTCACAAGCATGTCTCAGAGGGCTTTACAGAGAATATGTCTAGCTAACCACTATCAATAAACAGGATTGAACAATTTTATGAGATATGAGAGAGGAGGGGGAGAGAATGGGGGAGAGGGGGAGAGGAGGGGAGAGAGAACAGGGTAGGGAGGCAGATAAAAGAGAGAGCAGAACAAACAGGGTATACTGGGGCTGGGCGATACGGTTGCAATCAATATCACGATAATCATAAGGGTCATTCGCGATACCAAAATATATCAGGGTTCATGTAAGCAAAGTCATGTTTAGTCATCAAATTATCATATTACCTTGCAATTGTTATATCATCCCAATATGATATCACTGAAAGACGACAAGCAATAGTACCAGCCCTAGGGCATACAGCTGTTACTCATTTCGCCCGGCCACTCCGTGTTATACTGTACCTTGGAGAGACACCAAGGAACAGCAATTGAGCACATTTTAATGACTAGCCTTGGTTTACTCACTGGATAAACATTACAAACAAGACAGTTTCTCTTAGGTCTAAGTTTAGGTTTAAGTATATATTTTGAAGATGGATTTCACCCAATAGCAACTATACATTGCCTTGAAAACTAACATAGGTGTGTGACACACGGATGGGTTGAACATGCCCTTTTTAAGAGGGCAGAAATGAATCCGCTGCAAAAGCAATAGATATAGTCTATCCTTCCAACTTCTATTGCACTGCTGAATAATCAGCGAGCCCCTTCCTCACGGGTGTAACACCTGCACTGATGGGAGGTGGCAGTATGAAAGCGCGCTTGTTCTTTTCTTTTAGTCCTTCTTGTGGTTTCTCCTTGCTTTTATCTTGCCATGGTTTTATGCTTCTATGTTTTTATGATTTTATGTTTTTATAGTTCTATGCTTTTATTTATCTTATTATTTTATCATCTTATTATTTACATGATAGTGCAATAAGGGTCAGTGTAATATGGGCGGGTGCAATTTTTCTTGCCTAAACAGGCACTGCTGGCCTGTTCCACCCGGGTTCTGTGCAATGTCCTTGTTCAAATGCTACTCTTGTCTTGCTGTCATGTTGTTGTTTTTTTTTTTCTTTTGTTGGTATATGTTACTGCCGATCGATATGCTGTAATGCACTTTGTAGCCCAAGACTCCCCTCGGGGACAATAAAGTTTATCTGATCTGATCTGAATCATCATAGACATAACCACACATCGTTGTAAAGAGGCTACTATTGCACTGCCATAACTGACATTTAGGAAGGATGAGACGGCCGTTTGTTTTGTGCTGTCATTTCATTGGTGCCCCGGGGATAATCAGAATGTGTTCCACGTGCGGTGCAGAACTAAATGTCTCCTCCCTGTGTGCAGCCTGCAGTGTCTAATGGGATTTGAGTTGAGGAAGGTGGAGATAAGAGAGGCGGGCGTCGGTTTCATTGCAGTTTCAATTTGTATATTTGGCATCGTTTTGGGTCATGCCCAGAATAAGATTTTTCACCCTGAGGGCTTTACTTTAGCTTGCTTTTAGAAGTCTGTGAACTCTCTGTGTTCTGGTAAAAAAAAAAATCCCTTTTCATATTGTTTGTTTTAGAGGAGGTCTACACTTAGAGAGGCTTGTGCATGTTAACACTTTAGCATACAGTATGTTAATAATTGCAGGTGACTAACATTATCCTAAAAGGAAACTAGAATGACCGCACCACGGATATATGCCTCCGCCAACAAGTGAGCAGTCGACATCCATGTCTGTCATGTCTTTGCGTTTGAGACAAATGTGAAGAAATTCCATTAAGGTGTTACTGAGATATGGCGTTAAATGTAATCAGTTCATCCTTGAGTCCAAGTGGACGTTTGAGGCAAATTTGAAGAAATTACATCAAGGCGTTCCTAAAATATTGCGTTAATGAGCTTGAAAATGGCATTCGTGAGGTCACAGTGGCCGCGAAAAATGTGAGGCATTTGAAGCCAGATTTAGAGGAATAACTAATTTTTAATTAACAGTTGTGATGTCATTATTCAGTCTTAACCACCAATATTTGATGCTTTTCTCACTCACTCCTATGAGTGGTACCAGCCAATTAGTAAAATAAATAAATATTAAATCCAAAACCAACGAGTTAATTATTTAAATTCTTGCCGCCTGGTATGAACCTGCCAGTCTTATTTAAGGAATTGGTAAATAAAATGCATCAAAAAGAACTCACATTAAATGGCAGAAGATATCTCATCATCTTCCCATGAGACTTTGAGCTAAACCTGTTTTGTTTACTTTGGTTTGTGGCAACATCAACTATAAGACTGATGAGGGACCTGGGGATGAGTGGAAAAGCCCTACGCCAGCCCATCAAAGAAACATGGCAGAGTGGAGCAGCCAATGGCTCTGACTGAGGAAAAACCCCACAGCTGGTCTCCCAAATAAGCCAGTTAGGCCAATGCAGCACACTGGAGGTGAGAGGAAAAGTATTTTGGATTTTAGGGTGAGCTGTCCCTTTAAGCCTGCATCATCACTGGGAGCACGGGAATTTAAGTAGTCTGACTCAACGGAAGCAGGCTGAGGTATATAAGCCTGCTTATATGACTCCGACCATTTTAGTTGGAGCGAAGGGAAATGACTGTCTGCTCAATACGTGTTACGCTCTCAAATGCCTCTGCCGCTGTGAGACAACAACGCTAGCTAGAAAGCTAGCAACCTACATGCTGAAAATGGCAAGTTTTGACAAAGATTTGGATTGTGCAATAAAGCAGGTCTGTGTGTGGTACTTTCGGTGGATGGTTGTAAAGATAACAGCACTTTTTTCGCCATACCAGAATGAGAATGACTCTCCTGCACTGGTACAGCATGAAACAAAGTGTGGAGGAGATAGTCTGGAAAGCGAGACTAGAATTTAAGTGGTGGTACTATGGATTTGTTTTTTTCAAAGTGGTGGTACTATGGATTTTTTAATATACTATTTGAAAACACAGGAAGGGAACAAAGTTACCTAGACAACTATCACATTTTTGTGCTGTTGCTTTGTAATGGACTTCACTAATGATGAAGATTGAGATTTTGTTTGCAGAAGTTATGAATATGAACCTACAGGCCATAACATAAAGAGCAATAGGCCTACTAACTTTGGATTACTTACTAAAAGGTTTACCCTCACACTTGGGATAATGCTAGTCGCCTATGGTTACTTAACATACTGTATTGTTGGCATACACACAGCTCAGATCTACCAGAGACACAGAGGCGATTTCTGTACCAATTATCTTGTAACATATTGAGTAGCCTATAGTTTTTTTTTTCCCAAAATTTTATTTTCAAATTTTAGCAGAACAATAAATGAACAAGACAAACAAGCTCAGACACAGGAAAACAAAAAACAAAAACAAACAAAAAACACATATTGGGTATAGTGACCATTGGTCTAACTCAGTCAGTGTAGTATTTTAAATGAAGGGTTTCTTTCTTTGCACCATGTGTAACCATGGTTACACATGTACAAATGAGTGAAGGATGAAAGGCTGAATAGACTGCAAATAAATGAACCCACAAGGTTCTCCGCTAACACTAAGTGCTGGACTATCCTAATTGGGTGTTAAATAAATCACTGCAATACAATTCTGTCCAAATTGTACTGTAATTGACGTCCTCATGAATAGTCTCAATGTGAATTTTGGATTTCTTAATGAACAAGAAAGTGTTCCGTGCCCTCAAGGTAATATCGTTCATGCTCAAAAGCTTACAATGCGTCTTAAATCAAAGCTGTTGGAGAGACTGTTCACAGTTTTTGGACATGCAGAAACACTACAATGTAATAATAATAATAATAATAATAATAATAATAATAATAATAATAATAATAATAATAATAATAATAATAATAATAATAATAATAATAATGTAATAATGCTACTGTACTGTATGTAGTAATATGTATGATGTAATGGGTGTGTATGGAATGTTAAGGGCTCAGCTGTTAGGAGTCATGTGTCGTCGGTCTTAGAAAGACGAGGCCGTGAGATAAGAGCGGCAGGAGAGAGAGTCCCTCGAAACACTTCGTTACTCTTAAGTCTAAGTTACTCTTAAGTCTAAGGCCTGGAAATGTGAACTTTGTACTTAGCTAATGCTTAGTGTAAATGGCTTCACTGCAGCGGGCAGGGAGAGTGGCGACATGAAAGAAACAACAAAGATAATTGAGCAGAAAAGGGTGAGTTTGACTGAAGCACTTTCCTGTGCTGTTGGAAGTCGAGGCGGATTGGAGCCAAGAGCAGGTCCCCAATCAGGGATGGAGAGTCTTGGCTCTGTCTGCTAATGCCAACACTGATGTTAATGACTGCATCAGTATTCCCGATATAGCAGCGGTGTTTGGGATCAGGTTCCAAGTCCAGACCTGTCTGAGACCGGTTTTCTTCTTCTGCAGCTCAACTTTACTGATAAAACGGCTAATTCTAAATATTGGACTTTCTTGTGAAATGAATGAGAGAAATGATGGTGAACATGGACTTCTGGGTATTGAGGCTTAGATTTTTCAGGTACCACCACGCACTCATTGCCTTTTGGAGTCAACGAAAAGTTGCAATTAGAGTACAAACTGCATGAGTTCAAAATTTTGGCCCAGGTCAAGCTATTGCCCTTTTCCTTCCCGCTTTCTTGTCTGTCTTCAAGGGATATGTTACAAAAAATTAACAGAATAAATGAGATAGAGAGAGATTCCCTGACTGTTACCACGAGATAGAGAGAGATTCCCTGACTGTTACCACCAAAAGAAAGTGGAAACAAATGGTAGCTCCATTAACCATTTGGGAAACATGCCCTGGCATCTTTACAGAGAAAAGCTATTATAATGACATTAAGTTAAATATTTATGGGAGCAGCTGAAATCCACCCTAATTTGTAACTCAGTCAATAAGTGCTTGCTGTGAGTAAATACCTCTAACCTTTGGCAAAATAGAAAGAACATAAATACAGTATATTGTCGCTGTCGGGTGGAAACCTCATTTTAGAATCTTTCTCCCCCCCCCCCCATCCATAAATTAATTTAATGGGTTCCCCAAAATAACCTGTGAAAGTTTCAGGTACTTTGGAACAGCGAAATATGTTATATTACTGGTTATTAATGTTGTTATTACTATTATACTATGTTAAAATGGGAATGTTTTTTCTTCCATGTGGAAAATAGCTTTTTTGGAGATACAAGGTTTCCGCCCGACAACGTCGATTCACATATACAGGAAATTCATATTAAATGGGGGGGGGGGGGGGGGGTTCTCGCCAAAATGTCTGTTTCAGTGAACGATCAAAGAGTCATGACAAACGAAGCCACACAAAGAGCACAGGCACTTGCTGTTCTTCAGGATGCAACAAAGCCAATGCTGCCAATCACATAGAAGAAAAGAATGTCACCAAACTGAAAAGACGTTTCTCCCCTTCAGATTTACAACCATGCACAGTGAATTTGAACAAGAGCCTTTAAGGCTTAAAAAAACGGGGGGGGGGGGGGCAGGAATATTACTCAGCGCATGACTCATGGTAAAGCTGTGTTCACACCGAGATATTAATTTTTCTCTCTGTCGCTCGATTCAACCCTTTGGAATCGCTCTGTCGCTGTGTTTAAATCGCTTGTCAACAGGCACAAGAATTGACGGACATCTGGGGGCTATGACGTTATGCAATGTCATGATGTTTGTCCACTACGAGCCACCGTAGTTGTTTACAAGCTAAGCCTATCAGCGTGCTCCTAACGCGAGCTCTATACCGGTAGTACAGACTTCACTTCATGTCAGCTGTCAATCAGCTGTCAATGCAGTTTGTTGCCACACAATAAACCAGCGGTTTGTTCCAAGCCAGTGTGATCCTTGACTCACTCTCACACGACAGCCAATCAGCGTTGAACAGCGAGCGACTGATGCCAGCGAAATTTCGCTCGAGTTGGGATATTTCATCTCGGGCGACGAGGGAATTTTCGCCCTATCGCTCTGTCTCTGTCGCTCGGACGCCCAGTGATTTTTCTCCCGGGCGAATATACGCTCAATCGCTCGTTTGCATTGACTTTGTATGTAGCGAAAAACTTTAATAGGTCGGTGTGAACGCACCTTAAGACGAACGGTGAAACAAACACAATTGAAAAAACAGATGGCGCACCGTAAGCGCTGCCAATGCTGTTACAGCCAGTGTTGTGGTCAAGTCACTATATCTCGAGTCCAAGTTGAGTCTCAAGTTCCTATTTCTTGAGTCCAAGTCCAAGTCACCAAGGAGGCCGAGTCGAGTCCGAGTCAATTCCCCATTACCTGAGTCTGAGTCAGAGTCTATAGCTTACTTATAGCTTATAGCAGGGGTGCCCACACTTTTTCAGCTTGGGAGCTACTTTTAAAATGACCAAGTCAAAGTGATCTACCAAACATATTTATTTATATATATATACACTGAGTATACAGTGGAAAACAGTGGAACAGTGGAAAAACAGTGGAAACAATGGAAAAACAGTGGAAAAACAGTGGAAACAGTGGAAAAACTGTGGAAAAACTGTGGAAACAGTGGAAAAACAGTAAAAAAAAAAAAAAAAAAAAAAAAAAAAAAAAATTTCCTTCTTCCCCTCAATGCCATGCGATCGACCACACTACCTTCGCGATCGACCGGTCGATCGCGATCGATGTATTGGGCACCCCTGGCTTATAGCTTGTAAGTGGAACACATGTGCCTGCACTTGCACAAAATTGTATCAATATAGCTATCAATATCTTATGCCAAATTATTAGGGCCTATTACAAAAAAAACTAACAAAACCAAATAAAGTCAATTAACAAGTCCGAGTCCGAGTCGCTAACTACAGAGAATGCATGAATGCTTGAGTCCAAGTCCAAGTCATCAATGCTTAAGTCCAAGTTGGAGTACAAGTCCTGAAAATGTGCCCAGGAATCGGACTCGACTACAACACTGACCGTTAGGGCCGGAGAAGCGAGCGGCCACCTCTCCACACAGCGCCGCACTCAGCAGGTAGCGCTGCTGACAGTGGTGTAGCTGAACTTGGACATGGACGTGGCCATGGAGGTAGCCATGGAGGTGGCCATGGTGACGCCGTCTTCTGCCCCCTCCCGTTTCCTGCAGCACGGGCAGCAGCTGCAGAGCCGGCCGGCGCAGCAGCAGGCGCAGGTGGTCACCAGCGCCTTGCGAAAACGTGTGTTCATGAAGCAGTAGATGACGGGGTTGACGCAGGCCGAGGTGTAGGACAGCAGCTGGATGAATGAGATGGGCGCCCCCGACAGCGCGCTCTGGGCCGACTTTAGGTCGAAGGCCTTCCAGGTGTTTGCCGAGTACAGCGGCATCCAGCAGACGAAGAAGAGCGCCACGATCACCATCAGCATGCGGATGACGCGCTTCTTGGCCTGCAGCTTGGCCTCCGAGGTGTTGCTGCGGGCACGCTCCTTCTTGGCCTGGCCGGCGGCAGACGATGTGGAGAGGGTGGGGAGCTCCACGGCGGACAAAGGTTTCTTGGACACCTGGATGTAGCAGCCGTCGTCGTCGTTGTTGGCCCCGGGCGCGGTCTTGCTGGCGCCGTTCTTCAGCCCTGTGAAGGGTGGGGGTAAAAGTCTGTGTTTGAGTAGTCTCAACTCCCAGACAATTGGAGACCTCTGCCTACCAATCGCCTGGGAACTTCTTGTCAAAAGTAGTTGCTTGAACGATGGCGAGAACGGCCAAACAGTGAATGGATAAAACAGCTCGCACACTGCCAGGGCTCCAGTGAATGAATTTATTGCACCGTACTTGGTAACGTTTCGAGCAGACTGCTCTTCATCAGACAAAAGGACAGAGTGAGACGCCATCTTAAATACCCACATGGTCAAGTCACATGACTCAGTCACATGAGTTGACAGTAGGGGTGTCACGATACACTCAGTTCACGATACGATACGTATCACGATACTGGGTTCACGATAACGATACGATACGATACGATTTTAACAATATTTTTTTAAACTTGAATAATGACAATATATGACTGGAAAAGTAGTATTTTATTTGAAATGCACAAATACAAAACATGCTGTTGTGGGAAATTGTTATTACAATAACAACTAGAAAAAACATGAGATTGGAGATAAGGCTTATCTTGAAATAGAATGAGTTACACCGTCACTTAGATTTACTTTGAACTAAAAGGTTTCTCAGCAGTATAAATTCTCATTATGCATCTTCAGTTTTTCTTCAAACTCAAACAACAAGACTTTTCTTAGTCTATTTTTTATGCATCTTCAGTTTTTCCTGTCAAGTAAACAGTTTTGCCAGAAACTCAATTGAATGGTTTCTCTCCTGTATAACTTCTCATGTGTCTCTTCAGAGACTTGTTCAACTGAACTACTTTCCACACATTGAACTTCAACAAACAAAGACGTTTCTTTGTCTACTTTTGAAAAAAAAAAAAAAAAAAAAATGTTTTTTTTTTTTTTTTTTTTTTTTTCTCACGATATGAGATTTCATCTCAACGATACATATCGTGACGTTTTACTATCGCGAAATTTCGTGGGACGATATATTGTGACACCCCTAGTTGACAGTCATGTGACAGTGGAGTATACAAAGTAGAGAGTGGAAAAATGCATATAACATTACAGTACAAGTGAAATCAATAGTACATGTGAAGTGAATGCAACACTAATGGTGTCAAATCAAGTGGAGAGAGCAAAGAAGAAGACTGTCTCCACAAAACACAGTCCCTGAAGCAGGGAAGTGTGCACAGATAAACAAGTTAGCTGCTCCCTACATGTAGCAATTAGAGCAACAAGCAATACATAATCAATACATAATCAATCATCAAAATGGCAAGGACGCTCATTAATGCACATTAATGCGAGCTGTTGTATTCATTCACTGTTCCAGCCTCTCTCCAGCTCTCCACCTGCCGGGTTCGACCTGGATGTGCGTGTTTTTAACTTTTCTGCTGAGAACGGCCAAACAAACAAACCTACGCCCCTTTGTTAGGTTATCAGAAATGACGCTGAGCAATTCCCTTTGTAACATGGAGAGAACTTTTTTGTGTCGAGCAACGTTACATTATTTGATTCCATTTTATCCGTTTACAAGCACGCGACCTCTGCATGTCAGCGCCCCCTTCTGCATGAAGGGCCGCCCTGAAGACTTTGGATTGGTTCAACAATGCAGTTTTTTTTTACTCTCAAATTGTTTACACCCAGTTTTAGCAATGAAAGCTGGGAGAAAGTTCTCAGCCTTTAGCGCCAATAGAGACTGAGGATTGAGAGTAGCGTTTAAGCGGTAGTTTGGGCTTCAACATCAAATGAATGCCAAGTATTACATGATACAAAGCATTAAGTCAATGTCAAGGATGGAATTTCATCATCGTGCCACTTGACAGAGCTTTACAGATCAACAGTCTCTACCACAGGCTATTTCTCTTCTATCGCTCAGCCTTGACGCATGATGCATGACGCACGACTCCATGGAAACTGCTGTTTCCGACGCATACCATTTCAACAGCAGCATTTTTCACTTGAAGAAAGCACATTGAAGAAAGCATTTACATTTCAAGCAGGTATGTCTGACAGGTTTTCTCTTTTTATAGGAGACGTCGCACATAAGGCCAAGGAGAAATGCCTAACAGACAGGAAAGTGGACTAGCGAGAAGAGCCTCATGACAACTGATAGAAATATTTTGAAAAGAAAAAGTGAAACGCACCTGTAGGCTGCGTGAAGACAACATATTTCTCCCTTTGCAAGTACTGTATGCTGCAATATTTATGTGTTTGTGTTAGGGCATTCACGACTAGTGAATTTTACTAGTCGACTAGTCGTCGCTAAAGGTAGTCGACTAGTCGACTAGTCGTTTTTATTTATTTTTTTAATTAAAAAAGAAAAGAAAAAAGTTTTATCTTTAAGAAAGAACATGAGGTATTTACACGACATACATTGACTATCATATCCCATATCCCATATCCCCCACAAAGAACATCAAAACACAACAAAACAAAACAAGAAAACTGCATAAGATACACAATAATCCAAGAACAAACAAGACTATTGGACAAACAACCAAACAAAAACAATGCATTCAGCTCCTATAAGCCTAATGACACTGGGGTAAAAAGTTCCTAAAGTCAAACTCTGTCTGTATGTGGTTGCCATATTTTGGGGATGTCTAAGAATCTGCCTTTGCTCTTGTAGTAAATGTTATCCAACGTATCGTCGCTGTTCTGCCAGGACCTCGAATGTGCCTTTTTTCACTTTTTTACTTTTTTTCATAAATCAGTGCCATTGGTCACCCTTCATGTCTCTGTGTGGTTTTGAACAAATGCAACCAATGGAAAAGCATTAAAACGAGCTTGTGAGTAAATCGCGTAACGCCATTCGCCCTCAATCTGTCAGTCAAACCTCGAAATTCGTCCCCTACCTCCGTGTGTACCCCCCCACGCAGGACAATAAACCCGGAAAAGTCACACGGCAGACGTGCTGTGTATTTCTCATATCGTTTTGACTAATCCTGGCTTCCTCTGACGTTAATATATCAATCAAATGTTTTCCAGTTATTCCTAGGCTGCAAACTTGTTTTAACATGCAAATCGGAGTGTTTTCTGATGAGAATAAAGTAACGTTAACGCTACGTTATGTCAGACTATTTCTCACCCCATGCGAAAGCCCCCGCGTCGGACATGAGAGGCGAGGGGCAATGCTGTTGCTCCTGCGCGCGCCCCCGCGGCCTGGAGCTTGGGGGCTCGTGCATGAGCATGCGACTCTCTCCCGCTTGACTGGCCGGGAGAAAGTGCTTCCAAGTCGGACTGATAATGGCTGGGTTTCCCAAAAGCTTCTTTGCGCTAAGAAGCTAATTCAACCCTTCTTAAGGCCCCCTTAAGAAGCAAACGCGTTTCCCAATTGCTTCTTTACGAAGGCATGCGTTTCCCAAAAGCTTCTTAGCGCTAAGAAGCTTCTTTGACCCTTCTTAAGGCTCCCGTAAGAAGCCAACGAAGCCAACGCGTTTCCCGATTGCTTCTTAGCCTAAAATTATCTTCCAATTATCCTCCGTTAAGAAGGCTGCGTTTCCCAAAAGCTTCTTAGCGCTAAGATGATCTTTCGTTAAGAAGGTTTTGTAAGAAGGGTCTGGAGCCTTCTTAACACCTTCTTAATGACAAAACACTGGCAGATCCAGCCGCGTCAGGCAAAAGGAGATACTTGTGTCCACTGTTCCTCTTGTGTTTTTCCCTTTTTCCTTTCTTTCATGTACCCTTTAGTGTTTAAAATTAGGGAACACTTGAAAATCTCCCCTGTATGTATGGTTACTTGTGTTTTAAATGTTTTACCGTAGGCTATATTCCTCTAATCAGAATGGATTCCTTTTATAATGTTGTGGATTTATATAGCACCTTTCACAGAACCCAAGGTCGCTTAAATTCTGTAGTGTTTCTCTGTTTTGTTGTATGCTGTGTATATAAAGCAATTTGAACTGCAGTCCATGTCTGAAATAAATAATGTTTAATAAAGTTTAACATGACCATGATTAGGTGTTAACAGTGTTTCTCAACCACTGAGTCGTGGCCCACTGCTGGGCTCAGAGTGCCATCAAGTGAGCCGCTCCAGTTAAGATGCTTCTTAAGAGCCTTCTATTTTTTTTATTTTTCTCGACTGTTAAGAAGGCGTTTGGGAAACACTTCTTTGGAGCCTTCTTAACTCCTTAAGAAGCTTCTTAACTCCTTAAGAAGCTTAAGAAGCTTCTTTGTTGGGAAACTCAGCCAATATAAACAACATCATTTGAGCTTATCCAGGTAAGATATTAATAAAGTAATGACACATTCAGTGGGAAACTAACTATAATTAAGACGTGCTTAGTTAAGATGTGCCAACTTTGACGACGTTTGGTTCAGTATTTTAACAGCAAACAGGTTTTTTTACTTCCTGAAAAGTTTCTGTTTTGGAAATTCGAGGTCCTGGAACGACAGCGACGGTATGGTAGCTTGAGAGTTCATTCCACCAGTGAACTACAGCTGGGGGATTGGATGCTTTCCAATTTAAAGCTATGCATTTCCTAGCTGCCAACAGGGCAAGATCTATGTATTTACTTTGAATGCATTGTTTTTGTTTGGTTGTTTGTCCAATAGTCTTGTTTGTTCTTGGATTATTGTGTATCTTATGCATTTTCTTGTTTTGTTTTGTTGTGTTTTGATGCTCTTTGTGGGGGATATGGGATATGATAGTCCATGTATGTCGTGTAAATACCTCATGTTCTTTCTTTTTTTTTAATACTTTTATTTTTACATCATTTTTGCAAGGATATGGAACAGACATGTAACAGGAGGTCAGGAGAGGTCACAATATACACAGCACATCACTTTGTACAATACATTTTGACAAAAAGAAAAAAGTAAATGTAAAACGGGGTACTGGCAAGAGTCATTTCACTTAACAGGCTTGTCCAACGTCTGGCCCAGGGGCCGGCAAGACGTCCCTGGCAACCTTTGTCTTAGAACAGTCCACAGACAGGCTCCAGGCAGAAACAGTGAAGAGGCTGATAATCCACATCGTCCGTTCTGTCCCCCACTCAAGAGGGCCCAGACATCTCCGCTCTATGAGTTAGGAAAACTGTCCATTTGTACCAGAGTGATTCCCCTTTTTCTTTTTGTAACCTCAGACTAAAAGTTAGTTGCTCCATTCTGTGCAGTTGTTCTACAATGTTTATAAACATATCCACCGGGGGGCGGTGCTTCTGAAGCCAGCATTTCGTGATGGCCTTCTTGCTAGCTGCCAGAAATATCTTCAGGAGATATAGATCATTTCTTTCGGTATCCTCAGAAACTAGTCCGAGGTATAAGGTGGGAAAAGAAAAGCAAACATCATAGCCCAACGTGTCAGAGATTATCCTCAACACCTCCTTCCAGAATAGCCCAATGTCAGGACAAGACCAAAATATGTGGGCATGGTCCACCATTATTGCCCCACATCTCCAACAGGGCAGTGGAGTCCCCATTTGTCTAGATTTCTGTTTTGGAGTGATAAAAAAGCGAATTATATTCTTCCAACAAAAGTCTCTCCATGTCAAAGAGTTTGTGGAAGTGGTTTGAGTTTCCCAGACATTGCTCCACATGATTTCTGTTATATCTGTTTGCATTTCCCTTTCCCACCTTTGCTTTATGTACTCTGTAGAGTGTTTATTCAGAGACTGAATACCATGGTATAATTTACTTATGATACCCTTACTACTCGCTGAGTTATAAGCATCCATGAATACTCTGGTTATCATTGACACTTCCCCGGTGTTTGCATCTTTAATGTTAGTCCAGAAGTAACTGCGAAGCTGAAGGTATCTAAAAAAGTCTGATTTGGGGTCTAAGTCATATTTCTGGTACAGGTTTTGGAAACTATCTATTTCCCCGTTCACCACTATTCCACAGAGTGCTGTTATTCCATTTTGAGACCATCTTTTGTATCTGGAGTCCATAGAGGCTGGTGCAAAACCCGGGTCGTACGCTGGCCAGCTGAGTAACTTAATCTCTCTTTGAATCCGAAATGTCTTGACCACTTGCCTCCACACTTTAAGTGAGAGGTTAACCCATGGGTTTGAAGCCAGTGTCAGTTCCCCTATCGTGTTAGGGTGGCCGAGTAGTGATTGAATTGGAGTCTCTACTAGAGAGGTTTCAATGTTTTTCCATTTTGCCACATATGTGGGATTGCACCAGCCTACTAAGGGTCTCAGCTGGGCTGATAAATAGTAGTCCATCAAACATGGAAGGGCAAGCCCCCCCCTCTCCTTTGGTAGTTGAAGTGTCGTGTATTTCACCCTAGGTTTCTTATTGTTCCAAATAAAACGTGATATATGTCTGTTCCATTCTCTAAATTGTTTGGGGGAAATCTCCACTGGAAGAGCCAGAAATAAGTATAGTAGACGTGGTAGGATATTCATCTTCACCGTTCTAATTCTGTTACCCAGTTCAAGTGGGAGGTGGTCCCATCTGTTGAGGTCATCATATATTTTTTTATTAATATAATTATAGTTAATGTCGTTTAGTGATGATAGTTCTTTTGGTATAAGTACACCTAAATATTTTATATGTGGGGAGTGCCAATTAAAATTATATCTATCTTTAAGTTCTTGTGTGGGGGTATAATTAAATAATAGGGCCTGTGTTTTATGCATGTTAATGACATACCCAGAGTATTGTCCATATGCTTTCAGAATGTTCATCAGCAGTGGTACACTGGAGCCAGGTTCCCTGACTGTGATCAATACGTCGTCCGCTTACAGAGATATTTTATATTCTTTCCCATTTATGTAGATACCTTCTAGGGTTGATTCCTGCCTGATTAATTGGGCCAGCGGTTCTATGAAAAAATTGAAGAGGAGGGGACTAGCCGGACAACCCTGTCTGCAGCCCCTTTGTATGTTTATAGGGTTTGATAGGCTACCATTGACCTTGATCCGTGCTGTCGGGGACGTGTAGAGTGCTTGTATTGAGAGTATGAATTCCTTACTAAATCCGAATCTGTTCATAACTAAAAATAAAAATTCCCACCCAACAGAATCAAAAGCCTTTTCCGCATCTAAACTAAGCAAAATTGAGCATGTTTTGTCTTTCTTAATTTGGTGAATAGTGTGGAGGGTTCTCCGGATGTTGTCATGTGTCTGCCGATCTCTTATAAAACCTGTCTGGTCTTCCTCTATTAACTCATTGAGTGCCATGGACGTCCTTCGACGTCCAATTAAATAGTGACGTAGAGTGCCACGGACGTCCTTCGACGTCCAATGCGTTTTTTGACGGTGGGACGTCGATCAAAGCCTTCCGCAGCTCCTGTACAACTATAGTAGCTATTGGAGGTCTATAACCTATTTTACAGAACCCTTAGGTGGCGACAGTGCTCTCCAGATTACAGAAATGTCAGGAATACACACCCTGAAATAGCCTTGATGAAAGAGAACCCGCTCATGCTGCAGTCCAGAGAGCCATGTAGATTGTTCTGGCTGCAACTGACGGTGCGTGCGAACACAGTCAATCCGCGCACACAACTGAGTCCTTCTGCCTCTGTCTGTCTGTCAGCATAGTTTCTCCACATGATTAGCCGCTAGAAAAGCAGCAGCGCGACACTGAAAAGCCAAACCTTTCACTGCAGTCCGCGTGTGGCTTCTCCATGTTGCGCTGCCTGGGAGGCGGCGCTTCCCAGGCTTCCTAGACGCTTGGTGCGAGGCTGTGTGTTACTAGTGTGGGGAGGAGTTTTCAGCTGAGGGGGGGGGAGGGGGGGTGGGGCACGCAGGGCAGGACACAACTACACCACATCACTACATCAGAAAATATTACCGTATCTAGAGTCAGTGAATGTGCTTGAAATGCTGCATTTCACAAAAGGCTGAATATCTCAGCTTATAATTTGAAATGCCTGAAAACGCTGAAAACAACCTATCTTCTCCGGCTCATAACTAAAGAACGGAAAATGGTATCAATAAACTTTTTTTTGCTGATGATACAATAGAGTCTCCTTGTTCTTTTTGCGTGTTCGGTGTTTACATAGTAATATCACACAATATTCTGTGGGCCTCGAGAAATCACTGAAAACGCTCTGAAAACTCTGGCACTGGGAGCGTCCGTTCTCCAAAAGTGGCTGGCACTCAATGAGTTAAGAGAGGCATCACCGCCTCCATCCGTTTAGTTAGTATGGAGGCATAGAGTTTGCAGTCAGTGTTAAGAACACTGATAGGTCTATACCCTGAACAGTCAGTCCTGTCTTTCCCCTCCTTTGGAATGACCGATATAAAAGCCTCCCTCCAGGATGGAGGTGCAGTCTCATGTTCTTTCTTAAAGATAAAAAAAAAAAAAAAAAAAAATTAGACTAGTCGACTACTAAGCACAGTGTCGACTAGTGGTTTTACTAGTCGACTAGTCTGTGAATGCCCTAGTTTGTGTGTATGAGGGTTTTTGGTGGGTGGTGTCAAACATCACATGAATGCCAAGTATCAGAGGGTGCAAAACACTAACAACAGAAACCATCTGAATGCAGGTACATGCACACCCAGCAGGTGTATTTAATGAGATTTACAGCTGACCATGGCAATTGTTATGGGGATATCTTAAGGATATTGAGTGGACTGTTGATAAAGCTTGCTGTTGTCTCTCTCTCTCTCTTTCTAATGCAATTCAATGCAGCTTAGTGCAATCCTCCAAGCTAGACTTCCAACATTTTGGCAATATGGTGAGAAAAGATGCTTCAACTATGAGCAATGTTTGTGCAATAAAAAGTCTTTACAGTTTGGATGGACATTATGATTGATCTCACCGGTGGTCTCTCTGCTCTGGCCCAGCTCAAACTGAATGCCCCGGAACAGCTCTCTGGAGATCAGACCATAGGCTATAATCATCACCACTCCCGGGATGAAGAACAGAGCGAACAGCAGCAGCACATACCTGAAAAACAAACAGAATGAGAGACAGAGAGAGATAAAGTAAGAAAGATGCAATCCAAAAACTATTGAAAACCCCTGGAACCAGCCAAACCCATTTCCGTCAATTTACTATTTATAAAAAACCAAATTTACCGAAAAAGTGTGTGTGTGTGGGGGGGGGGGGGGGGGGGGGTATGAACTTCACGATTCAGTTTTGAAAGTGTCTGAGCTCAGAGATGTTGTATGCAATGAAGGTCTTGTTTCGCTTATCTTCTGAAGTGGAGGCTGATGTGCCCTGAATGACAATGAAGGAATGTTTAGAAAGAGTCATTCTTGGAAAGAAAGGAAAGGAAACAAAGAGTCCCGGTATCAAGTCCAACCTAACCACCACACTGCAGATTCTGCGTGGCATGAAGGATTAAAAAAAACGATTAAAAAATTACACTAAGCCTGTGATTTAATCAAATATATTGGAAAACGTGCTGTATATTGGAAAATGTGCTGTAAAAATTCACATGTTCATCCTATAATAGGAATGCGAAGAGTGAGTGAGTGAGTGAGTGAGTGAGTGAGTAACTGAGTGAAAGCACAGAATACTACAACCTTATACATATTGGCACTTTACATCTATCTATAGCCGTTTTCCCACATGCGTACCGGAAAATTACCTGTAAGTCAATATCGGACATTTCCCTTCACACCTGGGCGCTCGCATGTGGGAATATAGCAGCGAAATTGTCTGTATGTTGGGGGGCAGGGGGAGGGGGGGAGCTTATTTTGGGGGTCGGCAAAACTCCGATGGTGAAATAAGTTCGCTTGTCACACAATAAATCACACTCGTTTGACTTAAGAGCAGCGTCAAGCCAGCGTAATAAACACAGACGATTTCCCCCCTCCCCTCTCTGCTCGAGAGAGGCCAGTCCTTCAATCCTCCGCACTTCGTAGCAGCCTGACACAGGACAGACACAGCGAGAATGGCAGCGGCTTGCAAGCCGCCCAACGCTTGTAGCCTATGTATGTAGAGAAAGCAAATGCACAAAGCGAAATGTGGAAGTAGTTTGCTTTGATGTGCGCGAATGATTAGATGATGCACGCTGGAAGTGAACGTTAAGCAACGTGTGTACACCTCGCCCATGAGAGAAGGACCGGCAAATGACTGGACCCGTTCTACACTTGTGTCCCTGATCGCACATACCGCTCTTCTGACTGGCTCGAAACTGGTGAAATGTCCGCGACGACGGGGTCGGGCTTATACCGGAAAACAACTTTCACACATGATTTGATTTGATTTGATTTCCTTTATTTACCCAGGGAAGCCTCTTGAGAGCAAGCCCTCATTTTCAAGAGTGCCCTGCTACAAAAGTACATATACAAAAAGTTTCAGACAAACAGGACAAGTGATAAGAACAATCAAAACAACAAGGTCAATTTAAAGCAAGTAGAAATCAAAACAGAGCAAATTGCAACTAGAGTCCGTCGACAATAGAACAATTAGCTAAAAACATATGCATCTCTCACATAAGGTGTCGCGAAGGAGTGCCTTGAACGAGACCAGAGGAAGTAATTGATCCAATTTTATAATGTCCTGCAGTGAATTCCATTTGACCGGAGCATAGTACGAGAAAGCAGTCTTTCCTTGCTCGGTCCTCACACGCAGGACACGCAGCCTGATGTAAGACTGCGAGCGTGTGCCGTTGCGATTGCTTGCATGAGTGAGAAGTGAACACAGATATGGAGGAAGCTGACCGATTAGGGCTTTATAAATAAACAAAAGACAGTGCTGTTCTCTTCTGACTGAAAGAGAGGGCCAACACACCTTTTCGTACAGAACACAGTGGTGAGTAAGAAATTTATCTCCAGTTATGAAGCGCAGCGCGCTGTGATACACGGCATCAAGTGACTTCAAGGCAGAAGATGAGGCATGCATATACACAATATCACCATAGTCAAAAACAGACAGTATTAGAGATTGAACCAATTGTTTTCTAGAGGATGCAGAGAAACAGGACTTATTTCTGTACAAGAATCCAACTTTCCTCCTAAGTTTTTTTACAAGGTGCTCAATATGCTCATTGAAGGATAGTTTGCTATCCACCCAGATACCAAGGTATTTATAGGATTCAACAGTTTCAATAGCTTCGCCTTGTAGGGTTACTATGCTAAGGCTGTCCATGATGGATGAGGACCTGGAAAAAAGCATCCATTTTGTCTTTTTGGAATTTAGAACCAATTTGAGGTTTAAACAGGGAATTTTGAAAAGCATTGAAGGCAGATTGTAAGCTTGCGACGGCCTGGGCGGGGGTATCCCCGACACAATATAAGATCGTATCGTCTGCATAGTAATGGACATTACAGAGCTCACTTGGAAAGAGAATGTTATTTATATAGAGCGTGAACAGGGTTGGGCCTGAGATAGAACCTTGAGGGACCCCTTTATTAATAGGAAGGGTGTTAGACCGCGTACTGTCTGTAACTATGGAATGTTTTCTCCCCGTGAGGTAATTGGAGAACCATGTGACTGATTGTCTGTCTAAGCCAATGGAGGACAGTTTACTCAGAAGTATATTGTGGTCTACCGTGTCAAACGCCTTTGACAGATCAATAAAGATAGCCGCGCAGTGCTGGCGGGCATCAAGACAGTTTTGTATGTCGTTTATTACAAGAGAGGAAGCCGTTATTGTGCTATATTTTGGTCTAAAACCTGATTGCTGCGTTTGAAGAACACTGTAAGAGTCCATGAATATTCGAAGCTGCTCGTTTACTAGAGCTTCCAGGACTTTAGCAAGACAACATAATTTGGAGATTGGATGGTAATTATCAAGAATACTCGGGTCGCCACCTTTAAATAAAGGTATGATTTGAGCGAATTTCCAAATGGAAGGAATTTCGCCCGAAGTAAATGTTAAATTAAATAAATGCGCAATCGGAGAGGCGATCAGTTGTGCGCTAAGGCGAAGAAAGAAGGGGGCAATATCGTCCTCTCCTTTTGATTTCTTAACGTTTAATTTAGACAATGCCTTTTGAACTTCACTAATGCTAATCGGGCTGAGAGAGAATCGGTCGTGGAAGAGAGGGGGAATCAAAGGGTCCAAGGAGGGTGGAACAGGGGGTAATGTTGTTGCGGAAGTCGAATTGGCCAATGACCTTTCAAATGCAAACCCGGCAGAGCTGAAATGACGATTGAAGGCGTCACACATTTGCTGTTTATCGGTGATAGAACTGTGCTCGCCGGTGATCTGAGGGGGAAGGGCGGAACTAGGTGCATGTTTTAAAGATTTCACTATTTTCCAAAATTTTGCTGAATTTTGCTGGGAATCATTGAGTGAGGCTAAGTAATAATCAGATTTGGCCTTTCTGATTACGGCAGTGCATTTATTTCTTCTCATCCTGAAGTGGGACCAGTCTGCTGAATTACCAGAAGATCTGGCATTGGACCAGGCTGAGTCCCTGAGACGTAGGGCAGATTTCACAGACTGTGTGAACCAGGGACTGGAGCGATTTTTCACTCTTAGATTTTTATACGGCGCGTGCCTATCAGCTACTAAGTTGAAAACAAAAGAAAAATGAGCTGAGGCTAATTCAGCATCAGGAATTAGACACAGCCTCTCTAGATCCGCGTAATAAAGATCATGCAAAAAGCCCTGCTCTACAAAATGCTTAAAGTAACGTTTTCTTATATAGTTACTTTTAGATTTACTCATTTTTATTTGTCTGATACATCCTATAGGGCAGTGATCACTGATGCCTTGAGCGAATACCCCACTTTGGGGATATTTGAGTGGTCTGTTGGTCAAAATTATGTCTATCAAAGTGGATCTGGAGGGGTGTTTTGTATTCGGCCTTGTTGTGTGTTGAATGAGCTGTGTTAAATCTAACTGAATACAGAGCTGTTTTAGACTGAAGGAGGACTCAGTCAGCCAGTCCTGGTTCAAGTCGCCAAGGAGAATGAATTCAGAGTTAATATGTTGTGAGAAGACCCTTCCGAGGTCATCAATGGCCGTGCTCGGGGCGGAGGGGGGGCGGTACACACCTGCGACCGTTATGTGTGAATCGCCTCCCGTGCAAACATCCAAAACAATGCACTCATAATACTTGGGAATGGAGGAGGATGCCAACACATGTGTCACTAAGTGCTCTCTGACATAGACTATAACTCCTCCTCCCTTGGCTCTCCTATCCACACGAAACAAATTAAAATTAATAATAGCAACATCAGAATCCTCAGTTCTGCGGGACAGCCATGACTCAGAAATCACTAAAACGTCAGGAGAGGCATCATTGATTAAAATATTTACCAAGTCCAGTTTGGGGAGTAAACTCCTAACATTTAGGTGCATGAATTTCAGGCCATTAGCGACCTGAAACTCTTGTGTAGATGCCAGATCGTCCAGTTTTGTCCGTGTGCTGCTGGGGAAAATAGGGGGATTTCTGGTAGGAACAGTTATTAAGTTGTTGTGGATAATGCCAGAATGTGAAGTGCGGCGTCGGAGGCGCACCCGGGAGATGTGAATGAGGGGAATGTTTCTTACTGTTCGATGATCGGGTGTCTGACTGACTGACAAAGTTGTTGTCTGCAATGCAGT
This sequence comes from Poromitra crassiceps, assembly GCF_964638095.1. Lineage (NCBI taxonomy): Eukaryota > Metazoa > Chordata > Actinopteri > Beryciformes > Melamphaidae > Poromitra > Poromitra crassiceps. Next base: position 56,315,597 of record NC_139625.1, on the reverse strand, counting down.
GGGGGAGGCGACTGGAGTTGATGATAGCGGGGGGGGGGAACTAACGTGATCCTTGGTGGAGAGGGAGTTTCTAAGGTGTGGGACAGGAGTGACCGGAAGTGGACGCATGGAGGTGGCTAGTCATGTTCGGCTGGTGTGGATCTTATAAAACAAATTATCAGTTAAAATGCGTGAGCCCAAGGCATTGGGGTGAATGCCATCAGGCCGGAAGAAAGCAGGGCGATTCCAGAAAAGGTTAAAATTATCGATAAAAACTATGTTGCGAGTTGCACAAGTTGATTCGAGCCAGGTGGGAAAACCCAATGTGCGGCTAAATCGTTCCACCCCGCGATTACGAGGGGGGAGCGGGCCAGAAACAAACACACGTTTGTTGTGGACCGAGAGAAAGTCCAGGAGAGCTGTGTAATCCCTTCTAAGCTTTTCGGATGCCCTTTTTGGGATGTCGTTGCAGCCAACATGAATGACAACGTCTTGGACTAGTGCGTGGTCAGCCAGGATGCTGGGGATTTCTGACGTGATATCTGTTACCTTGGCCCCTGGAAAACAGAACGTGGCCACAGACTTCTTTTTAAAACCCTTGAAAAACATGAAGGCATTAGACCGCGTTCCGGTCATTTAGCGGTAAAAAGCGCATGTGGGAAAACAGCGTATCTATATATCTATATATATCTATATCTATATCTATATCTATATCTAGATATAGATATATATATATATACATATGAAAGGGAGGTAGGGCTCTGCCTGTCTGTCTGTCTGTCCGTCCACTGATGACATCATTTATGACATCAGGGATGTCATAAATTCACTCACTCACACACACACACACACACACACACACACGAGACCACTGGTTAGAATAGCTTAGGTTAGGTGATAGATTACAGCCTAACTGTAGGCTGTAGACCTGTTATAGCAGGGGTGTCAGACTCATATTAGGTAGAGGGCCGGATTTGTTCAACTGAGAGCTCATGGGGGCCGGATTTTTTTTTTTACTAAAATCAATTCGACTCATTTACCCATTTACTTCACAAAAGAAATACTGCTCCTTCCATTTCTCTTGAAACTGCCTGCATTCCGTGTCAACCTTTCTCTTTTTCGACAGCATCTTGTTGATTCCTTTGTTTCTTGGTAGGTAGCCGAATGCGCGATTCAATTCCAGCGTGGCATCATGGCCAGGGACGTGCAGAGAACATTAGAGGGGCAGGGGTTGAAATTCATAAAAGGGCACTACAGCCGCCGTCCATAGGGCGGCGGCGGAAATTTGAGGCAATTTGAAGGCCAATTTAGGGGTATAACTCATTTTAAATATTCAGATTTTAACCAGATTTAGAGGAATATCTCATTTTAGGATGAGACTTTGACAAACATACATACCTGATTCATGTTGACTGACTGATATATCTGTCAGACTGTGTGCGCCTGTGCTGCTGCTGTCCGTCTGCATGGTTGCTCTGGCTGAGTGGAGTGCGCACTGCTGGAGTGGGTGGGGACGGGCCACGTGCGTTTTTGGGTTGGTGCCTTCAGGGGCGGTTTAGAAAAACACTGCTCCATGCAGAGGCCTATTACAAATGGTGCATTAAAGGCCAAGAGAGCTCGGAAAAGGCATTTCTCTTTGAATGCTGCCTTCAGTGATGGCATGGAAAGGGCAATTTCCATACAAAGCATCATTAGAAATGCATTCATGGTCAGGAAAGGGCACTTTTTATTTTATTTTTTCATGTGTCTGAGCTGTTTGTTTTGTTCATGTGTTGTTGGAATGAAAATGAAAAATGTATTATAATAAAAAAAATAAAAAAAGGGCACTTTTTACAGACTGAAAAAAAGGCAGGGGCTCAAGCCCCCTTTCATGTCTATGTGTGCACGTGCCTGATCATGGCGGCTTTGTTTACACCTGATGACCTATGAATGAATTCTTAGCTTGCTTATTAGCGACACGTAGTTCATGATAATGGGGTGCGAATTTAATAATAATAATAATTTCCATTTTTTTTTTTTTTTTTTTTTTTTTTTTTTTTTAATATTCCAAAACATCTCGCGGGCCGGATGAAACCTGCCCGCGGGCCGGATCCGGCCCGCGGGCCGTATCTCTGACATCCCTGTGTTATAGTGTTCAGGCTAAAATCAGACTAGAGCAGAATAGGACAGGGCAGACTAGGCTGTAGATTAGCTAGATTCCCTGTGTTCTAGTTAGTTCCGGTTAATGGCTAGAGTCTGATTTGCTCTCCCCTTTTCCTGCTCTCTCCTCTCTCACACTCTAATGCATGGCACTCATTCTACTCTAAAGCATGGCATCCCCTCCTTTCCCTGTTCTCTCCACATACTCTCTCTCATACTCCCCCTGCTCTCCCTCCCCACCTCCTCCCCTTCCTGAACTCTCCTCCCCCACTATTCTAAAGCATGGCATCCAGCGCCGCTGCTGGCCATTTGGGTGCCCTAAGCGTACGTTTTTTCATTGTGCCCCCACCCCCTACCAAGAAAAAAATCAAAAATGCAATCTTGTGTGTGTGTGTGTGTGTGTGTGTGTGTGTGTGTGTGTGTGTGTGTGTGTGTGTGTGTGTGTGTGTGTGTGTGTGTGTGTGTGTGTGTGTGTTGAGAAATCTGGAAATATCTGCCGTATGCAGGGAAGTACAGTATCTTAACTATGAAAATAGTGTCTCGCAAGATGGACTGAAAAGTCTGCTGTTTATCTCCGTTTCTGCTGCAGCATGTTGAAGAAATAAATGTTCAGTTTTAACAACACCCGTTCTGATCATTATAGAGCAAGATGATCGCTTCCACTACACAACACTGTATTTACGTAGGCTACGTTACATATTTGCGGGAATGAGAGGAATCTCGCACTTGTACTGATGTCCAGCATGACTGGTGACGAGGGAAACGTGAGTTTGTTTACTGCAGCACATGGAATTAACGAGGAGATCCCGCAACTTTCTTTTAAGGAGGCACCGTGGCCAGTTCAAAAATGCCAAACTGGCCATGTGGAGAGTTAATTTTAGAAGGGGCATTACCAAACTGTGAGGCATCCACCACACTGTTTGACCGTGGTATTCCTGCTCTGGATGATGCCCTAGGTGACACTTGGTGACCTACGCTCTCCAGCTCTTTCCTCTTTCCCCCTTTCCCTGCTCCTTCCCCACCTCCTCCCCTTCCCTGCTCTCTCCTCCCCAACATTTCCCGTTCCCTCCCCACCTCATCACTTTCCTGCTCTCTCCTCTCACATTCCCCCTGCTCTCCCTCCCCTGTACCCTCCCCACCTCCTCCCTCTCCTGATCTCTCCTCCCCCACTATTCTAAAGCATGGCACCCATTCTACCCTAAAGCATGGCACCCTTTCTATTCTATATTTCTGTCTGGCTTCAGACCCCCGTCTTCAGCCATGGACAGCTGCATGTTGCCGGCTCCAGGACAGGTGATCCAGCATCCCTGAAGTATGCCATCAAGGAGCAGCCAGGGTGAGGCCGCATAGCGGCCGAGCTGCGTATGCGAGCTGCTGGGCCAGCTCGCCGAGCTGCAAGAGGGCGCACAGCCTAGGAATCAAGTGGGCGTAGTGCGCGAAATGCCTAGTTGTCAATAATGCCATTAATGGCCTCACATGTGCAATAGGACAGTGTAACAAATGTACTTTTTCACAGGGGGCATTTTTTACTCCCTTGATATGATTTTTTGTGTTTTGGTCCTTTGTCTGTAAAACTGTCAGCAATTTATTTTATAAAAGTATGAAATAATACATTTGCATGTTGGCAAATAAATACTCAATTTGTACTGTCTCACTCAATTTTCTACTGCCTCAGGCTGCATGCCCGTTGTTTTCTAATCAAATGGACTGCAATAGTCAAACTCAATGCTTGAATACCGGTGGACAATTCGAGGGAAAACAATGTGAACATCGTGCAATACAAAAAGATGGTACTCATAATTTTTAGGGACATTTTTGAGGCATTTTTGCAATTTTATGAACTGTGCATTGTTATGTGTGACACATGCACACGGACGCACACAGGATGTGACAGTTTTGTGGCTGCTGGTTTTATGTGAGGGGACTGTAAAGTAAAGTTGTCTGGCTGAAGCATGGTGCAGTGTGGATCTTGTACGTTCTGTTAAGAGCATAATACGTAGAGTAGCAGAAGAATGAGAATGCTTCAGTCACCACTTGGATAACAGCCTGGGCACTTCAATACTTGGGCAATGTGATTTTTTTTTCATTCTTTCGTTTCAACAGTCATGCCAGTCGAAATGAAATGAACTGAACTGAAGTGAACTGAGAAAAGAGGAGAATTGGACAGACAGGGATTCTGCATGTTTCAACAAGTTCAATGTAAGACCTTTTTAAGACCATGTGTGCAATTTCACGTCTATAATGGCAAAAAAAAGTATGAGGAATATGAAGGAGAATCGGACTTTGATGCTCGCGATGTGAAACTAGATTGGGGGGATGGCAGCAGGTGTTTGCTGCTGGCTTTTTACACTACCTTCATAACCCAAGCAATTTAAGACCTGGCAAAACCAGTCCAATTTGAGACATTTTAGGGCCTAAAATTCAGATTATTGGACAGAGAGATGGATGCATGAATAACTGAGACACAGGAATCGCGTTAAATCACCGCCGCATATTTGCCACAACTCTCTTTTGATTTGCCTTTATTCAGAGAATGCTCTTAACCACTGATGTTGTCGGCCACTATCAGTCAGGACATGAAAGCGACAGCGGAGAGGGAGGCGCTGGCTTTTATTCACTCTGTGATATTCTAATATGTTCCTAGGCAACCCTCAACGCTTCCACTTCTGCTGTCTCTTTCAAACCACGTCAAGGCTTTTCATCAGCTGGCTGTTTGATACTATTTAAAATCTGTTAAGCCAAAGACTGTCAGGAAGTGAACACGCAGAGGTAACCATAAGGCAGTAATATAAAAACTGTCAGGAAGTGAACACGCAGAGGGGCGGTAACATAATGACTGTCAGGAAGTGAACACGCAGAGGGGCGGTAACATAAAGACTGTCAGGAAGTGAACACGCAGAGGGGCGGTAACATAAAGACTGTCAGGAAGTGAACACGCAGAGGGGCGGTAACATAAAGACTGTCAGGAAGTGAACACGCAGAGGGGCGGTAACATAATGACTGTCAGGAAGTGAACACGCAGAGGGGCGGTAACATAAAGACTGTCAGGAAGTGAACACACAGAGGGGCGGTAACATAATGACTGTCAGGAAGTGAACACGCAGAGGGGCGGTAACATAAAGACTGTCAGAAAGTGAACACGCAGAGGGGCGGTAACATAATGACTGTCAGGAAGTGAACACGCAGAGGGGCGGTAACATAATGACTGTCAGGAAGTGAACACGCAGAGGGGCGGTAACATAATGACTGTCAGGAAGTGAACACGCAGAGGGGCGGTAACATAAAGACTGTCAGGAAGTGAACACGTAGAGGGGCGGTAACATAAAGACTGTCAGGAAGTGAACACGGAGAGGGGCGGTAACATAATGACTGTCAGGAAGTGAACACGCAGAGGGGCGGTAACATAAAGACTGTCAGGAAGTGAACACGCAGAGGGGCGGTAACATAAAGACTGTCAGGAAGTGAACACGCAGAGGGGCGGTAACATAATGACTGTCAGGAAGTGAACACGCAGAGGGGCGGTAACATAATGACTGTCAGGAAGTGAACACGCAGAGGGGCGGTAACATAATGACTGTCAGGAAGTGAACACGCAGAGGGGCGGTAACATAAAGACTGTCAGGAAGTGAACACGTAGAGGGGCGGTAACATAAAGACTGTCAGGAAGTGAACACGGAGAGGGGCGGTAACATAATGACTGTCAGGAAGTGAACACGCAGAGGGGCGGTAACATAAAGACTGTCAGGAAGTGAACACGCAGAGGGGCGGTAACATAAAGACTGTCAGGAAGTGAACACGCAGAGGGGCGGTAACATAATGACTGTCAGGAAGTGAACACGCAGAGGGGCGGTAACATAAAGACTGTCAGGAAGTGAACACGCAGAGGGGCGGTAACATAAAGACTGTCAGGAAGTGAACACGCAGAGGGGCGGTAACATAATGACTGTCAGGAAGTGAACACGCAGAGGGGCGGTAACATAATGACTGTCAGGAAGTGAACACGCAGAGGGGCGGTAACATAAAGACTGTCAGGAAGTGAACACGCAGAGGGGGCGGTAACATAAAGACTGTCAGGAAGTGAACACGCAGAGGGGGCGGTAACATAATGACTGTCAGGAAGTGAACACGCAGAGGGGGCGGTAACATAATGACTGTCAGGAAGTGAACACGCAGAGGGGGCGGTAACATAATGACTGTCAGGAAGTGAACACGCAGAGGGGGCGGTAATATAAAGACTGTCAGGAAGTGAACACACAGAGGGGGCGGTAACATAATGACTGTCAGGAAGTGAACACACAGAGGGGCGGTAACATAATGACTGTCAGGAAGTGAACACGCAGAGGGGGCGGTAACATAATGACTGTCAGGAAGTGAACACGCAGAGGGGCGGTAACATAATGACTGTCAGGAAGTGAACACGCAGAGGGGCGGTAACATAATGACTGTCAGGAAGTGAACACGCAGAGGGGGCGGTAATATAAAGACTGTCAGGAAGTGAACACACAGAGGGGCGGTAACATAATGACTGTCAGGAAGTGAACACGCAGAGGGGGCGGTAATATAAAGACTGTCAGGAAGTGAACACACAGAGGGGCGGTAACATAATGACTGTCAGGAAGTGAACACGCAGAGGGGGCGGTAACATAATGACTGTCAGGAAGTGAACACGCAGAGGGGGCGGTAATATAAAGACTGTCAGGAAGTGAACACACAGAGGGGCGGTAACATAATGACTGTCAGGAAGTGAACACGCAGAGGGGCGGTAACATAATGACTGTCAGGAAGTGAACACGCAGAGGGGCGGTAACATAATGACTGTCAGGAAGTGAACACGCAGAGGGGGCGGTAATATAAAGACTGTCAGGAAGTGAACACACAGAGGGGCGGTAACATAATGACTGTCAGGAAGTGAACACACAGAGGGGCGGTAACATAAAGACTGTCAGGAAGTGAACACGCAGAGGGGCGGTAACATAATGACTGTCAGGTAGTGAACACGCAGAGGGGGCGGTAACATAATGACTGTCAGGAAGTGAACACACAGAGGGGCGGTAACATAATGACTGTCAGGAAGTAAACACGCAGAGGGGCGGTAACATAAAGATTGTCAGGAAGTGAACACACAGAGGGGGCGGTAACATAAAGACTGTCAGGAAGTGAACACGCAGAGGGGCGGTAACATAATGACTGTCAGGAAGTAAACACGCAGAGGGGCGGTAACATAAAGATTGTCAGGAAGTGAACACACAGAGGGGGCGGTAACATAAAGACTGTCAGGAAGTGAACACGCAGAGGGGGCGGTAACATAATGACTGTCAGGAAGTGAACACGCAGAGGGGGCGGTAACATAAAGACTGTCAGGAAGTGAACACACAGAGGGGCGGTAACATAATGACTGTCAGGAAGTAAACACGCAGAGGGGCGGTAACATAAAGATTGTCAGGAAGTGAACACACAGAGGGGGCGGTAACATAATGACTGTCAGGAAGTGAACACGCAGAGGGGGCGGTAATATAAAGACTGTCAGGAAGTGAACACACAGAGGGGCGGTAACATAATGACTGTCAGGAAGTGAACACACAGAGGGGCGGTAACATAAAGACTGTCAGGAAGTGAACACGCAGAGGGGCGGTAACATAATGACTGTCAGGTAGTGAACACGCAGAGGGGGCGGTAACATAATGACTGTCAGGAAGTGAACACACAGAGGGGCGGTAACATAATGACTGTCAGGAAGTAAATACGCAGAGGGGCGGTAACATAAAGATTGTCAGGAAGTGAACACACAGAGGGGGCGGTAACATAAAGACTGTCAGGAAGTGAACACGCAGAGGGGCGGTAACATAATGACTGTCAGGAAGTAAACACGCAGAGGGGCGGTAACATAAAGATTGTCAGGAAGTGAACACACAGAGGGGGCGGTAACATAAAGACTGTCAGGAAGTGAACACGCAGAGGGGCGGTAACATAATGACTGTCAGGAAGTGAACACACAGAGGGGCGGTAACATAAAGACTGTCAGGAAGTAAACACGCAGAGGGGCGGTAACATAAAGATTGTCAGGAAGTGAACACGCAGAGGGGCGGTAACATAAAGACTGTCAGGAAGTGAACACACAGAGGGGCGGTAACATAAAGATTGTCAGGAAGTGAACACACAGAGGGGGCGGTAACATAAAGACTGTCAGGAAGTAAACACGCAGAGGGGCGGTAACATAATGACTGTCAGGAAGTGAACACGCAGAGGGGCGGTAACATAAAGATTGTCAGGAAGTGAACACACAGAGGGGGCGGTAACATAAAGACTGTCAGGAAGTGAACACGCAGAGGGGCGGTAACATAAAGACTGTCAGGAAGTGAACACGCAGAGGGGCGGTAACATAAAGACTGTCAGGAAGTGAACATGCAGAGGAGCGGGAACATAAAGACGGCCAGGAAGTGAACACACAGAGGGGCGGGAACATAAAAGTGAACACGCAGAGGGGCGGTAACATAAAGAGAGGTGTTTGTCCTATCTGCGCTTGTTTTGCCTCCAGGGGGGAAGCAGCCAGATGGATGAAACAGTAGCAGAGATACATGAAAGAGACCAAGAGTATAATAAATATTCATAGCCCCTCTTTAGACAGTTTAGACAGCACCCAGGATACCATGCCTGGCCTAGGCTATTAATCATCAAAGAAAATAATATGCACGTCCTCCTGTGACACATTTCCAATCCACACTAAAACTCAACTACAAATGTATGTAGTATGACGAGAGTTGGAAATTGACTCATCTTTCTACTTTGATATTTTACTACTGAATGACAAAATTAAGAGGTGGAGAGTGGTGACTCAGCCACTGCTACAACCAATAGGCCTATCACAATGGTAAAATTGACAAATTGGTAGCCTGACATCGCCAGACCAATTTGCAAATGCGAATGAGTCTGGAACCTCTCACTTCAATTTCTATTTCCAGTTGCAACAGGCGCAGTCCAAAATGCCTCAACCAATCAGAGCATCAAAACGTGTGTTGTAGCGCAGAGCAACTGAAACATGTAAACAGACTATGGTTTGCCAACCGCCATGAGATCAGCTGTTACAGTGAGCCGGGCATTATCGTGAAATAAACCCTGACAGGATGATACAGGACTCTGACACGAAGCAACCGTTAAATTTACCAGACTTCTTTCTGTTGATTGATATGAGTGGACGTGGTCCCCTAGAGTCAGAACTGTGTTTGTTCAGAGCAATGGCATGCTAGCAGTGGTTTGCTATACAGAAATAACAGATGAATGCTGTGATTTTATTGACCAATCAGATGAGCACAAAGCTGTGTAAGGGGCTGTGATTGGCCTGGCTGTTTTCAGGCGGGGTGGAAATCTGTTTGAATGGAGCTAGGGTGGCCAGACACATCTGCCAGAGTAAATAAAACATGAGCTCACAGATTCGTCAGGTTCCCAGGCTAATAAATGCGTGTTTTAGTTATACAAACATGTCTTGAGTTACACCTTAGTCAAAGTGCATAGTTTTTCTGCAAAATGCTATCTAGGTTTAGCTAACCTGGCGAACTTTCCAAGATCAAATTAGCTATACTTACGTATGTAGGTAAGCTGGTTAGTCAGGATTGCATATTTTTTACGGCATGGGCCCAGCCGTCTAGAACAGGGTTTGTCTGTCTGTCTGTCTGTCTGTCTGTCTGTCTGTCTGTCTGTCTGTCTGTCTGTCTGTCTGTCTGTCTGTCTGTCTGTCTGTATGTACAGTATGTATGTCCCCACAAAAGTAGACCATTCCCAGCTCATGCTGCTACTCCCAGCTCATGCTGCTACATGAGCTGGGATCCAATGACAGCATGCGTGGAAGCCACTGCATTATTCGACTCTTTCTTTACCAGTCAAGTAGTCAGTGAGCTAACTTGCACTATGCAAAACTGTGGTTATTTGGCTCCGCCCACCGAGGTTTAACTCGACCAATTATATTATTTCTGCCTCCAGAGCAGCTCTGCCTCTGAGAAATGTTCATAGAACGAAAAAACTATAATCTACATAAATAAAAGCACAGTATTCATAAGCATAATTATATAAACATGACAAAATCATTAAATTCATAGATCCAAACTTGTGTTTCATTAACCACTGTAAGACTCTTATGTGTCTCTATCATTTGCTTCAGTTTCATTTCAAGTTGAATTACGCGGCCATTTCAGGCTAGGAATTGATGCTTCAATAACTCTATATATGTGGCATTATTCATAATAACTAGTCAAAGGTAGATGAAAAAGATTTTATCTTCTGGCAATGTGACTTATAGGCTACCCCCTAGCCCCAGTGCAATTTAAAAATGGTTTGAAGATGAAGCTGTGAATTAGAACATTTGGACTTTGAACATCCGAGTTTCAACTTTCTTTCCTCGTTACCATCCAGACTAATTAACTGCTCTCCCTCCACCTCGTCGTCTTCCCTGTCCAATCCTCGCCGCTTGATAGACAGTGCGCCAACAGAGAATTCTTCAGAGAGTGTTCAAGCACAAAGGGCTGTCAGGGAGAGGGATGTACACGCTTTAGCTCTGTTCAGCTTCTGCTCCATTTTAATTGTGCCAGACCCAAAGTTGTTTATGGCCAGGCATATAAAAAGAGATGGTCCTTGAATGTGGGTCCACAGAGTTGCTGGGTTACGTGGTGCTGCTCGTCTTGCTCCTGAGAGGCTGTATAGACAGATAAATGTCTCTTCTTAACATCACGCAATCCAGACTTCAGCTGCCATAATTGCCCCTCTCCTGACCTTTCCAATGAGCCATTGTCTTCAATCCCTTTGTGTATGTGTACAGTCAGGGGGAGGAGAGACGTCATGTTAACCTCAAATGACAGAGAAGTAGATAGAGGCACCGTTGCAGCGGCAAAACTGAGAACAGAGTATATATTGTCTCTTCTCGCCTACTCCTTCCTTTGCTATGACCCCTGCTAAGCCTTGAAACTTAACTTTCATTCATTTGTTTTTCTTTCATTCCCTCTCTTGTGCTTGTCTAATTAAGCCTCAACAGCAGCTGTCCGCTCACTTCTTTCATCCAAAGAAATACAAAATCTCCCCCTAATGACCTAATACATTATTCAAAGGTGATGGTTGAAGCCCCAACCGCTGGAACCACATTCAGACCCAGGTCAGTGGGTCTGAATGTGGTTCCAGTCATGCATATGTACATGTTCATTCAAGAACACTGGTTATAGATTTCACCATTTATTGCATAAATAGAAATACAGTTATGTTTGGTGTTGAAGGCTCCGTTCTTTTCAGAAGATGTTCCTCCCTGAATCGGCCCAGCAGCATCATGCTACGCCGAACAGGGAGTGCAGCAAAATCCCCCATGGGGATGCAAGACTCCAGATTAATTTAAAGCCATATAACAGAGGGAGCCTAAGCAAGACATGTCATACTGTACATGTTCAACTTTTTGAGCCATGCAGGCTTTTGAGCTAGAATACATGTTTAGCCTTTGAGCCATGCAGACTCTGAACTAGAAAGGTGTAGGCTGGGGTGGTGGAGGCAAAGCATTGCCAGCAGCAGCATTGTGAAGCAGCATACTAGGTGGAGCAAAGATCAGAGTGAGAGGAGGCCGTATTTAAACGGACCACCTGATTGTGAGAATGGCTGTGATTGGTGAATAAACAATGATCCAATCAGCGGCTGACAGCTGGTTACAGCTAGGGTGTAGTAGCCAATGACTTCCGTGTCTCAAATGAACTAACACAAGGCTTCATTTATTATGTAAATCATATCATTTTGCCCAGATAATTATTGGTAGGTGAGGCCATCCAGGTTGCACCCAAATAACCCTCTCAACATCAACTGCCCGAAAGACATCAGAATGAATGGCTGCTGTGATTACTGCAAGTCAGGAAAACAAGAGGGAGGGTTTTCCATCCTTCAATCTCAAATCAGATCAGAGAAGTAACTTTTATTTAATCGTGTTTTTATTCTTTTTTCATGCTTTCCTTTCTTTACTTGCTAATTGCATTAGGATGAAGGGGCAGACAGTGGAATCATGCTGTAATCCCTGGCTTTAGGGCACCAAGGTGACAGCCTTGGTGGATTAGTCTTCAAACTGAAAACACATATTTTGCATTTGTAATTGATGTAGAAGGGGGCACTATTTGCTTGCATAGTTGCAGCATCTTTTCGAGGCCTTACTGTACCTGTGCCTAGGATGTTCCAAATGACTCATTTCCCTGTCGAATAAGGAATATTTAGACTAGTCGACTAGTCTAAAGTAAGAAAACACCAAAAAAACAGTCAAAATTTTGCTAAATATTAAAAAACAAATGTGTGTGTTTATGAGCCATTAGTTAACCGTTAATCACATTCTTCAATAACTGTGGCACTTTGTGGCGTTTACTGTGAACATTGCACTTTAGATTAGGCCAGTGTTTCCCAAACTATGGGTCGGGAGCCCTGATGACCCTGACCCTGATGAAGACCTACAGTGTCTACGCGTTGGTCATTTTAAACATTTTTCTTTGCCAGGTTGCCATTCCAACCTTTGCCTTGGATTGTTTTGGAAGGCAACTTGCATTTTCTTTTTTTTACATTTGACCAAGATATCACTCATGCAGAGTCCTTCACAAGATGGAATGGGTCAGGAGGACCCAATTTGGGTCACGGACCCGTGGGGGTGGGTCGCCAACTGGTCGTCATGTCAACTCATTACCGTATGTTTTTTGTGAGTTTGGGTCCCAGGGAGACACAAAATGTATGTTTTGGGTCCCAAGATGAAAAAGTTTGGGAACCCCTGGAGTAGGCTACACACACACACCCACACGCACGCACGCCACGCGCATGCACACGCGCGCACGCGCACGCACACACACACACACACACACACACACACACACACACACACACACACACACACACACACACACACACACACACACACACACACACACACACACACACACACATTTTTAACATCACTGAATTTTAACCCTACAGCTGGAGGCAGAATTCGCCATCTTCGGCTGCTCAGAGTCCTCTCTGAACTCCCTACAGCTGTGCAACAATCTGACACTGGGGACACCTGTCGCCAAAAGCAGGGCCGGTTCCAGAACAAGATGACTAGGGATGCATCCTAGATAGGAAGGGGTGCACATGCACGGGCCGACCCGGGTGGCCGGCCAAAGGTAAGCAAGAATATTTCAAGTGTTTCAGTAAAGTGCTTTACTGAAATATTTGGACCATATAATGATAATACAATTATCTCAACCTTAAAAGGTTACATATAGGTGCCAAAAAGCCATACATTCACATCAAAGAACAAAGAAAAACAACAATTATAATTCAAGTTTAAACAGTAAGTGTGCAGCTGCAGCATTTATTAAAAAAAAAAAAAAAACTGAGCAACTGAGCATGCAGACAATTAAAATAAGGGTGCAATGCGTGCTTTTGCACCCCTGTAAAACCGGGCCTGGCCAAAAGACTCCTCCTGAAGGAATGGAAGTCCTCCTCTTCACCTTCTTTTCAAGTGTGGCTGATGGACATGATCTCTGTTATCCACCTTATTTTTGAATGCCCCACTGTAAAAAATAATTGTGGGTACAAGGTCCGGTTTAACGTGACTTATTGCAAACCTGAATTATAAACCGGAAACTGGAGTACGTTATAAAAGTTATAAATATAGTCACGTTATAAATAACTAACCAACGCTGGGGGTCCGTATGGAAACAGTGTTACTCGAAATGGTTAAAAGTTAAATCAATTTGGTCATTCAGTGGCGTTTTACTGCCATGTAAAGTAACTATTACGCTAGCCGCTAGCATTAGCCACAGTAGCCGACTACCCACAATGCATTACGTTATCCCAGCACCCGAACGACACGGCTGTAGAGCAGAATGGCTCTGCTGTAAAATCCTCATAGACGTTTTTTTTGTCAAGTTAAAACAGTGTAAAAATTACACCGGAAGCGGAAGAAGCACCCATCAGGCATCATTGCAGCTAGAAATAAGGTGGATACAGGTGGAGAGACTCCGGTCCCTGAGAACCGACTCGCTTAAAAGGTTCTCAACTATCTGGGATCCATTCTTGGCCTACTTTGATGAGGTTAAGAATGACAAGTGACTGAGGTTGGGGGTGACGGGTGGGTCGCCAGGCTGGCGTCTCGTGGGCCCCTTGTGTGGGATCCCATGCACACAGTCTCTTACAAACACATAGGCACCTTATGCGGCTGATAGCACCATGTTATAATGTTGAATGTCGATGATGTATGTTTTTTTCCTCTCTCTTTCTCTTTCTTTCATCCTTTTCCTGTCTGAGCTTGTTTGTTTGTCTTGTTCGCATACTGTTATATATAAAAAAAAAAAAAAAAAAACTAAACACATGACTGACTTTTAACACGTTGAGTGCCAAGGACGAGATATCTCGGCTTACATGATCCAACCGTTGAGTGCCAAGGACGAGATATCTCGGCTTACATAAACATTTTTTTTTTTTGACGGTGGGACATCGATCAACCCCTTTTACGTCTCCTATACCAATATTGGAGGAAGAGAATGTGTATAATCTATTTTACCGACCACTAAGTGGCGACAGTGCTCTCCAGACAGAGAGAAAGCCGAGCAAAAAACAGCCACGGGTCCGCGGGAGAAAGCCATTCTAATTTTCAAGGAAATAGCTGGGCGAAAAGACTTTCGATTTCACACACACACACACACACACACACACACACACACACACACACGCGCGCGCACACACACACACTCGAGTACCTTTGCGCATAAATAAGACCAGAATCGCAAAAGCTTCTTCAAAGCTCTCAGCCGACACCTCAAGAAACGAACGAGCCCGTTTTACAGTAATCCAGACTGCCCGAGAGCGGCCGCGGAGCCAGCAGGAGCCAGCAGCAGCAGCACAGACGGAGGGAGGAGTTTGGAGACACACACACACACACACACACACACACACACACACACACACACACACACACACAATACAGTATACAGACTTGCCCAAGGGCACCCATAATCACAGGCACGTGAGGTGGTTCTAAAAATCCATTTATCTCAAAACTCTCTGAAAATCTCTGAAACCATGCTGTACTCAACGGCTAATATCTACATAACTACTAACTCTACAAACTAACTCTTTTAGACAGAGAAAGCACACATTCTATTAGTTCTTTTTAGATGATTGGTGTTCACGAAGTCTTAACAGAAAAGAATCCTCGGCTCTTGTAAAATGAGCCAGAATCCTCAAAAAAGAACCTGGCAGAACCTACCTACAGCATTGAAAAAAGGGCTGGCAGTCAATGTGTTAACTGACTTGTGCTACAACTTGATTTGTGGAATAAGACGATAACCCTGTGCTCTTAGCTCAAGCAACTGGGACACACAAAAAATTTATTATAAACTAGAGGGCACTTGGTAGAGTGCATACCTCTGCCAACCTCTTACAAAGTTTTGTGGTGTTATGTGAATTCGTTTGGAAGTTAGGCGCCTTTTTGTGATCGTGGCCAGTGGGTGTGGAAAGTTAATCAGTTCTTCTAAGTTGGCCGATGACCTGCTTTTTTGCTAAGTTTCGTGCAAATCCATTCATAGCTTTTTGAGAGAGACAAACAAATAGACAAACAAATACAAACGGGGGCAAAAACATAACCTCCCGTTGGCCCAGCCAACTCCATTGGCGGAGGTGATGGATCTGGACTTGAGAATTCTACAGTAATGAAGAAGATAAGGATGGTCTATACACACACGTCTAATAAGCTTCTAATGCATCACAATGCACTCAAATAGGCTAAATCAATCCCACCCGCTCCTACCAGGTCTGCTCGGCCTGCCCGCTGGGCCAGTCCAGGCGGCACATGTGTCCGATGGAGCTGTTGGACTTGGAGAAGGACCTGAGGGTGCTGAACACCGGGTAGGGCACCATGATCAGCAGCGACAGCAGCCAGGTGGCAGCGATGACGCGGTAGGCGTGGGATCGGGTCTGCCAGGAGCGCGACTTGAGCGGGTTGCAGATGGCGCTGTACCTCTCGATGGCGATGGCCACAAGGCTGAAGGTGGAGATGCTGACAGAGATGCCTGTTGGAAAGGTAAAGGGAAGTATTTAGAGAGCTGGAGAGCTGAGGACTTTCTGAAACTGGACAAAGAACCCCTAAAGAGGGGAGGGGCAGAAGTGTAGTACGACCAGAGACCTTTAATATAGATAGAGACACCCCACTCCAGGCTCCACCAATTGTAAGAAATGGTACTCTTCCGGTCTCCTAAATGGGCATAGTTATCAGCTTGTGATTGGCTGTCTGTCAATGCTATGAAAGTTCATTGGCTGACCAGTCTCCTAAGGGGGTGTGGCAGTGGCAAAACCTCCGAGGCACAGATACAGGACGTGACTGGAGGTTGGGATGTCTCTATTTATATTAAAGGTCTCTGGTACGACTAACTAATCCTCTTTATTTCAAGGTTTTTCACAATCACGGGGTAGGTTTGAAAAAAATTATGTGCCTGTTTTCTTTTTAGGAGGAATGGCTATTTCTTCCCAAGTCAGTCTCAAGTCACGTCCCAAATCTTTATACCAAAGTCAAAGCCAAGTCTCAAGTCAAAATGTAGTCAGAACAAATCAATCTTAAAGAATTTTAATCCGCTGGGATTTTCAATGCAATATGCTTCCTCCGACACATGCGCAGTTGCCAGCCGCTTCTTTTCACTTCACCGGCAGGATGTAGCAGGTGGGAGGATCACTATATTCCCACCAGTTCCCTTCCGCTGCGAACAGGCTCCCCGAACAGGCACCCCGACCGACCAGAGGAGCCGCTAGTGCAGTGACCAGGACAAATAACACTAATCCGGCTTCCCACCCGCAGACACAGCAAATCGTGCCTGTATGGACGCCCGACCAAGCCGGAGGTAACACGGGGGCACGAACCTGCAACCCTCGTGTTGGTAGGCAGGGAATCTACTACTACACTACCCAATGCAATATGGTTTTAATAGGATATAAATTTGGCAAGAGCATAATGAGTTTGATTTCTATGATCAGTTTCAACTTTCACCAGAACCCAAGTAAATACTAGTCTCAAGTATTTTATTCGTGCATCAAGTCAAGTCTACGGCAATTACAATTGTGACTGGAGTCCAAGTCGTGTGATAAGTGGATATTAGTTGTCACTCTGATCAGAGCTGATTGGCTGTTGTTAGTTTCTGTCAGGTGTCTGACAGTTGGACACACTTTTAATCAGCACAAAATGCAGTCAGCAACGATTTTGCTAAACAAAATTGTGTGTGATTTCCCCCGTTTTCTACCCAATTTTACTTGGCCAACCCCCTGCAGTCCCAGTTGTAGCTCCACCACCTCTGCCAATCTGAGGAGAGTTGTAGACTAGCACATGCTTCCTCTGTGCAGTCGCCAGTCACTCCTTTTCACCTGACAGTGAGGAGTTTCACCTGCAGGATGTGGCGCGTGGGAGGATCACGCTATTCCACCCAGTTCCCCTCCCCCCGAACAGGCACACCAACCGACCAGAGGAGGCACTAGTGCAGCGGCCAGAACATACCCTTAATCTGGATTCCCACCCGCAGACACGGCCTGTGCGCGTATGGACGTGACATGGGGGCTCGGACCTGTGACCCTCATGTTGTTAGACATGGAATGGAGTCGCTGCTACCCGGACGCCCACAAGCGCCGCAGCTTGACCACGCCCTTATAGAAAATGTTCCTCCTGTTGTACTAAATCCATTAGTTAATGATCCACATAAGAAATTACCAACTGCATCACCAACAAACAATGAATAACGTCTGTAAAACTGACAAGGATGAAAAACCAGCCTGCCTAAAAGATAAAGGAGACTTTTGCCTTTCACCACTTGTGCTAACATCTTAGCATGGAGACATATTGTCCTTGCCTTGTTATCGATTCTGTGGAACTTGATTAAACAGCTCAATGGCCTGTTGAGCAGCGCGCAGCAACAGCCTCGCTCTACTGTGTGTTTCTAATGGACACCAAGGTGACAAGCTGTACAACAGACTGCGCCCACGTCTTCTCAGCTCCACAAATGCTTCAAAAGGATAAAGGAGAACCATAAAATCAAGACATGAGATCTTTGTCAGTCTCCTCCTCTGGTCCCCAAGGACACCGACTCACTCCGTCAGGTTCAAACGGAGCAGCAATCCTTCAGCAGCAATCCAAGGCCAAGATGAATTTGCATGAATCAATATGCATAAGCTGCAAGACGTGGAGGCAGCTTGTGTGCAGAGTCCGTCAGGGAGGGAGTTAGCCGGGGTGAGACAAATAGCATTAATAAAGCTATACCTGCAACTCACTGGCAGCTATAATAGAGACACCCCACTACTCCTCCATCCCTAAGAGAATCAACAACCTCAATCCACCATTTCCACATCCCATAATATTCATTTGCATCGATTGTTCCTTCGAGGAAGTCTCCTATCTACACTGTGGTTTTGCATTCTCATTTGACAGGGGGATACTTCTATGAACATGGCACAATTCAATTTACAGGAGCCATAATAAGCATGTGTGAGGAGAGGCAGGCTGTGCTTGCCTGAGATTTGAACAAATCTATCTTCTGGGCGATCAGCATCGTACGTTCTCCTGAGGACCGAAGGCAAAATCTTTGTTCCTTTGCACTTTGCAGTATGGTCTATAAGAGGCTGTCTAGAGCTACATGATTTATGATTTAGTGTATGTTTGCTGCCTTTGATATCTGCAAATCGAAAAAGCAAATGCGCGATATCTCGAAAATCTAACGGAATGGTAGAGATGTTTGCTTTGGGAATTGATGTAGAGTCAGATATAGAAGCGAAAAACAGCTTCATGTTGTTATCGCCGTGTGAACAGAACATAGGGGCTGACTTGTAGAGAAAAGGAGAGCAGTCCGTGAGACTGTGCATTATTAAAAGCATTTCAACTTTCTGCAAGAAGGGTAATTTCTTTGATTCCGTGCTACGGCTGTGCTGACATGAAACCTGACAGTATACTGCATCAAGCTACATGAAACCTGGCAGTATACTGCATCAAGCTACATGAAACCTGACAGTATACTGCATCAAGCTACATGAAACCTGACAGAATACTGCATCAAGCTACATGAAACCTGACAGTATACTGCATCAAGCTACATGAAACCTGACAGTATACTGCATCAAGCTACATGAAACCTGACAGAATACTGCATCAAGCTACATGAAACCTGACAGTATACTGCATCAAGCTACATGAAACCTGACAGTATACTGCATCAAGCTACATGAAACCTGACAGTATACTGCATCAAGCTACATGAAACCTGACAGTATACTGCATCAAGCTAAAACCAATAGGCTGACATGAAACCTGACAGTATACTGCATCAAGCTAAAACCAATAGGCTGACATGAAACCTGACAGTATACTGCATCAAGCTAAAACCAATAGGCTGACATGAAACCTGACAGTATACTGCATCAAGCTAAAACCAATAGGCTGACATGAAACCTGACAGTATACTGCATCAAGCTACATGAAACCTGACAGTATACTGCATCAAGCTACATGAAACCTGGCAGTATACTGCATCAAGCTACATGAAACCTGGCAGTATACTGCATCAAGCTACATGAAACCTGACAGTATACTGCATCAAGCTACATGAAACCTGGCAGTATACTGCATCAAGCTACATGAAACCTGACAGTATACTGCATCAAGCTACATGAAACCTGACAGTATACTGCATCAAGCTACATGAAACCTGGCAGTATACTGCATCAAGCTACATGAAACCTGGCAGTATACTGCATCAAGCTACATGAAACCTGACAGTATACTGCATCAAGCTAAAACCAATACGCTGACATGAAACCTGACAGTATACTGCATCAAGCTACATGAAACCTGACAGTATACTGCATCAAGCTACATGAAACCTGACAGTATACTGCATCAAGCTACATGAAACCTGGCAGTATACTGCATCAAGCTACATGAAACCTGACAGTATACTGCATCAAGCTAAAACCAATAGGCTACTGATGCTCTCAGGTGGAGAAATATCTTAGCGTTTCAAATGAGCGATCTTTTCAAACCTCCCTTTTACAGCCCTGTTGTTGCCAGAATAAAATGTCAGCATTGTAGGTTTCTGGAATCCACAGAAATGTGCATGTAATGAACCATAATATGTTGCATATCATGTTGCTAGGTACATGAATATTAAGGTTATACAGTCCTCATCTAGCCTAACGACTGTCCCTAAGGGAGTAAGGGAGCTGTAGCGTCCCCGTCATACAAGCAAGAGACCAGTTTGACGTTTGACAGGCACGCTGGGCTCTATTCTCCCACAGGCCATCGGCGCTATTACGGGCCTTAACCGCAAAAAAACGTGCCTTGCGCCTGTTTCGGCAAGATAGCAATAGGCTTTAGGCTGCCAAATGCGCTTTAGGCCGAATGGGCGTGGCGCAGTCCCAAAGTGGGCGTGTCGGCGCTAAATACCAGCCTAGTCATATCTTGGGAGCTGGCCTACATTTAGCGCTTTGCGCTTTTCAAAAGCAGGCCTATTCTTTGCCTTCACTGCTTCTTCTCTGTCACCCTTCTCTCTCTCTCTCTCTGAGTTCCCAGCATGCATTGTGTTTCTTCATTTCGCTACTAAATAGCCACCAAATGAGCCAAAATAGATATAAAAGGTAGTTCTAAATTAATGTGTAATGGTAACACAGCCTGCCATTGTCAACATTTCAATATTGGACCAAATAAAACCTCGAAATGAAAACACCACCCTATGTGAAACATATATGTCCTCCTGGGCATATATATACCCCTTGTCGAGTTAACGTGATTTAGAGAAGTAACAGCGGCGCTTCGGAACGCGCTTCTAATGGCATCTGCTATACTGTGATGTCCGTCCAATAACTTGGCCCTATTTCACATTTAGTTTTACAATAAAAACACATTTATGCAATGACTTGACATAATGTAGGGTATATTTATGTGCATCATCCTTCCTGCAGCAGGCGAGAGAAAATGATATCTTTCTGGACAAACTTTCACCAATCTAATAGGCTATATTTTTCTAGCTGATGCATAGAACATTATTTTCACTTTGATCTTGCTATAGTGTAGCGTATTTACATGCTTGCAGTATTGAAACTGCAGTTAGATTGGTTTGAGAAGCATAATAATATGGAATAATAGCCTATAATGCAGACAGACAGGCTGGATGAAGGGAGGGGGGGGGGGGGCAGAGCGTTTGGCTTTCTCTGGTTTTGCGGGATCACTGGAATTGGAGCTAAAAAGGCAAGCGTGGGATTCGTTTATTGCACTTATCCAATGAGCATGACGGTGCATAATTTTACGCCTAAAAGGCGTGGTTGTAATGCTTTGGGCTGCATCTAGCGCCAGCACGACGATATCAAGTGCGCCTTTCCACGCCCACTGCTTTGATCTGCGCCTGCCGCTCGGCCTAGAAACTGCGCCGATGCAACGATAGGGGCCGCTGTGTTTTTACTTTTGCTTTTAAACCCAACCCAAACCATAACTCTAACCTTAACCGTTTTAGTTGCCTAAACCTAACCAAGTTGTTTTACTTGCCGAAACATAACCAAAGTTGTTGTGCGTTTAACGTTGGAAAGGCGGCGAGGTTTCCTAATAGGTGCTTTGCTTAAAATTTAAGTTGAGATTGTAGTGATGATGTAGTGAAATGCCACGTTTTATAAACGTATTTTGCCGACGCTTAGTTTCAAATTTATGTTGATATTGTACATTTCCTGGTTTTCAGATATGTAAAATACCAATGTTTTATTCTGGCAATTGGGTGCCCTTTATAAAGGCTTTGTACATTCACAGTGAAGGGTAGTAGAACTTTCAGGTGATGTATAGTATTGATACTCCAATCATTTGAATTGATGGCATTGCAGATAGGCGGCTCAAAGACAATTAACAGCAGACTAATGTTTCTTGTCTGAAGCGCTTTTAAATCTGGTCCCGAAGCACTAGGGACAAATTTACATCAACCGTTCAGCATTTCAGTCCAGGTCACCTTGACCATCTGTTTCATTACTGTCTAGTGGGCAACACTGATCATCACACATCAGCTATACTGATGCACCACACTCAGAGCCTCAGAGTTGGTGGTCTGGAAGTAGGAGAAAATGTGTCATTTTCAGCACATCTGTGTGTATGTCAGGGACAAGACAACATACAGTAGGTTTGTGCTACTACTTTTCACGTTAATAACGTATCTTATAGGGATGCACCGATGTGAAAATTTTGGCCGATACGACATTGCCGTTATGGCCGATAACCGATATTTACCGATGTCAATATGATCTGTATAAAAACACATTTCTATGATAATAACATTTTGTACATACTGAAAAACAATGTAAACACTGTGAAATTGAAAAAGTAATGCATTTCTTTATTTACAAAAAAAGACCATAAATCATAGATTCACCACGTTGTTTCCTCTCAATGTGAACATTGGCTGTTACCGATAACCGATATTAACATTGCAACATCAGACCGATGCCGATATGTAAAAAAATGACTAACATCGGCCGATACCGATATGATTGCTGATACTGTACATCATGCATCACTAGTATCTTATATAAATGTGTTGTATGATGTATGTTAAATGTGTGTCGGATCAACCTAAATGTATTCCTAAATGTGTGTTATATGAACCTAAATGTGCATTTTGTAGTCAAACAGAAGGTCTTGTATGAGTGCGACAGACTTAAGGATATACTGCTGGAACCTGAAGACCAAATGAAGCAATGTCTATTTGCCAGATTGCATTCATCACCCCATTTAATGGCTGATAAACGACACATTGTAAAACCCTCAAGAGCTCAAGAGATTTAATGCCTGTTTAACTGGGACTGTAAATTCATGTAAATTCACTGCTTATTTAACGTTTATTTAACGCCTATTTAACTCAGACTGTAAATTTCATGTAAATTCAATGTAAACTCATATTTAACTCAGACTGTACATTTCATGTCAATTCAATGTAAATTCAAATTTAACTCGGACTATAAATTCACTGCCTATTTAACACCTATTTAACTCAGACTGTAAATCTCATGTCAATTCAACGTAAATTAATATTTAATATCCACGGAATACTCCTCCACTCATGTACATATTGTATATACAGTATACTTGATTTGATTGCACTTGCATACTGTGGCAATAAAAGTGATTCTGATTCTGATTCTGAAGAGCTCAAATGTTTGGCAGTCAGTGGAGCCCATAAAGCGTCAATATATTTACACTCAAGACGTTCAAACTGCAAAGAATACAGTGCAGTCAGCTCTTTAATATTCCTGCTGCAGCAGACCTTTCTGTTTGTATGTTAAACAGAGTGCACACGCCACTCTACTGTATGCACGACTCAGTCAATTCCTTGCATTAGAAAGTCCATTCCAGTTGGTCCATTTCAAGGCTTCCTCCCCGACACTTGACTGCACTGTGCTGAGAGGCCACCGTTTGCAAATCAGAGACGCTCTGATCCTGGACAAGGTGCTGCCCAGTTAATTTCCAGCCAAGTAAGTGCCCCGCCCCCCCACGTTACAGCTTCTCTTTTTTAGGCTGAGGGAGCCCTAATCCTTTTCCTGCTTCATTAAACTGGAGTGGCTGAGCGCTCGATCGCAGCACACCGCTTGATAACTGGCTTTCCCAGAGACACTGCCGAGTTGTGAGTTGTGAGGTCAAGAGCGCTCCGTAAACCCTCCACAGCCTCCTGGGAGAGAGAGAGGATTTTCTCTGTTTGTTTTTTCCTTCCGGTGTGCGTATCTACAGTGTGCCCAGCCCCATTCATGCCACATTCCCTTTACGCATACAGTGCTGGAGCTCCATATTCTCCTGACGACGCACACACCCCCAAGGCGTACAAACTTTTTTTACCAATGCAATTACGGCAATGCGTTATGAAATATGAGTGCCAGATGTCCTTCCAGCCAAGTTTGTCAAAGTGTGCTGGAAGCCCAAATTCAAATATATTATGCAATCGCGACCTGAGGGGGAGCCCGGCAGAGGGAGCTGGTACGTTGGTTGGTAATTGCATCACACTACCAGCACAAAAGAAATACACACACAAACAAGGATGCGTGCGGCTGAACACACGCACAAACACCCCATGAATATTGCACCATCGATCCCATTACTGCCACAGAGACGGCAGAGAGGCTATGATTCACATGAGCTTATCGAGCTAGGGGCGGATGGATGGGAGAGAGAGGGATAGATGAATGGATGCATAGATGGATGGATGGTGTAGTATGGTGTTAACCGATGAGTTTGCCAAGGCTGGGCGAGTTCACCGGGCAAGCAGGCCGCCGTGAGAATCCATGAGCAAGGAAAGTCGAAATGCTCCTCCGCATTGATTGGCTTTGCCTGATAGAAAGCTTGGCTCATGGGCAGCTCCTGTCCAGCGCAGGCAGATGTCATAGACTTGGTGGGGGAGGTAGTTGGGGGTGTTGTAGAGGTGATCAACAGTCACGTGACTTTCCATGACGTTTCCAGCCCCGGAAGAGAGTTTCCCATTCATTTTCTCCATAGACATTTCGAAAAATCCTTATAATGAGTTTTAAGGCTGGAACCAAGCCAACCCGTGACCCGTGACCAGTTGGAACAAAAACTAAAAATAAGCAGGGTTTTCAAAGGTTCGAAGGTTCCAGCCTTAAAACTAGCTATATGGAGAACTCTCTTCCAGGGCAGGACATCACGGAAAGTAGCCGGTAGCCGGTAGCTTTGACGTCCCACATCATGAAGACCCTGGAGAAACTCGTCCTGGAGCAGCTCAGGTCTATGGTCAAACCATCCCTTGACCCCCTCCAGTTCGCCTACCAGCCCCGACTGGGAATGGAGGACGCTGTCATCTACCTGACCAACCGCGCCTACGCCCACCTTGACAACCCGGCCACCACTGTGAGAGTCATGTTCTTCGACTTCTCCAGTGCTTTCAACACCATCAGGCCGGCTCTACTGGGTGAGAAGCTGACGGCGATGCGGGTGGATGCCCCCCTGGTGGCCTGGATTGTGGACTACCTGTCTGGCAGACCACAGTATGTGCGCCTGCAGAACTGTGTGTCAGACAGAGTGGTCAGCAATACGGGAGCACCACAGGGGACGGTCTTCTCTCCCTTCTTCCTCACCATCTACACTACGGACTTCACCTACCATACAGTCTTCAGAAGTTCTCTGACGACTCTGCGATAGTGGGATGTATCAAAGATGGCGACGACGATGAGTATCGGGATGTGGTGGCCAACTTTGTCACATGGTGTGAGCAGAACCACCTGCAGCTCAACGTGTCAAAGACAAAGGAGCTGGTGGTGGACCTGAGGAGGGTCAAGGCTCCGGTGACCCCTGTTTCAATCCACGGGGTCAGTGTCGACATAGTGGAGGATTACAAGTATCTTGGAGTGTACATTGACAATAAACTAGACTGGGCTAAGAACTCTGATGCACTCTACAAGAAGGGGCAAAGCCGTCTCTACTTTCTGAGACGGCTGAGGTCCTTCAACGTCTGCCGGACCATGCTGAGGATGTTCTATGAGTCGGTAGTGGCTAGTGCCTTCCTGTATGCTATTGTGTGCTGGGGCAGCAGGCTGAAGGCAGCGGATGCCAACAGACTCAACAAACTGATCCGTAAGGCCAGGGACATTGTGGGGCTGGATCTGGGCTCTCTGACTGCGGTGTCAGAGAAGAGAACGTTGTCCAGGCTACGCTCCATCATGAACAATGACTCGCACCCACTCCACGGCGTGGACAACATAGCATTTACTACACTACATGCTATGTTGTGTTCTTCTGCTTATTTTGCTTAATATTGCATTTACTACTGTTTATTTTATGCTATGTGTGTTCTGTGAGCGAGCTACTGTAACTTGTCCCAATTTCCCCCCGGGGATCATTAAAGTCTTTCTGATTCTGATTCTGATTCTACCAGCCACGACAGCGTGTGGCTGGTATTGTTTTCACCTTGTCTGTGTGTGTGTTTATAAGTCTGTGGACAGATTTTTCTCACCATGATACCGTCACAACCGTGCAAGATGCAGTCACAAAACTTCACAGCGGTGTAGTTCAGATCACAATGAAGGCAGAGTTAAAAGATGGGTGTGGTCCAAGCAAGGGAGCTGCAAGTAGGGTCCGCCCACTTTACGTGCGTTGCGGTTGGTGTGATCCCATCGCAAGATGGTCTCGATCATCTATTTTGGCGATTTTTATGCCAGAAATGTACAAGGATTCAGGGATTTCCACAAGAATTATATTCTTATCAAGGTGGATAAGCCTCTGAAACAGCAGTTAGACCAAACTATTTTAGGTTTAACAGCTCCTTAGGGCAGGCACTGCACATACTGTACGGTAGGAGAAACCAAATAATGTCACTGCCGGTTTTCCAGACTGTTCTTCTGTATCTGTGGTCAACGAGGATCCTCCATCTGGACGACATGACTAGCTGATGTGATTTCCAAGTAGGGTTAGATGACCCATTGGTTCCCATCGAGCACACAGAGTAAAACGCTGTGCAGCCATCGCCTCGAGCGAAACGACAAGGACTCAAATGTACCTATTACAGCTTAGAGCGCCCGGTAATTGAAAAGCAGAGAGCCTCCTCACAGACAGGGTGCTGCGTTGTTAAGATAATAGGATTGCGGAACTCCACTATGGGCAGCATTCATAAACTTAATTTGAATAGGATAATTTTAAATTGAATTTATTCGTTTGAATCTGAATTCCAATCAAATTGAAACTGAACGTAATATGAAATTGAATTAATTCCCTCTGAAACTGTATTCAGTTCTCACAATTCAAATTCAGTTCTTGCAATTGAATTGACTGAGACACACAGCCTGGTCGTTGAGGAGGAGCAACAAAGTGCAGATTCTCCTTTTCGGCCAATCAGCACGAGTGTCTGTTTTTGACCATTTCCTGCACTCCATTGATCCATGGGCTTGATACACGTTGAAGAATGTTTCTTTGGATCATGGATGAGCCTGGGACTGAGCTGTCAAACATGCTAATGCTGCAACTGATGGCATCCAGCTCGGAGTAGCATGTCCAGAGAACTGAAGGGATCTGGAATTTTCGGGACAAAAAGGTAAAAAGGAGTTCCGTTTTTCACTGGAATTATTCAAGTTAAATTATACAAATTCAAATTATTATCGGAATACCCGTGCAGTGTATCAGGCTGCGCAACCATTGTTAGCTCACTCATTCACTCTCTCACTCACTCACTCACTCACTCACTCACTCACTCACACACACACACACACACACACACACACACACACACACACACACACACACACACACACACACACACACTCATACACAGAGACTGCATTCTGATTATAGTTCTGATTCTGATAGCCGTTGGAACACAATCACTGGCCATTTAGTCTGGCCTCGCTCACAGAGTTGGCATGCAGCCTATCCTCTCTCTCCCCAGAGGGTTTTCAAAACTTTTCATAGTCCACGTCCCTGGCTGATTCCAACTCTGCTCAGCTGTGGTCCTCCACTCAGGTGAGCTCCATCAATAGCCAACGAACGGAGCGCTCCATGGTGCTGAGCCTGTGTTCACTCATTTTGGCCACAAATTAGCCATTCTTGCCCATTTAGTCAGCCCTAATTACCTAATTCAAAAGTCTGGCTCCATTAGGTCACCTGCAGGGGTCAGTGCGATAAAATGGCATAGATGTGGCCGAACACAATTTCTGCTCACTCCCACGCATTCTTATTATAGGATGTGATTAAAAAAATAAAATAAAAATGCAATTATTTAAGTTGAGCAATTCAAATTCAAATATAAATAATTAAATTTCTGCCCATATACTCCACCATGTGATGGCTGTTCTGACCTCAAGGTGAAGCCCGCCCCACTTCCCCGCTGTCCTTGAGTCTGACTCAGGACTCATGTTGGGCACATTATGACTCCAGCCTGATGGGAGCCAGCTCATCGCTAGGTCACACTCCTGAAGATGTGTGACTGTTCCAGTGCCTCCAACATGATGGGCAGCTTCTGACAGGCGAGAGGGAGCCCAGAATAACCCCTCGGGGAGGCTCTTGTTAAAGATATCACGCAATTTTCTGGCAGAAGTCTAATGCTGTAACGTTAACACATTCGCCAGCATTTGCCACCTATAAAGGACGGCACAAGTATGATGAAGGCCTAGCGGCATCTGGGTAGTGTAGCGGTAAAAGCACTCGTCTACCCCCGTGGAGACACGGGTTCAATTCCCGGCAGCGGTACTTCCGGCTTGGTCCTACAGACACAATTGGCCATGTCTGCGGGTGGGAAGCAGGTTTGTTATGAGTCCTGGTTGCTCCACTAGTGCTTCCTCTGGTCAGTTGGGGTGCCTGTTCAGGGGGAGGGGAACTGGGGGAATAGAGGGATCCTCCCACGTGCAAGTCCTGCCAGTGAATTCCTCGCTGTCAGGTGAAATGCACATGTATCAGAGGAAGCATGTGCTAGTCTACAACTCTTCCCAGATCAGCAGAGGGGATGGAGCAGCAACTGGGACAGCAGGGGGAATTGGCCAAGTACAATTGGAGAGAAAATGGGCAAAATACAGAGGGGAAAAAAAGATGAGGAAGGCCTATTAAACCACTGAGGAGCTGCTGAATGACCAATTTCTTCCAAAACGCAGAGTTAATCAGTTCAGCCCAGCGAGGGCTCGTCATGGCATGGTATGATTTGGAAATAATTAGTTCATCGCAAGCTTAGCATTTCATTTCAGTGCTATAATGAGCAAACGAAAAACAGCTGAGAATTGATCGTTTTATTCGTATTCTTCTCAATTCTTCCCAATTGCTTATGTTGTGAAACATATTCCATATTGCTATCTGTTACGTGGGAGTGTCTGTGCTTGATTGTTCCTCTCCAGGCCCTCCCCCCTGTGCTGTGGCACCTGTGCAGGAGATCACAGGTGTACTCACTCTGCCAATCAGAGGCTGCAGGTTAAAACCATGGAGAGACAGACAAGTCAGCCCCAGTGGGCCATCGTGACTGCTTGGTGCTGTGTGTTGGTGTATACCAAATTCCTTACAGCTTGGTGCTGCGTGTTGGGGCTTCCCAAAACTGTGTAGCACACAGCATTGTGTGCTGTGTGCGTGGTGCTTAGCACTTGTGGATCGGTGTCGGTCAAAACCAACTCTTCTAGAGAGTGACTCTCAGACTGAGAGTGGGGCGCCTGTTGACTCTGCTTGAGAGTGTGGTCAGTTTATTTGATTAACCATAGCTTTTGTGTTATTAACCACTCTTCCTCTGTTTCAGGAAGCAGTCCTGTGTTGATTTGATTTGTACCTTTTTATTTAACCTTATTTTAGTAATAAAATCTGATTATTGTAAATTATCTGTCTTCTTTGTCCCCCGGTTTGTTGTGTTTCATATGTTACATCCTTTCTCCCCTGGTCAAACTTGGGAACGTAACACTATCTATTAAAAAGGGTTCACTAGGCAAAAAATAAGCACAATAGGAAATGGTGCTATTTCTAATGAATAATTGCAAATGTTGCATGCCGAGGCTTGTGTCCGCCTGAGACAAACCCAGATCAAAGATGTGACCTTTAACGCGCGCGGCCCAGTCACTGCTATGACATTGAAACACTCAAAAATATTCCAAGTCACTGCTATGACATTGAAACACTCAAAAATATTCCAAGTCACTGCTATGACATTGAAACACTCAAAAATATTCCAAGTCACTGCTATGACATTGAAACACTCAAAAATATTCCAAGTCACTGCTATGACATTGAAACACTCAAAAATATTCCAAGTCACTGCTATGACATTAAAACACTCAAAAATATTCCCAGTCACTGCTATGACATTGAAACACTCAAAAATATTCCAAGTAACTGCTGACATTAAAACACTCAAAAATATTCCAAGTCACTGCTGACATTGAAACACTCAAAAAATATTCCCAGTCACTGCTATGATATTAAAACACTCAAAAATATTCCCAGTCACTGCTATGACATTGAAACACTCAAAAATATTCCCAGTCACTGCTACAACATTGAAACACTCAAAAATATTCCCAGTCACTGCTACGACATTAAAACACTCAAAAATATTCCAAGTCACTGCTACGACATTAAAACACTCATAAATATTCCCAGTCACTGCTATGACATTGAAACACTCAAAAATATTCCCAGTCACTGCTATGACATTAAAACACTCAAAAATATTCCCAGTTACTGCTATGACATTGAAACACAAAAATATTCCAAGTAACTGCTATGGCATTAAAACACTAAAAAATATTCCAAGTCACTGCTATGACATTGAAACACTCAAAAATATTCCCAGTCACTGCTATGATATTAAAACACTCAAAAATATTCCCAGTCACTGCTATGACATTGAAACACTCAGAAATATTCCCAGTCACTGCTACGACATTGAAACACTCAAAAATATTCCAAGTCACTGCTACGACATTAAAACACTCATAAATATTCCCAGTCACTGCTATGACATTGAAACACTCAAAAATATTCCCAGTCACTGCTATGACATTAAAACACTCAAAAATATTCCCAGTCACTGCTATGACATTAATATACTCAAAAATATTTAAAGGTGCAGTAAGTTAGGTTCCTCCCCATAGCACAACATACAGTGTGTGTGGTTTGATCAGTAGGCCTACCACTACCAGTCAACAGTTTGGACACGTATGTTTCTTTATTTTTTACTATTTTTTAGATGTTAGAATAATAGTAAACACATCAAAACTATGAAATAACACAAAAGGAATTAGGCAGTGACCAAAAAAGTTAAAAAAAAAAGTTTGATTCTTTAAAGTAGCTGCCTTTTGCCTTGAAAGGCAAAGGCTTTGGAAATAAATTCATGGGATAAACTTTAGTATCTATATTTATCTAATAAATTAATTTTAATCATTTAGCTTTAACAGAATGAAAAACAGTACATTCAGATCAGGTGGGTCCATATTATTGACTGGTGTATGTATTACCTCTTCATGAGATGCTTCTGCTGGATCAGTTTGGATTAGTTAGCTGACTCATTTCAATTTTTTAATGGTTTTGGTAAGTTACAGATGACCTCACCCATAAAGTAGGTGACAGTCTTGCACATGGCGGCTCCGAAGATGAAGTCCTCCAGGATGTTGGGGATGAGGGTGAAGGGCATGCAGAAGATGGCCATCATCAGGTCGCTGACGGCCAGAGACAGCAGGAAGGAGTTGGTGACAGTACGCATCCGCTTGTTCAGCACCAGCACCACGATGATCAACAGGTTACCAAAGACACTGACCACGAAGATGAGCACGTACAGCAGGATACGCACAGAGTCCATCTCTGAGAGAGAGAGAGAGAGAGAGACACACACACACAGACAGACAGAGAGAGAGAGAGGGCATAATTTATAATATCTGTTGTTTTATATAGCTTGGCCGATCAATTATAGGGAGGAAAGTACATTATCTAGTAGTGCATTACCAGCAGTGCATTAACGGAACAGATAAGAACAGAACAGACAAGAAGAAGAAGAGTGCATGAGCCTACCTGAGTGGTTGTTCATGTGGAAAACTATAGAATCTTACTCTTTCATCAGTTTGTTAGTATTTTGTCTTGTAACGCCCCAGAATAAAACATAGTTGAAAGATAATAAAATAAAATGTTTGCTTTTATTCAATGACACAACAAATATCTCAGACTCCATTTGAACCAAGGACGCTGCAGCCTATATGTTGTTTGTTTTAGCCAGGTTGCCCTAAAACAGCAAATATTAATCATTTTGTTTGATAAGCAAATCCTCTAAGGCAGGGGTGTCAACCATACGGCCCGAGGGCCAGAACCGGCTCGCCAGAGGGTCCAATCCGGCCCACAGGATAGTTTTGCAAAGTGTGAAAATTGCACTGAGAAGTAGATTTGATATGATAAGCATAATGGTAGCTGAGAAAACCTTATGTGAAAATGTACTTGTAGGCCTAATCTTTACACTAAAAGACTCCGGATAATTTGGAGGTGTTGTTATTTATAGGTTATTATGCATTGATTTTCTTTGTCTGGCACACTTAACACCAGATTGGGTCCTATGTGGCCTGTGGACTAAAATGAGTTTGACAGCCCAGCCCTGCTCTAGGGGGTGTGAGGCGAGGCTACGTTCAATCCCTGAAGACTATAGAGGTCAGTTTAAGTGACGCACCATCCACCCATGGTCCAGACTGAAGAGCAGGGCAGTCTGCAGCACAACTGACCACACTTCAATTCAAAGAGCTATTCTTTAGCCAACAGCATTGTGTCCAGCATGCATGATCAGCACAACGGAAGGGCCACCTCTGCAAACACCTCCTCGCTCCCGAC
The DNA here is from genome assembly GCF_964638095.1 of Poromitra crassiceps. Taxonomy (NCBI): domain Eukaryota; kingdom Metazoa; phylum Chordata; class Actinopteri; order Beryciformes; family Melamphaidae; genus Poromitra; species Poromitra crassiceps. The sequence goes on along the minus strand of NC_139625.1, from coordinate 56,283,181 downwards.
CAGCAGGAAGCTGACACCGGGAGGCTCAGACAGCAATACGCATTGTATTTGATTCTGTGTGAAAATGGAATTATAATGCATTCGCTGAGCGGCAGGCAGCGCCGCGTCGGCTCCCCCAGAGCCAAGCTCAGCCCGGGACAATTCACTTTAATAGCTCCTCCGACTCCCTCAAGCATGACAGCTGTGTTCACCAAATCCACGCGCATCTATAAATACATCACGGATCACAGGGACGCGTTTACCTCTCAGATGCTCCTACAAGGCACGAGTGGCTGACGCGGAACCATTTTGGCGTGACCCGGACTCCCGCGAGAATAACACTGCAGCTTAAATAACTGCCATACTCATCAGAGTGTTTTCCTTGGCCGTATCCTGTTACTATTTGCTGTTGCGACACTGACGGCATCCCAGTCTCCCCATGGGGATCATTAGCAGTGTAATCACCTCCTCTCGTCTTCTCTTCTCTTTAGGAAAGGATTAGTGCAAACTCCACGGGGATCAGAGGCAAATTCGAAAAGTCTCATATCTTTGGCTGGAAATATGGACAAGGGGCTGCGCAGGTGGATTTTTGGAGCCTAGTTCCTACACTATAACCGGAGTAATAAGGTGATTTGATTGCAATGCAAAAGGAGACAAGGTTTTGATCTATCCTTTTAATCAGAACCTGCCATAGGGTCTCTGACTTCAGAAAGGCACGATAAAAAGGTAGAAAATAGTTAGAAATGAAGGTCAACTACATTCAAAGCTGATCTTACTTCTAATTACATGTGAGCAGAAGTCCTTTGTGGCCTTGAATCCTGTGTGGAACTTGTATAGGAAACCTTGCATACAGTATGTGCTGTTCCAAGATGGCCTCCACCTTTGGACTTTCTCATTTAAAAGCAACTGTTCATCTCTGCTACATGTATTTCAACTGTAATTATGTAAGGCTATTACCGGTACTTAAGATAAGAGATGATTATAGACTAGATGCAATCAGTTTATAAATTAGATGCCCCGGCTGTTTTCATTTCAAGTGCAATCAGAATAACTGCCAACACGCTTCGCTTCACTTGAATGTATTTTGGACAGAATGATTCATAGCATTGATATAGAAAGACATTTTTTAATATTCAATTTCATCTGTCAGCAGATACAATGCAGTGATCAATCGTGTTGAATTGTGGCCTGTTGCCATAGCACTGTTCTGTTGAGGCGTTTACTACATTTTGCTTAGAAAGGGGCAGACTTCACATTTGTTATTCCGACCGGCTTCAGTCTAGATTTGCGAACATTAATGAGCCCATCAAGTCGAGACTCATCAACAGACGGATTATATTCCAAATTAAATTATGATCGCAATTTTCTGTTGTCTCAGTGTGGTTATTAATATTACGTGCCACCACAGTTCATGTTGGAGTCATGTGAGCGCGTCCTTAGGCTTGCTTCAGACACACTCCACGGAACCCATTCATTGTTAATGGGGGTAGTGTGTTTAGGCTGTGACAGTGGGCACAGCAGGGTGAAAAACCTGCAGCGGCCATGCAGCGAGAAAGTTCAAATCCTACTTTGGAGGAACACAAGCCCATGTCACACTGCAGTGACCAATCACGTAGACCCCCCCCCCCCCCACACACACACACTGCTCTGTCTGTTTCACTCTCTCGTCTCTTTCTTCTTTTTTCTCCTCTTCACTCTCTCTCTCAAAAATCGCGACTTAAAATGGCGTAACAATTTCCTGTAAGTTGTCCTGCACAATAAAAAGCTGTTTGTCAATGGAAAGCTTTTTATATGAATCAGCAGCAGGAAATGTTTCAACAACACAGCTCCGATATACGACGGAAAGCGATCAGGAGGAAACGGTAAATAAAATAGTAGATATCTCAAGTAGCCTACAAACAGAAAGTTATTTGTCCACAACGCCCCCCAGAGTGTGTCTGAGACCAGCCTTAGTGTGGATCTTTGGCTCTGTGCACTTGCTCCAACGCTGCCGATAAATCAGTACCTCACATCACAGAGGACTTATTAGATCTGGCCTCAGTCCCGATCATGGTTTTGTCAGCTTCATCTTGTCACAGCTAATCAGACTCTGTCTGCTTTCAAATTCCCCCGGTAAGTTCAGACAGTTGACCCGCCGTGGCGACGTGGCTTTTACCCTGGAAGAGCTGATGGATGGAGATCAGAGCCTCTACACATTTGAGCCACGGAGGAAAAGCAGAATAACTGCATTGAAACTCTGATTCCAACTTAATTGTGGAAAAGACTTGAAGGTTATTGATCCCTTTGCTGTTACTGGCCACGCTTCACCTGATGCCAGCACATCAAATAGGGGCTGTGGCTTTTATAATGACCACTAAAGGCTTTTGCACACCAGGTCCATATTTTTCATCCAAAATTGTCACACGTTTTAAAATGAATACGACCTCATGTTGTGTCACTCGTGTTTACACATTAACCCTGAAACTTCCGTCCGTCATTAAAGTTTTCGGAACAGGTTCAATTTTCTGCGTTTTCCGCATTAGTCAGTAGCCTTTTGCGACCTGTTTGACCCGTCAGATGACGGATTAAACAAAAACGCATATGAAAAAATGTTACTGTGTGTGCATGTGCAAAGAGCTTAAGGCTTGGTGTATAGGATGGTTTGGATTTTGTGGGTTACGGAGTTATAGATAGAGACATAATTGTGGTCTTGACCCAATGGCAGGGGCGGAGCGACCCTATCAGCCCAGAGGGGGCGAAGCTCTTAGGGGGGCCCCATCAAAAAAAAAAAAAAAAAATTTTTTTTTTTTTTTTTTTTTTTTATAAGGCCAGGCCAGGCCGCAGGGCCGGTTCCAGAACAAGATGACTAGGGGTGCATCCTAGATAGGAAGGGGTGCAGATGCCCGGCCGAAGGCCGGGCCCACTCGGGTGGCCGGCCAAAGGCCGGCCGGCCGAAAAATTTGACATGTTATTTTACTAAAAATAATGCATTTGACCATCATTTCAAGTAGAATGATACCACCCAAGCAAGAATATTTCAAGTGTTTCAAGTGCTTTACTGAAATATTTGGACCATATAATGATAATACAATTATCTCAACCTTAAGTTAAAAGGTTACATATAGGTGCCAAAAAGCCATAAAATCACATCAAAGAACAAAGAAAAACAACAACTATAATTCAAGTTTAAACAGTAAGTGTGCAGCTGTAGCATTTATAATTTTTTTTTACTTTTCAACTGAGCATGCAGACAAATAAGGGTGCAATGCATGCTTTTGCACCCCCGTAGAACCGGGCTTGCCAGGCCGCGAAGAAAAATGTGCCTTTTTTGCATGTTTGAATCGGTTTTAGCCATATTTAGTGGAATATCTCATTTTAAACACACCAATGTTATTGTCTATTGATTGAATTCCTCTCAGACTCACACCACTGACTTTATTAAATAAAGTCATTTTAAGTCACAACTGTAAAATAGCTGATAGCCCCTATATCCGAAAACACAATTTGTCACTCACTGAGCCAAGTAATATTATGTCCAAAAAAGACTACAGTGAAGCCACTTTACAGACAAGCTTGTTCTGAAGAAGAAAAATAAAAACACAGGTTGCCAGCCAGGTGGCCTGGCCTGCAAAAAAAAAAAAAAAAAAAAAAAAAAAAAAAAAAAAAAAAAAAAAATTTTTTTTTTTTTTGATGGGCCCCCCTGACGAGTGGGCCCGTGGCGGCCGCACCCTCTGCCCCGGCGTACGCTCCGCTACTGCCCAATGGCCTTGTTTGCATCACAGCGCTCTACGCTCAGGGCAAGATGACCACACCGCATTACTAGCTGTGATTAAGTGGTGGCAAATGAAATTCTCTGAGAGAGTTTTAGCATAATAGTTCAAGCCGACCTCATCTCTGTATCACATTTGACCAGCGTAATGAGGAGAGTTCCTGTTATAGTCAGCATAATTCATCTCAATTAGTCTTTCCGCGATGACACCCCAAGAGAGACTAATATTGATCCCACTTTCCTTTGAAAAGCTGGAAAAGAGCTGCTTTGTAAATGCGTGAAGAAGCCTGGCCCACATAATCAATTACCCATGAGGCCTTGTCAAGCAAGCGAGTTGACTTTTGTTGCTTGCTGTGTAATTATTCTCCAAAAAACTTTGCTTCCTGAACAGATACTTGAACAATAATAATGAAAGAAGAATGTCCGAAAAATGAGAAGAAACTGGGCGGAATGGGACATGAACTTTGACCCCAAGCAGAGACGACTGACAGCACATCTGCGTTCTGCTCCCTGCCGTGTCTATTTAAAGTCAAGTATTTAGCAGACCAACTACTGAGGCAGAACAACTTTATACCAGCTCTAGTGAGTCAGCACATCCCAGTGTCCACTCTCCTGTGTCTGGAAACAGAGTGAAGTCCAGACGCACCGAGCCGACAGTCAGCCATGGGCGTTTGCCGCTCTAGTATTTGCGGTGTCCCGCACCATTGACTCAAGTCTGCTTTGACGGCGGCTTGTTGGCAGCTTTTCCGCCCGATTCAACATGTTGAAGCAGCGTTGTGTTGTTGGCGAGAGAAGTCACTGATTGGCTGGTCAGGGGTGGCAAAGCAGTGCAGGAGCAGCGACAGCTCACTCTCGTTGCATATCACCCATTTAGTGCAGTTTCTCCTTATTTTTCACCTCCACCTCATCCTTTCTTCTTCCACCAGCAACAGACCTGACAATGGAAATGGTAGGCAAACGCTGCTTTGTTTCATGAATCAGGTCTCATGCAGGAGCAGAACCTACGTGCTAGTTGCCCGTCGGCTGTCGTGTTTGGGGTGTGTTCAAGTGCAACTTTTTGGCCCCGACACAGAGACGTGAGGTGACGCATCGACACAGGAGACGTGAGGTGACTCATCGGTCGGCCTCTAGTTGCTGCTCGTCCTTTTACGTTTTTTCGGTGGGTCAGCCGCTTAAGAGGAAGATATATGCCTGCCAATTTTCCTTTGAAAACACTGACGATCTGCAAATGATATTCCCATGCATGGATTCCACACAGTGGTACGGTGTGGATGGTAATTAGTGCAGTAATTAAACTTCCATTTCTGGAAGCTTGGACGTCCGACAGTAATGGCTACATGCCAGACAAGTTGTCACAGTGGAAGACACAGACATCACAACGCTGTGTTTTTGCAAGTGTGAGTGAAGCCTTCAAACTGAAGAGCGGGCAGAGGGCTTTCGAGGGTATCAGAGCACTGACATTTTTGGGGCCGGTGTGCAGCATGCACAGCAGGGCCCTTACATTCGACTCTGTCGCCCAGACCATTTTAGCACGGATTCAGGCGTTCTAATGTCTTTCCACACTCCAGTCCAATAGGTGGCGGTAAAGCTCCATCAAACCAGGGCATGCTCCAGGTATACTGTGGCTAGCTCCAGGTATACTGTGGCTAGCTCGTTACACGGAGGACGCTGCAGCTCCACACTACTTTTTTGCTCGTTACACGGAGGACGCTGCAGCTTATGTGCCGACATGCCACAGTAAGGGTATGCCACAGTAAGGGTAAGTGCACTTTCATTTCCCCTGTTTGCTGCGTAGCAAGGCATTATCACAAGCTAGCACTTCTCAACTCTATGCACTCACGGTCAACTCTATGCACTCACGGAGTGGAGACATAGTTTGCTCGTAATAATCAATTGCCCGAACGATTAATTAATGAATATGCTACGTGAACGTTAGCAGGTACTTTAGCCTATGCAGTAGGCTAAGTAATAGGCTATCATCTCATTGTTGCTAGGTATGTCTCCACTATATGCACTCGCGGAGTGGAGACATGAGGAGTCTTTGTTTAGAAAGAGCTGGGGGGAGGGGGGTGCTGGCGAGTGGAGTCTGTAGCAGTTGTATAACATAACACAATAGACAGGCAGTAATTGAAATGAGAAATCTCCATAACGTTACAGCGTATAATAGCGTATAATAACCAATTGCCCGAACGATTCATTAATATGCTACGTGAACGTTAGCGGTCCATAACGTTACAGCGTATAATAACCAATTGCCCGAACGATTAATTAATATGCTACGTGAACGTTAGCAGTCCATAACGTTACAGCGTATAATAAGCTATTCCCCGAACGATTAATTAATTAATATGCTACGTCAACGACGATACCATGCACCGGCCCTATGCCAGGTTTCGACCTGGCCTTGTTTAAAGTGCTCTAACTAAGGTCTTCGCAGACCCCCATGGCCCAGAACGACCAGAATAGACCTGTGAGAGGACGTACGCTGGCTGATCAATGACCAATGACCAATAACTCAACAAGTACTTCTGAGATTTCTGGCTTTTAAAATACACTTTCTAGTGGCCCATGCTGTGGAATTACCAAGAAATACAACAATCTACACAAGTTATTTATTCATCCCATAAATCACTATGCAAACAAAGCATGAAGCAACAGTGTTTCAAAAGAGGACACAACACTACATGGGTTGGAGTTTTAAGGATTGCAAAGAACCACAAGTTCAAAGAAAATCATATACAACACGTCACGCTCAACTCAGGACTTTGCAGTAGGATAAGTGGGTGCTGGATCCCCAACATAAACTATAAATCAAATAAGGAAAAGGACAGCACTCTAAGTTGATGGATTTATTGCCACACACATTGGACTATTCGCTCACACCACAAATTCCCAGACGGAATGTCCATGGCTGATCATTAAAACAATGCAGCTCACGTGTTCATATTTGTCAACCTTTCTGATGAAGAAATGAACTCATCATCTGCTTTGCTCTGCAGGGTTTGCATGTTTTGAGTATACTCCAGAGAGGTGCTATACGAGGGATCAGCCGAGCAGCATTTTTCTAAACAAACCGCGTCACTGGGTGGCAACGGCAATGGAACCCTATGGAGCCCAAGTGGCGTGAGGGTTGAGTGTCTGACTCTAATCGACCAACTCTGTTTACATTTTAAAAACTGCGACAGTTCACACAACTTTAACACGACATGCATATATTATACATCAAACTCTTGAGCTAATTCTGCTCTCACTCAGAATGTCAAAATATAAGCGATGTCATGTATAGTTTTTGAGATATTAACGTTTGTTTCGCACAACTCATACTATTAACTGCCGCGGGGTTCCGCATTTCTGGGTGGCAAGTGACGTCAGGCTGATTCGTCCTATAAGGCTGTTTTTGGTGTTTCTCGACTACTAAGCTGTACAGCTTTAAGTCAGCTTTAGAGTCACACCCCCCCCCCCCCCCCCCCCCCGCCTCCCTTGCTGTGACAAGTTAATAGTGGCAGTCTCCAGACAGAGGGCATTGTAGATCAATAGAGCCACTGCATGCTTCAGCTGTGTGTGTTTGATTTGAGAGGAGTTTTATAAGTGCTGTCATACTTCCCCTATATACATGATCTGGTATATCGGTGTGTGTGTGTGTGTGTGTGTGTGTGTGTGTGTGTGTGTGTGTGTGTGTGTGTGTGTGTATGCACATACTGTACCCACTCTGATCTGATCTCGTAAATAGGTGTGTGTGTGTGTGTGTGTGTACACACATACTGTACACACTCTGATCTGATCTCATAAATAGGTGTGTGTGGGTGTGTGTGTGTGTGTACATACACTGAATGCACAAAATGTTTAGCCTGTCCTCAAAAGGAAAACAACAACATAATGTTGATTTTCAATTCATATTGCAGAGTCGGGAGCTGTAACCAGGAACTAACGATGATGAGTCGGCAACCTCGGGCGGTCTTTAACGTAATGACAGTCTGACATTGAAATAGCTTGTTGACACATAAGGGTGAAGGGCCGGGGTTGGCGGACCGGTAACGTCCTCGTCTTTCAACTTCCTCGTCGTTTGACTGTCCATAACCCAAACCATAATCCTAGTTGCCTAAACTTAACCAAGTTGTTTTAGTTGCTTAAACATAATCGACATTTAAACATAGCCAGCGTGACGTTTTCAAAGTAACCGACATGAGGCATATCATCTGCCCTCACCGTTTCACTCATTTTGGGAGTCATTATCTCTGCTAGGCGGGGATTATGCATTTGGTCGTCTGTGTGAGACTGAGTATCTTTTTGCCTGTAATACTCAACGACCTCTCGTGGTTGCGGTGATTCACAATTTGTGAAAAAACTATTTTATTGACTGTTTTACACCATCGTTACAATGACTGTATACGTCTGACCGCTGACTCCTCACTCCGGGTGGGAGGGGTGCAAAAGTAGCCTAATGGTCTGCGAGCTACTTACAGTAGCTTGCAAATTAAGGACAGAAAGTTTTGTTAGCACTTGTTTTGGAGAGCAGAATTGACCATTTGAGGCACCAGTCTGTTTTACCTGCAGTGTGCAGGCTAATTGGCTAATGTAAGCTAGTGGAGTGAGTGACTGAGCGAGAGAGCAAGCAAGCGTCCAACTATCACGTCACATCGGACGTTCTCTGTCCACACTGAATCCGTTGTCCGGTTCGACATTTTCGCATTCTAGTGTTCTAATGAGGATGTGGATATGTTGGTATGTATGAGGATGTGTTGAAATGTAAGGAGGTGTTTCCTTTTTTCATGAAGTCCACTGATGAGGTGAATCCAGGTAAAAGCCATTTTCCCTTATTGATTTCCCAATCGATACCAACAAGGAGATGTACATAAACAGAAGCAGGTATCAGGAGGATGTCACTAATATGATTTAGATTCAGTGTCTGCCTTGGTTGAGTGTCTTGTCAGTATGTGTATACGCTTGTTTGCTACAAATTCATCCCCCAATTATGGGATGTGATTAGCGTGATCATGTTATGATGGCCTGCATGGCGCCTCATGCCCATGGGGTACCAGGCGCTAATTCCTTCTACAAAACACCTCGCTGTAGAAACTGGTTACTACATATCAGATACTCCTGGGCCGGGGCTCATTACTGTGCAGTGTGCTGCAGTAAAAAACAAAAAAACAAAAGCCTGCGTCTCTCTCTGTCTCTGAGCCCAGGGCAAATCATTTCGCTCTGAAAAATGAAACAGGGTTTGTTTAATGCTTATGAGATCAACTTTGTGTGATTACTTATCTCACACATAGTATACACAAAATGACAGTGTGAACTAAAGCAAAGTGGCCCTTTGGATCAGCGGGCGTGGACAGTTTCCAGGGCCGTCTTGTGCCGCGGTGCAGCTGCATGTGCAGGTCGTTCCTCTATACGCTAACTGACACTGTGGCTCCTATTGTGAGTCCAATGTGGTAACAATAATATAATTTGTGTCAGGTGTTGATGTTGGTGATGACTTTAACTCAAACTATATGACTCTTCTTTACTTACATACTAGCGAAGTCACGATACCATCATTTCTACTTCGATACCGATACTCAGAAAAACATCGATACCATTTTCGATACCACGGGAAGGGGGGATGACGACACATCAAGAGGCATAAAAATAAAGTTAGACAGATGGATGGACAGACACACACACACTTCTCTATAATCTAGGCCTGATAACATTTTGAACTTAGACAGCATATCACTCCTGCTCTAGCCATCACGTTTAGCTTGTTGAAGCAACAGATACCCACCAATGATAGGGAGGGAAAAATCTGTGATTTTTCATGAAAAGAAAGCACTGATGGTATCGAAACTGTTGCAAATTAGTATTGTATCACTTTCAAATTTTCAGTATTGATACTTTTCGATACTATCGATACTTCTGACAACCCTATTACATACTAACATGAACAAACCTTTTTCAGCTATAAACAGTCGTGCCGCATCAGAAAGCATGAAAATCTCAGTCAATTTGTGAGTGAACAAAAAATAAACTTTGATTCCATGATTCCTTTCAAAACAACAAAACCACCACTGGGGGGCAACAGTGCTACAAGTGGCCAAATGGGACTTCAATTTCCCATCGCTCGTGTTTCACATCTAAAGCAACAATACAGATGGACCTAAACAATTAGGCTGCATGGCTCTCCGCTGGCCTCAACTGAGATCGCTAAGTCAGCAGAAAAAACAGGTAGAGTAAGTGTGTGTGTGTGTGTGTGTGTGTGTGTGTGTGTGTATGACTGTGTACACGCACACAAATGTTTGCGAGAGAGTGAGTAATCTCCAGTCCATTTCTCTTGGTCAAACAGTGAAGGCACCGTGTGTCGTTTAGTCTGCAGGTAGTTGGACCAGTGGAGAGGAGCCTACATGGCACCGCCGGTCAGCAGCGAGAGAGATGCCCACTGTATAAGGACAATAAAAGTAATGCACCGCTGATGGAGGAATGGCTGTGAATTATTTAGTGGGGGAAGACTTTAAATGTTCCCTATACTGCAGCAGCAGAGTAAAGTGAAGAAGCTTTCGCCCACGTTCAGACCTCATTATCTAATCAGTACAGATACGTTGATGCGGTTGTGATGCAAGACGCAGCTTGGGACCGTACTGTACGCCTTTTGGGCCGAGTTTTGTTCTTGCTGAAAAAAGATGACACAAATGAATAGCTCACAAAATGGGGTCCGGGTAGTGCAGTGGTATAGATTCACTGCCTAACCTGCAACCCATGTGTTGACTGCCTATCAACACGAGGGTTGGTCAGGGGGAGGGGAACTGGGGGGGAATAGCGTGATGCTCCCACGCGCTATGTCCTGCTGGTGAAACTCCTCACTGTCAGGTGAAGTACACCTCTCCTCAGATCGGCAGAGGGGGTGGAGCAACAATCGGCATTGGCCAAGTAGCCTACAATTGTCAAATAATAAACAATTGTCAAAAATAATCAAATGATGATTATATATATTAAAAGTAAAAGACTTCAAAATGAAAACACTACGTACAGTGGTTGCTGTTCTTTATGATAATGACATTATTGATGCAGAGAGCAGCAGCCACAATAGTGCAGTATGGTGATTGATTGCATGCAGCGGGGCTGCCAAACCTGATTTAAACAAAACTCTTAATTGTAAATCATTAGGTTACAGATCCTGGGAAAAACAGCCATCAATTATAAATAGGCTAAAGGAAATAGGTGACAGGGATGACTAAGAAACATCACATGTCCTAGCTGAAAATAATGGTTAATCATGGTTGTCAGCCTAAGTAACTGAAAGCAATTAGATTACATCACTGCAGTTTCAAAGTAACCATTTAAAAGTAGAAAAAAACCTTCCCAACACTGCCCACAAGTTAAAATTTTGAATTTAAGCTAATGACAGCCCGTCCCACCTTGTTGACTGTAGCTTTTATTTAAATTTCAGCAATAAAGCAATTATATGCATGCTTATTCATGATTATGAAAATTATGTATCTATCTATCTATCTATCTATCTATCTATCTATCTATCTATCTATCTATCTATCTATATCTATCTATCTATCTATCTATCTATCTATCTATCTATCTATCTATCTATCTAACTATCTTCTATCTATCTATCTATCTTCTATCTATCTATCTATGTATCTATAAAAGGGGCAAGTGGGCAATCTCTGTCTGTTCTCTGTTTCAATTTTTGTCCCACTGATGATGTCATAGTGATGTCATAAGAGCAAATTCATCTTATGACATCACTGATGATGTCTGATGATGTCATAGGCTGATATTGTGGTTTTTGGTTACACTTGGCAATTGTGACATCACTGATGATGTCACAATGTCTATGACATCATCAGTGATGTCTTCAGTGATGCAAAGTTGAGCTGTGCATGCCAATAGTGCAGGCGGGCTGCGCAGCGGCCGACCTGCGTATGCGAGCTGCAGGGCCAGCTCAGCGTGCTGCAGGGTGGGCTACAAATAGATAGAGATATTGCTCTTCTCCTGCCACCAGGTAGGCCACACCTGACATTTAAAAGGAATCGGGACAGCAACGGATTCGTAGTTCAAGTCATAAACACAAACCACAAGGTAGAACACTAATTGGTTTACAACACATCTTTTTGGACCAGGTGTTGCCTGGTGCCTGCAGAGTGATAAATACAATTTAACACCTCAACTTGGATGATTCATGTAGACAGCTTTATTGATTTACAGAAGAGATCAGGAAAGAGCAGAAGGGCAGAAGAGAAGCAAATAGAAGGAAATTGATAGGCAGGAATGGAATGAGTTGGAATGAATAGAATAGAAAAAAATAGAATAGATTGCAGCCGAACAAAATTATATAATAGGGGAGGACCGGGGATTGGTTGACTACAGGGTTGGTTGGCACACAGCTTTTTTCTGGTCCTTTGAAGCTCACAGAAAAAAAAATGTTACATCAAAATGTTCTTGAATTGTGTAGAGATACTGGTGGAAATGTGTTACTTCTTTAGACAGGAATCACATACATTTTGATATAAGATTTGAAAGTCTGTGATGGATGGTAGCTGGCTAACATATATTTATTTCATCATGAAGTTCCAATCTGAGCGAGGTTGGCTGGCACACTGATTTTGTGGCTGGTTGGCACACACTCTACAGGTCTAATCCCCATGTAGGGACTACACACACATGCACAAACAGAGAGGGGGAGAGCACAGGGAGAAAGTGAGAGGGAGAGAAATAACATGACCTATAGGCTTAATTGTTGTACTAATTTTTTACTTAGTTAAATTCTTATTAATTCTTATTTGAATGACCAATGGCAATAATAATTCCTATAAAAAAAAACGTTTCTTTGTTAACTCTTATTTAATTTTCTAATTTTCTAAAATAGATTATTGTGTTGAGTGTTGAGCCTGGTTGGCACGACATGCCTTTGAGCCGGTGTGGACATTAAACTAGCTGAGATTAGCTGGAAAATAGTCTAAAGATAAATTGTGCAAGAGAAAGAAGCCTAGGCGGGAGAGCGCAAAAAACTGTGCCAACCAACCCTACAACCCTACCAACAGCAGAACACTAGGCCTATAGAGCAGAATACAATAGGCTAATAATCCAATAGATCAGAACAGAGCCAATTCTTCCCCGGGCCAGTCCGGGTCGTGAGCGGTCTTACCTTTGGCTCTGGCTGGTCTGGGCGGGCTGGAGCCGTTACAGCTGATGTTACAGCCGGTCTCCAGGCTGAGGTTCCTCTGGTCCACATAACCCAGCACATCACCCTCCAGCTCCACACTCACATTCACCGCCTGCAAAGACATAATATAGCCTACTCCCTGCGGTGATGAGGAGTTAGCACTATATACTAGCCTACTAGCTTTTTTTTATTTTCTTTTTTCGGCTATTTAATCTGCACGGAAAACTACAGGCGCACGGGGAAACTTGCCGGTCCCGTCATAATAAAGAGATGGACGAAAGTTTGAGTTAACGGTCGTGACTCAGGCGAAACCGCGCGCAAGTGAACGGCTGAAATCCGTCTGTGTGTGGAGGAATGAAGCTGCGCGGCTGCAAGTGAAGAGACTGAACTCTCTCCTCTCGCTCTCCCCCCCCCCCCCCCCTCTCCGTCTCTCTCCCCCCCCCCCCCCCCCCCTCTCCGTCTCTCTCTCTCCCCCCCCCCCTCTCCGTCTCTCTCTCTCCTCCTCTATGTTGGAGGAGCTAAGTATTGATTTATCATTGTGAAGGTCTACAAGTCTTGAGGGGAGAGACCCTTCCTTCACTCATGCAGTGTAGGGTACTTTGCTCTCTCTCTCTCTCACTCACACACACACACACACACACACACACACACACACACACACACACACACACACACACACACACACACATGAAATTATTGTTAAACTCTAGCTTATGTAGCTCTATGCACCAGTAATCCCTTAAATAACCTTACATTTACATGCTTTCACCCCTCAATTTCACTCAAAATCCCCTTAAAATAGGGTAAGGGCCAAGGGAGTTATTAAGGGTAAGACCCCATGAAACCACCTTAAATAAGCTACACCTTAAAGTTTGACTAGCCTACTTAGCCTACTTCTTAAATGTAAAATTCAGCAGACTTTCCGTGTGTCTGTATTAGCGAATGGTATTAGCATGACATGACATAATATGTGTGTGATTGTGCAAATAAATAGGCCTGCAGACTATTGGCTTTGAAGTATGATAATCTACAGACACTTTCCAGTGTCTGTGTCCAGCATCTGTGTACAATATTTGACTATGTTGAACTCTCTAAAAGTCAGATTCATTATTATTTAGGCTAATAAAGTTACCCCAGTGGTTTCAAATTAGCTAATAAAAACAAAGCTAACACACAAACCAATAGTGGGCTAAATGCTAGCTCTACTAAAATGGATAGACGTAGGCTACATTTGAGTATTTCATGTTGCAGTTAGTTAACATTTACTCCACATGCCCAAATTTATTTGGATGCAAATGCAATTTTACGATTGGCCAGTTTCTGATGTGATATGCTTATGGAGAAAAGAATGAGCACTGTAACAGATGTGATTTAAAATGTAATTATCATACTTCAAGGTCAGTCTATCTTCAAGGTCAGTCTATCAATTTAATTTTGCATAATCACACGTGTCAGGTCATAATATCCTAATTAATACATGCATGCCTATACACATCCTTTATATAAAAGGGAGTAAGTGGGTTGTGCAATTTTGGTCACGTTTTGGTGGTCACATTTTTGGTCACGTTTTTGGTTACACTCAGGCAATTGTGATGTCACTGATGATGTCATAGACTTCAACTTCAACTTCAACTTTATTGATATCCCGAAGGAAATTTGGTTTGCAGCAGGCATGTGGACATATAATGTAGTACAAAAACGTCAACATCATCAGACATCGGGTGACACAGAGACACACACTCTAGGAGTGAACGAGTTCAAGTAAAAAATGAGGGCATTGCCTCCATAAAGCAGCAACAATAGATAGTAAATAGTAAATAGTGCAACATAAATTTTACATCAGTCAACGTGATAAGAATACTTTGCACTGCAAAATAAATACAGTATGTAAAAGAAATAGTAAAAATAGTAGAGATAAAAAACATAAGAGTGCATAGACATTGTGACATCATCACATTGTGACATCATCAGTGATGTCACATTTGCCCGAGTGTGTAACCAAAAACCACAATTGCTTGAGTGACATCACTGATGCTGTCATAAACAATGATGTCACAATGTCTATGACATCACCAGTGAGGCGAGGCCGTGCAGTGGCTGAGCTGTGTATGCCGAGCCTAGGAATCGAGTGCGCGTAGAGCGTGAGATGCCTAGTAAGCGTAAATATACATTATTTTTAGCAGGTTTAGCATTCCAGCTATTTTATTTCTATCCAGATTTTGGCATCAATCTCCCTTGGCCCCATGTACTCTCACTGTCAGCACTTCCACACTGAGAAAAGTCTACTGCTGATATCTGCTCCAGTGAGACAAAAATGCTTCATTCATATTACCTTATGAATTTCTATTCATTTCTCTGAAATGAACATCATAGTGAAGTGTGAAGAGTCCTAAACTACAAAATGTCCAGTCTGTCACCTGTTCCATATTTTCCAATATAATGTTAAATAGTAATGGACTCAAATGCTATCAAAAGCTGAAATTCACTGCTACTCCCCAAGAATATAGCCTACCAATTTTGTCGAGTTTTCAAGCGAAACACAAAGAAGATTTAAAGTCATGTTGGTGAAATGTCCACTAGGGACGGGGGACCATGTCCCTCCCTTCTTTTCAAAATCCAGATTGCATACCCTGTGGACTACATACAGACATTCACTCATTCACTATTATGGGTTACGTGGCCCCTTTAAGGTCAAAATTTGAGTTTGGCCACAAGGAACCATGGGACCGGGGGACTAATATGCCAGACAGACACAAGTCATTTTTTGCAAGTCCAAGTCAAATCTCAAGTCTTTGAGGTAGAGTCCAAGTCCAAGTCTCTCAAGACTTTGGTCACAAATGTAACAGTGTTGTGTTGGTGGTACTTGCAGCAACCCATGTTAAGGGCTTGCCCAGGGGTGGATACAAACCGCCAACCTTCGGCTTGGGGAGTAAAGTAGCTCAAGAGAGCTAGCTCCCTTGGCGGAGCTGATTAACATGCCTTTATACTGGGGAGTGTGTTTAACCAATCCACTCACTACCACACTGGACTCACGAGGAATCAACGCTGATTCACCTCGGTTACACAAGTCCAAGCAGCTTTGAAGTCAAGTCTCACGACTTTGGTCACAATTCCAAGTCAAGTCTCAAGTCATTGAAGGCCAAGTCAAGTCTCAAGTCTCTATGGATGAGTGTATCATCTGCTGGATGCCATCCAGTCTGCTTAGAACACTGAAGAGCTCAAACTAAGGAATTCAAAGCAGGTAGGCTACTGTATTATCCTCACTCCTTTATCTATTAGCATACATATTAGCATTGATTAGTTGACATTACTATTAGTAGACATTCCCTTCATGTTAATGCACCAAAAAACATTGTCTCACTCTCAAGTCAAGTCTCAAGTCACTGTGTTTCATAATATGGCATCCATTGGTACCAACATGCCATGCTAGCTTGTCGGGAATGGGGCTCCGAAGTTAGGCTAAATTTTGGCGAGGGAAAAATGGACATGGCCTTTTTCAAAAGGGTCCCTTGACCTCTCACCTCAAGATATTTGAATGAGAATGGGATCTATGGGTACCCATGAGTCTCCCCTTTACAGACACAGACACTTTATGCTAATACCATGCAAATGTTCTATCTTTTTTTTGCATGCAGTATAAATGGGTTATTTTCCCCAATTCTACAGGAGGCATATTTGAATATTTCTGCATACTGGGGTAAACAGTCTTAGAATTGCATGAGTTGGGTATGAATGGAAAGCTGATACTCTGAGTGATTTAAATGAGCCAATTGTATTCATGTGTGATGTTAGTCTCCAGCCATTTCATTGTAGTGAGACCATTTTTTGAAACTTGACCTCACTGTATAAAATGACCTATTGTGACCTCTAGGATAATCACAGCCTCATGAAACTTTACACCTATAAACTAGAGACCTACAGTAGGGCATTCAGGGGATGTATGGCTTCCGGTATAGGCCTATTGACAATAAGGGGGTTTCTGAGCAATTTCCAGAGCAGAAGTGCTCGCACGCGCACACACACACACACACACACACACACACGGTGTGTAAGTGTTGTAAGGTTGTGTCTGAGTGCAACAGAGGGCCCTGCCTCTCATCTCAAAGCATTAGTACTTTCATCTATCATTATGAACAAACAGCCTGTGATGTGAGCTTTGATTCTTTGGAACACACACACACACACACGCACGCACACACACACACACACAGTCACACACACGCACACATGGGCAAGGCTGAGACAGGTCTTGTCTCTGTAATATCTTATACACACACACGCACACACACACACACAGGGGCAAGGCTGAGACAGGTCTTGTCTCTGTAATACCTCATAAGCAGCACATGAATAGACATAGTGCATGTCAGCAAAGACATTGTTGCTGGGCCGTAACATGCAAGCGTTGTACTGCAGTCGTATTAGCAAAACAGCCAGAGACCAAGGAGGTACGGAACAGAGAAAAGGCTCCACCAGTTGCACATAATTGAATCTCAATAGGTCAAGATGTGGATTAGCACAAGGAGAATGCTGATGATGCCAAATTGCCAAGACTTAATTACTGAATACTTTTTTGTTCTATCCATCTGAAAAGAGGGACACCTTGTATAAAATGACTTTTTTGTAAGATTTTGTTTTACTTTTTTTAACAAACCTTAGCCTGCCTGGTATCCAGCTCACTCTTCATTCACTGCGGCTGGTTACCAGGCTAAGCTAACCTAGCTTCTTGGGTGACTGGACACACGGATGCTCTTTTATTTAATGGGCGATTCGACCCAACCCCCCTTTCAGATTAAAATGTATTCCCATAATGCATACAATGTAATTTGGGATAAAACACTCAACTCATTATGAATCAGCTCTTCAATGTCAGCTTCCTTCCAAACTTAATCTTCTTTCTTGCCTCTGCTGCACACATCACCTGTTTTAGCCTTTGATGGTCTTACAATACAGGTTTCATCTAAATCCAGCATTCTACTGACCTCTGCTGGTTGGTTGTTCCTTGTAAAGATTTTACTGGGGCGAAAGTCTATCTAAAAGCAGAACCACCTGGGAGTAGTAGTAGCCTAGTAAATGTCCCTTTTGCTACTCTCTCGATTAGTGATTACTATACAACACAAAAGAGACATACAGGATAGAACTACACCCAGTTCATGAAATAATTGAAATAACAGCCCACACCATCCTGCCAGCCAAACCTCATGCAGTGAGCCCCGATGTGAAAATCAGATTCCTGGAAAAGTTTAGAGTCAAATTAAATTAGCCACAGTGATTTCAGCTTGTTATTTCCAAATAAAAATCTAGATTGGTTTGCTGAGAGGCTGTAAGCAGCCTGCCTGTTGACAGCTGAGGTAGAACAGCTTCATTTCCGTCCCACTGAGAAATGAGACATTGTTTATGCTTGTGGTATCATTTGAATTTACAAGTTTAACATGTTTTTATAATGCTCAGAGTCGGGAGACCTTCCACAAAAGGTTAGTCGGATGCTCATTTCAAACAATAATTTTATATAACCATTTTCTCCCTTATGAGAATTTGTACATTGCTGTAATAGAACAAGCAATAAGTGGCAGATAACCAATCGTTATCCAATCTGATAACCCAGAGTCTATTTCGGCAT
Organism: Poromitra crassiceps; assembly: GCF_964638095.1. NCBI lineage: Eukaryota > Metazoa > Chordata > Actinopteri > Beryciformes > Melamphaidae > Poromitra > Poromitra crassiceps. The sequence continues at coordinate 56,264,680 of NC_139625.1, read as the reverse complement.
GTAAATAGTGCCGAAATAGACTCTGGGTTCCCAGATTGATCGTTATCTAACACCCCATTTACACCTGGCTTTTAAATGTGACCTATATCTGGACAAGTTATCTGGATGTTATTTGGATAAGGAAAAACGCATGTACGCTAATGTAAGGTCTAAATGGATGTGATCAGAACTTCCTGACCACATCTGGAGGTAGACTGGCTCACATTGTGTTCTTACACCACATTTACAGCTGGTTTTTAAATGTGACCATTATCCAGATAACTTATCCGGATACAGGTCACATTTAAAAACCAGGTGTAAATGGGATGTAATAGACTAATCACAGAGGTTTGTAAAGTGGGAAAACCTTGGGGCCTCCCCAAGGGGGCTCCAAACAGTTCCAGGGGAGGCTCGAGTGAATGGAAGTGGGGAAAAATTACATTAGTTATATTAAATTAGTTATCAAAAGGAAATCACATAGAATAGCCTAAATCTGTGCGATTTGGTTAAACAGATTCAGTTCAGAGATACAGTAGTTTTGGGGAATTACTTTTCTTTACTGTTTTTACTGTTCTCTCCACTTTCCCAGTCATGACAACATTTTGGCCTTATAAGAGAGACCTTCTTTACGCAATTTATGTTGCCTGAAGTATGTCAAACAGCAATACCAGGCTATCTTGGCTCAATTGTTGAGTGCCTATGGGATAATGATTATGTTATTTGACCCCATAGGCTCCCAACAATTGAGCCAAGGGGGGTGGGGGGGCATGCCTTTAGTCTCAGACTTTGAAAAACCCTAATGTACTGATTACATCAATAAAGCCTTGTTTCATCATCCAACTCTGCAAATAATTACAACCCAAACAGTCAGTTGAATTCAAGGACACTGGAAGATCCAAGGTTTACCCAATATGCCAATAAAGTAAAATTGTAATTAAGAAATGTTCACTTCAATGTGAACACTTCCAATCAAGTTTTTCTAAGGTTTAGCCATCACGTACTATCAAAGTACAGTCGAAAGTAATGAGCTATGAAGTGGTCTATAAAATCCTATACATTGTCTGATCAAATTCCATCAAATTCAAATCTGCAAGTTCACATCCAGAGCTATATTACAAAATTGTATTTATTTATTAGTAACAATTCATTATGATGCGCGAAACAGATAGAAGGCCATACAGTAAAAGCTGTTTGCATACCAGATAACATAGGACTACTGCACATGTAATTCCTTAAGTTACCCTCCATTTTCTAAAGTATCAGCTTATACAGTACATTGTATAAAATAAATGAAACTCACATTTGGTGAGACTTCTAAAATTACAACTAAGAAAAATAAAGTTTGTTTTGAAGACTAGCAAACCGTCCTGCGTTTGAGTTGAGTAAACTATCATGTAGCATCTGATTTTATGACGTGCAAGATGGTGGACCTTTGCTATTTATTAAATAAACACATAAACAACTCGCAGTGTGCAGGGCTCCAATGTCCACTCATTTATTGCACCAAGGTGATGTTTTGAGCACCACTGCTCTTCATCAGACTCAAGTGACAATGCAAGGCACCATCTTAAATATACACATGATAGCTGCTCTTCATCAGACTCACAAGTGACAATATGGTAATAATGTGATATGGCATAAGTTGTCTTTTCCTGGGTCATTTTCTGAACTTACCAGACTGTTCTAGCTGTTCTATTATTTGCCTTAATACCTACTTAGTTATTATATCCACATTACTGATGATTGTTGATCAAAAATCTCCCTGTGTATATATTTTGTGAAAGCACCAATAGTCATCGCTACAATATTTTGAGCCAGAGACAAAGAGTATAGCCTACAGAGACCAACACATTCAAAGTACTATACTAGTTGTGCTGCATGTTCAGATCCCCTCCTGATGTCCTACAAGGGGCAAAGGTGTGTCTTTATCAGGTAGGTGGCTACTATAAAGGCTGTCATACTGAGGTCAGTGTATTTGGTAGCTGCAAAGAAGCAATTCGTTTTCAAAAAGCCACAATGCTGAACTCTATGGGATTGTCCCTTTTCATGATGCTGTCAATGGTTGGAGCAGCAACGGTGGAAAGGTGAGTTGGGGCAGAAAGTTACTAAGATGTGTCAAATAGTAATGGCAGAATGATCATGCAGTTGGCTCGGCTGTAGAATAGCTAGATTGTGTGCTTTGCCAAAATCTGCTCTTGCTCTTGTGTTTTTGGCTATACAGTATGCTTGCCTAAATTTGTTCAATTTTGTTCATTGATTGGGTTTAGTTAGATCTAAATAGACAATTCTATCAAGTCCTCTGAGACATGCTTGTGATAAGGGGCTGTATAAATAAACAAACAAACTTGTTGGAAAAGTTACTTTAATGTGTTACAAAAGCATTGATCACATGCTAAAATTTGTAATAAATGAATCAAATCTACTGGTAACATAATCTGATTATTATCGGCTACTTTTAATCAATCTGTAACCAAAATTCATAAAATATAGTTAAACAAGCATTAGACAGCAAAATTATATCAGCATATAATCTTAGAATATAAATGCCTTTTCTGCTCAAACCTGTTTGTGAGGGATCCAACACTTAATTAACTGTTTTTCAAAGTATCTGTACTTTGATCCAATTACCGCAAATCCCCAACTGTTCACCCTCAACCTTGGAACCAAATAAATGTTGAATATTGAAACTAAGATGCACTCTTCCATATTTGCAAATTACTTCGATTATCTACTGGATATTAATCATAATTGGCCTGCAGATTACAGACCTGAGTTTTACTGTAGAGACATCAATGACAAAGACTACCTCTAATTAGAGTTACCTGAAAGGCAGCATTTAATTTCAAGAGATGTTTTCCTATGGCAACGCATGAATGTATGGATTTAGGAAATACATGTAGTGTACATAAAACCTGTACTACTCTAATGTATTTGTTTGGTGTGGTGTGTGTGTGTGTTAGAGCGGAGTATGACTACTACAGATATCACCCCATGGCAGAGGTAAGAAAGCCCAACAGTAGTTGATTTGTCGTCACTCTTTATGGGGCACAAAGATATCATTTAATCAAGAAATATGTGAGCCATTTATTATTACATGTTTTCTTTTGGTTGATGGCACAGCAAAACCTACAACCTACAGTATGACACCTTGAGGAGATTCTTTTGGCTATTAGAAATGGGCTGGTGCGCAGGTAGATCTGTTAGACTTGTTCAAAAAGAAGAAAACTACAGGTATGAGAAATGTCAGAAGTCTGTAATAGAAAAATAACTAATCATTTTTCACTCACAAGTCACAATGGTTATTTATTTTCTATAATTTAGCCGACACCTTTAGCCTTTGAAGCAGGCAAAAGAGAAACATAAATTAAACAGGGAAGTTGCCAGGCAACAAAATAAATAGGAAGTCAATATTAACTACCGGTATTTGAATTATTATTTGACTTTTGTTGTTGAAGTGACAGGTAATAACCATCAAAGAGAGGAAGCTCTTTGCATGTCATCCTCACATTGGACTAATAGAGCACAAAGGCCTTTATAAGTGCCCAATTTGGTGCAGTGGCTCATCATTTACTGCTTTGTAATCTATGGTAATCAAGGAAACGGATAACTGCCAAGGCTGAAACAACTGTAACCCACACACACACACATGTAATGCTGCTCCACCCTATAGATCACTACTTGGATGGAACAGATGACAAGAGATCACCCTGATGTGGTGTCCAGGGTGGTCTATGGCCAGACGTATGAGAAGAGGGAAATTAGTTTGCTCAAGGTAATCCACCTTTCACACAATTCATTGAATTAATGATCTGACATACTATGCTAAATCAGCATGGGCCAGTATTGGAATGTGTGGATGTGTGTGAGTGTGTGTGCATCGTAATGATAATGTCCCCCTCTTATCTTGCAGGTGGGAATCAGCACTGGATTGAAGAAGAAGGCTATCTGGATGGACTGTGGTATCCATGCCAGGGAATGGATCTCCCCTGCCTTCTGTCAGTACTTTGTCCGACAGGTGAGAGAGGGTGGGGGAGAGAGAGAGAGAGAGAGAGAGAGAGAGAGAGTGAGAGAGAGAGTGCACGAGACATACTAGGATTCAGGCTCCAGGCTCCAGGCTCCATCTGGGCCCTTCTTGATCTAACTTCTTTCTCTCTCTTTCTAAAAAAAAAAAAAAAAAAAAAACTAACCTAGACTAAACTTGTACCACTGTTCCCTCAGAGGTTGTAGTTGTCATAGACTGTGTTGCATAGTTGATTGCTCTATTGCTGACAAAAATGTGTTAATGTAAGTCGCTTTGGATAAAGGCGTCTGCCAAATTACGTAATGTAATGTATGTAATGATTCAGTACTCTATATAATCTATCACCAGGTTAAAGGACCAGCCAATAGCAGAAGGCCAGTTCAGTACCCTACTTTTCACCTCAGCCTCAGCACAGATTTGGGTGGGGTTTAGTTACTCTGTAAATGAAGAAATGTCAAAAATCAAATTGTATTGCAGGTTTGACAGGTTGTTTTATGGTCTGGGGCGAGCCTCCATCATGTTGGTGGTGGATGATACTCAAGATAATATTGCATATTTAATAAAAGGCAATAAGTCATCCAAACTATGGGTGTAACCCTAATGTTTACATCTCCACATCAGATCCTGCAGTCGTATAAAACAGACTCCAAAGTAAACGAGATGATGAAGAACATGGACTTCTACGTCACTCCCGTGCTCAACATGGACGGATATATCTTCTCCTGGACGAACGACACGGTCAGCGCTCATACCTTTTTGCTACTTTCAATGCACTAGGCTGCTCAGAGAAGATATGAGCCTGCATGCTGTATTAGAAATGTCCCTAATAAACAGAGCTAATGAAAAATACCGGTAGCAAGCTTCTCCAGCTCTCAAGCTGCCCATCTACAGGGTAGGAGATGGCAGAATGGAGGCCAATACAGGCACAGTAGACAAATGAGTTACAATCCAATCATTGGGGAAATGGATGGCATTTCCGATGTTGAGTATGCCGCAGATACAGTATTATAGATTTATTAAATACCGCTACCTTGTTTTCTGATGAATACCAACAAGCAATATCCCAAAGCGATGCCAGGCAATATTAGAGATTGTAAACATTTAAAGGGTGGGCTACTGTAGAGAAACATGGAATGCTCTGCTTTATTTACTGCTAAATGGATTAATTGATCAGGAGCGACTGACCACTCTGACCTGTTTAGACTCGGCTGTGGAGGAAGTCCAGGTCACCGGGACCTGCGGGCTGCGACTGTTATGGCACAGATCTCAACCGCAACTTCAACGCCAACTGGGGCAGTAAGTGTTGTGATTCTCCACCTCCAAAACTGCAGGTTAACTTGTGACTAAAATCTTAACTTCAGGGCACATGGCTTTGTTACAGTGTAGCAATTGACCCATCCTAAATCAAAGTTACTGTTGCTAGGTAGGTCAAACTTTTAGCCTACAGCTAACAGTCAAACACAAGTGTCAAACAAATGTTAATACGGTATCTAAAAAAATATACATCGTATCGCTCATATTTTGACATTGTGAGTGAGAGCAGAAGTAACCGAAGGGTTTGATGTATAATATGTAATGTTAAAGTTGTGTGAAGTGTCTCCGTTTTAAAATGTATTTATGTATTTAAATGAATTTAGTTTAAAAAAAAGTGCAGCCAGGAAAGTCTGCGGGCTTTCAATGGTCAATTGCACAAATCGCGTGACAAATCATACACACCAACTGATGAGTGTACAAAATATGAGGACTACTTTCCTCACACAGCCATCACATTGACATCAACATGACATCATCTATGTCTCTGGCTTGTTTTCACAGCGGTAGGTGTATCGACTGACTGCTGCTCGCAGGTGTACTGTGGCACCGGTCCTCTTTCGGAGTCCGAGGCCCAAGCCGTGACTTACTTCGTCGGCTCGCGGAAGGAGGACATGCTGTGTTTCCTCACCATCCACTCCTACGGCCAGCTGCTCCTGGTTCCCTACGGACACCCCAACTTCACCGCCTCCAACTACCAGGAGCTGGTATGAACAGGACCTACAAATACAGCCATTTGCCATCATACAAATGAACTGGGAATTAACATGCATTGCACTAGGGCATTCACAGACTAGTCGACTAGTAAAACCACTAGTCGACACTGTGCTTAGTAGTCGACTAGTCGTTTTAGCAACAAAACAAAACATTTTTTTTTTTTTTTTTTAAGAAAGAACATGAGGTATTTACACGACATACATGGACTATCATATCCCATATCCCCCACAAAGAACATCAAAACACAACAAAACAAAACAAGAAAACTGCATAAGATACACAATAATCCAAGAACAAACAAGACTATTGGACAAACAACCAAACAAAAACAATGCATTCAAAGTAAATACATAGATCTTGCCCTGTTGGCAGCTAGGAAATGCATAGCTTTAAATTGGAAAGCATCCAATCCCCCAGCTGTAGTTCACTGGTGGAATGAACTCTCAAGCTACCATACGTTGGATAACATTTACTACAAGAGCAAAGGCAGATTCTTAGACATCCCCAAAATATGGCAACCACATACAGAGTTTGACTTTAAGAACTTTTTACCCCAGTGTCATTAGGCTTATCAGGATAGGAGCTGAATGCATTGTTTTTGTTTGGTTGTTTGTCCAATAGTCTTGTTTGTTCTTGGATTATTGTGTATCTTATGCAGTTTTCTTGTTGTGTTTTGATGTTCTTTGTGGGGGATATGGGATATGATAGTCCATGTATGTCGTGTAAATACCTCATGTTCTTTCTTAAAAATGAAAAAAAAATATATACAGTATATATATTATTATTATTATTATTTTTGTACAATTCATTAGCATTCAAGCAATTGGAATCAGGTATCTTAGTGTACAGCAGGCACAATGAATATCATGGTGATTATTACTCAATTATTTCAATGATTATGACAACAGTTATTGCTAATTGCCTTAGATGGAGGTTGGTTTGGGTGCAGCAGAGGCCATTCGTAAGGTTCATGGGATGAACTACACTGTAGGAACCTCGCCAGATATATTATGTAAGTATGGACATCCCGTTTAACCTGATGCTGCCAGATGGTTTGTTTTCACAGAACCATCAGGGAATGCACTCCATGATTGGAAGTTGATTGGAGGTTGGAAACCCTCATTAGTGTTTTGCTTGCACCTGTGTTTACCCTGCCTTTTCGACAGAAAATGGCCCCTGTGAAAAGGGTCTATTGCTCTGAACCTGGTTCAGATTCAAACCAGTAGATTGGAGCGTAGCAAGATGGATTTGTTGTGTGATCATGATCTCACAATCTCGCACGAATGGTCAAAGTCCCAACTGGTCGAGTAATTTGTATGCAGAGATGTTTCACCCAGTTTCCATTTGAATTAAATATACAGTATATCAGCTGTGGAGCGATAGGGTGTATTATTGCAGGCTGAGACTGTACTGTAAGATAATTGGGTTCAAGGTCCGGAGTCATCTGAAAACTTTAATAAATAGACTGTTTAAAGCTTAATGGGGAAATTAAGTCTTCGTGCATTAAGCTTGATTTTCTACACAGGTTATTTTTAAGTTTGTGTCATCATTGTAGCTACAAGTCATTAACTCTAAGAATGTGACACTATGTATTTGAATCCCTCATCTGCTTGAGTATGCATGCAGATCATGGGAACCAATTAAAATGTAACTGTAAGTTAAATTATCTGTTTATATACATATTTTATTTAGCAAATTAGAAACCCTGAAAGGAACTGGCAAATATTGATCAAATGTTCTCAATTTTGCCAGATGCTTTTATACTTTGGTTACTCTGAAATTCTCCGTAATCCTTTTCATGGATAAGGCACCTGAGCAATTTTGTAATGATGAATTAAATTGAAAATGTCCACTAGTGGATCAATAAAGTGCAATTTTTATCTTATCTTATGAATTGTAACAAAATTGCAACATTTGAAATGACTAGTTATTATTATTAGTAGTAGTAGTATTTGACAGATACAGCCTGATCTGTTCGCAGTCCCTCTACATGATTTAATCTCCCGTGGGGGGACAGTAGAACACGGCGCAAACAGACAACAATATCAACCTCTCTCTCTCTGGCTCTGCAGACGCCAACTCCGGCTCATCCAGAGACTGGGCTCGGCTGTCAGGGATCCCCTTCGCCTACACCTTCGAGCTGAGAGACAAGGGACAGTATGGCTTCAAGCTTCCCGAAGATCAGATCCAGCCGACCTGCGAGGAGGCCTACAGCGGGGCCATGCACATCATCAGCCACGTCCACGACAAGGCCTTTAACAGCGCCGTGGCTGCCGCCGCCGCCACCCTGTGGGCCACGCTGTTGGCAGTGGGCGTCACTAGTGCCAACATGCTGTGAGAGGGAGGGGGGAATGGACGAGTGTTGAATGTGTGTCAGCATCTTAGAAAAGATATCTGTATCTGTATCTATATCTAGTGTTTCCCCTAGCATTCTACAGGCCTGGCGGGCCCGCCAGGCCAACGGCGCCCCCGCCAGGCCAGAAAAAGAATAGAAAAAACTGTTTTTTATTTTATTTTTCTCCTGCTCTCCCCAAAATTTCAATAAACCTTTATGGCATATTATTACAATACAGCAATACTGGTGTTGACAGTAATAGAAGATGCCACATCATTCAAAACAATGCTGTTCCAAAACATGTCAACGTGTCATTGCCTGCGAAACGCACATCCCATAATACAACTGTTCGCATCGCATCCCATAATAGTATGATGATACTTGGGATGCCATTGCGAACATAGATGCGAACAGGTTAGCTAAAAGTTTAGCGTCGCCACTCGCCAGCGAGGGCCCCCACCATTGCGGTCGAGGTATGTTTCGAAATCCTCCAGGCCTGAAAGATTTTCTAGGGGAAACACTGATCTACAGTATATTTTAACAAATACTTATACGGTACCTCAATGTTGACTCAATTATTGCAATTTTTTATTCTACTCTTCTATTCTGAGATGGAAAAAATAAATCGTGGGAGTCATTTTAGTTATTTAAGTCATCTTTTACTTCAAATTCAGACCTCTCTATGGTGGTATTCCATGAACACACATCATTAAAATGTATTGAAATTTCCAAATGCGAGCCCTGGCCAACAGCTGCACCAAACTTACAGTATAGTTAAGTAAAGTAAATAAAGTAAATTTGCATTTGACCCATCCTCTACTACTGTAGGAACCTTCCTAGAACTAGGAGCAGTGGGCAGCTGCAGTGCAGCGGCCAGGGAGCAACTCCAGTTCGATTGTCAGTGCCGGAGCACCCAGAGGGAACCCACACGTACATGGCGATAACATGCAAACTCCACACAGAAAGGACATGGGACTAACCAGGGTTCAAACTCGGGACCTTCTTACTGTGAGTGAAGGCATGGCCCTCTCTGTCACATGGAAAATGCATTCAAAGACAAAGTATTTAGCGAGGATATATAAGTTCCTGGACAAGAAGACAATGAGGACGTTAGCTACGTCCTTAATTCAGTGTCACTATGACTTATGCTGGTACAGTGGTATAAAAAATAAATCTAAAGACAGGCTCCAAAAAGCCCCAAATAAATTAATGAGGGTCATGCTTGACCCGGCTCAGCCCAAGAATGCACATTAGCCCATCTCATTTCATAGATTTGAATTTGAAGGTTCCTTCAAATTCAAGAGCCAGTGTAGCAGATTTGAAACTGCCCAATTTGAAGAGCAAAGTAGGAAGAAGTACATTTCTCTATACGGGCGGAAAGGAGTGGAATAAGATCCCTAATGAAATTAAGTCTGCTAATTCTCTGAATGGTTTTAAAAACCTTCTGAAAAAATACTTATTGAGCAAATTAGAGTAACATGTGAGTCTCCCGGTATTATGGTATGTTGGTTTATGTCTCTTGTTCCTTTTATTCTTGATTGATTTGTACTGTCTAACTGATGTTTTTATGTAATTGTATTAGGGATGCACGATATATCGGCAATCATATCGGTATCGGCCGATGTTAGTCATTTTTTTACATATCGGTCATATCGGTATCGGTCAGCTGTTGCAATGTTAATATCGGTTATCATTATCAGCCAAATTCTTCACATTGATATGAAATAATGCAGTAAATCTATGATTTATGGGCTTTTCCAAAGGCTTTGCAAATAAAGAAATGCATAACTTTTTCAAATTCAGTGTTAACATGTGTTTTTCAGTATGTACAAAATGTGATGATCATAAAAATGTGGTTTTATACAGATCATATCGACATCGGTAAATATCAGTTATCGGCCATAACAGCAATGGTAATATCGGTTATCGGCATCGGCCAAATTTTTCATATCGGTGCATCCCTAAATTGTATGTCATGTTTTTATAAGCCCTTGGATGTTTGTCATGCATTATCCAAAATAAAGTCCTCCGTTCATTCATTCATTCAACCACTGAGTCCCTTATACAAATGATGAAAGATATTAGTTTGTGAACAAATAAAGCATGTTTCACTCACTTGAGACGTTATGCCATGTTGTGTCCCATTATGAATTAATTCTTGAAATTCTTTCCATTTTATTTTATCTTTTACATTCAGGAATCCCATTTGTTCACTTAAACGCAGCTGATGAAAACCCATCTAAATTGCACTTTATTTTTTGCAACATTTGAAGAGACATTTGGATGGAAACGTCAGCTCCTGTCATTTGCTCTGAATGAATACCATATGGTTTAAATACAGAATGCATAAATGGTCTACAATGTGTATATCAACAGTTGATAATATTGGCAAAAAAATACAGTATGTACAGAACAACATGTTTAAGAAAAAGCATATATGAAAACTGACCATGTATGTAAACATTAACCCTTGTGCATCCTTTTATTAATTAAAGGGATAGGTTTGGTTTTGAAGAGGTCTTTCTGGTTTATTTTGAGGGGAAGTGAGGGAAGAGTCTGTATCATTTTGCAGTGTAACCGTGTGTTTCAGGCCTGGTTTTGCAGTGTAACAATGTGGTTTTGCAGTCTAGCAGTGTGTTTCAGGCCTGGTTTTGCAGTGTAACAATGTGGTTTTGCAGTGTAGCAGTGTGTTTCAGGCCTGGTTTTGCAGTGTAACAATGTGGTTTTGCAGTGTAGCAGTGTGTTTCAGGCCTGGTTTTGCAGTGTAACAGTGTTTCACGCCTGTGTGTTGGTTACTGTGTTGCTGAACGGCTGGAAGCCTTCTTGTCTCAGACAGGCCAGAGGCAGGAAGAGTTGCTCCTCAGGGGGAAACTGGTCCCACCGTGTCCACATCCAGCCTGGGGGGGGGGGGGGGGGAAAGGGGATGCACATGCTATATTATTTTGTGTAACAGGGTACAACGGTAAAAAACACCAACACTTTTTCCCACGGCGCTGCACTGGGCCAGCAGGTCACTCACTCAGTCACTCATGGGCATTTAGTGAAGGGGTGGGGCTAGGGAAGAGGCGTAGCTAGGGATAGGAAGGTCGTAGAGTCAGGATTCAAGGGGTGTGGGCGGAATGGCTAGGGGGGTAACGGGCCGTAGCAAAGGATAGGAAGGTGGAAGAGTCGGGATTTGAGGGGTGGGTAGGGGGAGTGGTATAAAGCTGGATGGTCACACCACTGTCCCGTGGGCTAAAGGTTTGAGCTTGTTGTCGTCCCTCACATACCCTCGTTCTTCTCTGGTTCCAGGTTGGCTGGCTCTGCTGGGTGCTCCCTATCCACTTCCCCTTGCATGATAATGGTGACGTAGTGGTACTGCTCCTCCAGCCTGATGGAGTTCACCACAGAGGCAAAATGGACGTTCACCAAACGCACCCCTGCTTCCTCCATCACCTCTCTGTGAGCACACTCCTCCCACGTCTCCCTTTCAACGACATGGACATCAGGGTCACATCCACTGGCAGTCATTTAATAAGCATTTGTCTTTTTGGATTTCACATAAACATCTAGTGCTTGTGTAACAGAAAGGAAAATAACAATCTTATTTCCAAACAGGACTTGACATTATTAGTACTCAAAACGTGGCTATGGCTGTAAATCTGTCAACTCTGTTTGTTTTAGTTATAAACTTCTGTTTGTCAGACTCTTTATCAAGAGCTCAATAAATAACATTACAGCGAACGCTGAGGCCACAGTTTCACTTATGGCAAAACGACGACGTGCCACATCCCACTTTCCCAGGCCAAGGTCCGGAGTAGATCTTGCATTTGTTTAATCAGTTGTAATAGAGACCAATGACAATCACTCAATCCAACGTTGTTAGTAATGTTACCTTCACCTCCACCTTACAGTTACTTAATTGTGCATATAAACTACATTTGTAATTTGCATTTTAGTAACAGCAGCTGTGATGGGCACCGTTACCCGTTATCTTGTATGGAGATAGAGCATGTCACCACCACGCTTTTCTGCAATTAGGAGAATTGTTTTTTTGTTTTTTTTACCATATAAAATGTTTGTATTGATTTATTTATTGCCTGTTTAAAGGTGTGAAAGGTCACAAATCAGATATGCCACAAATATGATGCAATTATATTTTAATCGAATATCTCTCCGTGTCTAATGATGGGCAAGTTTCTTATCGGAGATGATTAATAACGGTTTTACAACATGGATGTATAAAGTAAATTATATAGCCTAATAAGGAGGTGATAAGTGATAGGTGGAGATGATAAGATAGCTAATAGCTTATTAACTGCTTTACACCACATGCCTCTGGAGTCACTGATAGGAAGTTATCTTTATAGATACTGTAAGAACGAAGGAAGCAAGATGTTAATTTAATGACTTGTGTCATAAGTTGGGTGGATGGCAGTTGAGGATTAATTCACTATTTATTCCTATTTCACGATTATCTCTTTAGATACACATACAGGGTCTCGACCGAATTTCATGAATGAAGATCCAGTCACGTCACTATATATGGCACCATACCACCTAATCCTCAATAGCCAATCAGCCCATGTCATCTGTCAAAACATCTGTGATGTCATACTTGCTGATGTCATACTTGTGGGGTTCGGTTAGAGTGAGCTTGTGGTCAAGGCTGAGAGAAAGTGAGTTGGCGGTTAACTCAAGTGTTGGCTAACAATGTCCGATATCAGACAGACATACAGTATGTCTATCTGTCTGTCTGTCAGACAAACAACATTACAGACAGACAGGGATGAAAACATTACCTCATTCACAGGGATACTGATCTGAGGGAACATAGGGCTGAGGTCTGCAGACCTAGCCTGGGTAACTGCAGACCCATCTCAGAAATTCACTCATGCAGGTTTGGGAGCTTTGGTTTGAACTGCCTTCCATAGATTGGGGTTTGGTAATATGAATGATATTGCCTATGAACATGAGGTTACTTGTTTGAAGTTGTCTGCTTTAACTTTAACCCAAACTGTTTTGTCTACCATAAGCTAGCCTCAGTTTATCATAACATTAGCATTTAGGTGTATTAAATTAAAACAAAGTAGCTGGACATACATAGGTGTGACATTTGAGGTATTGAGGCCATTGTCTCCATCTCATCTGACCAATACTTTGACTGTGCCTTTATTTAACACTTGACCTGACCACCAGCCCCGATACATTCCGTGCGCTCTAGAATGTCAAGCGCCAAACTCCATTCAAAATTGTGGCAACTGCCTTGCTTGCAAGCAGACGTGGTGGAATAGCACATAAGGACATTTCTAAATATTTCAAATTTAAACTTAGGTGAATTCGACATTCAGATAAATCCACAAAGAATATCTTATTTCGAATAAAAAATATTTAGCTTAGAGATGGTAACGTTATCGCCTGTGTAGGTTATATAATTTGTGTTAAAAAAAATAATACGTGCTTGGTGGATTATGGGTATGCCGAATTGACGAGTGTCCGCTGAAGATTTAAAAATGTACGTAATATTCAACAAGGTAGCGTGCGTCAGGTAACGTTAAGTTAACTTTTCCGATTGAGTTTAACAGTACCAGGGTACCCACGGCGTGACCTACCCAAACTCCAAGTGTCCACCGGGAAGCTGGTATGTTCCTTTACCCATTGCACTTCTCCGTTTTCCAAGAAGAACGCAGTTTGGGTGGGACGAGTCTGTTACCAGCACCCCGACCCCCACCCCTGGGCGCTTCACAGCCTTCTCTGACATCTGGCCAAACCAGACAGTGTTAAAAATGCATTAAAAAGACATAAACAGGCCCCACTTCTTCTACGACGCTGCATCAGAGTATCCAAGCGAAGTTAGACGTTTTCCTCCTGCCTATTTCCGTGTTTGCTTACATCTGTTAGTAAGACCCTACCCTCGTCTCACATTTGGTAACTTTTAATTTGATTATAAGTCAAATACGCTGCCGTACTATCTCCGGAAGATACCATCCTTTCTATGGTTAAAAAGCTATTAAATCGTCGTTATCGTTAAAAAGCTAGCAACACGTGGGTCTCAATCACTACTGACTGGGCTAGGATGTGAACTATCTTGGCAGTTTCGGGTCTTTGGCTACAGCTTGTGTTGTGGTGTGTGGTTGTGAACAGAGGTGGACACTGCCACCTAGTGACTGTACTGGCTTTTAACCAACCAACTGAAACCATGTCAAAAGAGCTAGAAAAAGATGGTCTGCATGCTGCAGAAACAGAGCCACATCTACATGTGTGACTAATGTAATAGTAATTGTCATTCAGTGCTGGATAATGTATAACAGTGCTTGTTCCCATTTACGCTAATTGTGTGCTTCCTTCTTCCTCAGCCTCGTCATCACATCTAAATCCTGATAATTAAATGCAAAACCAGCATGGAGACAGAGCCTGCCAGTAGATGAAACATCTGGTGAAGTATTATTGCAGACTTCTACACATCATTGCATATTAATCTCTGACAATGAAAAATGGCTTCTTCGCTGAATAGAATATCAGACCGGGAGTGCAATGGAGAAAAACATGAAAGCTGCGGTTCCAGTTCTTCATCTTCCAATTAAAGCTGACAATCTGCACTTTAATCTCATTCACATTTTACACCCAAAGTAGCAAGAAACAGTAGTGAAACAGTTACTGCCTAACCTGACTTAAACTGTTGGAACACATGTTTTATTGAATTCAGTTGCTTTAATTCAATCATCTCAGTCACGTAATTCAATGAAAGGAGAATGTGGAGAGAGAGAGAGAGAGGGGGGGGGGGGGGAGAGATGTGAAAAATAATGGTCCAAGTGTCTTCTCCCTGAGAAAAGAGTGATAAAGATTTTTTGTAGTCAGTTATTGACTGGTTGTGTAAGAAATAGATTATAGCTTGTAAAGTTGGAATATTCACCTACCAGCATTTTTCTGGTTCCAGAAAGTGGATTATTGATGCTACAAAAAGACAGACTGGTTCAGTTTTGTTATGATGATATGGAGTAGGAATGCACATTAACCCCAAAACAAACAGGAACTGTGAACTGAAATTGGAGTAATTTATTGCCATTTAAATTCTAAATGTTCTGAATTTGCTTCCTCTACTGAAAAGAAGGGACACCCGCACACTGCCTCCACTTTCTCAATAAAATAAAATAAAATAAAATAAAATAAAATAAAATAAAATAAAATGTAATAATTGAATATAAATGTTTTGGTCAAAGACCTTCAAGCATTATGTTGTATAAGTCTTTTGTTTATATTAAATTATCTTTATTGAGCAAATGTGCTGGTGTCCCTTCTTCCTACATGCACCCTGACTCTGTACATATTTTGTCTACCTCACTAAGCTGTCAAGACTCTATATCTGTCAATACTATTTAAATCTGTTAATACTGTCTATATATGTTAATATCTGAATCCTTTTATAATATTTTATCTCTCTTTAGAGTCTTTATCTATTTGTTTATGTCTTGTATATTTGTTCTTATCAATGTTACATGAGCACCAACCACACCAAGACAATTTCCTCAAAGCACGTGTCTACTCCACCAACACACCTGCCACAAAGACTATTCAAGTGTGCAAGAGACTTTTTGATGATCTGCTGAAAAGAAGACAGTATGAGCTTTCAGGTTGAGTCCATCATGTAGTATGAGATACACTCACCTCTCCTCTCTCCACCCACTGCCACTGTCCAGCCTGCTGCAGCCACGTCCTCACAGCAGACTCCACTGCTGTGTCTGCCGCTCTGGCACACACACTGTTCCTCCTCACTGACTCTGCAATGGACACAGAATACTGTGTATTATATTCATGTCACTTACTAACTCTAAAAGATGGTAGATATTGTGATCTTATGCCATTATAATATTTATCATAATGGATGCTTACACTACTGTCACCACACCAAAACAAATTCCTGTACATGTACTGGACTTAGCAAGTGAATTCATTGATTCTTATGCGTACATTGTAATTATAGGAAAAGATGCCTGTAATTCAGTTTTCATCGATTTAAGATACCCTCTTAACCAGTTTCTAGTCTATTCTGGCTTACCTAAACCAATAAAGATACAAATTAGCTTCTTGGATACTTGGATATGATAAACCAGGGCCCCGGTTTATCACATGAAGATTTACATTGTTTGCTTAACCGTTGCAGTAGACGTGTACTTTACCTCATAATTAAAACTTGCTCCAACTATCCAAGAAGCTCCTTTTTCTCTTTATCGTTATACCTTTGGCCTGCTGAGCCTTGTTGTGCCACGTTTTAGATTTTTTTGGCTGACTTAAACCTACACCTTGTCTACAGCAAGTGGGCCTCTTTATGCACATTGTGACGACTCTCACTGATATCCAGAAGTAAACCCAAATCACTCACCATTTACAATTTCCTTCAGAGACGAAGAAGCAAATGACACCTTATTGTTTTCCCCTTTCCAGCTCATTCTCCTTGCAAATAGGTTGGACAGCATCCTCTCCAGTATTCTCTGGACTGTTTGGTCGATGGGGACTCCCTCTGCGGTCCCGAAGAAACTCACCTGAAACCAGAAACAGTGAGGAACTGTAGAGGAATAATTTAAGAAACTAGGGGCTCTATTCTCCCACAGGCCATCGGCGCTATTACGGGCCTTAACCGCAAAAAAACGTGCCTTGCGCCTGTTTCGGCAAGATAGCAATAGGCTTTAGGCTGCCAAATGCGCTTTAGGCCGAATGGGCGTGGCGCAGTCCCAAAGTAGGCGTGTCGGCGCTAAATACCAGCCTAGTAATATCTTGGGAGCTGGCCTACATTTAGCGCTTTGCGCTTTTGAAAAGCAGGCCTATTCTCTGCCTTCACTGCTTCTTCTCTGTCACCCTTCTCTCTCTCTCTCTCTGAGTTCCCAGCATGCATTGTGTTTCTTCATTTCGCTACTAAATAGCCACCAAATGAGCCAAAATAGATATAAAAGGTAGTTCTAAATTAATGTGTAATGGTAACACAGCCTGCCATTGTCAACATTTCAATATTGGACCAAATAAAACCTCGAAATGAAAACACCACCCTATGTGAAACATATATGTCCTCCTGGGCCTATATATATCCCTTGTCGAGTTAACGTGATTTAGAGAAGTAACAGCGGAACGCGCTTCGGAACGCGCTTCTAATGGCATCTGCTATACTGTGATGTCCATCCAATAACTTGGCCCTATTTCACATTTAGTTTTACAATAAAAACACATTTATGCAATGACTTGACATAATGTAGGGTATATTTATGTGCATCATCCTTCCTGCAGCAGGCGAGAGAAAATGATATCTTTCTGGACAAACTTTCACCAATCTAATAGGCTATATTTTTCTAGCTGATGCATAGAACATTATTTTCACTTTGATCTTGCTATAGTGTAACGTATTTACATGCTTGCAGTATTGAAACTGCAGTTAGATTGGTTTGAGAAGCATAATAATATGGAATAATAGCCTATAATGCAGACAGACAGGCTGGATGAAGGGAGGGGGGGGGGGGGGCAGAGCGTTTGGCTTTCGTCTGGTTTTGCGGGATCACTGGAATTGGAGCTAAAAAGGCAAGCGTGCGATTCGTTTATTGCACTTATCCAATGAGCATGACGGTGCATAATTTTACGCCTAAAAGGCGTGGTTGTAATGCTTTGGGCTGCATCTAGCGCCAGCACGACGATATCAAGTGCGCCTTTCCACGCCCACTGCTTTGATCTGCGCCTGCCGCTCGGCCTAGAAACTGCGCCGATGCAACGATAGGGGCCGTGGGGCCCTATTCTCCCACAGGCCTTCGGCGCTAAAACGGGCCTTAAACGCAAAAAAACGTGCCTTGCGCCTGTTTTGGGACGATATCAATATGGCTTTACGCTGCCAAATGCGCTTTAGGCCGAATGGGCGTGGCGCAGTCCCAGAATGGGCCAAAGTGGGCGTGTCGGCGCTAAATACCTATCTTCCGAGCTGGCGTTAATTTAGCGCCTTGTGCCTTTGAAAAGCAGGCCTATTCCTCCCCTCTCTCCTCTGTCACCCTTACCTGTGTCACTCTCTCCCTCTCTCCTACTGACAGGAGCAGGCATTGGTGTGCGTTTACCAGTTTATTGTGAAATAAATCCTTCCGCGTTGAGTTACTGTCACAAGCCTGTGTGACAACGCGTCCAGCCTGGGTAAAACAACTCCGTGTACCGCTTTGAGGCTGCAGGCAGTCTGACAGGCACAATACGACTGTCTCTCTCTGACTGCCTGTGAATGCCCCAGCATGCAATTGGGTACTCAATTTCGCTACTAAATAGCAACTAAATGAGGCGAAATAGATATAAAAGGTCGATCTAAAATAATGTGTAATGGTAACACAGCCTGCAATTGTAGAACATTTCAATATTGGACCAAATAAATAATCGAAATTAAAACACCACCCTAAGTGAAACATATATGTCCTCCTGGGCCTATATATATCCTTTGTCGATTTAACGTCATTTAGATAAGTGTCAGAGGAACGCGCTTCAGAACGCGCTTCTACTGTCATGTGCTATACTGTGATGTCCGCTCCAATAACTTTGCCCAACTTCACATTTAGTTTTACAATAAAAACACATTTATGCAATGACTTTACATAATGTAGGGTATATTTATGTGCATCATTCTACCTGCAGCAGGGGAGAGAAAACGATATCATTCTGAACAAACTTTCACCAATATAAAATTAATCTCATCATATAGGGATAGGCTATATTTTTGTAGCTGATGCCTTTAGAACATTATTTTCACTTTGATCTTGCTATAGTGTAGCGTATTTACATGCTTGCAGTATTGAAACTGCAGTTAGATTGGTTTGAGAAGCATAATAATATGGAATAATAGCCTATAATGCAGACAGACAGACTGGATGAAGGGAGGGGGGGGGGGGGGGGGGCAGAGCGTTTGGCTTTCGTCTGGTTTTGCGGGATCACTGGAATTGGAGCTAAAAAGGCAAGCATGCGATTCGTTTATTGCACTTATCCAATGAGCATGACGGTGCATAATTTTACGCCTAAAAGGCGTGGTTGTAATGCTTTGGGCTGCATCTAGCGCCAGCACGACGATATCAAGTGCGCCTTTCCACGCCCACTGCTTTGCGCTGCGGCTGGCGCTCGGCCTAGAAACTGCGCCGCTGCAACGATAGAGCCCTAGGTGTAAGTT
The DNA here is from genome assembly GCF_964638095.1 of Poromitra crassiceps. Taxonomy (NCBI): domain Eukaryota; kingdom Metazoa; phylum Chordata; class Actinopteri; order Beryciformes; family Melamphaidae; genus Poromitra; species Poromitra crassiceps. Next base: position 56,245,168 of record NC_139625.1, on the reverse strand, counting down.
CAGTACTACATGTACTCACCAGTCTGTTTTTCAAGTCGGGGTCTTCGCTGAGCTTCAGCTCCAAAGCGGCGAGTCCGTCCTCGTCGGTGATGGGGAACGAGTCGTCCAGGCCGGCCGGGGCGCCGGAGTCGGGGTCAGGGCCGGCTGGGACGCCGGGGGCGGGGTCATGGGCAGCAGGGGTGGGGTCAGTGTCTGCGTTGGTGAGCCTCTCCAGCAGCCGCAGAATCTGGCTCTGCTGCTGCTGGAGAACTCTCAGCTGGGTCAGGATCTCCAACTGCACCACTGTCAAATAGTGAGACGAGACCGTCGGTACATGTTCCACAGGCAAAGAAAAGAGTTCCTACATGTATATGAAACTGCTCATAAGAAGAGTGCCATCCACTTCCATTGCATTCAAGTCATCTTATTCTTTAAAGCCGATATTTCCCAAAGTTGGCAACACAACCCAAAACTGAATGATAAATAGCACTACAGGACTACAGCACGGTACAGCACTACAGGACACTACAGGTAAGAGGAAAAATATGTATCTTTGATTTTGGGATGAACTGTCCCATTTACAGACAGGAGCTACTTGGCAACATGTTACTGTAGAAATGTCAGTTAGGTCAAGAAAAACTGACCATGAGTTCTAAAATGGCCAAAAATTTAGTTAAAAAAAGAAATGCTGCTGGCTGCAGGAAGAATCAGTCACTTTATGTAGGTGAATGTACGTGTATGTCACTTGACATGTTCGATAAGTTTTAGATGGAGTTTTTCATTTAGTTTGAGCTTGGCTTACGTGAGGCACCCTGGTGATGCTCTGATCCTCCTGGAAATTCTGTTGGTAGCTTAATGGCACCTACAACAAAGAAATACCAGGATTCATCACTCCAGTACAAAATCAAATCTATACAACAGAACACAAAAGAAAAATATCAAATCAAATATCAAAATGAGAATATAAATAAACATGAATAAACACAATGAAACAAACAAAATGCAAATATATCAAGCCTCCTCTTCCTTGTCCAGGATTTTTTTTTCTGAAATAACCCAGCTTGTTGAATAAAGGACAAATATTAACTTGTAGAGAAATGCACTGACCTGTCAGGTGTGAACTGGAGGTAACGTCTCCAGTCCTGTCAGGGTGTTTGATCTGGATGTGCTTACTCAGGCTTTTCTTGTTGACTACCAGGTTGCATTGTGGGCATGCCACACGTGTTTTTGGCTCAGTTTTTGCTGGACAAAAACTTCCTGGAGCATCACTCGCTGATGTTGTCCAATTCACGCCCGGTTGGTCGTTGGCGGTGGGTGAGGCGAGTGCATCAGTGGTTAGGCCTGGAAGAGTGTTTGGCTGACCAGCTGATGACGGAGACAAAGGTGAAGACAGCTGTGCAGGGCCATCATCATCATCATCATCACCATCCTCTTCCTCAACAGCAGAGGAGACAGAGGCATGTGACGTAGGAGCAGCCTGGTGTTTTGTGTTCAGATGTTGAATGAACTGATTACGATTCAAAAACAGCTTCTCACAAAAACAGTGGAAGTGAGCTTCCGGCCTGCATCCAAGATTGCACTTGCAGATATTATAGCCTGTGGGTGGGGAAATTAAATGGAGTTAATACAGCACTACTGTATATTTGTTGATACAGCCAATTAAATATGAGTGAAAACAGTGCAGTAGACAGGAGCTCAATGGGTACCGCAAACGACCAACTACATATGAAACTATGGAAGATGCTTGGTGATATAAATGTGATATAAATACCAGTAAAATCACTTCAGGTGGAATGTGTCTCACATATTTCATACTTTCACAGTAACTAAGCTGGTATTTAAATATGTTAGCCAGGTGTTTTACTGCATTTTCTGGCATTTCTTGGGCATTAGAAGGACGATCACAAGGGAGACAAGATGCTAATATATATATATATATATATATATATATATATATATATATATATATATATTTTCCCCCCACCTCCCAGTAATGATGTATCCTTCTTTTAGGTTGAATATCCTACTCGGATGTTTAAGATTTGGTGCAACCTATTTTCTATAGGCTTACTCCAAGGAAATGGAGTGTAGAGTAGAGGAGACCAAACTCCATTCCGAAATGTGTCAATTTAAATGTTGCATTGTTTTTATGCAAACATACAGTGGTATAGACAACCATCACTGAATACCTTTAACAAGTCGTTAGGGTGTTTTGGCATATTCAGCACACAGAAGATTTACCCAATAATACTACATTTAAATAAATAAAATACCTACTTTTATAGCTGCATCGCTCGCTACAGCACTGCCCTGCACTATTTTGAATTGAGTTTAGTTTGAGTCCCTCTCCATAGTAGAGAAATCGGCTTGTTAACTTCCGACACACACGACATAGATACAGTAGGCCTACCTTGACGCTGAATGACTCTTGAGATGTGACTGTGGAGATGTGACTGCTGGGACCACAATGGAAACAAGCTCTTGAGCTTTCTTGTGCCTGTCCCATTGACAGAGTTGGAACTGTATGCGTCTGTATGCTTTTATTTCTGTTCAATAAATAATTCAATCAATGTTGGTTGACTTATCTGTGTGTGTAGGCTTGTAGATAAGATGACATACAGTAGGCCTACCTTGATGCTGAATGGGTCTTGAGATGTGACTGTGGAGATGTTGGTTGACTTATCTGTGTGTGTAGGTTTGTAGATAAGATGACATGATACACTAGGCCTACCTTGATGCTGAATGGCTCTTGAGATGTCACTGTGGAGATGTTGGTTGACTTATCTGTGTGTAGGCTTGTAGATAAGATGACATACACTAGGCCAGGGATATTCAACTTGCTTTGTCCGGGGGCCACTTCTGTATAATGATAGGAGGCCAGGGGCCAGTTAACAAACAAACATTAATATTTTTTTTCTGTACAGTAGCGGATTGTAGGTTTTTGGGGTGTGAGTCGGAGTTTAGTCTGACAATTTTGTGCACACAGGATAGTTAGGTTAAGTTAGTTAGGTACATGAGTGCCTGAGTAGCGAGCAGACGGCGGGATTTGACAATTTAGCTGGAGCTCAGTCAAACTTTATTTCACGTTAGTTTTCATTGTGAATAAGAAAATGGTCATGGGGCCACTCTGCACCCTATTGCGGGCCGCATCTGGCCCCCAGGCCGCAAGTTGAGTATCACTGAACTAGGCCTACCTTGATGCTGAATGGCTCTTGAGATGTGACTGTACTTGAGATGTTGAGGCTTGTAGATAAGATGACATATACCTTGATGCTGAATATGACTCAAGAGATATGACTGTTGAGATGTTGGTTGACTATAGCCTAATATAGGCTTGTAGATAAGATGACATACACAGTAGGCCTACCTTGATGCTGGATGGCTCTTGAGATGTGACCGTTGAGATGTTGGTTGACTTTATATCTGTGTGTAGGCTTGTAGATGTCCGCGCTGCACAGCGGACAGTGGTATAGCGAACAGCACTGTGCGCACTTCTGCACCTGGGGCAGCTGGCTCCCCTCCCGAATGGTGATGTGATACTGGAAAACATTTAACGTTAAACTACAGTTGACCGCTCAACATGGACAAATCCAATAGTTTTATCTGTACTGTAGTCGAGCATTACTTTATTATTGAATCTATATTTACTGGAGGAGTAGGAGAAGAGAGGAGGATGAGGAGAGTGACTGAGGGAGACATTTTACTCACGGGCTAGTTTTAGCAACAAGCTAGTCTCACAAAAGAAAAGGCTCTGGCGTGCTAGTTTTCAAACAATTACATTACCTGTGACATTTAATGTGCAAATGTCCGCTCCTCGACTGAAAAGAGCAAGACAGAAAGTAACAGGGTGAAAATAAAGCTTATTCTAATTTCTCTTCTGATAAAAACCATGTAACTCAGCTGGCTGTATTGCCGGCTGAGTTCAGAAACCTGCTGCCCTCTACAGGCTGGGAGGTCAAAGGACAGTTTTAGTGAGAGGACAAACCACAAACTAAACCAGCATCCAAGGCCTGATCTATCATGGGCAACCTGGGCAGGTGAATATAACAGTGAAAAAAGATACGCACATCCCAACCAGTTTGAAAGGCAGGTACTGGACCCAATAAAAACTGCAATAAACAAAGAAATGCCGCACACTGTAGCTACAGTGTGCAGCCTTTCTTTGTTTATTTCACAACCTGGGCAGGTGCCCAGGGAACCTCAGGATGAAAGAGCCCAAAAAAACCCAAGTATAAATAAATAAAAAATAGCACTATGACTTAAAGCTAAGACAAATCAGAATGAAATAAAAATTGTTAGAAGATTAAGTCTCATGATTGATTGTTAGTGGATGGCTGTGGGCAAGTGGTGGTGACTGGTGAGCCATTAATCTTTCTATAGACATTTCGTAAAATGCTTATAAAAGGTTTTACTTGGACAAACCAAATGATTCATCTATATATTTTTTATTTTATTTTATTTAGAATCAGGAGAGACCATAACATTTCACTTGGACAAAAAGAAAAGAAAAAAATCCATATGTTTTAGGGACAGGGGTCCCTGGGGGTGCTAATCTGGCCTTGCCAGAATCCCCATTATTTGTACTTTATTGCTAGCACTGTCCCCTATACTTGCAGAATCAACCTGAATCTTGAATCTTCATATTTCGGGGTCAGATATTGATTGGCTGCCCAGTAGCCTTCCAACTCAGTTTCAGTCTCAGACTGGGTTTAGTCAAATTATCATAATGGTCCCATTTGCACCTTCCACTTCTATGGCAGGTTTCCACCAACACCCGTTTTCCCCGCTAGACCTGCCTGGTGGCTCTCGCCCCGCCCAGCTCACCTCCACTGAATGAGTTGAACTGCTTTAAAAGCATTTCATTTTCCTCCTTTTGGTGCTGGAAAAGGACTAGCTCTCTCTCTCTCTTTCTCTCTTCTGCTGTTCTTCTGAGTCTTTCTCTAAACATCAGTATCCATACAGCCATTCCTCTCTCTGCTCTGTCCACCTGCCGGTTTCTTCTGTCTATTGTGTCTCACACAGTGCCAGGATGAGTGCTAAACTCTGGACGGAGGAGCAGTTCAACTGCCCTGTGTGTCTGGACCTCCCCAACGACCCCGTCACCATCCCCTGCGGCCACAGCTACTGCATGGCCTGCATCAAGGACTACTGGAGCAAGGATGACCCCAAGGGGATCTACAACTGCCCCCAGTGCCGCCAGACCTTCTGCCCCAAGCCCTGCCTGGCCAGGAACACCATGCTGGCCGAGGCCGTGGAGCAGCTCCGCAAAGGCGCCCTCATGTCTGATGTTCGCGAGTCTATGAGGAGCGCCCGCCGTGCCTCCGGCGCCTCCTCTTCCAAATCCAAAGGGGCGCAGAAGCTGTCTTCCTCGGCCGTGCCGTGCGACATGTGTCACAGCGAGCAGCGGGCGGCGATCAAGAGCTGTCTGGTGTGCATGAGCTCGTACTGCGAAGCCCACCTGAAACCCCACCAGACCCAGAAGGCCCTGAAGCAGCACGAGCTGATAGGGCCCACGGGCCGGCTGGCCGAGAAGATCTGCACCCAGCACAAGTACCTGCAGGAGTTCTACTGCCGCCAGTGCAAGGTGTTCGTCTGCTGGCTGTGCACCAGCAACCAGCACAAAGGCCACGAGAGTGTCTCCACCAAGGCCGAGCGCATGGAGAGACAGGTAGGCAGGGCCGGACGCTGTACAAGGCTGAGAGGGGGCCCTCGAAGGGCCATGAGAGGCCCTCAATGATCATGTAATTAGAGGGGGCTCTTGGAGTTCTAACCCAATATATATGCATTAGCAAAAGTCATTTTTAATAGGTGGTGTTTTACATTGTAGAATGCAATATAAGACAATGTCAAAAATGTTTCACACTATGGTAATATGCATAATAATGCTATATGGATGGGTCATCAGGGGTGAGGTCAAAATGTGGATATCTGTAGGCTATATGGGGAGGCAGCCACAGTGCAGTGGTAGTTCAGGAGATGTGTCCTGTGCATTCCATTTGCAAGACAGTTTTATAGCGAATGATTGAATGTCAATTGTCAATTGTCACAATTACATTTGGACTAGTCAACATTATATTATTATTATGGCTAGTTAGAAGTGCATTTTCCATACATACAAGTTATATTTCACTCATTTTAACTGATGTTTGTAGATGTAATTCAATAACCAATATTTGCATTTTCTTTGCCACAAATGAAAATAACAATATGGATCTGAATGATGACAAGTTAAACGTGAACAATAGATATTTATGATGAAATGAGTTGAATGACTAAAGGTTAAAAAACCAGCTTGCCATAGAGAGCGGGCCCTCCTGCCAGCTCCATTCTCTCAGTGATGGGTTTGTGTTTAAGGTGGTGTCCTCTCTCAGGTGCTAACTGCTGCTCCTTTTATGTCATATGACATTCCTAACTACATTCCAGACTATATTTATACTGCACCACCCTCTCCTACTGTGTTCTGCTCTATCTGACAGCTTTTCATTCATCCAACTGTTTCCTCATGCTTGCGTTTGTTTGTGGGTGACGTGTGTGACAAACATAGGTAGGCTATGATTGGAGAAGGCAGTTGTACATTTTTGGTCATACTGTATCTGCCAGTTTACACTGTCTAACTGCCCGTATTTTCATCCAGAAAGTGCTGACGGAGATGCAGGCAGAGAATAGCCAGAGGCTGAAAGGCAGAGAGCACGAGCTGAAACAGATGAAGAAGATGATGGAGGCGATGAAGGTGGGGTCAGAAGCTGGCCTTGGTCAAATATGATGGGTGTGGTTCATGAAGGAACACACACCCATGACGAATCATCATGTTCTGCACCTGTGTGTGCACATCACATTTACGTCGTGCAGGCATTTGCATACATAAACCGTTCATCTCTGTCCTCAGGGCTGGACAAAAATTGTACGGGAAAAGTTACTAGACTTTTCAATTTGTAGTCTCTATCTCACACCAGTGGTAGGGTTGGGCAATATATTATATTGATATTGTGATATGAGACTAGATTTTGCATATCGTTATATCATGATATGGCAAAATGTTTCCTTTTCCTGGTTTTAAAGGCTGCATGACAGTAAAGTGATGCAATTTTCTGAACTTATCAGACTGTTATTTGCCTTTACCCACTTAGTCATTATATCCACATTACTGATGATTATTCATCAAAAAATCTCATTGTGTAAATATTTTATGAAAGCACCAATAGTCAGGAAAGGAGAACCTGTCTTATTTTGATCACAAAAGTGTTTGTGACAAAATACCAAAAGATATCAAAATACCAAGATATAGTGTATCACCATTCAGCCTAAAAATACCGAGCTACTGTATGATTTCTGGTCCATATCGCCCAGCCCTAACCAGTGCTATTGCTAGTACTTCTCAAAATGAACAACCATGTTTCCCATAATCCCCCAGCCTTGACATGAACACCTATATAATGGGACCACCTTGTGTATGTCCAGTATTCTGCAGAGAGTGTTCATGGTGACACCGAGGAGGTGCTGTTGGAGCTGCAGCACTCTGTGGAGCGTCTTGCGGAGCTGCTGGAGGATCTGATGGAGCAGGCAGGCAGGGAGAAGATGGCCCAGGCCCAGGAGCTCACCCACAGCCTGGAGGCTGAGATCAACGAGCTGAGGAGGAGGGACACCGACATGAAGGACCTGGTCCGCTGTGAGGACCACATCCACTACCTGCAGGTGGGGTGGAGAGGCTTTGTGGTTGCATCAACATCTCTTGGCAACCATGGCTGGTGCTACCATGGAGGTCCAGTGCAGAATTAGCTGTATGTAAATCATGGACAATTAAGCAATATCACACTCAGGGTTGTGTGAATATCTTTAGCACTCAGCATGTGGCCTCCTGCATAGCATACAGTACAATAGCACTCCCTCGTGTGATATTGGTTAAATGATAAACTCCAAATGAAAAACAGAAGAGATGTTAACCATTCTATCGGCCAAATTGTACATTTAGAAATTAAATCAAGTGTTCACAGTCATTGTTGCACAAGAGCTGAGTAAGATATAAGTCAGCTAAGACAGGTAATGAAATTACTAAAAAATCTGTTGTTCATACACACGTGTGCCACCACCATATGTCACTTTACCAGATTCACAAACATCGAGCCCTGTATCTTTAAAGTTACAATTTATACAGTCTATAGCAGAGGGTTTCAAAGTGGGAGGCAGACCTCCCCAGGCGGCTCTAAACAGTTTCAGGGGAGGCTCAGTGAAAGTGAAAAAATATTAGGCTACATTAGTTATTACATTAGTTATCAAAAGGTCATCACATAGAATAGCCTAATTGTGTATGATTTGATTTGATAGTTCGGAGATACGTCATTTGGGGCAATTTTACTGTTTTTCCCACTTTCCCAGTCAGAAACTAATACATGCCTTCAGAAAGACCTTTTAATGTATTTGGTGTAGTCTGAAGTATGTCAAACAGCAATACCAGGCTATCTTGGCTCAATTGTTGAGTGGCAATGGGATCAAATAACATAATCATGATGGGGGAGGGGGGCTTTTCCAATGTACCAGCGTCTGAGGGGAGGCCCACATTCTCAGACTTTGAAAACCCCTGGTCTAAAGCCTACTTGAATAGGCCTACAGTCCTGTAAGTAAATGCCATGCTTCCCCCCCAGACATGTGAGTCTATGTGTAACCCCCTGGAGACGGGGGACCTGCCCAGTGTGGTGGCCAACACAGAGGCTTCCTTTGAGCCGGTCCGAGACGCCATCCTGGACCTCAGGGAGCGAGTGGAGGACCTGTGCAACCAGGAACTGAACAAGATCACCAAACAAGGTCCGTCACCACAACACCAACATGTCTCATCTTGTCTCTTATTGTGTCTTATCTTATTTCATCTTATTTTCTATTATTTTTCAGTCAACGACACAACACTGTTCATGTTGGGCGACGGCAGTGAGTTCCAATCATTATACTTCTTATTAAAATGGATATTATAAAAGTCGTAGTAGAGTTTAGTATGTTTATTATTATTATTATTATTACGTTTTCATGTTATCACCTGCAAGTTTGGTCGTCTTTCTTTCTTAACAATGTCATTCTTTTATCTCATATTAGAGAACCGGAATGAAGAACAGAAAGGAGGGATTTTTAAATGTGAGTTTCTTAATTTGTGTGTAATGAAATTAATTGTTACAGTAATCTTCCCTGGATAACCTTTCATGTAATGTAACATTATTGCTAATTTATTTTCTGTAGCTGTTGACGTAATGGAGTTTGAATATGTGGATTTTAACGTTTCTTGTATTTTATATCAAGATTTTTCTGAAAAATTAATCTTTTATTTCAATAGCTTCCATATAATGTGATGCAATGACTGTAAAGCACTCAAATCCAATATAAGGACATGTGTCCTATTTGTCCAGTGTAGTAGTAATTTCTGGTATTGATTCAGAGTCACCGCGTCACAGTACATGGAAAATCTATGGATCCTTGAAAAGTCATGGAAAAGTTTTGAAAATGTATGCATGAAAATGTGTGTGAACCCTGCAACAGGAAAACAAATTAAAATAATTAACAAACACTTCCCCTTTCTCATAGTGTTTTCTCGCAGCACACCCAGCCGCCCTCAGGGTATGTACCGTGCTTTCTTGTCTACAGCTGATCATTTCTCTCAGTCGACTTCCATACAAATGTATATTGGACATGTGCAGAAATGTCTTTCATGTGTCACAGCTCCGACACCGAGTGTCTCAGTCGGGGTCCGGGGCCCAGAAAGACGAGGAATAGGTACTGCACATAAACAGCAAATTAAACCATTTAACTAATTCAGTTGACCTGATATACCTCACACTGAACACTTGTTATTCAGGTGGGGGCCTCAGAACTCAAGATGTCAGGAGTAGAGATACACCAAGAGGTGAGAGAGAGAGAGAGAGAGAGAGAGAGAGAGAGAGAGAGAGAGAGAGAGAGTGTGTGTGTGTGTGTGTGTGTGTGTGTGTGTGTGTGTGTGTGTGTGTGTGTGCATGTTTTAAACCTGCACTCTTCTTCCTCATTGCAGACAGGGGAAACACGAGTTCACCCAGAGCCCGGGACAGACAGAGGAGAGAGGAAAGAGAGTCAGGTAAAAGACACACAGAGGGCTTAACTGTCACTTCCTGGCATGGCAGGTCGCACTGGTTCAGATCTCTCTCCAAAGCCACACTTCCTCATCATCATGTGGCCATTCCTTTCTCAGCAGAGGAACCGAACCAGCTATCCTTCACGTTAAAAGATCTTCAAGTAGATCTAGACTAGATCTAGACTAGATCTACTTGACTAGATATTCTGGTTTTGTTTGTTTTTGTTTTTGTCTTGTACTTTACCCATTTTTAGTCTTGTCTTGATATCAGCTCCTCGTTCTCTTATATCTTAATAAATAGGGATAATTCAACTGTCTTGTCTGTGCATTGATATGTGAATTATCAGCAAAAATGAACAGCATGGATGTCCTTGCTTGATAACAATCAAAGTAATGACCATAGCTGCATCCAGAGAAAGTAAGCTTTTCTGCCATTTGCATATAAGTTAGCTCAATGTGAGAGAATTACTATACTTGTACTGTACTTACACTTATAATGGGGGGGAATCAGGGGTTGCTTGTGTTTTTTTTAATATCCACTTCAATCTGATATTAAGGGGTAATAACAAAAGTACCAACTGGTTTTCTGATCAGTAACTAATGTTATTACTGAAATTGAAATAGTAATTTGACACACTTTTACTCACCGAGTGTCTTTGTCCTTCCATGTCTTCCTGACAGTGAGATCAACCAACTCCAGAGCCAGTCCCACTCCCAGTCGGAGGGAGTCCCAGTCTCTGTGGAACAGACCCAGCCAGACCCAGAGCCAGGCTGTCCCTGCTGCTGCTCCAGCTCCGGCTCCAGCCCCCATCCCAGCTCCGGTCCAGGCTCCAACCCCAACCCCAGCTCCAACCCCAACCCCAACCCCAACCCCAACCCCAACCCCAACCCCAGCATCAACTGGAGGTACGATATCCAGTCCAAGATTACCCATCTATGTGAAAAAGTGCCCTATCCTCACTAACGGCCCCACCGACATGCAAAAACTGCATAGTGGCACTTTAACGTTCAACCCCGAGCTTCAAGGTCCAGTCCGCAAAACTTAAATAATCTTGCGAGAATATAAAACGATTCCTTTGTTTGCGTCCTTCTCATCCTGTCTCGTCTTGCGGTTCGCTCAGCTTTCAGCCGGATGTCGTCCATCAGCAGCCTCTTCCGCTCCCATCGGCGTGGCGCCACCCCAGCCACCCCAGTCAGCAACACCTCGTCTGGAGGAAGTCCATGTAAGACCCTATATACTGTGTATACCCATCTAATCCTACCTTAAAGGAATACAGTAGTTAATTTTTGTTTAAAGCTTAGCCCTATTTGCTACTTACCAATGGTGATGTTGATTGGTAGAGTTCTTTCTCGCCACAATCCATGCTGTTCCTCATAGCAGCTCTGGAAAGTTGGGGAAAACAAATGCAAGGTCAACGGGGTCACGCTCCTGTCTGTGCAACACGCTCCTGTCTGTGCAACACGCTCCTGTCTGTGCAACACGCTCCTGTCTGTGCAACACGCTCCTGTCTGTGCAAGCTGACTGAGGCTCACTGGGTCACGCTCCTGTCTGTGCAAGCTGACTGAGGCTCACTGACATTTCATCCAGAGTGCTGAGTGCACACAAAGTACATTTCCAACTGTCCAGAGCTGCTATGAGGAGCAGCATGGATTGTGTTCAGGAAGAACTCTACCAATCAACATCATCATCCGCAGTATTATATAGCAAATAGGGCTAGACTTTTACAAAATGTGAACTATCCCTTTTAGTGTTCTGTGAGCGAGCTACTGTAACTTGTCCCAATTTCCCCCCGGGGATCATTAAAGTCTTTCTGATTCTGATTTCTGATTCTGAATACAATTGGCTACATAGCATGTTGTATGCATTTCTAACTATGGTTAACTGTGGGACACTCTCTACTCTCAACAGGGGGGATGACTGCTCTGGCTGAAACACCAACAGAAGAAGGTGAGTCTTTACAAGTATTAATTTCCATTCACATTATTTGCATGTGGATTGCTCTGTTATACTGATGTGTCTAACACTGTTTTATCTCTTAGTTAACCCCAGTCTCTTCTTGGATTCACCCACACCTGACTCCATGTTGAACACACCAGCTTTCCCAGCATGTGAGTTTACCTTTACTTCCAGGTTTTATCCTCTGTTATTCATGTTAAAATTATTCATCTCCAAATTTGTCTTGAGTTTTGGTTAAAGGAAAAATATATATATATAAACTCATACATGCAATATAGAGGAGAAAATGAATGCATTCACAGCATAACGTAAAGTTACAGGATGTTCAAAATGTGCAGTTAATACTGCTTGCTTAGTCTCGGTTCCCAGATAATTGGAAATCTCTGTCTGGGAACTTCTTTTTTTGTATCACATATTTTTATTGAATTTTAAATTGCAGAAACAAACAATCCTTCCCTCCCACCCACCCTTCCCTGAGCCATCATTACATACAAAAACAATAGTGACAAATCCCAAACTGAGATCCTAAACACAGAACACAAACCATTTGGATATGTATCCACATAGACCATTTGAGTGTACAAAGAAAGAAAACACACACACACACACACACACACACACACACACACACACACACACACACACACACACACACACACACACACACACACACACACACAAAACAAACCAACGACCAAAAGAAAATAAAGTGTGCAGCCTCACTTAGTAAATGCAGGGGTTGATTCCAATAATGCAATAAATGAATCCCATATTTTATGAAAAATATGACTTTTTTGTTTGATTACATATGTAAGTCTTTCAATCGCTAAGCATGAAGAGAGCTCTTTAATCCACATGTTCAAAGAAGGACCACAAACATTTTTCCAGTGTCTAGCAAAAAGGCGTTTCGCATGTAATAAGCATAGGTTGACTAACCTACTTTCATGAGTTCTTAGGGCCATTGTTTCTGGAATAAGACCAAGAATACATATCTCTGGTACCTCAGGAATTTCTTTGTTAATGATGGTGGAGATTGTGGCAATTATTTCCTTCCAAAAGTCTAGAATATGTTTACATTTCCAAATACAATGAAATAGAGTTCCTTTCTCTGTTCTACACTTTATACAACTGTCTGGGACATTAGGGTTACATTTATTGAGTTTTTCAGGAGTTATATATGTTCTCATAAGCCAATTATATTGGATCAGTTTGAATCTACTATTAATGGATATTGTTTGCGCTTGATAACAGTCTGGGAACTTCTTATCAAAAATAGTTGCTTGAACGGCAGCGAGACCGGCTGACAAACCTACATCCCTATGTCACGTTACCGGAAATGACCCCCCCCCCCACCCCAAACACCCCCCCTCCAAACCCAAGATTATCCTCCGTAGTGAAACAAACTGGAGATACAACGAATCACTTTGTATCACAGAGATGGATGCCCCAACGTTACATTTGATTCTGTTTTATCCGTTTACAAGCAGACGACCTCTGTACTCTTCTGCATGAAGGGCCACCCCAAAGACACTGGATTGGTTCTGCGAACTGCGATCCTGTTTTTTCCCTTCAAACTCTCAAATTGTTTCACCCCGTTTTAACAAGGAAAGCTGGGAGAAAGTTATCAGTCTCTAACGTTAGTTGAGGTTGAGCAACGCAGATAAAGACTGGGAACTGAGTCTACTGTTTGTTAATCAATGAACTGACTGACTGTTGTGCTTTTCCAGTCAGGGAGATCAACCTTGATAGCATCCAGGCTCCAGAGCCAAGGAGCAGAGAGGAGTTCCTCCAGCGTGAGTCTGACAAACATGATCATTCTCAATTACATTCTCAATGTGAAACTGCACAATTACATTTTAGATTTAAACTGATTTACCATGAGTGAAAAATGTATGTCAGACTATCTATCTATCTATCTATCTATCTATCTATCTATCTATCTATCTATCTTATATCTATAAAAGGGAGCAAGTGAGCAATGTTTGTCTGTCCATTTCTATTTTTGTCCCACTGATGTCATAGGCATTGTCACATCACTGAAGATGTCATAGACATTGTGACATAATCAGTGATGTCATAAGAGCAATTGCGAAGTTGACAATCACAATGTCAGTGCCTTTGACATAATCAGTGATGTCTTAAGATGATTTTGGTCAATAATGATATCACTGTTGACATCACTGATGATGTCATAGACATTGTGACATCATCAGTGGGACTCGCTTATAAGATGTTTATGAGATCACTGATGTCACAATGCTATTTATGACATCACTGATGATCATCAGTGCCTATGACATCATCAGCATTGTGACATCATCAGTGACAGTGATGTCATCAGTGATGCGAAGTTGGGCATTTGTGCGCTGCGCAGGCGAGGCCACGCAACAGCCGAGCTGAGGGGGAGGCCGCACAGCGGGCGAGCCTAGGGTTTCGGGGCCGATACCCTAGTTACTTTAAAGTGCGGGTGTCCTTTTAATATCACATGTACATTTTTGGCACCCCTATGTGGGCTCATTACAGTTAAAAACTAATATTCTTAAAGTGTAACTAAACCCCAAAAGCTAATCTGTGTAAAGGCTGACATCTAATGGTGGGGGGGAAAGCATGCTACTGTGTATTGGTTGATCTTTGGTAGCAGGTGATGTCACCTCTTGTACTCAATTCTGATTTGTCCTCATCCATCTCCCTCCCAAACCTCCCACTTCCTCCCTCCTAGACTCGGTGACCCTGACCCTTGACCCCAACACGGCCCACCGTCGGCTGGTGCTCTCCGAGGGCAACACCAAAGGCACCCTGCAGGCGGCGGCGCAGCACTACCCCGACACCCCGCAGCGCTTCGATGGCTGGACGCAGGTGCTGTGCCAGAGCCCGTTCGGCGCCCAGCGCTGCTACTGGGAGGTGGAGTGGCGAGGGAGGGGCTCCTCCATGGGCGTGGCCTACGGGGCGCTGAACAGAAAGGGGGCGGACGCCAGGGCGGGGCTCGGCTACAACGCCCAGTCCTGGAGCCTGGAGCTGTCGGACACCTGCTGCTCCGCCATGCACGACAACGAAAAGCGGGACATCGCCGTCACCTACTCACCGCGCCTTGGCGTCTTCCTGGACATGTCGGTGGGGACGCTGGCCTTCTACAGCGTGGCCGAGAGTATGACGCACCTGCACACCTTCCGTGCCAACTTCACCCAGCCGCTTTACGCCGCCTTCGGGGTGGGCAGCGGGGTCGGGGTGGGGCTGGACTTCGCCCTCGGACAGTTCAGCTCGAGCTCCGACAGCATCAAGATCTGTCCCATGTGAGGACAAGGCCTGTTAGGCAGTGCATTCAATTTATAATGGTGCGTTCACAACGTTGCATGGGAATTACAATTTTATGGTTAAAAGTTCACGCTGTTTGAACTCGTTTGGATCCACAATTTCATGAAGTTTTCTGTAGACTTTGGTAGCTCCTGATCAGCTCTTCATCCGTAACATACTGATGATGCATGCATATTGTACAGCAAACTAAGCATTGCAATGTCAACCGCAAATGAAAAAAATCCAGCGAGTACCTGTGTCCTACCATGGGGTTTTATTTGAGTTGTGATTAGAATGACTTGTGATGTGATGAAAACTAAACTGTTCTTTTCCCCCATTTTACTTGAAATGAATAATCACTCCCTACACTTGACTACAGCGAGGCTACTTCCTTATTAGTGACATCAGTATCCAGGAATCATGGTCCATCACCAAACCAACAAGTTCCTAATCAGTATTTACCATCTGAAAGCAGAGGTAAACTACCGTACATCTTCATATAAAAGCTGACACAAATGCTATTTTTAAGACATTTAATCTACCATTTTGACTATGACTTGAATGCAGCATAAGGGTCCATCCATCTATTTGAGTCTGTCAGTTCCCCCCTAAATCTAAATTTAGGCTATTCCAAGTCATATAATGAAAACTCACAATTTAGATTTAATTTAGCATAAATCTTATGCTCGAGTTCATAAGGAGTTCTAATAAATCAGTGAGTCGAGTCTTTTTTATTTGAGAATCACTTTCCATTGCTTTATTTAAAAAAACAGAGGCAACTGATAGCCATGGCCCATGAGTATTTTACAAAGGATATAGCCTTAGAGGGGATGCATGAGGAGGTCACAGGACAATTCATAATTTAACAAAAGAAGCATAAACCTCATAGATAACCCACAACCATGTGACATGGAAAAGCGCAGGGCTTTAGTTGAACACAGAACACACACCTATGATATGAACAGTCTCAATGTGCCTCCTCCCTCTCCTCCAACATCAAACTCCAACTTCCCATTGTTAAATGTTACAGCTAACATATAACACATATATGCACACACACACAAGCCAACAGAGTAATTCATTTCTTCAAAAATAAAAAGTTTTGGTTCGATAACAGTAAAAAAAAAATTGATTCCCTTTTGTGGGTCTCTACGTCTGGAAAGCTAACAAAAACAACTGCTGCATACAATATATTAAAATCTGATGAAATGTTAGCGACATTATTACTATAGCCAATAACAAGTTAAACTTACTGTATCTAACTGAATAATGCTAAACGTATATAATTAATATCTGTCAGTAAAACATTTTTCCTATAATTCCAACGTCAGTAAATTAAGGGTTAAATAAGTAAAAGTGCAGTAACTGAGGTTCAGTGGATGGACAGATGGAGGTGACAGCAGCATGGAAGGTTCAAAGGTCAAGGGTCAAACTAGGGCTAAAATCAAAGTCCCAGTATCTGAAAGCCCATACTGCATACGTTTCAGAAGGAGATAACATTATGGCAGCAATATACATACAGATGTTGCATTATATGTTAGTATTTGTCAGTCTTTGCACAGCACATGAATTAACAGGTAGTGTGCAGTATGAACTTTCAGATGTTTTCTCACATTTCCTAGGTGTTCAATGACATGTAATGCAATACCGCAATCTGCTGGCCAATAAGAGAAGCACACATGACCCATACAGGGGTGTCCAAACTTAATCAATACTGTATGGAGGGCCACATATAATAGATTTTGAGAGACAAGCGGCGGGCCATTTAAAAACGCAAGTCCGCAATTGGCCCCCGGGCTGGACTTTGAACATGCCTGCCTTATAATATCCCAGAGAGAAATAACTGGATGTAATATACAACAAAAATGTTTTCCCCCATATTAAAACCTGAACATCTCATGGGCCTGAGATAAAGATGGTGGCTGCAAACGGACAAAATAATGACATCCACACTTAAAACCGAAGGAGCCTCCGTGGTGAAACGCTTTCATCCAAGCTGTGCCCTTAACACAATCTCAACCTACTGATCCCACTAAGTGCATCTAAAATACAAAACACACGAACACAAATCAGACCAGTGCTGGCTTCCCCTTAAGGCCTCTTTTAAAAAACAAAAACATCAAACAATCTTTTGGTAAAGCGACCCGTTTGTTCACCTAGCGGCCGCCCGGGATGGACCCCCGGTATGGACCCCCGCCTCACCCGTCTGCTGAGAGGTGCATGCTGGGACCTGTAGGCCGATTCTGACATGCCATGCAAACATACAGGGGGAGCATTGCACATGGACAGTCACCTGACATCTGCAAAGCAAAAATCAACTAGAAAATCTTTATAATACTGGAGAGGCAAGCTTGGCAGTTTGGCACCTTCTACTGGGGGAAACTATAAACTAAGACGCTATCACTTGTCCACAGGTTACAGGTCAAGCCAGCTGACACTTACTCAAAAGTGAGTACTCAAAAGCCCTGTATTTCTCAAACCAAATACAAGCAAGGTGAATCCCTTCTCTTACTGTAAATTGGCTGTTCAGTTGGCCCTGCTATAGAGAAATGGCTAGTATGATGGCCGTTTGTCTAAAGACTAAAGCTTTTACGACCCACGACAGCATAAGCCCTTGAAACAGTAAGGCTCTGGATGCTCAGCCTTCCTCTCTTTACCTCCACTTCGATCCCTCACTTTCTCTTCCACCATTAACTATGCTCTCCCTTTCCCGCTTTCCCTTTATCCAACGTCCACAAACCCTCGTTCACTTACGTGCAACACTTCCTTGTCTCTGTTTAAACATCCAGAGCCTCAGCGGAGAAATACAGACCCGATCTGAGATCCACACACTGCTGAGCAGGTACTGAGCGCGGAATAACGATAATAAGCGAGCTAAGGCCTTTATGATCAGCGTCATGGCGAACATCTACACACACGGTAAAAACAGTCAATGACATTGTGCTTTAAAATTAATTCATTCATAAAAAGGAGGGATTATTCTGCCCACTGTTTCCTCTCTCCAGACACATGAAGGAGGAGAGGTAAGGGAGGGGGGAATGGAGTGGAGGTGTCCAGGAGGAGCAAAGGGGGGGAGGTCCATGTTCAGGACTGTGTGCGTCTCCCCTCCCTCTCTATGCTTCCTCCTCGCCCTCAGCGTTTGGCTGAGCTGGGCAGGGGGTGGGAGATGGAGGCGAGCCGGCGCCGTCGCTCTTTGAGGTCTCCCCACGGCGGCGGGGGGAGGTCCAGGGAGGTGGGGTGAGGAGGAGGTGGGGCGGTCTGGGAGGAGTGAGCGGCCGACAGCCCCGCCCGCGCCCCGATCATCGCCGGGAGGCTCTGGTTACGCCGCAGGCCGGCCAATAAGCTCCCTCCGCCGGCCGCCACGAAAGTGGATGAATCCTGGCGTGGCAGCGGGGCCTCGGACTCCGCCCCCTGCAGCACCTTGGTGAACCCCAGCCGGCGCAGCCTCTCCACCAGGCCAGACTTGGGGGGTGGGAGGAGGGCCGGGGTGGCTTGGGAGGGGCTGGGTAGGTCGGGGTGGGGCGCGCGGCCCAGGTTTAGCCCGTAAACATCCTGGAGGAAGAGCTCCGCCGGCCGCGAGGCCAGGAAGTTGTCGGCAGGGAGCAGGCGGGGCTCGAAGGGCACGGGGGAGGGGGCAGGCGAGTGGGACGGGGAGTTAGGTGGTGTTCCGGGGAGGAGGCGGCAGAGGGGCTGGCGGGCGATGGGTTTTGGGGAGGGAGGGGGCATGTCGGCGGAGACCTGCGCAGAGATGCCCTTCTCCAGGACCAGCTTGGCCAGGCCACCAGGTGGCACGGAGGCGCGGCGCGGGGCGAAGGAGTCACCCAGACTCAGCCTGCAGGGCGTCACCGGGGTGCTGGGTCCTGTCCGCATGGAGCTGGGGGTGTTTGCTAAGAGACACAACTGGGAACTGATGAGACAGAAAACAAGAGGAAGTTGTAGGATTATTCCCCCCTTAATTTCATGTCATAATGTCATTCACCACTGCATAATATTTAAAAGCAAATATCTTCAGCCTGTGGAGAGGGAGGGGTTACCTGGAGGTGACCTGGGTGACGTCAGTGGGGTGCAGGATGCGGCAGGTGGTGACGGTGTAGGTGGAGAAGGTGGAGCTCTGGCACTTCCCTGGGTATTGGACTGAACACACCAAGAAAGAAAGTCATGAGAAAAACTAAACATCTAAACATCTAGAGCCCATGAGTATACTGTAAATGTCGTATTTCAACGCTCAAACGTCAAAGTGATATTTAAAAAGTTCACCGGAGGAAGACAGTGTTGTTGTTGTTGTGGAGGTGCTGATCTGACTCTGTGATTGGATGGGAGCTGTGGAGACTCCGGGAATGGGCTGAGCTGGTAGGCTGGATGTCTGCATGATGCGACAAGGAGGTACAGGAGTCGCACAGGGTGGGTTAGGCGACGTCGGCAGAGTGGGAGACAGAGGCGGGACGGGGAGCGGCGACACCGGACGTTTCCTCTCCCTCCTGCCTTCCGGCGTGGATGAGAAGTGAACCTTGAAGGTGATGCCTCCTTCCTCCTCCTCCTCCTCTGGCTTACCCCGCTCGGCTGCACCCTTCTCCAAGCCCGCCTCCCCCCTCCGCCTGTGCTCTTCATCCTCCTCGTCCTCCTCCAGGTCGGTGAGGCGGTACACGGCGTCCTGGGGCAGCGGGCGGAAACCCTTGGTCACCACGCCGGGGTGGGGGTCCAGGATGGTGCCCAGGTGGGGCTTGGCCAACTGCTGCCAGTGGTGGAGGGTCAGCGAGCCTGACAAAGCATAACAGTTATTTGATAGATGTATTTGATGGGTCCTTGAGGGAGTCCCCAGCAAATTGATCCATTGTTAACCATTATTTCATTTACAAGAAGTTAACACAATTACGGCGCAAACACACTGGAAACGGAAGCGAGGTGAAGCGTCTGAAAGCGCAGTCAGTTTCATTTCGGAGCCCTTGTTATTAACAGATTTGACCGTTCACACTGGCTGCGGCGTGGGCGGCTCACAGCGATAGTTTCCGCGTCTGGTCTATGTTTGACGTGAGCCGCGAGTGGCTGCGTGTAGCCAGGCATGTCAGTACAAGTTGTGACCGGCGCAGAGCAACACAGACCACTTCTGGTGTGAATGGCCAGGCTGCTCGAGCTGAACTTACCACTTCCGTTTCCAGTGTGTTTGCGCCATTAGAGGATGTAGAAGAATGACTATCTTGACCATAGTTTCTCTGTTATCTCTCTCTACCTGCAATACAGATAGTCATGTTATCTCTCTACCTGCAATACAGAGTCATGTTATCTCTCTCTACCTGCAATACACAGTCATGTTATCTCTCTCTACCTGCAATACAGATAGTCATGTTATCTCTCTACCTGCAATACAGAGTCATGTTATCTCTCTCTACCTGCAATACAGAGTCATGTTATCTCTCTCTACCTGCAATACAGAGTCATGTTATCTCTCTCTACCTGCAATACACAGTCATGTTATCTCTCTCTACCTGCAATACAGAGTCATGTTATCTCTCTCTACCTGCAATACAGATAGTCATGTTATCTCTCTCTACCTGCAATACAGAGTCATGTTATCTCTCTCTACCTGCAATACAGAGTCATGTTATCTCTCTCTACCTGCAATACACAGTCATGTTATCTCTCTCTACCTGCAATACAGAGTCATGTTATCTCTCTCTACCTGCAATACAGAGTCATGTTATCTCTCTCTACCTGCAATACAGAGTCATGTTATCTCTCTCTACCTGCAATACACAGTCATGTTATCTCTCTCTACCTGCAATACAGAGTCATGTTATCTCTCTCTACCTGCAATACAGATAGTCATGTTATCTCTCTACCTGCAATACAGAGTCATGTTATCTCTCTCTACCTGCAATACAGAGTCATGTTATCTCTCTCTACCTGCAATACAGATAGTCATGTTATCTCTCTCTACCTGCAATACAGAGTCATGTTATCTCTCTACCTGCAATACAGATAGTCATGTTATCTCTCTCTACCTGCAATACAGAGTCATGTTATCTCTCTCTACCTGCAATACACAGTCATGTTATCTCTCTCTACCTGCAATACACAGTCATGTTATCTCTCTCTACCTGCAATACAGATAGTCATGTTATCTCTCTCTACCTGCAATACAGAGTCATGTTATCTCTCTCTACCTGCAATACAGAGTCATGTTATCTCTCTCTACCTGCAATACAGATAGTCATGTTCTCTCTCTACCTGCAATACAGATAGTCATGTTATCTCTCTACCTGCAATACAGATAGTCATGTTATCTCTCTACCTGCAATACAGATAGTCATGTTATCTCTCTCTACCTGCAATACAGATAGTCATGTTATCTCTCTCTACCTGCAATACAGATAGTCATGTTATCTCTCTCTACCTGCAATACAGATAGTCATGTTATCTCTCTCTACCTGCAATACAGATAGTCATGTTATCTCTCTCTACCTGCAATACAGATAGTCATGTTATCTCTCTCTACCTGCAATACAGATAGTCATGTTATCTCTCTACCTGCAATACACAGTCATGTTATCTGTCTCTACCTGCAATACAGAGTCATGTTATCTCTCTCTACCTGCAATACAGATAGTCATGTTATCTCTCTCTACCTGCAATACAGATAGTCATGTTATCTCTCTCTACCTGCAATACAGATAGTCATGTTATCTCTCTACCTGCAATACAGATAGTCATGTTATCTCTCTCTACCTGCAATACAGATAGTCATGTTATCTCTCTCTACCTGCAATACAGATAGTCATGTTATCTCTCTCTACCTGCAATACACAGTCATGTTATCTCTCTCTACCTGCAATACAGATAGTCATGTTATCTCTCTCTACCTGCAATACAGATAGTCATGTTATCTCTCTACCTGCAATACAGATAGTCATGTTATCTCTCTCTACCTGCAATACAGATAGTCATGTTATCTCTCTCTACCTGCAATACAGATAGTCATGTTATCTCTCTCTACCTGCAATACAGATAGTCATGTTATCTCTCTACCTGCAATACAGATAGTCATGTTATCTCTCTACCTGCAATACAGTCATGTTATCTCTCTCTACCTGCAATACAGATAGTCATGTTATCTCTCTACCTGCAATACAGATAGTCATGTTATCTCTCTACCTGCAATACAGATAGTCATGTTATATCTCTCTACCTGCAATACAGAGTCATGTTATCTCTCTACCTGCAATACAGATAGTCATGTTATCTCTCTACCTGCAATACAGAGTCATGTTATCTCTCTCTACCTGCAATACAGATAGTCATGTTATCTCTCTCTACCTGCAATACAGAGTCATGTTATCTCTCTCTACCTGCAATACAGATAGTCATGTTATCTCTCTACCTGCAATACAGATAGTCATGTTATCTCTCTCTACCTGCAATACAGTCATGTTATCTCTCTCTACCTGCAATACAGAGTCATGTTATCTCTCTCTACCTGCAATACAGAGTCATGTTATCTCTCTACCTGCAATACAGAGTCATGTTATCTCTCTCTACCTGCAATACAGAGTCATGTTATCTCTCTACCTGCAATACAGAGTCATGTTATCTCTCTACCTGCAATACAGATAGTCATGTTATCTCTCTCTACCTGCAATACAGAGTCATGTTATCTCTCTACCTGCAATACAGAGTCATGTTATCTCTCTACCTGCAATACAGAGTCATGTTATCTCTCTCTACCTGCAATACAGAGTCATGTTATCTCTCTCTACCTGCAATACAGAGTCATGTTATCTCTCTACCTGCAATACAGATAGTCATGTTATCTCTCTATCTGCAATATAGACAGTCATGTTATCTCTCTCTACCTGCAATATAGACAGTCATGTTATCTCTCTCTACCTGAAGGAAAAAAAGCTTTTGCACACCTAGACTCAACAGGTGTGTCGGAGAAGGGCAAAACCCGACACAGTACCAAAATAAACTCCTGCACACTGTCTCCACATGCAAAAAAAGGTTTAATCAGAATAATAACGTTTCGGTCGTGAGACCTTCATCAGATTCTCAGAATCTGATGGAGTTTATTTTGTATCTCTCTCTACCTGCAATACAGAGTCATGCAATTCTGGACAAAGTCATATCTAGCAATAAAAAATATTCTGAGAGTTGGGTCTGAGAGACAAAATCTCAACAAATGGGTCAGTGGCTCTAATATGGAATAAATTAGGGGTCCATCGTAAGAAAAAGGATGAGAATCACTGATATAAACTCATATCAAACACTGACCTTCCATGGGCTTGACGATCTGCAGCTTCTCGGGCAGGAAGGTCTTGAAGAGGCTGGAGGCGATGGAGAGCTCTGACAGATTGGAGGAGGAGGAGAAGGCGCTGCCCATGGGCGAGCTGGAGCTGCTGCCCTCCCACTCGGGCTCGGCCGACCCAGCCAGCGCCCGCAGCTTCCGCTCGCGCTCGGCCTGGAAGAACTGCCGCTCCGACAGGAAGTTCTGCCGCCGCAGAGACAGGCGGTGCAGGGCGCTGGTGAGGTCGCTCCCCCCCGGACAGCCCGGCTGGCCCAGGCGCACCTCGTCTCTGCGCGCACACACACACACACACACACACACACACACACACACACACACACACAGCTTACTTTAGTTTCAACATTATCACATGTTTGGGGATCAAGAAAGGGGTTAGCTCTGTTCTTGAAAAATGAAGCTAGCAGGGGGCGCCTCCACTGGCTGCAAAAAAGTCAAATTGCATGGAAGTCAATGGACAAATGACTCTACTTCTCTAATGACTTATTACGTAACACTTTCTTAATGAGTTTATGGTCTCAGTCCCTAGTTTCAAGTCTTCTTCAATACAGTATGATGTTCATTTTGTAAATGATGGTCCCATTTAGAGTAAAAAAGACATTAAGCGAACTATGCTTTGGGGTTCCTGTCCAGCGACCGCACAGCTATCCAATCACGGACCAATAGCTGGTCTTGCGCTAGCTGGTTCTGGTTCTAAATAACCAAGAGGGCACCGGTAAAAATCAAAATGCCAAACTCAAGGCTTCAAAACCAATGGGTGACGTCACAGTAGCTACTGTATGTGCATATTTATTATACGGTCTATGGCAGTGATACTCAACTTGCAGCCTGGGGGCCATATGCGGCCCGTGATAGGATGCAGAGTGGCCCCCTGACCATTTTCTAATTCACAATGAAAACTAACGTTAAAAAGTTTGACTGAGCTCCAGCTAAATTGTCAAATATTGCCGCCTGCTCGCCGCCCAGGGACTTATGTACTTAACTCACTTAACTTAACCTAACTATCCTGTGTGCGCAAAATTGTCAGACTAAACTCCGGCTGACACCCCAAAAACCTACAATCCGCTACAGAAAATGTTATATTAATGTTTGTTTATTAACTGTAATTTTTCCTGTCATTTTGCAAAAGTGGCTCCCGGGCAAAGCAAGTTGAGTATCCGTGGTCTATGGGATCTAATCACTTTCAGTTTAATCATTATACATTAGTTCAATCGATTATTTATCAAACAAAGTGCATGGCTTAATCTTCTCCACTTGATTTACTGCACTGGATCGAAATAAATATTATCAATATTTTCTTTTACGGCAGACGTTAGGAGCGCTTGTTGCGTAGCGTACCCCTGAGTAGACTGGAAGGGCTGTGCGGTCATCACCAGTGAGCTGTCCCCTGACCCGGGGATGGGGGGCGTGGCCGAGGCCGGCCGCGACGCCAAGGTGTTGATGGAGCGCACCGTACGGAAGACTCGCTTCTGGGTTATTCTGCAAGGGGTGGGGGGACAGAGGGCAAAGTTCAGAGCCTGAGGTCAAATATCAACCTGAAGACAATGAGTATTGAACCAGGGTGTAATTAAATAATGAACAATTTACAGCCATATTTTATTGATGTCATATGCATGGAAAATATATAGCATGAGAGTTAGGCCTAAATTAAAGATTACAGCAACCAAATTAGATCCATGATATTGGATGCAACACTAGCGTTAGCTTCTGTTAGCAGTCGTTTCCTTGGAACTACGAAGCCATAGCCATACTTCAGTAGAAAATAGAAGGTGCAAGCTAGGTTAGCAAAAAATAGCTCCTGGCTATGGATGATGTGTCTCATCTGAGTGCAGGGCAGCAGGCAGGCTGGGGGCTGGGACATGTTGACATACTGATTTTTAAACAGCAGAAACAGCTACGCATGAAATGCATTTTTTCCTTCTTCTTCTTTTTGGTGTCACATTCGATATAAACACCAGCATCGATGTGTTTCATCATAGGCCAATCATATAATTTAGTTTACAGCAAAAAAAAACATGTTTTAGTGTGAAAGTACCTCTTTAATGTATGACAGATCACAATAACACTTTCTGTTGATGCGGGTTGAGTTTCTTTTCCTCTTTGTCTGTTCAGACATGGTGGCTATCACTCATGCTAACTAGCCAGCTCTTCTGTTGAATCCAAACAAACTGGAAATGTAAACCAGGTAACCAGTAACATGTGGGCTGGCCCACCTTTGGTCCTGAACAGCCGTCTCTTCCTCTACACTCAGCTCTCTCCGCATGGTGCCCTCGATCTCTGCCGCCAGCGAGTCCTGGAACACACACACACACACACACACACACACACACACACACACACACACAATACCATTTTGTTCCCGCAATTGAATTATATATAGGCCGTTTCACTGGAATTGTGTTGCTATGGGAACATTAGCAAACACTGCAACAGGAAATAAGGCTAGTATAGAAGTCAAGTTCAAATGGTCTATACTGAATATACAGTACAAGACACAAAATGGCTGTAGCAAAAAGGCCAAACGGGACATCAAGTGAAGGAAAAAGATACACACCTTCAACCAATGGCTTAATGCACAGGCACTCCTGCAATTTCTAATTCCCGATTTCCTGATTGAATAGCTTATCTGCTGATATTAGATGCAGCTTTATCTGCATTTATTTCCAATATCAATTTGTTAAATTCTTCAATACCCACAACTTGTTTTATTTATATCTATATTGTTCTCTTCACTCTTATGTACAGTAGAGTGTGTCTCACCATAGTACATTAAGTAGCAGTAAAAGTCAAAGAGTGTGTGTCTCCCCACAGTGCTGGACATTAGAGGTGCAGTAAAGTGAATGGTGTGTGTCTCCCCACAGTGCTGGACATTAGAGGTGCAGTAAAGTGAATGGTGTGTGTCTCCCCACAGTGCTGGACATTAGAGGTGCAGTAAAGTGAATGGTGTGTGTCTCCCCACAGTGCTGGACATTAGGGGTGCAGTAAAGTGAATGGTGTGTGTCTCACCACAGTGCTGGACATTAGAGGTGCAGTAAAGTGAATGGTGTGTGTCTCCCCACAGTGCTGGACATTAGAGGTGCAGTAAAGTGAATGGTGTGTGTCTCCCCACAGTGCTGGACATTAGAGGTGCAGTAAAGTGAATGGTGTGTGTCTCCCCACAGTGCTGGACATTAGAGGTGCAGTAAAGTGAATGGTGTGTGTCTCCCCACAGTGCTGGACATTAGAGGTGCAGTAAAGTGAATGGTGTGTGTCTCACCACAGTGCTGGACATTAGGGGTGCAGTAAAGTGAATGGTGTGTGTCTCACCACAGTGCTGGACATTAGAGGTGCAGTAAAGTGAATGGTGTGTGTCTCACCACAGTGCTGGACATTAGGGGTGCAGTAAAGTGAATGGTGTGTGTCTCACCACAGTGCTGGACATTAGAGGTGCAGTAAAGTGAATGGTGTGTGTCTCACCACAGTGCTGGACATTAGAGGTGCAGTAAAGTGAATGGTGTGTGTCTCACCACAGTGCTGGACATTAACGGTGCAGTAAAGTGAATGGTGTGTGTCTCACCACAGTGCTGGACATTAGGGGTGCAGTAAAGTGAATGGTGTGTGTCTCACCACAGTGCTGGACATTAGGGGTGCAGTAAAGTGAATGGTGTGTGTCTCCCCACACAGTGCTGGACATTAGGGCTGCAGTAAAGTGAATGGTGTGTGTCTCACCACAGTGCTGGACATTAGGGGTGCAGTAAAGTGAATGGTGTGTGTCTCCCCACACAGTGCTGGACATTAGGGCTGCAGTAAAGTGAATGGTGTGTGTCTCCCCACAGTGCTGGACATTAGGGGTGCAGTAAAGTGAATGGTGTGTGTCTCACCACAGTGCTGGACATTAGAGGTGCAGTAAAGTGAATGGTGTGTGTCTCACCACAGTGCTGGACATTAGGGGTGCAGTAAAGTGAATGGTGTGTGTCTCCCCACAGTGCTGGACATTAGGGGTGCAGTAAAGTGAATGGTGTGTGTCTCACCACAGTGCTGGACATTAGCGGTGCAGTAAAGTGAATGGTGTGTGTCTCACCACAGTGCTGGACATTAGCGGTGCAGTAAAGTGAATGGTGTGTGTCTCACCACAGTGCTGGACATTAGGGGTGCAGTAAAGTGAATGGTGTGTGTCTCACCACAGTGCTGGACATTAGAGGTGCAGTAAAGTGAATGGTGTGTGTCTCACCACAGTGCTGGACATTAGCGGTGCAGTAAAGTGAATGGTGTGTGTCTCACCACAGTGCTGGACATTAGGGGTGCAGTAAAGTGAATGGTGTGTGTCTCACCACAGTGCTGGACATTAGCGGTGCAGTAAAGTGAATGGTGTGTGTCTCACCACAGTGCTGGACATTAGAGGTGCAGTAAAGTGAATGGTGTGTGTCTCACCATGGGGTAGAGGCCGTAGGAAAGCTGCCGCCGCATCCCAGCAGATGGGCTGTTTTTACTGCGAAGCTCCTTGATCTCCTCCTGCGACTCATGGAGCATCCCCACACACTCTACATTCCTCTCCGCCAGCTCGTTCAGCTGCACACGCACGCACATGCACGCGCACGCGCACACACACACACACACACACACACACACACACACACAGGTTATTTAGCATGACTACATGTAACAATGTACAGTAGAGATTCTGTATGCACTGCAGCCTGGTTTACGCTGTGGCAATAAATATAGATTAGCTCAGCGATTGATTAATTAAAAAGTTATTAAATATTCATAAATTAATAAAAAAAGGTTTACTAAACTGTTAAGGAATGAATGTCTTTATTCGATGAATGAATTACTGAATTTATAAATTGATTAGCAAAATGAATTAATATTCATTCAAAGATGAATAAATATTCAAGCAACTAAACTGACTTTTGAATGAGACAATTACAAACACTTGATTAAACCATTAAAATAGTAATGAATTCAATTTCAATTAATTATTTAATTTTTTCCCTGCACCGTTTTCTCCCCAATTGTACTTGGTCAATTTCCCCTGCTGTCCCGGTCATTGCTCCACTCCCTCTGCTGATGTGGGGAGAGTTGTAGACTAGCACATGCTTCCTGGTGCAGTCACCAGCCGCATCTTTTAATACGATAGCGAGGAGATTCACCGGCAGGACGTAGCACGTGGGAGGATCACGCTATTCCCCCCAGTTCCCCTCCCCCCCAAACAGGCGCCCCCCGACTGACCAGAGGAGGCACTAGTGCAGCGAGCGACCAGGACACACACCCTAAATCTGTCTTCCTACCACTGCCTATTGTGCCTGTATGGACGCCAGGTAACACAGGGGCTCGAACCTGTGAACCTCATGTGGGTAGGCAGGGAATCTACCACCACGCTATGCAGATGGCCGTAAATGAATAAATTACTGAATGTAAAAATCTATTTGCAACTTTTTTTTTTTTTTTTACCATTTGTTATTCCATTTACTTAAGTTTTCATTTTCCATCTCGCAATGCATTTGTCTGCTGCTGCACCATTTTGAACTTTTCTACCATTTCTGCTTGGGTGACACTTTATGAATAGAGAACTTCAATCTTATTAGATTACATGCAGCCAGAACCACCCACGGTACAGGCAGGCAAGGTTATCGTAAATTGAATAAGACAGAAGTGCAACCAAAAACTGAAATTAAAATGAAAGCCTGCTTCCATAATGTGTGTAAAATAAAATAAGAGAACAGCCACTTGAGCTACCCAGCGTTCCCCATATTATAGGGACACACACAGAGTTGGAACCATTAAGGCTGAAATATACTTTTGCGTCCGCCTCGACTGGAACGTCAGCTTGACGAGGGGTCGCAGGGGAGTCCCCAGTAAAATTAGTAAATTGTGTGATTTCACTAGGATTTCAATAGTCTCACTGGCCAGCCCTTCCGTCCGAGGAGTCTGGCGCCGCAGGTCTCCATAACTGGGATAAACCCTCCCCTGCTCTACTCTGCTCTCCCATTGGAGCGAATGTTTCGGTGGCAGCCGGATGTCCGCTCCCGGCTTATTACAAACTCTGTCAATGTCTGCCGCCTCAGTGAAAACAACAACGCTAACTAGCTAGCAAGCTAACGGCAGAAACCTACACGCTAGCTCATTGCTACCAGCGACACTAGGATTTCAATGACTAGAAGTTAGCCCAAGGAGAGAATGTAGTGCATATACTTGGTAATAGCTGGCGCTGTCCGCGTCGAGTCACATTTTCGAGGAGCTGCAAGCAGGGTGCGCCGGCAGGCTGGCAGGGCGGGGCACACCCCTCGGCACATTCGGCGAGGGGTTTGACGCGGAAGTATGTCAAGGCCTTTATAGTCTGTGTGTGTGGGGGGGGACCCACCTCTGTGGTGAGCTGCCTCTGAGCGTCTTTGGAGGCCTGCAGATGAATCCTCAACTCTTCTTTCTCCAGAGCCAACTGTGAAGACACAAACACCCGCATGTCAACAACGATCAACTAGAGCAGAGGTGCCCAAATTCTTTCCCATGAAGGGCCAAAACTCAATCTGGGTGGAGGGCCGAGGGCCAAAAATAAACGTTGTGGAATTACATTAAAATGTATTGTGTTTTACAGAAAATTAACATTCTAAATCTAAAATAACATTTCAATATACCGTAAATTCCGGACTATAAGGCGCACCGGTGTATAAGCCGCACCTGCAAAGTTGACTATTTTTTACATATATAAGCCGCACCGGACTATAAGCCACGGGTGTTTTAATGTTTTTTTTTTTTTTTATTGTGTTTTAATGTTTAATTACCATATGTAAGGGTTCATGCACAGAGGGGATTGTCGGGAAAGAGATGGCTGTTTGAGGAAGCTCCCATTTATTAACATTTCAACAAAACAACATAACACAACACCACCTGTGTTTGTTTTTTTTTTTTTTTTTTTGAAAAAATCCATAGATAAGCCGCACCGTTATATAAGCCGCAGGGGCCAAAAAAGGCCAAAAAAACGGGAAAAAAGGTGCGGCTTATAGTCCGGAATTTACGGTAATAATCTACTTTTTATCTGTTTGGTAATTGTAATAATTTGCAATTGGTTATATATATTTAAAAAAACATCTGCATTTGTGGGGAGCTTAAACATTTAATCAGTAAACACCCAGTTCAAAACAGTTGTATTTTCCACCTTTGTAATCAAGAGAGAAATTTGACTTAATTCACAACTTGAAAAATCCTCAAGGTATTTTGAAAATCAGCTTTATTGTCCATCTTTTGTAAACAATTTGCCATGACAATTTGCAGGGATGCAATCTCAGGAGTGAACACAGTATCCGCAGCCACATTCAGACACTGTTTCACAAAGTCACCACATGAAAAAGCTCGTCCACCCTTTGCAATCAGTGCAGATATCTGATAACTTGCCCGAGTTCCAGTCTGGATAAAACACCGGGGGGGGGGCGCCAAATCCGTGGCGGGCCAAAACAAACAGAGCTTGGCCCGCGGGCCCCAAATTGGTCAGCACTGAACTAGAGAGCCTGAGAGCTGAGATCCCATTCAACTACTGTAAACCCACCATTAATTAGGCCTCTATGTTAGGGTTCAGATACACCAAACCCATGCCAAAGAACTAGCGGCAACGAAGGCCGACTGTTGCGTCGCCTCACGTCGCCTGTGTCCGGGCCAAAAAGCTGCACTTGAACGCAAAGACTACAGCCGACAGTCAACTAGCACGAACGTTCTGCACCTGCATGAGACCCAGGCCTGCACATATACAAGAAATAAAGCTGCGTTTGCCAACCATTTTCACACCACTCTCGCTCACCACTTAAGAGTTTCGTAATATAGCTACTTCTAATTGAGAATGTCTGATCAAAAGTTGCAGATGGCACTGCCATTGTCAGCCCTTGCCTGGTCTTTTGCTTGTGGAAGAACTAGAAGAAAACAGAGGTGGAAAAATAAGGAGAAACCGCACTAAATGGGTGATATCATCCAAATATTAGTTTATTTAATTTTAATTTGTCTGTAATTTGTCTCAAATTGTTGCATCTCCTACAAGAATAAGTGTAGGCAGTGATGGTATTATTTCTGGGACATGCATTGACCATATTTACACAAATGTTTCTAAACAATGCTCTAAGGCCGTCTCTGTCCCTGTAGGTTTCAGTGACCACAATATAATAGCTGTCACTAGAATGACAAAGGTTCCAAAACTTAAAGCTAAAATCATTTTAACACGGTCCTATAAGAGATTTGATGAAGTTTTATTTATTGATGAAATATCTAGTATAAACTGGAACATGGTGTGTAGTGAGTGTGACGCTGAAGCTGCACTGGATTTATTTATGTCAATATATATGAATGTTGTAAACAAGTATGTTCCTTTAAAAAAGTTCATAGTAAAAAATAGATCTGCTCCATGGCTTGACAACAGTCTTAGGACCCTAATGACAGAGAGAGACATGGCCAAAAAAGCATCAGTTAGTTCTGGATCCATTGATGACAGGCATAAATACTGTACTTTACGTAATCAGGTCACAAAACTAAACAAGGTGAAAAAAAGGGACTATTTCAAACAAAGGTTATATGATGCAAGAAATGATGGCAAACAGATATGGAATGTTTTTAATGAAATCATGGGTCGAAAGACAACTGTGTGCACACCCTTAGTGGAATCAAATGGATTTGTTCTCACTAAACCAGGTGATATTGCAAATCATTTCAATGACTATTATGTGGGTAAGGTATCTAAACTAAGGAAGGCTATGAATATTTCAAACAATATCAAAGCAAATGACTGTATTAAGAATATTATAATGAAAAATAAGGTTTGTGAATTTGAATTTCTTCAGGTTGAAGTCAGTGAGGTGGAGAGGTTACTCCGCTCTCTTCCTGATAGTAAGTTAGCAGGCCTAGATAACCTGGATAGTAAACTGCTGAGAATGACTGCTGGTATCATAGCTTCTCCTGTCTGTCATATTATTAATAAATGTTTGGAGGTGGGCCTATTTCCAAAGATGTGGAAGGAGGCTAAGGTTATTCCTTTACCTAAGGATACCAAAGCTGCTTTTAATGAGGGGAATTCTAGACCCATTAGTATTTTACCTGTTTTGAGCAAAATTATGGAAAAGTTGGTGCATTCCCAAATTCAAGATTATTTTATATCAAATAAGCTTGCAACAAACAATCAACATGCCTATAGAGCTGGCCACTCAACTTCTACTGCTTTGATACAGATGACTGACGATTGGCTTAAAGCTATAGATAACTCAATGCTGGTGGGAGCTGTGCTGTTAGATTTTAGTGCTGCATTTGATGTTCTTGACCATTCTCTACTGGTTGAGAAACTTAAATGTTATGGATTTAATTCTTCTGCTTTAAAGTGGATATTAAGTTATTTGTCCTCCAGATCACAGAAGGTGTATCTAAATGGCAGCCTGTCTAGTAGCAGAGGTCTAGAGTGTGGTGTTCCGCAGGGAAGTTGCCTCGGACCTTTGCTCTTCTCAGTTTTTACTAATGACCTATCTTGGATAACAAAATGTGCCACAACAGTTCTTTATGCCGATGATTCAACATTGTATTACGCTGCACCATCATGTGATGTACTTAATGAAGTCTTGAGCAAAGAACTAAAAGTTGTGCATGACTGGGTAGTATGTAACAGACTTGTCCTTAACATCTCCAAGACTAAATGTATTGTGCTGGGAACAAGGCACAGGTTATCTACAAGCCCAAAGCTTGATTTAAACTTGTGTAATTCGGCAGTTCAACAAGTTGAAAGTACTAAACTCCTTGGAGTAATGCTGGATTCCACTCTGTCTTGGTCTCACCACATCAATTATATTGTTTCAAAAATGGGAAGAGCTATTGGTGTTTCCAGAAAATGTGTTACTTTTGTTGCCCGTCCCCTTTTATGTCAGATAGTTCAAAGTTTAGTTTTATGTCATCTTAACTACTGCTCCATGGTGTGGTCATCTGCTGCAAGTGGTGACCTTAGGAAGCTCCAGGTGGTCCAGAACAGGGCAGCACGGCTGGTCCTGGGCTGCCCACTAAGGTCTAATGTGAGCCGTATGCATGCCTGCCTCTCCTGGCTTACAGTTGAGAATAGGTTGTCTTTCAATTCACTTGTGATGTTTAAGTCAGTCATGAGCAGTAAAACTCCAGTTTTTATACATCAACAGATAATCTTTAGTAATACTGTGCATGACCATTACACAAGAGGATCCAGCAATGGGCAGCTTGAATTACCGTCTCCGAAAAACAATGCTTTAAGGAGATCTTTTATTTTTAGATCATTGACACTTTGGAATAACCTGCCTCGAAACCTGTGTTGCATTTACAGTAAATTAACATTTAAAAAGAATCTTAAAGTTTATTTAACACTGTAAAGTATCTGTATTTGTTTTTGTGTTCTGTTTCTTTTTTTTCGATGTAATTTTTAGCTATCTTATTTGTTAGTTCATTATGTATTTGTGTTGAGTACTGACATTTAATAATTTTGCACTTGCAATTGTACTAATTTGTTTGTATGTTTGGACCCCAGGAAGACTAGCTGGTTGCTATGGCACCAGCTAATGGGGATCCTTAATAAAATAAAAATAAAAAAATTATTGGAATGATCAGATGAAGTTGAAAAATGAAATGAAAAATTTTGTGCGTGCCCTCTCTTCTCGTGCACTGATTTGCTTAAGCTGACCAGCCAATCAAGAGGGATTTCTCTCACTGACTGCCCGATGCCGATTCAATGTGTTGACAGATAGCCGAGCCCTCTGCCCGGTGTATCTGGGGCTTTAGATGCCATGTGTCTTAGTTCCCTGCTCACCTCCTTCCCTGCTCACCTCCTTCCCTGCTCACCTCCTTCACTCCTCACCTCCTTCACTCCTCACCTCCTTCACTCCTCACCTCCTTCACTCCTCACCTCCTTCACTCCTCACCTCCTTCACTCCTCACTCCTCACCTCCTTCACTCCTCACCTCCTTCCCTCCTCAACTCCTTCCCTCCTCACCTCCTTCCCTCCTCACCTCCTCACCTCCTTCCCTCCTCACCTCCTTCACTCCTCACCTCCTTCACTCCTCACCTCCTTCCCTCCTCACCTCCTTCACTCCTCACCTCCTTCACTCCTCACCTCCTTCCCTCCTCACCTCCTTCCCTCCTCAACTCCTTCCCTCCTCACTCCTCACCTCCTTCCCTCCTCAACTCCTTCCCTCCTCACCTCCTTCCCTCCTCACCTCCTTCACTCCTCACCTCCTTCACTCCTCACCTCCTTCCCTCCTCACCTCCTTCACTCCTCACCTCCTTCCCTCCTCACCTCCTTCCCTCCTCACCTCCTTCCCTGCTCACCTCCTTCCCTCCTCACCTCCTTCCCTGCTCACCTCCTTCCCTCCTCACCTCCTTCCCTGCTCACCTCCTTCCCTCCTCACCTCCTTCCCTCCTCACCTCCTTCCCTGCTCACCTCCTTCCCTGCTCAGCTCCTTCCCTGCTCACCTCCTTCCCTGCTCACCTCCTTCCCTGCTTACCTCCTTCCCTGCTCACCTCCTTCTCTCCTCACATCCTTCACTCCTCACCTCCTTCCCTGCTCACCTCCTTCACTCCTCACCTCCTTCCCTGCTCACCTCCTTCACTCTGTGCTGCAGCTCTACTATCTGGGAAAGCAGCTGAGCGATCTCCTCCTGGTGTCTGAGCAGCTCCTCACTCTTCTGAGACAGCTCATCTGACAGACACACCATCTGGCTGTTGGACTCACCTAAAACACACACACACAAGTACGTACATATAAACACACCGACACAGTTCAAATGACCATTCCAAACCTGAGAGGGTACATTTTGTGTGTGTGACTCACGGAGCTCCTTGACGCAGTCGCTGACCAGCTGCTGCTCTTTGTCCTCATAGGTGATGGTCTCTGTCTTCAGGTGACAGGCCTGGACAGGACAAGAACCAGAATGTAGATCAGTAGAGGCAGCAGCTTTAATTATTGTAAACAAATGTTTGTTTACAGTAATTATACTGATGTCTCAACATGAATGTGGTAATGATTTATTGATTTTACATACTGTGTGTGTGAATACCCCCTTACCTCAGACCTCAGTGCCATGTTCTCCTCCTCCAGCTCCTGCAGCTTGCTCTGCATCACCTCCAGCTGGCTGAGGGTGACGGCGGCGCCCCCCGGCGGGTGTGGCTGGCGGAGCGGTGTGGAGCAGCTGGAGTCTGTCTCGCTCTCCTCCGAGGCGCTGGCCACCATGCGCAGCAGCTCGTCCTTCTTACTGAGCTCATGCTGCAGCTGGTTCACCTGTACAGAGGGGAGGGGTTTGGGAGTGGGATTTGTGTGCTTGAGTTAGAGTTGCACGATGTTGGATTTATCCGATATGCTAATATTGTCCAACTCTTTTGGCCGATTGCCGATACTGATATGTGTGCGCGCATTTCCCCCTACCTAATTTCAGACAACATCAAGTCTCTCCTGTACTGGAATATTAACACATTATTATGCCTACTCTTATTGTGATGGCCCATTGGCAGATCCAGACATAAATACAATGCTTTTCAAAATGTACACATTCACTGGGCAAACTAAGTAAACGACTTCAACTTAGGTTATGTAAAGCATGCCATATTTTTTATTTATGTAAATTTTTCTTTATTTTTGCATGGAGCATTTTGGCATAATTAAAGCATCATTTCATCAGCAGAAATGTGTTTCGGGCCGATGCAGATATTTCATTTTAAAGCATTTATCGGCCGATACTGACAAATGCCGATATCATCATACAATGCCAGTCTGTGTGTGCGTGCGTGTGTGCGTGTGTGTGTGACGTGTGTATGTGCTACCTGGTCCAGGGCCTGTGCCAGCTGCTCCTCTACGGCGTCATTGCGTTCCTGCAGCAGGTGGTTCCTCTGCAGCAGGGACTGGCCGATCCGAGCTGCCAGCTCCAAGTCCCGGTCCCGCTGTCCAATAAGACAGACCCGGGGTCAGTCAGCCAATCAGATGCGGATGCTCGTTAAGAAATACCTTTTCCAAGTGACTGTACATTCTTTAAGAGGGTGCCTACCTCAGCCAAAAGGTGTGTGACCACATCAATGTCATTGTAGGTCTTGGTCATCTGCTCCACCCGATCTGCACTGAGGACTGGACAAAGAGAGGCAATATAACTCAATACAACACACACACACACATACACAAGCATGCAAACCATACCACAAAATGCATTGCACACAACAAAACTGATTTAAAAAATCACGTCACCACAAACTAATGGACACACTCCTGCAGCATGCCAGCTTCACCTAGAACTTCATGAAGTGTTCTGACCACAAGCAACATGAGAAACCTGTTAATTTTTCATTTCTCTCAGATCTCTGCTCTGCATGCTAAAGCTGGCTGAGGATTTGAACTTTCATCAGCAGGCAATCATCAACTAGTTTTGTGTTATACTCGGGTTTATTGCAAAGTAATCTGTAAGCTTAAAATTGGATATGGGGCAATAACATCAAGATATAACAAAAACTCTGCACACTGACATTTGTTTTTTAGAAAATCACTTCTCTATAAACAATTTTAAATGTCTAAAAGAATTACATTACATTTGTTTGAACTAAAAGCAGGGTAAATTGCAATTGCAATAGATTTTTGCTGTTGTCTATATATCTTTCAGCTGTAGTTGCTAGTGGTCTGAACATGAAGTAAGAGCTATTACACAGAGAAAGAGCCCAAACACACACTATAGTGTGCCACTACAAACAAGCTGTCCACAGTGGCAGAGCTAGGCTAGGCCATTCTTTCATCTGCTGCCACCTACAGTGCACATGCAAGGAGCAGATAGGGGCTCCAGGTCCACGGCTTCGGAGAGGGAGCACTAACACACACTCTGATCCCAGTTAAAGTGCACCTCTCTGGGCCATGCCGACAACTGAAGCCCCTCTCTCACACTGGAGCTACGGGAGAGCCGTACAGGCAGATAGGAAGAGAGAGAGACAGAGAGAGAGAAACAGACAGAGAGAGAAACAGAGAGAGAGTGAGAAACAGAGAGAGAGAGGGATACCTTTGGAGAGGCTCTGAGAGCCTGGGTGGGAATAGGAAGAGGGCTCCAAAGCAAGATACGCTAGAGAGAGAGAGAGAGAGAAGGAGAGGAGAAAAAAGTTAAGAGCGACCTGCTGGCTAAAGATGGATGGAATAAAGGGAGCAAGAGGGAAATGAAAGAAGGAAAGAATGAGCAAAGTGAAACGAGAGAGGGAGAGAAAGAGAGATGGGGGGGAAGGTGTAGGGCTGAAAGCTGAAGCTTGAGTGCATCCATTTCAAAAGAACCATTAGTTGGTTGAGAATCAAAGAATCTACTGAGCGATTAGTTTGGTCTGCTTTTAGCACCTGAGTGGGCGTTTTGCCATCCGCTGCACCGCTCCCCCTTCCTCCTGTTTGAAGAAGAGGAGCAACTCTAATCATTGAGCGTCCGGCTTTTACAAAGACGCCTCCATACATATAAAGAGCACATCTCAGCTAGAAACTGATTCAGTTCCAGCAGACAAGCACACATCAAAATATGCATGGATCAACACAAACAAATCCCTCTCTACAACCTTCTCTCCCGTTTCCTTTTCAGATTGTCCGCAATCGCACAGCGAGATGGCATTAGGTTTTATTAGGTTTCAATGTTTCCATCAAACGTGAATGATTCCCGTGGGGAAACTGAGACGCTGCAGCAACAGCAAATAATATGATTTAGTAAAGAAACAATGGGATGAGATCAGAATAGAGCAAATGAGTGGTATCAAACACAATGTAACCGACAAGTATAAGGTAGAAATGATGAATACAGAAGATCATATCACATAAAGCAGGTCTACAGAAGTCTATAGCCTTACACAAGCCGGACAATATAGCAACCAGTGTACACTGTAGCATTTGATAGCTGTAAACATCTACATGACCATCCTACAGTTTTTCCACATCATACTGGTCTGGGACTAATAATCGCCATTAGTGAAAACAAAACACAATATTATGCAAAGTCATCAGGATTATTATGACTTCATACTAAAGCCCAAAGGCTTCTGTTGTTTTCTGTCATGGATTCACTGTTTCATTATGTTACACATCTTTGGTGCAAAATGTTTATTTTATTTTGGAAATTTGGTGAAATGAATGAACTGATGGCAATAAAAGTACATAATAAAAGCAGCCTATTGTTCAGGAGGGACTACATGTAATAAGGAGTGAGTGGTGGAGAGCAGAGTAGGTCAGATGGATCAGTGGCGTCCAGTAATCTGAGGCCCACAGTGACCTCTGGATGTGGACGCTGCAAACCCCCCCCCCCCCCCCCCCACCACCCCCCACCACCCCCCCCACCCCCAACCTCCGACAAGCAGTGGTTAAAAATAACCCCTGCCCAAGAGGGCTATCTCTGTCATACACAGGAAGACAATACACGTGACATGCATATAATCCATCTCGTTACTGTACACCCTTTTACCCTCAAGCGCACAGTTATGCCCAATGTCGTTTGATCATATGCTACCTACCTACTAGGGATGGGCATTTCTAGCAAAAACACTATTCGAAATTCGCTGGCCAAATGCCAATTTAATTCGAAATTCGAAAATAAAATAAAAAATGTAAAAAAAAAAAAAAAATGTTTTTTTTTTTTTGTGTGTGTGAGTGAAATGTTGCATTGTCTCCCCTGATTCTAAGTCTACGGCTTTATTAATTAATATAAAAAGCTTCTGCTGTGGATTTTTAGCTCAAACAAGCATTGCACCACTGAAGTAAAGAACATGTTACATGACATTGACATTTTCGAAAATAAAAAACAGTTTTGACAATCATGAGTGGTTCATTAAATATTTAGTAGGCTCAGGTCTGAGTGCCAAAGGGGTGCCAAAGTCACCCCCTCTCCCTCTTCATGGGATTTCATCCGCCATTCATTTTTCCATAAACCTTGCTTAAAATGCTTATAAAAATTGTTTTACTTGCTCAAACCAAGCGATTTGACTATACTTAGAATCAGGGAAGACAATGCAACATTTCACTCAAATTTTTTTTTTTTTTTTTTTTTTTTCGAATTTCAATAATAAAAGTCGACCTTGATAATAACAACGATTATTCGAAAATTCGAAATTCGATGCCCATCCCTACTACCTACCGCACTCTTCCTCTACAAACTAAACCTCCAATGCCATCACAACGCAAACGTACAAAGAGGTGGGGTCTATACCTGCAGGAGGAAGTCAGTGAACTCCGTAAACAGAACAATCTGTCAGACTGTAACATTTAATCAGTTGCCAAATCCTATCATGTCATTTTGACATAACTTCGTACACACCGACAGCATTTTAAATCTGGGTGACTTATTAAGAAATGCTGTAGTCCTGGTTGGACCTTTGGCACCAATAAGCCCTGGCTGGATGGATGGATGGATGGACAGACAGACAGACAGATACACCCACATGTATTTGTTTGTTTTTAGGGCATTTTAAAAAGGGCCAATTTGGAAATGCAGCATTCAAACAAAGTCAT
Organism: Poromitra crassiceps; assembly: GCF_964638095.1. Lineage (NCBI taxonomy): Eukaryota > Metazoa > Chordata > Actinopteri > Beryciformes > Melamphaidae > Poromitra > Poromitra crassiceps. The sequence goes on along the minus strand of NC_139625.1, from coordinate 56,205,108 downwards.
CTTATTGCTTTTGCTTTGCTTACCTGCCGATTTGTGGACATTTTTCAGCCAAGACATTTTCTCCGCTTTCTACACAAGATGCAGTGGCATCGAGAAAATAAATATGTGTGAGAAGTTCCTCGAACAGGGTATATGCAGGAATCCTGAAGTTAAATCCAATACCTTTTACAACCTTTTTTAAGACTTTTTCAAGACCTCAACGCCACTTTTGTCACATCAGTGATAGAGGTCCCATCATGATACAATATTATATAGATTCTTTGGATGACGATATATTTGCTGATATCACAAAGTCTGCCACGATACGATTTTGATTCAATTCAGGGGTCTGCGATCAATATGCGACGATATCATAATGCTCATTTAACACCATCAGCACAATAGCTACAAAATGTAATGCCTCTCAAATGGCGATTAAGACTTTTTAAATACTTTTTAACACGTTCACTGCCAATGACGTGTTGATACGTCAAAAAAAATCCAACGGTTGACTGCCAATGACGTGTTAATACGTCAAAAAAAATTTGACGGTGGGATGTGCATCTAACCCTTTTACATCTTCTATATAAATATGGGAGCCACCGAACGTGTACAACCCATTCCACTGACCCACTAAGTGGCGACAGTGCTCTCCAGACTAGAAAAAGCAGAGCCAAAACTGCAGGGGAACGCGCGATGAAACCATTCTCATACTGTAAAATGGATTGGCGAAAACGCTTTCGTTTTCGCGCTGGTTGCTGGCGGTGGGGGATTGCAAATTTGCATAATAGATTATGGGTGCAACACACTTTGAAACACGCAGCATAAATAAGACCAGAATCGCAAAAGCTTCATCAAAGCTCTCAACCGAAACCCCAAGAAACGAGCGAGCCCATCCAGACTTGCCCAGCGGCCGCCAGCAGACAGGAGCAGCAGCAAAGCAGCAGCAAAGCAGCAGCAGAAACGAGCTTGTGACACGCCCGCTGCAGCCAAGAAGAACACACACGGAGGGAGGAGTTTGAAGGAGAGGGGTGTTTCCTGCTGTTATGGAGGAAATTACTGTTCAAAACTATTGTTTAGATGTCTGACGTCTTACTGATGCCAAAAATTAATGGTTAAAGTGACTGTTCTATCGAATTTCACAAAAAGCTATTTATCTTAGCTTAAATTTTCAGACGCTGAAACCATGCTGTATTCAAGTGCTAATGCCTACATAACTACTAACTCTACAAACTAACTCTTTTAGACAGAGAAAGCACACATTCTATTAGTTCTTTTGAGATATTTTGTGTTCACAAAATCTTAGCAGAAAAGAATCCTCGGGTCTTGAAAGATGAGCCAGAATCCTCAAAAAAACCCTCTGGCAGAAGCTACCTACAGTAAAAAAAAAACGGCTGGCAGTGAATGTGTTAAGAGCCTTAATTTTCCCTCGATAGATTTATCAACTTTTATAAAAATAGAATTATCCAAAAACTGTAATTGATTTGATTTAGCCACAACTAGTCAGTGTCTCTCACACTGAGCAAGCTTCGATGAGAAATGGTAGAAAAGTTGGATTGAAGTATTCCCTCTACTTTGAGCAAAATGATAGGAATAACATCAGACATCACTGCTGTTTACTTTGCCTGACCATATAATACAAGGTGAGTTATCCTGATTTGCAAGGGAAGGGAGGACACAGCTGACACATTTGTGTGGCTGCAACAAGTGTAACAAGTAACAATATTACTTTTGAAATGAGTACGGACTTTAATACAAATTAAAAAGGCTGTGATTCGTTTTTCCTCTATGGAAATATGAAAGTTGGGGTCAAAGGTCAAATTTTAAGGAGCAATACTTTACAGCACTAATACAGGACAAACAATTTTGCCAGTCATACCCATGTCAGGTCAGGCTATATTCCATGGTACTGTAGGTTTCAATGATTGATTGATTGTTTTTTAATTCTTATTCTTATTATTATTCATGTACTTTTTACAGTGCCCAGCCCAGTCCACATGGGCTTACAAGACACACAAAATGCAAAATACACAATACAACATAAACCAGCGCTTGTGTGGTACAACTAAATCACAAGCCAACATATTCCTGAAACAACAAAACAGATCATTACATCACTTCCTAAACAAAACCTTCTGCCTTTGCTCCTAGGCCTGGCAGATACAATCTCCTATGAAGAAGGTTCCTTTCTTAAAACACAACTCAAGTTTCTCATAATCATCCAACTCAAAAAGGTCAACATAAATACAGGACATTTTACTTCTTGCCATCTTTTCAACGAAGCACATAACCAGAACCAGAACCCTGGGAATCAAAACAGACTGCTTCCTTGCGTTTTTTGCTCCTGATGTTGCTTGTGACTGAGGGTGGATTGGACACATCTGATGTCAACTCTGGTGCTTCTGCTGCTTCCTAGACTAGAAACTATTCAAATCAATTATGGTCTGATGATACACTAAATCTGGTCCATGTGATCACGCTCTGACACTGACCATGCAATCACTTAGAAAACCACGACACCACTTCCACAATACAAAATGGAATATTCTAAAATTTGAGCTCAATTTCATCTGCTTAATTAAAATATGCACTTGCAATCATCCTACTGTATAAAAGACAATGCCTGCATCATCCTACTGTATAAAAGACAATGCCTGCATCATCCTACTGTATAAAAGACAATGCCTGCATCATCCTACTGTATAAAAGACAATGCCTGCATCATCCTACTGTATAAAATACAATGCCTGCATCATCCTACTGTATAAAAGACAAGTGTTCAAATATTTTCAGATGCTTAATCTGTCACCACTGTCTGAATCGTTAAAGTAAGTGACCAATAAGAATAGCAATCGCACGTCCCTTTTGGCTTTGGCCGGGTGGCTGGCATTACAATATTAACATGCCACGTCTGGGTCTGGCAGTGCTGCATCAGGCACCATTAATAGCCATGGTTTCCAGAAGCGGAGGAAATGCGCCACCGATCGGCTACCCGATGCCCCGAGAGTCCCTTACTGTACCCCCTCTCGCAGGCCACGGACCTCCAGGCCACAGCCAGGTCACACGTGCAACCACCATAAACACATACCAGAACAACATGGCACTTAGTAGAGCGCGCCGCATGCATACCTCCGCTGACGCTATGCAACTGTCTAGATATGGCAGTTCCACATCTGTTGAGTGGCCCGTCTACCACTAGACTATAAGAAAATAGCATGATGGTTATGTCTAAAGTAGACATGAGATATCCAGTGACCATGTTGTTTGATTGGACCAGTAATGCACGCGGAGCAGCAGAAATCCTCTGTGATCCGTGCAGGAACCCGCAGCGGATAGCCTGGTAAACCAGCCGGTCACGTGAACTCACATTTCATTTGGTTCTGCAGGACCGTCTGGCCTCAAGCCCTGGGAGGGCTTTAAGCAGAAACTGCCAATCAGCGACTGCGCTCAGTGCCCTGTGATTGACAGCGCAAGTTGGCCAATCAGGAACGCCACTAGCACTGCACTAACAAAACAATAATGGCCACCTCCCTGCCTGTCCGCCTCGAGGAGTAATGTCAATGTTCGTCTCGTTTAAACAGCCATAAAGTGCAGTTATTGCAGAAATAGACTCAATAACAACAATTAAACAAGTACAGGAGTATCGCCGCAACCGCAGAGATTCTCGGCAGAAAATATGTGTTTGCCATTCTCCCGAGTGGATTTGGGTTTGACTGGATCCAACGCTGATTGGCTGAAGGAGTTGTCTGTCAAGGCAAGTACACCCGCCCACTGCGATACACTGGGAGAAAGCTTGGGGCCAGACGGTCTCGCAGAACGAAATGAAATGTGAGTTCACCTGATCGGCTGGTTTACCAGGCTAATAGAGTGCCCCCTTTGCTTTCAAACTATTAATGTCAATTTTCAAAAACGAAGCTTATTGGACTTTAGGCTAAAATAATATTTTAAAAAAATAAGAAAAAAAAAAAGCTAAGCCACTTTTCTTCTACATCAGTGGTTCCCAAACTGGGGTACATGGAAGTACTACAGGGGGTACTTGAGAGAAAGGGGAAAATGGAAACGTGAGAATAAATCATTAAAATAAATGAAACATTAAAATGAATCTGTTCAGGAGGACTCAGGAGACACTAATTGCAATTCGTTCACTCCCTCTCTTATTTTGTAATGTTTATCTTCTTCAAAAGGTGGGTTATCATTCATTCATTGCATCATATGCTTTAGTTTTCTCTGGCAGGTTTCTAAGCAAAATGCTGTCGTCGGGTAAAGGGGGTACCGGTACTTGGATTCAGAACTCAGGGAAAAGGGGGTAGTGAAGCCAAAAAGGTTTAAGAACCACTGTTCTACATGTATGTGCAAGAGTGGGGGAAAGCCTTGATCTTGTACAGTCTTTGAGTCAACAGAAGTGAAGCAGCAGGTAGAGAGAGAAGAGAAGACAAACTTAGTTACAGCTCAAACTCAACAGCATTGGGCTTGTGGCAGTGTGTGTATTTTAGTGCACAACCTCAACATGACTTTGCTTCAGTTTTATGGGTCGGATGACATCAACAGAGGAGAAGTTAATGGACTGTCAAGAGAATGATGGGAAATACTGATGCACTCCTAACGCGAAACTCTGAGAATCAGGTCAGGGCGAGTCAAGTGTAAGAAATATTATTTCATCAACGCTTTTAACAAAACAGTTTTATTGCAACACGCGTGTGTATGACAAAGGAACGTAAGCCACATCTGACTGGTAACACTGATACCGCCCACTAGTTTGAATGTAAACAGAAACTCACTCAGACTTGCCCATTTCCTGTCCGTTAAGGCTTTCTCACACACACACACACACACACACACACACACACACACACACACACACACACCTTTGTCTCATTCTGAACGACCTTGCAGCAGTGACATGGTCTCTCTCTCTCTCTTTATTTCTATCTGTCTGTCTCTCTCACTCTCTTTTACACACACACATGCTGTACCACTACCAAGCACCATCTCAATGCTCAGGCTCACCTTCCATAGCGAAATGATCATAAAGCTCCTCATTGTGGAAGTTTAAAACCGGCATGGCACGATGACTCTCTCAGCCGTCCTTGTCCTTCTCCCTCTCTCCTCCTGTCTTCTTCCCCCCTCTCTCTCACTCTCTGTGTCTCTCTCGCTCTCTATCCCTCCCTCTGTCCCGTGACTCTGGCCCTGCACTCTCATTGCACTCAGCTGCTCTTAACTCTGGCCAGATCACTGGATTCCTCATGCTTTCTCACGCATGCACACGCGCGCGCACACACACACACACACACACACACACACACACGCACACACACACACACACACACACACACACACACACACACACACCATCTGCTGCCTGATATCACAGGCTTGACCAATCAGAGACAGACAGAGAGACACAGCTACAGAGTGTAGGCAGAGAGAGCGAGACAGAAAAAAAAAAAAGCTGGAGAAAGAGACTATCTTCAATATCTTTAAATTTTTTACCATTTTCCATTTTCAAAAATATCGATGTGATGTCAGGTTGTCCATCTTTGACCAGTTATACACTGGAATAAGACAAATACACCACCAAAGAGTTTTAGGGTGGATTTTCCCCATAGAACATCAAGGGAGCACATATAATAATAATAATAATAATAGATGGGGCTTCTATAGCGCTTTTCCATAGCTCAAAGACGTGTGATTTCTAACCCCACATAGGATAAGCAATAACCACGCCCTGTGGCGCCGGGATTGGCCAGGAGCATTGAACCTTGGGACTAAAGCACCTGGGGTTTTTCATCTTTTAAAATAAAGATGTTTAAAAAACTATTGCTTGTTACATTTTCAGTGCTGTACCTTTTCTCTGGGTAAGAATTGAGCTTGAAATTAACGATATGATACATTATATTATATGAGCTATGAACGTGAACACAACACTGTTTATATTATTGCATGATTTTGTACATTGTGTACATTGTGTAGATTACAATTATTATGCTTATTATTATTATTACTATGCTAAGGAAGGTAGGTGACCATAATTCATTTCTATGTCCGCTCTCGAAATCGCTGTCCGTTCTCAAGAGCTATTCAGTTGGTTCATGAAATCGCTGGGCTGCGTGGGGGGGGGGGGGGGGGGGGGGTGACGTTAGTGAACATATAACGACAGAGATGACACTAAACACTGAGTACTATGTGGGGGGGGCGATAGTGGTGAGACAAGACAATAGACAGAGACAGCACACAAGCAAGGATGGGGGGAGGGAGCAAAGGGACTAAGAGAAGGCGGTGGAAAAGAGATGGGTTTTGAGGCAGGAGTGGAAGACTGTGAGGGACTCTGAGGTTCTGATTTCTTGGGGAAGGGCGTTCCAGAGTCTGGGAGCTGCCCGAGAGAAAGCTCTGTCCCCAAAGCTGCGGAGTTTGGACTTGGGGGTGGAAAGGAGGTCGGCTGAGGAGGATCTGAGGGAACGGGAGGGTTGGTAGGGGGAGAGGAGGTCTGTGAGGTAAGGGGGGGGCAGTTGATGAAGGGCTTTGTAGGTGATGACCAGGATTTTGTAGTTGATGCGGTAGGAGATGGGAAGCCAGTGGAGTTCTTTGAGGACAGGGGTGATGTGGTGCCAGGATTTGGTGTGGGTGAGGAGTCGAGCTGCTGCGTTCTGAACCAGTTGGAGTCTGTTGATGAGGGTGGAGTTGATGCCGTGAAGGAGTGAGTTGCAATAGTCCAGGCGGGAGGAGATGAAGGCGTGAATGAGTGTTTCAGCAGTGGAGTGTGAGAGGGAGGGGCGAATTTTGACAATATTGCAGAGGTGGTAGAAGGAGGATTTGACGATTTGACGGATGTGGGGTTCAAGGGAAAGGGTGGGGTCGATGATGATGCCGAGATTGCGTGCCTGGGAGGAAGGGGAGACAGTGGTGTTATCGATGGTGAGGGTGGGGTTATTGGTTTTGGATAGAGTGGACTTGGAGCCGATGAGGAGGAGTTCTGTTTTATCACTGTTGAGTTGTAGGAAGTTTTCTTGCATCCAGGATTTAATGGCAGACAGGCAGGAGTTGATGTGGGAGAGGGGTGGGTTGTGGGGGAAGGTGGTGCTGAGGTAGATCTGGGTGTCGTCGGCATAACAGTGAAAGTCCAGGTTGAAGTGACGGAGGATCTGACCGAGGGGGAGGATGTAAGTGATGAACAGAAATGGACCGAGTACAGAACCTTGGGGGACACCATGTGAAACTATAGAGGGAGCAGAGGAGTGGTTGTGTAGGGAAATGAACTGAGAACGGTTGGAGAGGTAGGAGTGAATCCTATATACGGTGTTTCTTTTATAAAACAGTGCTGCTGGGGGGGGCGGGGTAGTTACTAGTTTTGGTTCCATATCCGTCAGTTTTCTTTACCCCAATGATTCTATTGTTGGTTGCCATGCTAAAAACTGTTTTTATTGGGATGCATTAGAATCACACCACCAATTCCAGGTTTTCAGTCAAAACATGATAAATCATTGCACTCTTAATGTGTATAAAAGAAGGCAGACACTTTCACAAATACCAAGTAATTGATTTTTCATTTGCAGCCATGACAGACTGATTACAGAATCATAGACTACAACAATCTGGACTTTTCATCACTAACATCTATAAAATAATCCCTCTACTTCTCCTCTCCACACAGACTATCTCTCTCTCTCAGATAGATTTAGGGAACACACACTACCTGAATTCTAATGGCAAAACAAAACAAAACAAACATGGAGGAGGTGGAGCATTTTTCTCTCTGTCTAGTGCTCAACACTCATTGGCCATTTGTCTCCCTTCAGATTTGCATGGAATGACCAGCTCACACTACAGGAGGACGTCAATACTTGTCCAGATGCGAGTCCTACAAATCAAACGTGTTTGAAATGACAGTAATGGTCCCAATCAGCCGTGTTGCCACCTCCTCCGGGCTATATACCGTAAATTCCGGACTAAAAGACGCACCGGTCTATAAGCCGCGGGACCAAAATTTACTATTTTTTTCTTCTATAAGCCGCACCGGTCTATAAGCCGCGGGTGTTTTGATGTTTAATTACCATATGAAAGGGTTTGTGCACAGAGAGGAATGTCGGGAAAGCGATGGCTGTTTGGGGAAGCTCCCATTTATTAACATTTCAACAAAACAAAACAAAAGTCAGGTCACTAATCCCCAGACAAAATCACACAACAATAGGCTATATGTGCAGCAAACCTGTAACCAGAGAAGTCAAGTCACTAATCCTCGTCTTCCTCTTCTTCCTGCGTACTGAAACCACCAAAGTCCTCATCTTCAGTGTCGGAAACGAACAGGTTCAGGGTGGCTTCGTCAACCACTCTCCTCTCTCCTTCATTGTCACTCAAAACCAACGAACTCCTCTTCATCACTGTCGGCATCGAACAGCCTCTGAAGCCTCTGACGGCCCTCAGCGCCAGCTGTGGCGGCGTCATTCTCTTCATCCCGCAGCAGTCCAGCGTTTTGGAACCCGTTGGTGATTGTGGATGTTTTCACACTCCTATAATATTCCGTGCTGAGACAGTTCCTCCTGCTGCACCGTCCAACGCCTCACCATTGACTCATCGATGCCCAGGTTACGCGCGGCTGCTCTGTTTCCCTCTTTTAATGCGAGATTGACTGCTTTCAACTTGAAAGCTGCCTCGTGTGAATTTCTGCGTACCTTCCCCATGGTAAGTGAGAGTGTTGCTTCTACTGCTCGTTCTCATGCTGTCGAGAACGAGCAAAGCTTTTTTTTGGTGAAAGAATCCTCCAGGGCGCTTCTTGTTAACAGTCCGAGTGAGTGGCAGGTCGAACGTCAAAGGCACTTCATCCATATTTATGATCTGCTCCGGTTCGATGGAATATTCCTTGATCTTCCTTTGTGTGAATTCGCCGAAGTTTGTGATTTTCTCCTGGTAGTCGGGGGAGGGAGTTGATGGCCGAGTGGCCGTTTGCTTACCGTAATTACCATATGTAAGTGGTCACGCACAGAGGGGATTGTCGGGATGGCTGTTTGAGGAAGCTCCCATTTACCGTATTACCGTAACATTTCAACAAAACAACATAACACAACACCACCGTTGTTTATTTTTACAGTGCACACAGTGTCCGCGGTGTGGTGAAAAGAGGGCAAGAGAGGAAATTAAAACAGAAGTGGATTTATAGTTAGAAAGAGTGCTAAAAAAGAGAGATTTTATTTGTATTTTTTTTTTTTTTTCTGAAAAAATCCATAGATAAGACGCACCGTTATATAAGCCGCAGGGGCCAAAAAACGGGAAAAAAGCCGCGGCTTATAGTCCGGAATTTACGGTAATCACATCGACAGAGCAGCCAGACTTCTGTGCTGGGGTCTGGCAGCTACCCCAAAGCCCAAGATGACATCATCAAATGTCTTCTTTTGTCCTGACCAACAGTCCACAATCCAAAGATAATCAGTTTACTGTCATAGAAGACTAAAGAAAACAGAAAATATTCACATAAAAAAAAATCCCTAAGAATTAGTCTTGAACGATTATAAAAAATAGTTGATTTAATTTTCTGTCGATAGAATAATCGATTAATCATTGGAGCTCTAATCATATCAAAACCCACATCATTTACATCAGACACATGCTTACTCATGTAGCGGAAGGTCTCCTCGGCCAGCATGGGGGAGATGGCGTCGTGGGGCCCGGGGCCTTCGTCTGGAGAGCAGCTGGGGGACAGCACCCAGTCCTGACTGTCTGACAGGTAGACCGAGCCCGAGCCCCCCGAGCCCAGCGAGGAGCCGCGCTGCTTCATGCTGCTCCCCAGGCCCTCATCTGGAGACAGACAGAGAGAGAAACCCTTTCACTGTCCCATAGACATCTCTCTTTACTCTCCCAACAGCTATTCACCTTAGTTCATCTCTAAATGACTGCAACCACCGACAATTAGTCTGATTATATTACGGGCTGATACATTATTCAAGCAGGAAGTAATGACTTCACTGTATAATGTAATAACCAGCCATTAATACTATCATTTGCTACTAATCTTCTCAAAACAGTACTTACATTACTGACTTATTATCAAATATCGTTTTATTACATATTTCTCAATCTCTTGGTCATTTATTCATCAGTTGGCAGAGGCTATAATCATCTCATCATGTATCACAAACATAATATAAACAGGTAAATGCATGATGAGGTATGATGTTCTTGTTTGAGACTGTGCGGCCCTGGTGAGATGAAGGAAGTGATCTCAGTGTTCTCTCCTTCAAAGTCTAAAGAAGTCAAACTGTTCTTGAAGAGCATGTCAACATATGGGAAATTAAGAATATGTTGCATTATATATATATATTTAGAACACGGCTCTCTTGAATACTCGATTCTGATTGGTCAATCAACAAGATTCACCGGTCATTATTTCTCGACAACTGACCGCTGCTCTGCCACACCTGGATTAATCTGTTGATAAGAGCCTTTTGTCAGCAAACACTACTAATTAGGCCAACCAGTTGCAGCTGTGGTGTCTTGTGTGCCAATTACAAATGAAACCGCTTTGTCGTTGAAAACGCTATTAAAAAATCTATTTGAATAATTATTTTTGTCAGATTATTGAATGATTTAGTTGTAGGCCGTGTGCTAAGCGGGATAATGTATAGTGAGCCGGTGATTACTGGAAATAATGACCTTCAGGTGAATGATTAAGCCCTCCGCTGCGCGGCGGGCTCAATCATTCACCTGTCGGTCATTATTTCGCCAGTAATCACCGGCTCACAATACATTATCCCTTACATATATATATATATATATATATATATATATATATATATATATATATATATATATATATATATATTAGGGCTGTCAGCGTTAACGCGTTAATCGCGCATTAACTCAAATTCCTTTTAACGCCACAATTTTTTTTTACCGCATGCACTTTCTTTGAAGTTTGAGCCTTGGTCCGACCCATAGTTTGGGAAATCAGGAAGCAGTAACGTTGATAGCAAGCAGAAACAAAGCTCCGTGAGCAGAAAAGGAGGAAGAAAATGGGTATATTGGCAAGTTCAGCTTCAAATTGAGAAAGATGTCCTGCATTTTGGGTGAGAGAGAGAGAGGGAGCGCGTCAGCTCTCCCCGTCTGTCTCGTCTCTCACCGTGGCAGAGAGAGTGAGAGACAGACGGAGAACGGGGGGGGGGAGGCAGAGAGGGAGAGAGAGAGGCAGAGAAAGCAAGCGAGACAGACAGACAGGCAGTGAGAGAGGGAGGGCGAGCAGACCAGAGAGAGAGACCGACGGAGAACGGGAACGCGAGAGAGAGATACCGAGAGAGAAAGCGAGAAAGAGAGAGGGGGGAGAGAGCATGCACGCAGCTTCTCCTGTCTGTGGCTCGAGAGATGTAGAGGATAGCACCAATTAACTTCACAGTGCAGCCTGAGAGATGTGTATTCCCAGTAACTAGTAGCAATAATAACAATATTACCAATGGCCAAATACTTACCCATACTAATGATAAAAGCTACCCATATTAATACAACAGTGCATCTTTGCACAAAGCTCTCAGGTTTAAGGTAGCCTACCTCGGTTTAAGGTAGATTTAGAACAGATTAAAAAAATGTGATTAATTTGCGATTAATCGCGATTAAATATTTTAATCGATTGACAGCCCTAATATATATATATATACTGTATATATTATATATATATATATATATATTTTTATTCTACAGAAAATGTCCAAAATGATGACAGTCCTTTTATTGTCTGGTGATCCAGGTATTTATGGACGAGATGTAAAAGGCAAATGAAGCCCAAACATTGCGTTATTGCACAATTCTTGCACAGTATATGTGATTCAATCACAAGCTATACAAATACTACAAATATGAGCATTGAAAAGTCCTGTCAACTGACAGACACACTGGACACAGAATGAATGGATGTTAACAGTGATGAATTCATAATTGAAATGAATGGACATTAATGTAGATCTGCTCAGAAGGGCACTGATGATGATGCATTTAACTGTGTGTGTACGCGTGCGCGCACGTGTGTGTGTGTGTGTGTGTGTGTGTGTGTATTCCTTTGGCTCAATGTCCTTCCGCCTGAGCAAATATGTAGTTTACTGGGACAGACAGAGCTAACTATAGTACCAGGCTTCAAGATATAGCCACCAAGGTTGGTACACAACATAATGTACACTGGGGCAGCATGAGATATCATTTGAATATGTCTATGCACCTTTCTGGTTTTATGCCTCTCCATTACCTTTTGAAGTAATTCAAAACTTTTAGTAAACTCGACAATTCAATTCCTCAATACTAATTGATACATAGCACACCTAGGGCTGGGGGATATGGACAATCAAATATTATATTTTTGACCAAATACTTATCGATCATAAATCGATATTGCAACAATATTGTAGGGATGACTATTGGTGCTTTCACAATATATTTTTACACAATGAGATTTTTGAGAAATAATCATCAGTAATGTGAATATAATGACTAAGTGGGTAAAGGCAAATAATAAAACAGCTCGAACAGTCTGATAAGTTCATATAATTAGCATCACTTTACTGTAATGCAGCCTTTAAAACCAGGAAAAGACAACACTTATACTATACAATATTACTATAAAAGAAACACTTATGCCATATCACAATACTACTATCCCAACATCTAAGACGATATCTAGTCTCATATCACGATATATCGATAGGTATTGCTCAGCCCTACCTTAAACTAACCATCCTATTCCCTCTGGCAGTCTAGAAATAGAGAAATATTTAATAAAACTATGACATAATAACAGGTCAGTGATGTAAGTACTGTTTTGAGATATAAATCACCATATTACAATATTCAAAATCTAAGACGATATATCTAGTCTCATATCACAATATCGATATAATATTGTATTGCCCAACCCTAAACACAGCACCACCATCATACCTGTGTCAGTGCCTAAACACACCACCACCATCATACCTGTGTCAGTGCCTAAACACACCAGCACCATCATACCTGTGTCAGTGCCTAAACACACCAGCACCATTATACCGGTGTCAGTGCCACTGCCTAAACACACCAGCACCATCATACCTGTGTCAGTGCATAAACACACCACCACCATCATACCTGTGTCAGTGCCTAAACACACCAGCACCATCATACCTGTGTCAGTGCCTAAACACACCAGCACCATCATACCTGTGTCAGTGCCTAAACACAGCACCACCATCATACCTGTGTCAGTGCCTAAACACAGCACCACCATCATACCTGTGTCAGTGCTCGACTCATTCTTCTCCACCGCCCGCCGGGGTTTCACTTCAAACATGTCCTGTCCACAGAGTGGGTGGGGCTCCCCACTCACTCACTCACTCGCACACACACGCCACCCGACAGGAAGAATGCTGCGTCATCACATCCTGTTGACCCGCCGGTGGGCGGTGCGGTGTGGCTGGCTGCACTGGACAAACACCCACACACACATACACCTTTACCTGCAACAAAGGAGACACAACAAGTGTTAGTTTGGATGCCAAAGATGTTCTTTTGCTAATGGATGCTGAGTTGAGGGTGGAAAAATTTAACCAAAACAGGAGATTGAGAACAAAACTGATATTGGTGGTAGTTGTCAATAGAGAGGCAAAGTGAACGTCACTTCCTCCTTCAGCACTGTACCAGAGATTTTCATCTGCGATTTATTTTCCCATAGACATTTCGTAAAATGTTTATAAAAAGAGTTTTACTGGTTCAAACAAACGGTTCAGCTAATGCTATAATCGGGAGAGACCATAGAACATTTCACTCGGCCCAAGATTAAAAAAAAAAAACATCGAAAAAATATTTTCTTCAAAACAGTTTTGGTCCGAGTGAAATGGTATGCGATGTCTCCTGTTTCTGAATATATTTGTACCATTTGTTTTGAACCAGTAAAACTCTTTGGTAACGCTTTAGAATACAGCCCGCAAATAAGCATGTAGTTATAGTATAACAACGGGGTACCAGGAGTGTAGTTATAGTATAACTACGGGGTATAAGGAGTGAATTAATACTTTAACTAGAGGGTAACAAGATCTGTACTTATAGTATAACTACAGGTACCAGGAGTGTAGTTATAGTATAACTACGGGGTATAAGGGATCAGTTGGGATCAGTTGCCCTGTCCTTTTTGTTGTTTATATAAATGATTTACCATGTGTGATACAATCTGATGTATACCTCTTTGCTGACGACACGAAAATATTCCGAATCATAGTTGGGGACTCAGATATAGACCATCTTCAAGCAGATCTACACAGCATGAGTAAATGGTGTGACACCTGGTTACTAAAATTGAATCAGACAAATGCAAACAGTTACATATTGGGAAATCAAGTGCAGAGGTTTCAAACTACACTGTTGGGGATCTGGGGATCCAACAAGTGGAGGAGGAGAGGGATATAGGAGTTGTAGTTGACAGCTCACTTGAATTTCAAACACATATATTGGAGAAAATAAAAAAAGCTAACTCTATGTTGGCGATCATTAAAAGAACCTTTTTGCATTTAAGTAAGGATTTATTTTTACCCCTGTATAAATCTTTGGTGAGATCTCAGCTTGAATATGCAAGTTCTGTGTGGTCTCCTTATAAAGTGAAATACATAGAAAAAATCGAGAAGGTACAGCGAAGAGCAACCAAACTGATTCCAGGGCTGGATGAGAAATCATACGAAGAGAGGTTAAGATATTTACAATTACCAACTCTAGTATACAGGAGACATAGAGGCGATATGATCGAGGTATACAAACTTGTTCATAAAATATATGATTTCACAGCCGAGCCTATTATCCATTTTTGGAACAATAAATATGTGTTAAGAGGGAATTCCCTGAAGCTATTTCCAACAAACTGTCGCTCTGAAAGGAGGAAAAACTTTTTTACAGTTCGTGCTGTAAGAGAATGGAATGAACTTCCAGACGAGGTGGTGCAGGCCCCTTCAGTTAACACGTTCAAAAACAGATTAGATAAACACTGGTTAACAAAGGATTTCTTGTATAACTATAGGGCAGGCTGTTGACCACGTATTTGGCTCTGGTACTTTGTTTTAATGTATGTTATATGTTGTTGTGTTGTTTTGTTTTTTAACTGTATATTACAACGTGACTTCTTTTTATTATTGTACTGAGTGTGAGTTTGGTGTAGAGGACTATAGTCCTGTACCAGAAACTTTCAATAAACTTCAATAAACTATAAGGAGTGAATTAATACTTTAACTAGAGGGTAACAAGATCTCCTTAAACCCCGTAGTTATACTATAACTACACTCCTTAAACCCCGTAGTTATACTATAACTACACTCCTTGTACCCCGTAGTTATACTATAACTACACTCCTTGTACCCCATAGTTATACTATAACTACACTCCTTGTACCCCGTAGTTATACTATAACTACACTCCTTAAACCCGTAGTTATACTATAACTACACTCCTTAAACCCCGTAGTTATACTATAACTACACTCCTTGTACCCCGTAGTTATACTATAACTACACTCCTTGTACCCCGTAGTTATACTATAACTACACTCCTTGTACCCTGTAGTTATACTATAACTACACTCCTTAAACCCCGTAGTTATACTATAACTACCCTCCTTAAACCCCGTAGTTATACTATAACTACACTCCTTGTACCCCGTAGTTATACTATAACTACACTCCTTAAACCCCGTAGTTATACTATAACTACACTCCTTGTACCCCCATAGTTATCCTATAACTACACTCCTTAAACCCTGTAGTTACCCTGTAAGTACAGTGTGGTACCCCGTAATTAGCCTATAAGTACAAAATTGGTCCCCTGCTTCAGAATACAGCCCGCGACCCCGTAGTTAGACTATAAGTACAGATCTTGTTACCCTCTAGTTAAAGTATTTTTTCACTCCTTAAACCCTGTAGTTATACTATAACTACACTCCTTGTACCCCGTAGTTATACTATAACTACACTCCTTAAACCCCGTAGTTATACTATAACTACAATCCTTAAACCCCGTAGTTATACTATAACTACACTCCTTAAACCCCATAGTTATACTATAACTACACTCCTTGTACCCCGTAGTTGTACTATAACTACACTCCTTAAACCCCGTAGTTACCCTGTAAGTACAGTGTGGTACCCCGTAATTAACCTATAAGTACAAAATTGGTCCCCTGCTTCATAATACAGCCCGCGACCCCGTAGTTAGACTATAAGTACAGATCTTGTTACCCTCTAGTTAAAGTATTAATTCACTCCTTATACCCCGTAGTTATAATATAATAACTACACTCCTGGTACCCGTAGTTATACTATAAGTACAGATCTTGTTGCCCTCTAGTTAAAGTATTAATTCACTCCTTATACCCTGTAGTTATACTATAACTACACTCCTGGTACCCCGTCGTTATACTATAACTACATGCTTATTTGCGGGCTGTATTCTAAAGCGTTACCAACTCTTTTTATAAGCATTTTACAAAATGTCTATGGGAAAATAAATGGCGGATGAAAATCTCTGGTACAGTGCTGAAGCAGGAAGTGACGTTCCACTTTGGCTCTCTATGGGGGGGGGGGGGGGTTAAAATTGCAATTTAATTCATACAAATGCCGTTGGTTTTCTTTCACCAGCAGTATCTGCAGTAGACCGCCAACAATCTCCCTCTCCTTCCCACTCAGTCGTTCTTTTTGACATTTAAGCCCAGAGGGTTCCTCCCACACTAGTACCCCTTGCTGGACATTTTAACCATCCATTGCCTGGCTACTTCCTGCTGGCCTGGGTTTGATTGATCTCAGCTGCCAACATTCATTCATTATTTTCATTCAACCTGTATTTAAATCTTGGGAGACACATTGAGGAATAAGGATCAGTGTTTCCCCTAGATTTGTTGCTTTTTTGCGGGAGGGGGGGATGATTGGACTGCATGAAGCAGGTGCAAATACATTTGGAAAATAACATAACTAAACATATTTTGATTCTTTCAGGGGGGTTGGGGGGTCCCGTTGGGGAGAAGGGGGTAGGGGAAACACTGAGGATGGTATTCCTCATTTACATGGTGCCGAGAATTACAACGAGCGATTCAAATCATTACTGTCTATATCTAAATAAATGTAAAATAGGATATTATAAAAAGAGACACATGTCATACATACACCATCCACAGAAGCTTGGAGGCATACATGCAAATAAACACAACACAGTACTACAAACACAATCAAAGTGGAATATAAAGAACAGGCCGGCCTATATGTCAACAGGCTATTACAAATGATGACATGAGATATAAGACCACTAAACAGACTCACGGGTATATTCGGCGTTTCAAGTTTTCACAAATTATTCCAAGCCTAAGGAGCACAGCAGCTAAAAGCAGTTTTTCAAAGTAAGTTGTTAGAAGAATGAGTAGGGCACAGGGCTCCAGATTAAGAGCTTTGAATAAGGAGGTAATCTCCAAATTAGGGATGCACCGATTGCCATTTTCTTGGCCGATTCCGATTTCCGATTTTTGAATAGTCTGACTTGCCGATACCGATTTTTGCCGATTCCGATTTTTTTTTCTAAAAACAACAATTGACAGCTTACACAAACGTTTTTGTAACTTTGTTTAAAAATTAAGATTCATAGAACAATTCTTACATCTAATGGGGATCCAAATAAACAAATAAACAATTCTTATCATTTGCATGAAGTAGGACCTTCTCACTCAAACACATCTCAAAATAAAAGTGTTCCAGGTTAGGCTACTGGACAGAGCTTTTTTGTGCAAATACAATGAATACAAAAATTAAATTAAATCCAATAGCCTATATCCCACAGCTATCATGCATTTACTTTTCCAAAAGAAAACAGGTGCAACAGAACATCAAAATGATCCATGGACAAGGAGTTTATAGACTGGCTCCAGACCAGTCCTCTTGAGTAGAGGGGAAATGAGTTTATGAGTTACAGTAACGATCTTCAGTCTGAATATCAGGCGGAGTTTACACACAGTCCGAAGTTTGGTATGCGTATTTTTATCTGCCATCCGAAAAAATATCGTCACGCACAGAAAACGTTGCACACTTGTGAGTCCGATGCATTTTTATTATTATGTCCGTCGTTCTCATGTCGTTCTATTTGCAATACGAAACAAATAGTCTCTCCTGTATCCACGTCACGTTACAACATGACTTGACAGGCTGAGGCAGCAGCGCTGATGTGGAATGGAAAAGCAGGTCGGGGAATGGTTATCATACTGGACACAATGCTCGCGTTCACCTCGCCAAGCCGGCTGTGCGCGGTGGCGGGTTGCTGGAGCACCGCTTCCCGGGGAGAGAGAGCAGAGAGAGAGGGGCCAGTGAGGTGAAGCGAGCCGCTCTGACTGGACTCCAGCCGAGTGGGACTCGGCCGCATCTCTGTCTCCACGGCTTATTTTCGACTTGCATGTGTGACAAACTGTGAGCTTTGTCTACTTCACTGACGGTGAAAAAAATCCACAACGAGGAAGGTATGCTGGCGTGTGTGGTGTGGTGGCTGGGTGCCTGTCTCGGTGCTTTGGGGTGCGCGCACGTCATGTGAAAATCGGCTCACAGAATCGGCTATTTAGAGTGACCGGAACAGATCACCGATCGAGGCCGATCACGTGAAAATCGGCCATTTCCGGTCACGTGCCGATCGATCGGTGCATCCCTACTCCAAATCTGAGCTGTAGAGATAATATATGTGCCAGACAGCGCTCGATGCTCGTCCTGCTTCACAGGTAGCGAAGGTCAGTCTGCATTTCTCTACGAAACACAATGACGCTTTCCATAAGGCGGCGCTTCCCAACATTTTCCCACTCATCATGGCCCACTCGCCAAATCTGAAAAATGTTTGCCGGCCCACATCCCACTGACCATAAACAATACGGAGGCCAAATAATGCCTTCTCAGTCAGAGCACTTTTTATTTTGACGATGAAAGCAGCTGTCCATCAGCACCACACAGAAATCAGAAACTAAAAGTGATGGGATGTCTGCAATAGTTTAATTAACAAAATAATTGATTACAAATGAAATAACTGTATCATTAAACAATGGATAAATCCATTCTAATCATAATAATAATAATAATTTATATATTTTTCCCCCACTAAGATCGTAATGTTTTGCAAATGATTTGGCGGCCCACTTGCAATACATTCGCGGTCCACCAGTGGGCCCCGGCCCACAGGTTGTGAATGACTGCCATAAGGATCACCAGTGATCAAATGACATTTCTATAGATTCCATCACCGTAGTCAAGATAGAACAGCTTCCACAATCCTCTTTCTGCAGAACACTCGGACGTACAGTAGTATGGTCTCATTCTATATCAAAGAAAAGCCAAGTTTCTGTCTCTTTCTTTTTGACAAGACTGTCAATATCATATTTAAATTACAGTTTATCATCGAGCCAAATTCAAAGTTATTTTTTGTACTCATTGACTCTCTCAGTCATGGCATCCCCGTTCACGGTGGAGATGAGGTTATTATAATCAATGTTTCTGGCTCTAGAAAAAAAAAAAACATTTTTATGGACTGAATATGGACTGAAATGGAATTAAAGCCGTTGGCTGAAGGCTTGTGCAGGATGCATGATCGACTGCATCAAAAGCAATGACGCATAAAAGTCTATTATCCGGAGCAGAGTAGACACAATGCTACTTAAAACTAGTGAAGTGGCAGTCATATGATCATATGATTATTATTAGCAAAACCAAGGATTTCTACTATTGTCTCTACCCCAGCCAGATTCTACGGTATGAATGAAGGCAGATTTTGAGGCTTTTGTGCTGTCAACCATATTGACAAAACAACACTAAGGCCATGTTCACATTACAGGCAAATCCGATTTGCTGCTAAAGTCATTAATCATCATCATTATCTTGATTGGTTTCCCAAATCTGATTTGGGAGTGTGTCCGCACTGCCACAAATCTGATTTGGGCAAGTGTTCAAGACGGATCTGTGTGTCCAGATACAATGAGCCAATATACAATGTTTCTGGTAGGGATGCACGATATATCGGCAATCATATCGGTATCGGCCGATGTTGGTAATTTTTTAACATATCGGTCATATCGGTATCGGTCAGATGTTGCAATGTTAATATCGGTTATCATTATCAGCTAAATTCTTCACATTGATATGAAATAATGCAGTAAATCTATGATTTATGGGCTTTTCCAAAGGCTTTGCAAGTAAAGAAATGCATAACTTTTTCAAATTCAGTGTTAACATGTGTTTTTCAGTATGTACAAAATGTGATGATCATAAAAATTTGGTTTTATACAGATCATATCGACATCGGTAAATATCGGTTATCGGCCATAACAGCAATGTTAATATCGGTTATCGGCATCGGCCAAAATTTTCATATCGGTGCATCCCTAGTTTCTCTGTCTGCTTTCTGCTCTTCAAGTCCCCACCCCCTGCAAAAGACACTCTCAAATCTGATTTGGGTGATCAGCGCGTCCACACTGAAGTCACATCAGTCGAAAGCAGATTGGAAACTACCTCCATATGTGGTTTGGGACAAGTGACACAAATCAGACTTGGAGCGTCCAGACTCACAAAACCAATCTGGATAGAATCATTAAAAGGTCATTAAAGTTCACAAATCGGATTTGGCCTCCTACTCTGAACATGGCCTAACAGCCTAGGAGCAAGATGCAGGCCAGCTGCTGTAACTCCACTAAGCCTAGAAGCAAGATGCAGGCCAGCTGCTGTAACTCCACTAACAGCCTAGAAGCAAGATGCAGGCCAGCTGCTGTAACTCCACTAACAGCCTAGGAGCAAGATGCAGGCCAGCTGCTGTAACTCCACTAACAGCCTAGAAGCAAGATGCAGGCCAGCTGCTGTAACTCCACTAACAGCCTAGGAGCAAGATGCAGGCCAGCTGCTGTAACTCCACTAACAGCCTAGAAGCAAGATGCAGGCCAGCTGCTGTAACTCCACTAACAGCCTAGGAGCAAGATGCAGGCCAGCTGCTGTAACTCCACTAACAGCCTAGAAGCAAGATGCAGGCCAGCTGCTGTAACTCCACTAACAGCCTAGGAGCAAGATGCAGGCCAGCTGCTGTAATTCCACTCACAGACTAGGAGCAAGATGCAGGCCAGCTGCTGTAACTCCACTAACAGCCTAGGAGCAAGATGCAGGCCAGCTGCTGTAACTCCACTAACAGCCTAGAAGCAAGATGCAGGCCAGCTGCTGTAACTCCACTAACAGCCTAGAAGCAAGATGCAGGCCAGCTGCTGTAACTCCACTAACAGCCTAGGAGCAAGATGCAGGCCAGCTGCTGTAACTCCACTAACAGCCTAGAAGCAAGATGCAGGCCAGCTGCTGTAACTCCACTAACAGCCTAGAAGCAAGATGCAGGCCAGCTGCTGTAACTCCACTAACAGCCTAGAAGCAAGATGCAGGCCAGCTGCTGTAACTCCACTAACAGCCTAGGAGCAAGATGCAGGCCAGCTGCTGTAACTCCACTAACAGCCTAGGAGCAAGATGCAGGCCAGCTGCTGTAACTCCCATGCATTTTCATTTCCATGTTGTGTGCCACATAGTGTTTTAGGCGAGGGCTGAGGGGAAAGACGGAGCCCTCCACAAAGTCCACATCCTGTTGTAACACTCTAGGGCAGTGATTCCCAACCTGTGGTCCGCGGCCCCCTGGTGGGCCGCGAAGGTATTGCAAGTGGGCCGCCAAATCTTTTCCAAAAAAGTATGATTTTTGAAAAAAAAAAAAAAAAAAAAAAAAAAAATTCAATTTTTTTTTTTTAAAGATTTTGAAAAATCATACTTGAAAAAGTATGATTTTTGTTTCTTTGATGTTATTGCTTTTGCTTGAATTGAAGTTTCATCTTTACATCATCTTTATATTGGGTTTGTGTTTATTTGTAACCCTATCGATTTAATGGGCTTTCTTCTGATATTTGGATTTTGTTTGGATCTGATATTGGATGTCAAATTGTTATGAGAATGCATTTTTCCATTGTTGAAGGATACCGTTATTTATTAATCATTTGTTAATTAGCCTGTTACAGACAGCCCCTTGCTTGTCATTTCTGACATCTGTGTGGTGCTGATGGACAGCTCCTTGAATGATTGGTGTGTGTGTGTGTGTGTGTGTGTGTGTGTGTGTGTGTGTGTCTGTGTGTGTGTGTGTGCGTGTGTGTGTGTATGTGTGTGTGTGTGTGTGGACAGCTCCTTGAAAACTGTAATACTGAAGGTGTTGCAACATGTTACAGGTGCTGTGTTAGTGACTGTGGAGCTTCCAACATGTTTCTCCTGTATTCAGTTCAGTCCTTTATGTTCAATTTTCAATAAAAAAGTGCTCTGAGAACGCATTATATGGCCTTTGTATTTATGGGGTCGGAGGTGGGCCGCGAACATTTTTGAGACATAAAAGTGGGCCCTGAGTTGGAAAAGGTTGGGAACCACTGCTCTAGGGACTTAAAGGGATGACTGGAGGAGGGAGGTGGGATGTGCCTTCTTAAAGGGATGAGCTCCCACTCGAGGAATGGGACAGAGAAACATTTGACCAGTGCAGGATATGTGCTGTTTGAGACAATGGAAGCTAGCGAGGTGGCAATCTGTGAGATTCTTGGATTTTTATTTTTGTCCAGTACTGATGTCCTTTTCCTCAGATTTGCTATTGATGCAGTTTGAGTTTCTGTAGGTGGCGCTCTTTTCTTTGTCTGTTCAGCCATGGTGGCCATCACTGCTCATATTAATGTTCTGGTCGTCATCTTCCTTTATTTATACCAAGCAGTGTTTCCCCTACCATTCTACAGGCCTGGTGGGCCCGCCAGGCCAACGGCACCCCTGCCAGGCCAGAATTTTTTTTGTCAAAATAATAATAATATGTATGTATATATATATATATATATATATATATATATATATATATATATATATATATATATATATTTACTTTTCTCCCCAGAATTTCAGTAAACCTTTATGGCATACTATTACTACTGGTGTTGACAGTGTTGACAGTAATAGAAGATGCCAAATCATTCAAAACAATAAGCAATTTGCTTTTAGGAGCATTGTGCCAGCGTGCAGCACTGTTCCAAAACGTGTCAACGTGTGTCGTTGCCTGGGAAACGCACATCCCATAATACAACTGTTCGCATCGCATCCCATAATAGTATGATGATACTTGGGATGCCATTGCGAACATAGATGCAAACTTGTTAGCTAAAAGTTTAGCGTCTCCAGCAAGGGTCCCCACCGTTGCGGTCGGAGTACGTTTCGAAATCCCTCCAGGCCTGACAATTTTTCTAGGGGAAACACTGCCAAGGATTTATTTTTACACGGGGGAAGAGCTACCCAACACCGGATGTTTAGAACATCAAATGAACTGGGTATAGATTGGAATTGAATATGTATCGTGTTATATCAATAATCAATAAGGAGTAGTAAAACAGACAGTGGATTGTTACTGTTAATACAGAGATGCTTTTGACAAACCTTGCCCATGTTGTGCCCTATACCTACCCTCCACATCCTTTACTACGCATCATGTACAACTCCAAATGCCACCTGTTTTGTTTACCTTGCCACTTGTCACATGTGTCTGTGTGTGTGTGTGTGTGTGTGTGTGTGTGTGTGTGTAAGCATGTCTGTGGAAGGAGAGAATCCCAGAGCAACATTCAGCCTCCCCAATAAGCTCCCCACACATGATCTGTGGTAAAACAGCTCTGCACCCACTGTACAGTTGTTTTCCTATGGGGTGAGCAGCAGTGCCTCCCAATTATGTGCAGCGCCGCTACCCTTGGTAGCCACCTTATGCTCCGCTCAAGGTTCAAATTGTTTAAACTTTGACCTAGGTACCGCTGACCTTTCTCTGATCTACCTCGCGGTGAGAGAAGAGAAGATCACTTATGTGAAGGCAGCTTTACATGATCGTGATGCTGAAACTGTTTGCTTCATAAAGCAGATTAGGGAGAATCACTGTGAAAAAAGAGATTTTACCACAGCCGTGCATATTATGGACGTATTTGCATTAAGCCTTTGAGAGTGAGCAGAGAGAAAAAAAACTCTTCTATGCAATTTGCAAAAACCTTGTATACATGTGTTATTTTAACACCGATTGACATCAGAAATTGGTAAGCAACAAAAACATATTTTCCCACCCAATTTGAAATCATGCCAGGCTTGATCATGCCTGTATGCTTATGTTATGAGTTATCATCATCCCATGAGTTTTTGAGGTTTGACAAGTGCTGGTTTATGATATTGCCTAGCCTTCTACTCTGGGGAGTTCAAATCATGAATATTGGTACTTTCAATTAGCTAGCAGATGGGTATTTATTACCAGGCTTGATGAGGATTGTTGACAAGTCAAAGTTCGCCTAGATTCCCGACAGTCGGTACTACTACTGGCCTGACTCTCATGATATGGCAGCCGGGTGATGCGTCTATCTCTGTCTCGTCACAATATCTTAGATCTGACAAACTAGCATGTGACAGTGTGGCTCAAAAGAAAAGGGATACAAAAAGCAGCACGTCACTGGATCAGAGGCTCCTCCAGTGACTGCACAACCCCCATAACCTCTAACTGGAACATTAACAGACATTCTCAGCGCAGCCTGGCCAAAGGAAGCCATACATTTATCCAGCATGATTAACGGCATTATGGCAACATGAAATACTTAGCTCGCTGAGTGAGTGGTATAGCTTACATTAAACCCTAACCCCCGATATGTGTTGTTCTCTTGTATGAAAAGGTCAAGCCACCTCAGTACATAAATCTGAGAGCTGTACTATACTGGCAAAACATTACTTTTTACAAGTCTTCAGGAACTAGACCTAGTTATTCAGATTAAATTCTAACTATAGACCTTTACGAGACATTCACTTTTGCAGATAAACAAAGTGTTGACCTGAGAGATTTGTGAATGGTCTGGGGTTTGGCCTCACACACACTGGGGCTAGGCAACCCCATGTCAGCCAGAGAGGGAGAGAGGAGAGGACAGGTACGGAGACTGACAATGCAACCTTTCCCTTAAAATCAAGGACCCAAATGTAGGTCGAGGTTAATTACTGTACAACACTGATTTTTGTTTATAATGCGAACCAACCTAGCACGCTTTACAGAAGAAGCTAGACAGGCTTGAATGTGTGAACATTTCTCAACTGTTGTGTTAGTGTACAATGATGAACTTCAGTTTCTATTCTTTCTTGCACAAAATACATACAGTAAATTCCAGTAAGCACTTTCATTTCAATGACCATGTCATGTCTATTTTCTATAACTTTCAATGCCTTGATTCGCCCCCTCACATTCACAACTTGAAGGATTTCAAGGGCATGTGGAAACCCTAGCCTTTCGTTGCCAAATACACACATTGCGTCATCTATCACACTAGCAAAGTGTATTAGCTGTACAAGGTTATAACATTAACGACGTTACCTTGGTCGTTAACAAAGCATACTAACCAAACAACAGTTAACTTAATCATTTCGCCGCTATAGCTAACAACATGACAAGTGACAGTCAGTGACAGATACCGTAACACAAACGTAGCTAGCGTTAAGGTTAAGAAAATGTTAGTCTCGCCAATTAAGGCGGGGTAGATGGGGGTTTGCCCTAAACAAACTCTGCTTGAGATTGATCTTTGGTATTGTTGTGAAATAACGCTGAACATGTTTTGGATGCTGGGCGAGGATGACAGCTTCACTAGTATTACAGCAGTGGCTAACGACGTTAGCTTCCACTAACAGCTCAATTAACGTAGCAACATCTGTGATTTCAGTCCACAAGCCTAAATCCTAAATCTCAGACATTAACGTTAACAGCAGATGATTCCGTAGCATGAACGAAGCTTACCCGTTGGCAATATTATTCAACACCATGGGCAATTCCAATTGTAACGTTGCATGTGGTCCCTGTCAATCCATTCCCTTCATAAAATCTCAACAATGGACGGATAGGATCTTCTTCTTCTTCTTCTTCTATTGAGTTTTATGGCGGTTGCCAAACAGATTTGGTGCATTACCGCCACCTATTGAATTTTGTATTCCTCAATCTTAGTGCAACTAATTACAATGATCTTCATGTGTCCACCCAACAATGTGCTCCCATTCATAGCAATGCCCATTCTATGACCCAGACACACTTGTCCGAGTCTGTGCAAATTCATCCCTCAAAGTATTCTCAATCTCCTCTCCAGAAATGTCCATAATATTCAGGAACCACCACCATCTTTATTTTTTCCATTTCCCCTTGTACCTGAAGACCTCTGTCCCATCAGCAACAGCTCCGTCATGAACCACTAATATAACACTTCCGTTTGCGCAAGCTAGCGAATGTATGAATTCCGGTTTGGACGTTCAGCCTTCAGAGTAAAAGCGGCGTAATTCATGTTTTTAAAAGGCATAGAAAAATGGTTAGTTCGCAGATTAAAACAATAAACAAAGTATATGTAACAGACTGTTCTGTATCTGTTCATGTGTTTAGTGAGTGAACACACTGTCCACTTCCTCTTCCGGACTTCACAATAAGAGTACACATGAACAGATAGCCTACAGAACAGTCTGTTACATATATAAAGTATATAAAGTATGTAGCCTATATCATGTGCATATATCGTTTGTGCTGCCACTTTCGACATAGGTCGGCTGGGTGTACAGTGTCCAATATTTTTACAAAAATGTCAATATGAGCAGTGGCGCTGGAAGGACTGTTAGGTAGGCGGTGCTGTGAGGAATGGACTCTCGGTGCTGCCCGCAAGGGCAGCGCCAAAGAAAATTTGACGTTTTTTGGACTAGAAGAATATTTAATTTTAAATTAACATAAGGATTATACTGTTGTGATGTCATTATTCAGTATCTTCTCCTTTTCTCACTCACTTTCATGTAAGCACCTGCTTAGTCGTTTTACACTACAACAGACAGCAACACAGGCATAAACACTGAACTTATTATTATTATGATGGAAAACCAGATTATGATGAAAATCAAACACTTTTGAAGAGAGAGTGTATGAAATAAGATTAGAGCTGGGAAGCACAAACTGTTTTTTAATGCGTTTTGTTGCTGTTATAAACACAAGACAGCCAAATCCAACAATTTCAAAAATCCCATCTCTTGCGACCAGCATGGCCGTAACTAGCTATGAGCACGGGGAGGTCCTCCCCTAATATTTCAGAGATTTTTATTTTTTTATTTTTATTTTTTTATTTAGCCTTTATTTAACCAGGTTTGTCCCATTGAGATCAAAGATCTCTTTTACAAGAGAGACCTGGCCAAGAAACAGCAGCAACACAAAGTTACAACAAACAAACACATAAACACATACAATTGAAAAACATTAAAATGATCAAATAAAACATTTGCATACAGACAGTCTGTTCTCAAGAGATTTTACCATAGCCTTAAAACCATTTAAGGTTACTAAGCTATTAAGTTTAAGATCAGACTGCAGACTGTTCCATGCGGTGGGTGCAGAGAACCTAAAAGCTTTCTTCCCCAATTCAGTTCGGACTTTGGGAACAGAAAATTGTAGAGTGTCCTGAGAACGAAGATTGTAAAAAAATAAAACAATCTGCATGGAAAAGCATGAAAAACACGGGATCGCTTTTATTTTGAAACGAAAGGCAGGTCAGGCAGGAAGTCATCTGACGCCGCGTCCGCGGTAACTTCATTCCGAGAGAGCAGCAGCATGGTGGTGAGTGATGACTGTCTGTCTGCCTGGCGAGATAATTGAAGGTGAGCGAGCTGCGAGACAGTGAGCGAGTGAACGACAGACAGTGAGTGACACTGACAGATTTTTTAGCAACAACCAAGAAAGTAAGTGTCTAGTCTGTCTCTTAAGTAATGTTACCTGTGTGACACGTTGGGATGCTACTGGCTAATCATGCATGATGCCAATTGCCAAGCTCCCGAAGTCAGGTATGCAGGTGGCTATATGCATGGTTTCAGTTTCATGACCCAATAAGTAACAAAAAGAGGTGGTGTAAAGTTAAAAACAACATAATATATTTTATTTTATTTTTCAATCGTTCCTATCAGGAATAAATAAATGTCCCTCTGTATGTTTTTTTATTATCGATGATGACTTTGTGTGTTGTGTACGGCTTGGGTTGTGTACCTGTGTTTGTAGGTGTCATTTTGATATGAATTTGGCTAAAACAGTTTGTGTTTGTTAGTTACAATTATGTTGACAGGAGAGCTGAGCAGGTGGTGACATGAAAGAGAATATACTGAATAATGACATCACAACAGTATAATCCTAATGTTGATTTAAAATGATATATTACTCTAAATATGGCTAAAAAAGGGGGGAAAAAACCCTCAAAATTTTTTCGGCGAATCCGCCTCCCCTTGCTGGACTCCCCCTATTTCGGAACCCTGGTTACGGCCCTGGCCACCAGGGGGTGCTGTAGCACCCTCCTTCCAGCCCCCTTGAATATGAGTGACCTCTGGGTGGGTTTGACGGCCTGCCATGTTTGTTTTACTCCTCCCGAGGTTAGATGACAGTGTGATGTGATAGAGGAGGTCTTCCTGAGCATGTGCATATATCGTTTTGCTGCCACTTTCGACACAGGGGTGTACAATGTCCAATATTTGTACAAAAATGTCAATATGAGTGACCTCTGGGGGGGTTTGACGGCCTGCCATGTTTTTTTTTTACTCCTCCCGAGGTTAGCTGAGAGTGTGATGTGATAGAGGAGGTCTACCCGAGCTCGTGCATATATCGTTTGTGCTGCCACTTTCAACACAATCCTGTCCAGTGTCCAATTTGTAAATGCTATGCACTCCAGTGAACAGCTTTTATCTATTAAGATACTGAGAAGAATGTTCTCAATGTTATTGAAACAGTTATTGTCATACAGAAACATAATTTGTATTGTATAGCTTCATTTAAATGCTTAGTTTATTAGTTTAATGTGGAAAATAATCATTTTTCAATCGCCTCTGTCTGCTCTATTGTGCAGAATCGTTCTTTTACTTTGAAAAACCTCACCGGAACTTCTTATATTCGCTAATAGCCATAACAGAGCTCTATATTCGCTGACAGCACACAGGCGTTGAATCCGTACTCTACACCAGCCGTAAATTCGTGGTTGGAAGCTTGCTGACGTCGACGGTGGGTCTGACCAGAGCAATCTAGTAAGAGAGTGGCGTCAGCGGAGGTCCAAAATGTCGCGACTCTTCTATATACATCACTCTGGGTCTGACTACGTGAGACTACCAGGGAGCTAACACGTTAGCCCGTATGCTAGCTCGTCTGTTTAACCGGTTAACAGCGGTGTCAGGGTCTCTCTTCTGTCTTCTTGTTATTCTCAGGTCAGTGTCTGTCTGTCTGTCTGTCTGTCTGCCTGCCTGCCTGCTTGCCTGCCTGCCTGCATGTCGTACCATTTTAGCAATGGGTTTACATTTAAATTACTTGGAATGTTTATATAAATGGTTTATCATTTTGTAAATACATTGTAATCCCCATTACCCCAATCTTTCAACGTACCCCCTGCAAGCTGCTCAAGTACCCCTAGGGTACGTACGACGTGTAGCCTACCCCCCTGGTTGAGAAAAGTGCTGAGAGTGAAAATGATACTCAAGACAAGTAAAAGTACAGCTGTTACTTTATAATATATTTACTCAAGTAGAAGAAAAAAATACCCATACTCAAATAATTACTTGAGTAAGCATAAAAAGTATCTTGTAAAAAACTACTCAAGTAGCAGAAAGGCT
The DNA here is from genome assembly GCF_964638095.1 of Poromitra crassiceps. NCBI lineage: Eukaryota > Metazoa > Chordata > Actinopteri > Beryciformes > Melamphaidae > Poromitra > Poromitra crassiceps. Next base: position 56,175,448 of record NC_139625.1, on the reverse strand, counting down.
TGGGAAGTAACTGATTACATGTAATCCGGTTACTGTAATCAGGATACAAAAAGTAACCGTAATCCCTTACAGTTACAGAAAAAAAGATGTAGGCTAATGAAGATTACAGTTACATTCAGTAAAAAAATTGATTAAAGGCAAGGATTACAATTGTGCCATCGGCTCATACTACCACACATTTGCTCGAGTAAAATCATTGATGACATCACAATTGGCTCAAGTGACATCACGGATGACATCACAATCGTGACATCACAATTGTGACACACCACGCACTTAGCCAATTTTAATATTTTATTTATTGTACATTGTGTATTTATCCAAGTGGCTGTGCACTGTAAATATTGACTCTTCTCGTCGGTTCTGGCCGGAGCTGGATAATATTGGGACTATCAGCACTTTAACTGTTAAGGGTGGTGTCCTGTTTCCATACTTATTCTGCCTGTACACCAACAGCTGCACCTCCAGTCACCAGTCCGTCAAGCTCCTGAAGTTCGGGGAAAGAACCACTCTCATAGGGCTCATCTCAGATGGAGACAAGTCTGCGTACAAGCAGAAGAAGGTCGACCATCTGGTGACTTGAGCCATTTCTAAACATTCAGTGAATTCCTGAACATTCCCAGACGCTACCCGGTCAGCCTGCATGTTTAGCAACAATGATCCTGTATATGCGCACTCCCGCGAGCTTGGAACTTTTCTACCCCAGCCCCTAGTACAAGATCCGCGTCCCTGGCAGAGCGGCTGTAGTTTAGCAGCTCCCAGCACATTTTCCGGAACATGCTGTGAGCGGGCGGGTGGTTAAATAGCACATACAAACCATTAATGTTCCCGTGCATTTTTTTAAAATTATAATAATTTCATGAATGGACTTGTTTACGTGGCTGGATTATTTGGAAGAGAGACAAATTGGTGAGTAAACAAGTAAAAGTTGAATCGTTTCTTTTCCTCCATCTGCCAGTTTGAAAATGCAACATGGAGATGATAGCCTACATAGGCTATTGGGTGATAAGTGCCTACTATTAACGTTCATGTATATATGAATTAATCGTTCGGCATATCAATGAATTAAACTGCAAACTCATGATCAGCGAGAGAGGACAGCCAAGTGGCAGAGATGAGAGAAGCCAGAACACACTCCCCTCTCCACGGACAGGGGCGGCTGATTGAGGCGCTCTTTAAAGTGGAAATTAGTTTACCAGAAACACATTTTTGTTCTGAGTTTTTAAAATTAATTTCTGCTTTTTTTGTTTACACTTAATCCGACATCATGTTAGTTCAATCATTTGTTTGAAAATTGTGAATAATATATATTTTTTCTGCCGGTGTTGGAGAGAGACAAGCCGCGCCTGGCGCTCAGACTCCTCTCCACTGTCGTGAGTTTATTCCCCAATGCCCACACACGTTTTAAGCTGCAGTGTTTTCTCATCAGACAATGTAGAGGAAATATTGGCTCATATTTGTGTCCGCAAATGAATGCAATAACGAATGGTCTGCGTCCCAAGCTTGAACAGAATGACATGCCTGTTGAATGCCGTACGTAATATAGGCATATTCCCGCTGCAAAGTCGACCTCTTAATGAGAGCATTGGAATAAAGATCACCTATAGAGCTATAAAGAGTAGACTACTAGAGGAATAAATGCACTCGAAACATTTATTTAGATCCAGTGCAGAGAATTTGTAGCCTATATTCTGTTCAATTCTGCGCTGTCTCTCTGCCTGCCTCTCTGTGCAGCAGGCAGCAGCACTGTTCAACACACGTAGCCCCATCCCCGCCACTCTACTCAGCCAAAATACGGAACATTTCCCCTGTATAGATCCCTCATGTCTAGAAGGATAAAACCGGTAAATACCCTGCCCCGATTTACCGGGCATAGTCCAGACTTCATGTTTAGAAATGGCTTAGGTGTCACCAGATGGTCCTCTCAGTGGGGGCCATGGTGCAGTTGTCAGACATACAAATCTAGAAATAAGATGCTTGGAGTTGAGGAGGGCTTAACAAAACTTTTTATCTTCTGAATATTGATATGACAGCTACGCTGCATATTACACTAAGACAAATTCCTTTACATATTGTGGCAATAAAAGTGATTCTGATTCATATAACCTGTAAGCCTAATTAGACCCTTTTCACAGCAGACATTTTGCGTCTCAAAAGCAGGGTAAACACAGGTGTTTCCAATAACATTAATGAGGGCCCCGGCACTGGAACAACTAATGCCTACCCCACACTACAGGATAATTTGCAAGATTATGGCCAAGATTCCCCCCTCCCGATTTTCTCAGGGGTGCTCCCGATTTGAGCCGCGTCAGGCAGATAATCTTCCCAAATGATCCTGTAGTGTGTGGGGTTCAAAGATTCACAATCGGGAAGACTGCCTCTTCCCGATTGTGAATCAGGCATATCTAACATGTTAGATATTTACAACCCGACAGGCGATTGCATCTTGAGCAGAGAGCCAGTAGTAGCTGCGTTTCCATTACAGTTTTTCGCAAAATAATCTGGTCCGCGTCCGCTCGCAGCCCCGCACAGAAACAAAGAACGAGGAAATTGTCATCGAGGTGAAATACCCGTGCGTCTTTGAACGGGACGGAAAACTAATGCTATACTGCAAAGCATGTAGCCTACAACAAGCGCTTAGGTCTCATATGCTTCCCGCATCGGCGAGTGTCCGCACGGAAAAGTGAGTCAAATCAGCAGACGCCCCCTCCACAAGGCACCTGTGCAGACGGTTTTCCCGTGCACAGTAGGTCTACACCCCGAATGAACGCGGCTGGGCGGACAAAGTGGAGTTTTCAAGACTTCCGCGAGCAGAAACCCACACAGTGTATAAAAGCTCCACACGTTTCCTCGTCAAGATTCAGTGTCTCTCATTTCCGTGCGACACCCCAAACTTCAAGCATAATTCCAGCATAATGCTATACTGCAAAGCATGTAGCCTACAACCAGTGTTGCCAGATGGCAAATGTTGAATTATCGTACCAGAGGGTCAAAATTATCATTTTTGGAGTGAAATTATCGTACGCCCCCTCCCCAGCGCGGCACGCCTTCGGCACGCCTATGTCAGGGGGGCTGGCTGATCACAGGCTAGCTAGACTCTCATAGACGTAGGATTCGACTGTGTCACAAAATGATGAAATTATCGTACATTTGGGGGATTTTATTATTATTATTATCATTATTACTACTACTACACCCGGTGCGCACACTGAATAGACATTTTAAAAGTTAACGTCGAGCCCTGCTTCCAAGGTGAATCTTCGGCATAATCTTCTAGTGTGTGGGGTTGCGTTTGAACAGACGCGATTGTGTGTGTGTCCCAAGATTGAAATGTTAAAAAAATCGGCTCTCTCTGTCCTGTAGTGTGTGGGCTCTCAAGATTTTTATAATCTTCAAGGATTTGAAAATCCTGTAGTGTGGGGTAGGCATAAATGGAATGGAAGTTGGAAACCACCGTTAATGTTATTGTGGTTACCCTGCCTTGAGAGACAAAATGGCTGGAGTGAAAATGGACAGTAGGCAACAGAAATATCTGTCCTTTCATTGTCCCAAACCAAAATGTTTAAATACAATTTTGCTGACCTACAGGGTGGAACTAGTCACTGGTCGGGGACAACATGGACACTGTTTGTTTGATTACATCTCTGACCTCATTGTGACCCCACTGTGACCTCATTGTGACCCCACTGTGACCTCACTGTGACCCTGTTGTGACCTCCCTGTGATCTCTGCCCTCTGGTCTGCAGCAGCTAATCAGATTGGAGGATGATCCAGTTTGTGTTGATGGTGAACAGACAGGGTCAGACCCGGCTCTCCAGGTTCTACCAGCCGGTGCCGCTCAGCAGGAGGTCCCAGCTAGAGGCCGAGGTGGTGAGACAGGCTCTGAGCAGAAGGAGAGACCAGGTACCTGTCTGTCTGTCCGTCTGTCTCTCTGGCTACATTTTCACTAAGGTGCAGAATGAACTCTGTCAATACACAGGTTTAAACGTCTTCTCCTTCCTACAGCTCCCCTGAAAACCAGCTACATCAGTGGTTCCCAACCAGCGGGTGCCGCGCCACAAAGCATTTGCTGCCGGGCCGCGAGAAAATTATATAAGTCGGCAGGGAGAAAGAGAGAGACACACACACACACACACACACACACACACACACACACACACACACACACACACACACACACACACACACACACACACACACACACACACACACACAGAGAGCCAGTGTGAAATCAAAAGTAAAAAGACAAGAGCGCAAGCAGTGTTTCCCACAGGATTTTGAGTATTTGTGGTGGGGGACCGCAGACCCCCTAGGGGGGTGTGGGGGCATGCCCCCCGCGAGATTTTTTTAAACATTTTAAAGTAAAATGCATGAATTTGGTGTACTTTGAGAAAGCTTAAGAGCAAAATTAAAAGGCTAGATCTATGAAGAACATGTCATCATTACTGTGCTGTGGGTTTACAATGACAAACTAAATTTCTCCCTATAGGTCAGGGATACTCAACTTGCTTTGCCACTTTCGTGAAATGATAGAAGGCAAGGGGCCAGTTAATAAACAAACAATATACATTTTTCTGTAGCGGATTGTAGGTTTTTGGGGTGTCAGCCGGAGTTTAGGCTGACAGTGTTGTGCACACCGGATAGTTAGGTTAAGTTAGTTAGGTTAAGTACATACATAAGTGCCTGGGTAGCGAGCAGATGGCGGTATTTGACAATTTAGCAGCTAAATCATAGATTATTGAAAGATATTCCATATTCCAGACTGAAATGCTATAACAGAAGTATTGGCCAGAATGACATGAACATTTATTGGACACTTATTCAGCGGATATCTTGCATGTTGCGTTCAGGTGCACTGTAATTTTTTTTTTTTTTTTCTTCTTTTTGGTCAACATCTTATTGTGGCGGCCCGCCACAAATTCCTTTATGTATGGGAAACACTGGCGCAAGCGAGGAATCAGGATCATTGTGCTTTTTTCCAGCACGCATTAAAAACTCCACACTGGATCGGTTCATTTGCACATCGGGCACAATCAGTGTTGTAGTTAAGTCAAGTCACTATATCTCAAGTCTGAGTCGAGTCCGAGTCCCCAGTGTTCCAAGTCTGAGTTACCAAAGAAGAGTCTGAGTCAAGTCCCCATTGCCCGAGTCCAAGTCATCAAAGTTGAGTCTACTACAGGCTTGGAATTTCGCCATTTTAGGCAAGGCCAATTGGCTTTCGGTGTCACACATTTTTTTGCCGCTCAAAGGCCATGAGTGAAATAAAGGGATTTGGAACCTCCAAATAATTTGATTTTCCAATAAGAAAAACAGAAAAATAAAAAAAAGAATGACATGAAACACGTAAATTATTCACCTTTTTAACAAACATTTGAAGTTGTCATATGTCTCCCTAATGTTATACTGATTGATGATGGCATTGGCTGGCCAGCCTATTTAGTTGTCTAAACCTATACAGTCTGCCTAAGCAGAGAGGGAGAGAGACGAGCAGGCAGTGGTGTGCGCACACACACACACACACAAATAGTTACATGCATAACATATTTTTTCTGCCAGCCTGCATGGTGTCTAACCAGTGGAGTAATATGTTTCCATATTGTTGTACAGTATGGAAACATACTGTAGAACAATAGGAATAATGCACATCAGATCATAAATCAGACCATTAGTGGTGCCTGAATTATTACTGCAATTATCATTTTATAGAAATGACTGACTTATTCTAGAAATAGGCTATAGCAATGACTGAGAAATGTTACAGTGTCTGCAGGAATGAAGAGACGGTAGGTCTGAATCCAATGGGATTTATTCCACACACACCAACTATTTACATTACATGTATCCTGTGGCTACATGACATGTCAACAACTTGCTACAACTGGACAGAGGTAACCCGGAAACTACGGCAACACTCTAGGTTCGCAAGACCCACGAACTCCACCCCTTAAAGGGCCCGCGGCAACAAGGTGAATGTTAAATACCAAATAAAGTAAATGCCTCTCTGTCTGTGGTGTGGTACCGCCACACATGCCCCCCCAGAATTCACCTTAACCCAAACAAACTAACGGATAATGCGACCGCAATGGCTCCACTTAAAAGAAACAGTCCCAGAGTCCTGAACAGGGGCCCCCTGGTAGAGCCCTGCATTCTGGCCCGAACCCGAGGCCCGGCCCGACCCTAGGGCTGATTTTCACATCACTAGCTAGGGCCGGGTCGGGGCCGAGGCCTGCCTGTTTTGCTGTTTAATGATTGAACTGACACATTGTGGTGTTCGGTGTTTTCATGCACTTTTTTTGTATAGTGCTGATTTAAATAGGACTTTCCAGGTGGTTCAAGGACATTCCAGGTCGGCCACTTCGCGGCCTCGCCCGTCCTGTAGCTCGCTGAGCTGACCCTGCAGCTCGCCAAGCTGGCCCTGCAGCTCGCACTCGCAGCTCGGCCGCTGCGCGGCCTTGCCCGCAACTCCTCTGCTGTGTGGCCAATGAGACCAGCATCACTGATGATGTCATAGTGGGATTTATGACATCACGGATGTCACAGTGGGACAGAGAAACAGAGCCCGAGCTCCCTCATCAGTCGTGGGTTTCTTGGCTGGAGGAGCTTTAGCACCTTCTCTGGCCCATGGAGCTCGCTTTTTCTCAGCAGTAGTCAGCCCTTTTCTCAGGAGCTAATGATCCTCTTCAGTGATGTCACTCGCTGGGATTTATGACATCAGTCATCAGTGGGATTTATGACATCACTGGTTACATCAGTGGGATTTATGACATCCCTGATGACATCACTGATGATGTCACAGTGGGATTTATGACATCACGGATGATGTCAGTCAGACAATCACAGTGGGACAGACAGAGCCCGAGCTCCCATTTATGGTGGGGATAGATAGATAAGGTTACTACAGACACAATGCCAAAAGACTTCAGTAGCAAAATGGCAAAAGGGGAGTACAGATTAAATTATAAACAGCAGCAAACTATTGAAAACATGATTCTTCATGTGAATTTACTGAATGTCCATTAATTGGGAATGTGATTCACGCTGCACGGAGTTGCCTGCCTGTCTGTTTGATTGCCTGTCTGACTTCCTGTCTGTCTATGCAGTGTTCCTTTGTGGAGTATCAGGACTTCCGTCTGGTGTACAGACAGTATGCGGCGCTCTACATCGTGGTCGGCATCTCCGAGGATGAGGTAAGTCTCCTCCTGATCTCATCAGCTCACAGCTTCCATTCATACTGAAGCAATGTGACAGTGAGACAGGCTGTAGACATTCAGTGAGACAGGCTGTAGACATTCAGTGAGACAGGCTGTAGACAGTGAGACAGGCTGTACAGTAACAATGTTGTTGTTGTTTCTGGCAGAACGAGCCTAAGCAGTGAGACAGACTGTCAAGTAACAGAATTGTTGTTGTCATTGTCTCTGGCAGAACGAGCTGTCCATCTACGAGCTGGTTCATAACTTTGTGGAGGTTCTGGATAAATACTTCAGCCGGGTGGTGAGTCCAAACTCTGTCTGCCTGTCTACTGTCCACTGCCTGCCTGTCTGTCCACTGTCTCTCTGTCTATCACTCTGTCTGTCTGACCAATGTCTGTCTGTCTATCTAAGTTGTTTTCTAACCACAACAGTTTGTTTTCTGTCTCCCAACAGAGTGAACTGGATGTATCCTTTACTCAACATCAGACTGCCAACTCATGCAAATACAAATGTCAATACTGTCTGTTTTTACTGTGGGAGAGTACTGCTGGTGTCGGTTGTGGCTGCCGCTTCTCCATCTGTCTCTCCCTGTTCTACAACGTTACTTTATTCTTTATTCGCTTTTTGTTTTACTTCATGGTACACCCTGGTCTCCATACTTGTTTCCCCCTCCGCCCAGTTTTGCTGGGATACCGGGCAACATATCCAATACAAAATGAATGGGCAGCAGTGACAGCAGGTGTCTGCCTACATGAGAAAAAAATTGCTGCAGTCACAGATGTTTCCTTGTCCTTGACACACTCTCAGATCATGTTCAACTTGGACAGAGTTCACATCATCCTGGACGAGATGATCCAGAATGGCCATGTAGTGGAAACCAACAAGAGCCGCATCCTGGCTCCTCTCACCGCACTTGACAAGATGGCAGACAGCTGAGGCTCTGCCCTTCACTACGCTCGACAAGATGGCCGACAGCTGAGGCTCCGCCCCTCACCACACTCGACAAGATGGCAGACAGCTGAGGCTCCGCCCCTCACCGCACTCAACAAGATGCCCAACAGCTGAGGCTTCCATTTCCGCACTCGACAAGATGGCTGACAGCTGAAACGCCGCTCCTCACCACGTTATTATGGATCCCACTGCAGTTGTGGGCAGAACACGCCCTACGCAGCACTCAAGCGCCAGAATTGGGCAGGCAGGCCCCCATGCAGACTGTTCTGAGTAGCGCACCAGGTATTTTCATCTCGCCTCAATCTGATAGCCTAGGCAAGGCGGTGGTGGAACTGTCGTGACATATAACGTTAAGTTACCTGTTATTTTCATTACACATTATTGTCTAAAACATGTTTATCCTCAGATAATTTGACTTGAGTGCAAGACTCAAGAGCTCCCCACGTTCTGAATAGCAGGCATTATCTGCTCAAGTTGCCTATGCAGATGCAGATATCTGAAATGGAATAACATCACTATGAATAGGTTGATATGGTCTAAAATATATGATGTGTGAGCCTTCTCCTTTGAGAGAGCGCATGCATGGTGACGTAAGGTTAGTGTGAGCCTGAGCTGTCAAAATGTGACTGGGGGGTATATTGGCTTGCTCCAGGCGCATGAATGTTGTGTAGGCGGGCGCAGGGCGTGTTCTGCCCACAACTGCAGTGGGATCATAATAACACCACACTCGACAAGATGGCAGACAGCTGAGGCTCCGCCCCTGAAGTGATCCCCACCCCCCAGGATGGTACTGGGATGACCTGCCCCACTTTCTTTGATGGACCATTTTGATGGTCTTGGCTTGGTCTCCGACAAAGAGGACTGCATTTTATTTGGAGACCAGTCAAGACCACATGCAGTAACATCATGACCTGCTGGGGCATCATCTGGTTTAGTTATTTCTTACTGGTTGGATGTAATGCAGGACAGGAAGGATTCTGCTGCCTTTATCACAGCAGAGAGACCATATTTCTCCCAAACTAGCTTCTCTGCACTGGCTTCCTGTAAAATCCACAATATAATTTAAAATCCTTCTCCTCACCTATAAGGCACATAATGGTCAGGCACATTCTATCTTAAGGAACTCATATTGCCTTATTACCACCCTACTAGAGCACAAAGGTTCACTGAAACACACCAGGCTGAGTCACATGACCACCTCTCGATACAGGCTGAGTCACATGACCTCTTGATACTAAACTAGAATGATCGCACCCTGGATATATGCCTCCGGCAACAGGTGAGCAGTCGACATGCATGTCTGTCCAGGCTTGTGAAGAAATTTGTGAAGAAATGTGAAGAAATTTCGTCAAGGTGTTACTGAGATATGGCGTTACCGAGCTTGAAAATGGCGTTCGGGAGGTCACAGTGACCTTACTTAACCTTTGACCACCAAAATGTAATCAGTTCATCCTTGAGTCCAAGTGGACGTTTGAGGCAAATTAAATGAAATTCCGTCAAGGCGTTCCTGAGATATCACGTTAACAAGCTTGAAAATGGCATTCGAGAGCTCACAGTGACCTTGACCTTTGATCACCAAAATGTAATCAGTTCATCCTTGCGTCCAAGTCGGCGTTCAAGTCAAATTGGACGAAATTTCATCAAGCCGTACCGGAGATATCGCATTAACTAACTTAGGAATGGCGTTCGTGAGGTCACAGTGACCTTGAACTTTGACCACCAAAATGGAATCAGTTCATCCTTGAGTCCAAGTCGACGTTTGAGGCAAATTTGATGAAATCCTGTCAAGGCGTTCCTCAGATATCGGGTTAACGAACATTGTACGGACGGACAACCCAAATCCATAATGGCCCCGGCCTGGCTATCGCCGGTGGAGGCATAAATACTAAAGTGGAACAAATACATGTGATGGATCCAGTCAGTCCCTCCAGGAAATTGCATTGTTGCGATCGCAATAATAAATGCAAATTCAACCAATCTGCAATATTTGTGGGGGCTTGCAATTTTTCTAAATTCCTGTGATTTCTCCGCAAAAACTGCAAAACAGGTTCCTCAAATTCCAATTGTTCCTAGTTCCCGCAGTTTTACAGAAAACAAAAACAAAAAAATCGCATAAAATCTCACAAATCGTATCACAATTTTTGAGAAAAGTTGCTGCAAAGCATTTTGATCGCAACAATCACAAAACTTAGGAATGGCGTTCGTGAGGTCACAGTGACCTTGAACTTTGACCACCAAAATGGAATCAGTTCATCCTTGAGTCCAAGTCGACGTTCGAGGCAAATTTGATGAAATCCTGTCAAGACGTTCCTCAGATATCGGGTTAACGAACATTGTACGGACGGACAACCCAAATCCATAATGGCCCCGGCCTGGCTCAGGCCCGGCTCCAGACCCAAGTTACAGAGGGGGCCTGCCACTAGCTTGGGGGGGCCAAGCTACCCAAGGGGGGTCCGGGGGGATTCTCCCCCGGAAGAAGATTTTGTACATTTTAAAGTAAAATTCGTCAACCTGGTGCATTTGAGAGCAAAATGAAGAGGCTAAATCTGTGAAGAACTACACACATCTCTAATGTGTTGTGACTTTACAAATAATTAGGCCTAAACAATTAATATTAAGTGTATTTACACATTGTGCACAAATTGCATTCATTGTGACAAATTTACAATAGTTAATATCCAGCCAGAATCATTGCAAATGGATGTTCAAAGTAACAGTTAGCAATAGCATTCAGTTAATCAATGCCTAATGACAGCCAGATTCCATGTTAAACTTTAAAACAGAAAAACGGAATAACGTTTAGCAAAAAAAAAATTTTTTATTTTTTTTATTTTTTGGAATGGGGGGGCCAGTTTGTTGAATGGGGGGGCCCGGCCCGGTCAGGCCCCCCCCTAGCGCCGGGCCTGGCCTGGCTATCGCCGGTGGAGGCATAAATACTAAAGTGGAACAAATACATGTGATGGATCCAGTCAGTCCCTCCAGGAAATTGCATTGTTGCGATCGCAATAATAAATGCAAATTCAACCAATCTGCAATATTTGTGGGGGCTTGCAATTTTTCTAAATTCCTGTGATTTCTCCGCAAAAACTGCAAAACAGGTTCCTCAAATTCCAATTGTTCCTAGTTCCCGCAGTTTTACAGAAAACAAAAACAAAAAAATCGCATAAAATCTCACAAATCGTATCGCAATTTTTGAGAAAAGTTGCTGCAAAGCATTTTGATCGCAACAATCACAAAAAAAACTGCGACATCCTGGAGAGACTGTCCAGTGTTATGTGACTTGTGAGAACATGAGTGTGTGAGCAGAAAGCAGCGGGACAAAGAGTGACATCATAATTTGCAAACATTTTAATGGTTATTTTTGGAGCGTACACATTTGAAAATATCTGTTTACCTCAAACTGCAACTTGAGTTAAATAAATGTTTATAATATACAAAGAAAATACAAGGGAGCGCAGAGCTTGCTTCTTTTTTCGTATTTTTTTCTTTTTAAATGTGCCTTGCTCGCTCGCACACACACGGCCCAAGCCAACCAGTGTTTCTGTCTCTTGCTTCACTGTAACGCACTCGACCTTTGACCCTTTAGAGCCGGTTAGAAAAATAACCGAAACAAAATACAGAAAAATGAGAAAATAAGAAACTAATAATAAGCATGATGATTGTTGCTGTGAGATCAAGGGAACCCAAAACAGAAGCTACAATTCAAACCAGGCACTAAACAACCTCAAACACACACACAGCAGCCAGGAGAGTCTGACAGTAGGGATGCACGATGATATCGGTCGATAAAGGATTAAAGCAACACGCCAACATTTTGGGAGATTGGCCTATTTGCCATCTTCCCCATAGTAAGACGAGAAGATGCATGCCCTTCTCTGCTCTGATGTAGTACAAAATAGCGACATGCCCCTCCTGCTAGTTAGCTTAGCACAATGACTGGTAGTCTGCGGGACGGGCTAGCCTACCCCCGTTAAGTCACCAAATACACATTGCAACAGCACCAAAATGGCTCTTATCTACTCTTGTGTACATGTGACTCGAGACAGTCATTTTTGAAGGAAATACATACCTGGAACTTCCAGTTTTGTTAGGAAAGAAGTTTGTATTTGTATTTGCTTAAAAATTACAATGCCTTGTAATTTTACATTATTATTTCATAGCATGGTGAATGCACAAGTCACATGTACATACAGGTAAGTGTTTTGGTGCTGTTGGAATGTGTAGGTAGGCTAGCCCGTTCCGCAGACTACCAATCATTGTGCGAAGCTAACTAGCAGGATGGCATGTAGTTAATTACTTTTCTACTACACACACAGAGAAGAGAACGGCATCTATCTTCTCTTCTTACTATCGGGAAGATGGCAAATAGGCAAATCTCCCAAAATGTTGGCGTGTTCCTTTAAAATGAAATATCGCCATCGGCCCCAAACGCACATTCCTGTCGACAAGACAGGCCGATAAAATGAGGCTAACGCTAACCCAGGGAGAGCATCGTCCAAGCCTTTTTCAGTAGGATGGATCTTACAGGTTTATTTGAAAGAAAATGTTAAATAAATAAATAAAAATCCAATATGGTGCATCCCTAACCGACAGGAAACACAGCAGCCGGTGAGGAAGATGAAGGCTGAAGGAGAGACAGAGGGGGTGAACGAGGAGAGGAGATGAGGAGAGAAGGTGTCTGGTTAATGGCACCTCCTCTGTCTGTCCAGCATGGCGATAAGTTGTTGGGCCGGTCTGTGATTGGCTGGCCGGTCTGTCAGTCAGAGCGGCGTGTGGAGAGCATGCTCAGTGTGCCCGGGGACCGGGGTTTGTCAGTTGAGGTGGAAGCCTTTCTCCATGGTCGCGGCCAGCAGGCGCTCCCTCATGATGTCCTCTGAGGAATACTCTGGAAGCTTCAGGTAGTGCACGCAGGTGTTCACGGATGGGTAGCTGCAGTCTGTGGCGTCCACCTGGGGAAGGGGGGGCAGGTCTAAATCAATATAATTCATGTGATTATGAGCTCAACTTTAAAGATTTTGGCATCTGCAAAAGTGACAGTACTTCCACCATTTTTGAAGAATGACCCAAGATCCTGTTCTCAGCTACAGTGGTAAGCAAAACATGTCGTCACAGTGAAGTTGACCTTTGAACTTTTAGATATAAAATGTCATCACTTTGTCATTTCCAAAAATGTCTTTTGAGGTCACAGTAACCTTGACCTTTGATCACCAAAATTGTAATGAGTTCATCCTTGACTCCGAGTGGACGTTTGTCCAAAACATCATTAACTTAAGTTATCCCCATGGGGAAATTAATTCTCTGCATTTGACCCATCCTCGACTAGGAACCTTCCTAGAACTAGGAGCAGTGGGCAGCCGCAGTGCAGCGCCCGGGGACCAACTCCAGTTCTTTTGCCAGTGTCAGGGGCACTGACAGGAGTATTAACCCTAACATAATGTCTTTTGGTGGTGGGAGGAAACCGGAAGGTAGAAGCAGCATGGCTGTTTGTGTGTGTGTGTGACAGGGCTGCGTACCTTGCGGACGATGGTGAGGCGGGGGTGCAGGTTGGCCAGGCCTCCAGGGGGCAGTGTGGAGCAGCCGGTGGTGAACTGCAGGAAGGCTTTCCTCTCATCTGAACACATCCCACACAACACTCTGACGAAGCGCACAAAGCCCGGGCTGAGGGAAGAAACAATACAGCTCAACAACAACACTGATGAAGCGCACCAAGCCCAGACTGAGGAAGACTGAGGAATATTTTGATTATAGATGCTACGGTTCAACAGTTATGGACCAAAACGTAAAGAGGGCTGTTATAGTGCCACCTAGTGGTCAACTAGTGTAATTTTTCCCACCCATAGTAAAAGGCGACTGTGAACCTACCTACCAAGTTCGGTAGCGGCAGGTGTTATGGTTTATGTGTGGGATCAAATCGGCTTGCAAATTGGTAGTCTTGGTTTCCAGACGTTTGGTGAGCGGCGCCAACAGCGCCACCTAACCACCAAGTGAAACGGATTAAGACAGAGCTGAGTCTAGCAAATTGGTGACTAAAATGGGCGAACAAACCCTGTTATAGGGCATGCGCACCCTGTTATAGGGCCTGCGCCCTGCGTGCGCTTGCCAAAAATTGCGGGATTTGAGGGAATGTAATATAATGTTATCTATCACATCCGCTAACCTGTTGCTCTTTGAACAACTCGGGATATTTATCGGAGAGATGTTTGGCCAAGCTGGACATGATTGGATCCATTCGCCTGCAGCTTTGAAACATCGTTTACAGACGGGCTATGTTGTGTCTGTGTCAGCAACATAACGGGGGGAGGCAGCTGGGAGGATTACACTGGAAGAAGCGCCCATATTTCATGTAAGGCATCATGGCAGCTAAAACATAAGGTGGATACCCGTCTCTTCTCTCTCTCTCAAATGCCCTAGCCAGCATACTCTCTAAAGTGCTAGAGAGAATTTTGCTGGACAGAATTGAATTGTACATTCTTACCACTGATAATCAGTTTGGTTTTAAATGTAAACACGGAACAGACATATGTATATTTGCTTTAAAAGAAATAATAACCAAATATAGAAGCCAAAACTCAACAATGTTTTTGTGCTTTATAGATCCTCTAAGGCTTTTGATAGAGTTAACCATAAACTGTTTAATAAGTTGTCCCAAAGCCAAGCCACGAATTTTAGCATTTTGGTATATACATCAATCTATGCAAATAAGATGGGGTAACTCTGTGTCTGCTCATTTCAGTGTGGGTAACGGCGTCCGGCAAGGGGGGATTCTTTCTTTATTTTTATTTAATGTATATGGATGACTTGTCCACTCAACTTAATGTGTGTACAACTGGCTGTGTTGTTGGAGATACTGTTTTTACTCAGCTTATGTACAGTATGCAGATGACTTGGTTGTGTTCTCTCCATATAGTGCTAGCTTACAACAGCTACTTAAGATATGTTCCCAGTACGGGAAGTATGTCAGTCTTCCCCAGGGCAGCTGTGGCTACATCACCCGTAGCTTACCACCACTGGTACGAATGGTGTGAATGAATAATGATTCCTGTGAAGCGCTTTGGGTGTCTAGAAAAGCGCTATATAAATCCAATCATTATTTATTATTAGTACGGTATAGAATGTGACATCCAATACAACGGCAAGAAGAGTAACATTATGATTGTGCGTTGTAAAGAAGATCGAGGGGCGCTGTGGCTCAGGAGAAAGAGCGTGTCGTCCACCAACCAGAAGGTCGGTGGTTCGATCCCTGGCTCCTCCAGTTCGCATGTCCTTGGGCAAGATACTGAACCCCAAATTGCTCCCGATGGCTGTGCCACTGCCAGCACCCTGCGTGGCAGCTTGCCGCCTTCGGTGTGTGAATGTAGGCACATTGTAAAGCGCTTTGGATAAAAGCGCTATATAAATGCAGTCCATTTACCATCGAAAGTCAGTTTTCCCTGATTTTTATTTGAGTAACAATGTTCTTGAAGTATGTAATGAGATTAAATACCTCGGCCATTGTATTACAGATGATTTGTCCGATGATAAAGATCTTCAGAGATAGCGTTGTTATAGGAGCCCAGTCTATTACTGTAGGCTACTGAGGTGCTTAAACCGCGGATGACCTGGGTACGCGCTCGCTATAGTTGATGTTACATACATACGATATTGTTGTGTGTTGCGTAGGAAAATGATCAAGGCAGTCCTTCAGTTGAAAACGTGGATTTATTACTCCAGTGCACCAACGTGAATACGGTCCATTTTTTGTTGTCCAAACACAGAAAAGACAGAGCACACCAAACAAATGTTGCGCCACAGCGAAGCGGTCAAAAACCCTTTGCCCTTCCGGGTCAAACACCTAGTGAGCAGAGGTGAAGGCAGCACCTATGTAGAATACCTGAG
This sequence comes from Poromitra crassiceps, assembly GCF_964638095.1. Classification (NCBI taxonomy): domain Eukaryota; kingdom Metazoa; phylum Chordata; class Actinopteri; order Beryciformes; family Melamphaidae; genus Poromitra; species Poromitra crassiceps. Next base: position 56,159,432 of record NC_139625.1, on the reverse strand, counting down.
CCCAGGTAACATGGCACAGCGACACCCCATGGACAAGTAAAAATATGACAGCACAAAATCAACCACAAATATGACCAGAACACATTTGGCACTTACAAGCGTTATAAACTATACGCACAGGCAAACATGTTGATTCTGATGATAAAGATCTTCAGAGACAGCATTGTAAACTATACGCACAGGCAAACATGTTGATTCGTAAATTTCATGTGTAAGTCAGATGTCAAAGCCTCACTGTTCAGAGCGTACTGTACACCGCTGTATGCTGCTCACCTGTGGGGCAGCAACAGGAAAAGCAGCATGCAAAGACTAAATGTGGCTTATAATGATGCTCTAAGACTGTTGTTGCGTGTCCCTAGATGGCACAGTGCCAATCAGCTGTTTGTCAGTGTAGGTATACCTACATTTAAAGCGCTTTTAAGAAACCTCTTCAGGGCTTAAAATTCACTTTGCAAACTGGGGGGGAATTCCCCCCTTATGTTCTCCAGATAGGGGAGATTTATAGACTTTGGGGGGGATTTTTTTCAGCCGATACTATAACCGACAAATATCTGCTTCTCCTGTCCGATAAGTGATAATTATTTCACATTTTTGTATTTAAAAAAGGAAGTTCACCTGTAGTTTATGCACACCTGAGTCTAAATTACTATGGCTTTTGTCATTGTGTTTTATCTGCAGACTAAGCAGTCATATGCTTTCGGTTCTATCAAAGCCTTTATTTTTTGTATTGAGTGATACACTACTAATTAAAACATATCATATCAGAAGTGTTTGTTTTGTGTTCACAATAGTGATGTCAGTTAGATTTGTTACATCTGCGTTTCTTACTGTCATGGTACTGGCAAAGCTGTTCAAATTTTGCATTGGGGAGAGTTCTATTGAAGTGAATGGGCAGGCATGGGAAGTCTGTTCCATTATAAACCATTGTGTCATTCCACTTTATTGAAAATGTTTCCACCTGATTAAAGAAAATACATTATGTGATGTTAACTGATGTATGTATTGCATCAAATATTACATGTTTTCTTTAATCAGGTGGAAGCATTTGTCAATCAAAAGTGAGAGGACACAGATCATGGTTTATAGAGGGACTGACTTGAGGCCTAAACATGGTCGTCCTGTCAGAGCCTCACCCCGCCCTCCCCGTAGGACGGCGGGTGGAGCGCCGTCCTACGGGGAGGGGGCGCCGTCGGCTGACGGGGGCTGCTCGAAAATGTGACTTCACGGCGACGATACGTGCGTGACGTCAGCTGCATGAGAGTTGTGATTGGCCGTTGCCTTGGCTCATCGTCGTAAAGTCGCCTTTCAAAGCATGACGTTAGATTATAACGAACTAGTTGTGTGGCTTAGCCTTCCCAAATGTTGAGGGTCGTTTTTTAGAATTTAATACATAGAATTGGGAACGTTACATTCAATTTCATTCAGACTGCCTGGCACACAATCTCCGCCATTTTCACACGGAGCTTCCACAGGAGGAGGGAGGGTGGGAGGGGGGAGGGCGTAGTGGCGTCCGAGCATGTAGGGCTTGCTGGCGCCGCCAGACGGCGAGACGGCTCCAATTCGAGGCGGACGGACCTGCAATTTAACGTTAGCACCCGTTAGCCACCGTAACGTTAGCCGGCTGTTTATGGAGCCACCAACCGACACAAAACCTGGACGTTTCATTTCGGGTAAAACATGAGTTTTTTATATGGATTACGCCATCTCTGGGAGTATGAAGTTCTTTGCATGCGGGGATATTTGGTCACAAGAAGCGGTTTGCTGCTTGCCGAGTGGGGAGGCGACGCGACGCCTGAAGAAGCTACGTTCAGCAAAACAGTCAAATCGTGTGTCCGACCAGTCCGTATTCAGCACCGGCGGCTTAACATAATGGAGATCGGCGCGCAAACAATTGCGTGACTTCTCCCGCATTATAAATTACAAATCTGCGGGAATTGGCAAAAATATGCGCGATTCTCGCAATCCCGCGCCGAATTTTAAGCCCTGCTCATGTACAGATTTGTACATGAGTACATTAGTTAGTTTGTACATTAGATGACTCGATGAACAGTGTTATTGTGGCCTTAATTAATCCTGTCAAAAGTAACACCAGGTTCAACTCAATCATGTGGCGACATTGGCGAAAGAGCCTCTATGTATTGTGACTGTAATCTTGATATCAAGGTTTGTTGTTTTTAATTTCTTTCTATGTTTTGTATTGTATTGTAATGTGCTATGTTCTATGGACCTTCCTATGTGTCTGGAATAAAGTTGAATTGAATTGAATCTCTACCTGTCTCGGGTGTATCCCAGCTTGGGTTCGGTGTAGTTGATGATGTCATCGGCGGTCCAGGAAGGTGATTGGTTGCCGCAAAGAATCATCTGGACTTCCTTATGGCTGAAAGAACTCAGCTTCTCCATAGGAAAGACTCTGTTGAAGCCCTCTGAGGAGAGGAGACAAGATGATGAAGTGATGACATTTTATATCCACAAGTTCAAAGGTCAACTTCACTGTGACATCTTGTTTTGCTTACCACTGTAGCTAGGGGTTACATTTTTTCCAGGTTTATTTGAGCTATTTCGGTTATTTTTAGAGTGTCCGCTTTTTCCCGCCGTGCCGTTACTTCACATGGGTTTTCATGTAAAAAAAGCGACTGTGTACATATCCCACTCATTTCACTCTGAAGTTCCCAAACATCCAGTAGGCCTAATGATGCATGAATTGTGTTCTGGGCTGAATCAGTATGGTATAATGTTCCACGCTAGGTATGCCAACAGAGACATATGAAAATTACTGGCTATAATAAATCACAATTAATATATAGATGTTTTTTATCAAGTCAAACAAGTAGGTTAAGGGATCAGTATAACGATAATAGCTAACAGTAGCCACAGGAACTACAACAACATTGTCAAACATGTGTCCCAACTAAGGAGGTTCTCTTCCACCAGTCACACAGCCCAGCTCCACCCAACCTCTCACCCCTCCTGTCCCACTGAGCTGATGGTCTGATACTGTTATGAAAACACAGCAATTAATACTGTCAGACAACACATAGCCTGCTTAGGCTAACCACCTAACGCTAAATAGTGTTACAGTTCAGCATCAAGTGAAGAGGAAACATATCCCACTGCACACGGTTACATCTAAAACATCCCTCAGAATTACAGAACTAGCTAGTATCATGGAGTAACTCAGAGACTAGCAGCTGACACATTTAATGCTAACCAGAAAGTTAGTAACCAACTAGTTACTAGCCAATCCTGCGCTAGCAACAGTTGTTTGTTAATGTTATCACGTTGCGTTACAGATAGGTGCCTATAGCTCATTCAGTAACGTTAGTGTCACCGCTAGTGAAACTCCAGTAGACTTTTTCTCTCCATCAAATAACGTTATTCTGCTGAGATACATCTTTATGGTGGAAATGACAATTAGAGACATGTGGTCATGGAAAAAGCGTCAACCCCCCGCGCTGTCAGGGGGGAAAATACACAGAATAAAGCAGGGCAGAGGCAGAATAAACACAGGTGCAAGCAAAACACTAATGAGGGTTTCCAAATTCCAATCATGGAAGTTTGAAACCCTCAGTGTTTTGCTTGCACCTGTGTTCACCCTGCCTTTTCGACACAAAATGGCTCCCGTGAGAAGGGTCTATTAGGAGCAGATTTGCAGGGTCGCGTTGACGCGTTCAGTGGGCCGACAACATAGCACAACGTAGCAAAAAATGTATCAGCGGACATGGTGGTGTATTGAAACAGGCAAGGAAACATGACGTTCAACCTGGAAACCGTAGCAAAACATTTTCAGACTTATTGTGGCTTGAACACAGCCCAGGAGAATCATTTGGACGTCCGGTCAGAATCTTTCAAAATAAAAGCTTTCATTGAAATTCAATAATTCATAGCGACGGATAACGTTCCATCTTCTCCTATTGCTGTGATCACTGCGCTGTAGGGTTTAATCCCGGGAAACGGGATTCCCGGGAAATGCCATCCAACCCATTTCCCGTTTCCCGGGAAATTAATGACGGGAAACCAGGAACATTTTTTGTTGTATTTTTCCATGCAGAACATATTGGAATAGGCCTATATTTAGAAATATGCAGACAGTTTACTTTCTTAAATGATGTAGCCTATGTTTTAAAAGAACATGTAATATATTAGGCTACTGTAAGCATTGTAAAGTCATTAAATGATCACGATGTAGGCCTATATGCATTTCGGAGACATCAAAGTGAATCAATCAACCAACAATCAATCAATTTTCTATTTATATAGCGCCAAATAACGAGGTATTGCAGGCAGATTTTAATACTAGCTTCTCTGACAACAATGCTATAGCCAGTAATTTGAAATTTGATATCCTTTGCAGAGTGGAATTAATTTCTGATTTTATTTCGGCGTGTTTTGGCCATGCGCATTTGTGCGCTGTGCGCCGGTGGAACACACACTGAAAGCTTATTGCACATAGCCTAATAGCAGGTGCAGCCGCCAGAGCGCAGCAGCCCATATCCAAAAGCACATGGTGCCAGGTATCAGACAGCATTGATCTTGTGCATAAAAGAGCGTGAAAACGGGCTGATCAACGTGTTTATGGCTCCATTCCTTCCACGGCAGTTTCCACAATTCTCTAAGAAAATGTTTAGCCTAGGCTACTACAGGATTTATTTATACACCAATCCAGGCGATTGGTGAATTATATAAACCCTAACGGCACTATATAGCCTAATACATATAGGTACAGCCTACATACAGCCTAAAAAGTTCATTAAATTGCGATGTTTTGCCTTAATTAATAAATATTAATGGCACCAAATAATACATTCGTCAGGTTGGGAACTAATCTCCTTGATGCATAAAAAAAAAGGAAAAATTCATTTCCTTCAAAGAGGGCTTCATTTCCCGGTATGCCTCATTTTCGGGAAAAATATTAAACCCTACTTCGCTGCATAGCCTACTGCACAAAGACAAATTGCTCATTTGTAATATTACTCACTATGGCTATTGAAATTATCTTGAATCTTGAAGAATAAAATATCTTCATCAATATGATTCCACTGAAAGGCAATAAATGAGAATATTGAATTATCGTCCAACTCTGCTCCCTCATTTTTCCACATCTCTTTGCTCCTATGTAGCTATTTATATTTATTTATTTTAGTTTGCCTTTTACGCCCACCCCCTTAATTTTATTCCCCTTCTGACTGAAAAAGTTAGCTGTTGACAACAAGGTGCAATGAATTGTGTTGGATAGCTTGTTTGGCGATAGTTTATGTTATCACCTGAATGTGTGAGACATCTTGGAAGTTGAGAGCAGCTCTTCTTTAGATTGCACAGTAAGCACCTAAACACATAGGGTTTATCTGTTGTTTGGGTTAAACTCATATCTATCAAGGAACGGCCATGGCATGGTGAATCAGTCATTCAATTCCCCTATGTCCTCATCATCACCAGCTCCCTCAGCCTCTGTCATCTTTCCAAAGTCCGCTCTGCTCATGTCTCGACAGCATGTAGATTTCCCCCCCAGGCAATGGCATGACCCGCCCTACTCTGCCTCTGATTGGCTTAGCCTGAATTTTTACCCTAACCATAACCAATAGTCACTCCTCGTGCCTAAACCCAACCCAATCAGAAGCAGAGTAGGGCGGGTCTTGCTGAGAACCTGAGCGTCAATCAATGATGTTAAAAAAGAAGGATAAGACAGCACTTGTCTGTCACACCGAAGTGCTTCGATGGGCTACAGTTCACGTTATGCATTGTCTCCTGTTTTATTCCAGACCACAGCAGAAATATCCGCTGGGAGCTTTGCTCTTGGGGTTTTCTTCTCTGGGGAAGTAAAGTAACTTGTAGCGTTTGTCAGACGCTACGGCGTTACTTGGTCTATAAATAGCTTTGCTACTGAAAACGCTAATTGATTGAAAAGGAGCGACGCTACCACCAAGCTACTGAGAAATGTAGTTAAGCTAAATAGCTTCGCTACTTGTAGCAAGCTACTGGCCAACACTGCCTCTAGTGTTTGTGTGAATAACAGGCCAGTCTCAGAGTTTGGTAAAATTACAACCTTATGCAGGATTTGAACCTGGGGCCCCTGGCTTGAAAGCCGCCTGTCAGAACCACTTGGCTATCAGTTAGTTGCTGTCGCCTACCTCTAACCCAATACCTAACCCTAAACCTAACCGTTAACCTAACTAGACTGAGCTAAGAACTCTGATGCACTCTACAAGAAGGGGCAAAGCCGTCTCTACTTTCTGAGACGGCTGAGGTCCTTCAACGTCTGCCGGACCATGCTGAGGATGTTCTATGAGTCGGTAGTGGCTAGTGCCTTCCTGTATGCTATTGTGTGCTGGGGCAGCAGGCTGAAGGCAGCGGATGCCAACAGACTCAACAAACTGATCCGTAAGGCCAGGGACATTGTGGGGCTGGATCTGGGCTCTCTGACTGTGGTGTCAGAGAAGAGAACGTTGTCCAGGCTATGCTCCATCATGAACAATGACTCGCACCCACTCCACGGCGTGCTAGTCAAACACAGGAGTACGTTCAGTCAGTGAGAGACTGATTCCACCTAGATGCAATACGGAGAGGCACAGGAAATCATTCCTGCCTGTGGCCATTGGTCTATTTAATGCCTCTCTTAAAAGAGCACCTCGGAGACGCTCAGTCTCCCTGAGACTGAGCCAGCCGATAGGTTAACTGTGCCTGGCTGAGCCACGTGTAACGTATAGGGCAAGCCGACTTAATATAAGTCCAGGGTGCAATAATGATAATTGACACGGAATGTATACTTACTCTACGTATTTTGTATTTTGCTTACTTAGACATCCTACTTATTTTTGCTTCTATCGCATTTACTACTGTTATTCTATGCTATGTTGTGTTCTTCTGCTTATTTTGCTTAACACGTTGAGTGCCATGGACGAGATATCTCGTCTTACATAATCCAACCGTTGAGTGCCAAAGACGAGATATCTCGTCTTACATAAACATTTTTTTTTTTGACGGTGGGACATCAATCAACCCCTTTTACGTCTTCTATATCAATATTGGAGGAAGAGAATGTGTATAATCTATTTTACCGACCACTAAGTGGCGACAGTTCTCTCCAGACAGAGAGAAAGCCACAGCCACGGGTCCGCTGGAGAAAGCCAGTCTAATTTTCAAGGAAATAGCTGGGCGAAAACTCTTTCGATTTCACACACACACACACACACACACACACGCGCGCGCACACACACACACTCGAGTACCTTTGCGCATAAATAAGACCAGAATCGCAAAAGCTTCTTCAAAGCTCTCAGCCGACACCTCAAGAAACGAACGAGCCAGTTTTACAGTCCAGACTGCCCGAGAGCGGCCGCGGAGCCTCCTCCCTCCGCAGCACAGACGGAGGGAGGAGTTTGGAGACACACACACACACACACACACACACACACACACACACACACACACACACAATACAGTATACAGACTTGCCCAAGGGCACCCATAATCACAGGCACGTGAGGTGGTTCTAAAAATCCATTTATCTCTAAACTCTCTGAAAATCTCTGAAACCATGCTGTACTCAACGGCTAATATCTACATAACTACTAACTCTGCAAACTAACTCTTTTAGACAGAGAAAGCACACATTCTATTAGTTCTTTTTAGATGATTGGTGTTCACGAAGTCTTAACAGAAAATAATCCTCGGCTCTTGTAAAATGAGCCAGAATCCTCAAAAAAAAACCTGGCACAACTTACCTACAGGATTGAAAAAACGGCTGGCACTCAATGTGTTAATATTGCATTTACTACTGTTTATTTTTATGCTATGTGTGTTCTGTGAGCGAGCTACTGTAACTTGTCCCAATTTTCCCCCGGGGATCATTAAAGTCTTTCTTATTCTGATTCTGATAAACCTTAAAGGAGAATTTAGTTTTTTTTTAACCTGGACCCATCTCCTGGCAATAATTATGATTTGGCCACTCACCCAGCGATGTCCGCGGCGTTTCTGGCCGTCCTAGCGTTGTTTTGAGATCAATAGCGTCCAAGTCAGTTGTAAAATGGAGCTGATTTGGGGCCAAGTGTGAGCCTGTCTTTCCTGCATCTAAATAGCTATTTTTATTCCCGTTTTCACCACATATCGTCATAATGTGATCCCTCAACATCCACCAGAGTGATATTTCGCCCCAGGCCATTTCCTGGAGTCTCCCAGGGATCAAATTGCCTCAAACGTGATCTCGGTCACCAAGTCTCGTAAAGTCCCGCGATACTTTCCTGCCGACTGGCCAACTACAGGTAGGACGCTTTGCGGTGGTGGTTTTAGCGTAACCTATGTGGGGTTTGGCATAACCTTCGTTATTTCGAATCCCACATAGGGATTGATCTCAAAACAACGCTAGGACGGCCAGAAACGCCGCGGACATCGCTGGGTGAGTGGCCAAATCATAATTATTGCCAGGAGATGGGTCCAGGTTAAAAAAAACTGAAATTCTCCTTTAACCTAACCCTAAAAGTCGCTCTAAAAAAAAATAAAAGTTGCTTTTTCAACTTTCTTTTTGGTGGAAGTCGCGTAGTAATTCTTCTCTGCCACTGAGTGGCGCTAGTCTAACATACGTGGTCATATAAGTTGAAGGACATGTTGCCACTAACACAGCCCAACCATGCGTTATTTCGAATCGCACATAGGTTACGCAAAAACCACGCCCTGTCCCCGCTTACGCAGCAGTCAAGCGCCGGGATTGGCCAGGCGCTCATGCTCCTGTGTTGGGCTCTCTGTTACAGGGACACCATTCCTGTGAGAAGCAACAACACCAAGCGAGGCTGCAGTGAGGCTGCAATGAGGATATTGAAAGACAACATCCTACATCGCACCAAAGCATACAATGTATTTTAATGTTATTTGACTTTCTGACCACCCGCCTCAGTGCTTATGAGGCCAGAATAACAGATGCTGCCCTTGGCCATTGGGAAGGCTAACCCTTTACTTTTGGTTTTATTTATTGTGTATGATTCAACTTTGTATCTATGATTTAATATTATTGCATGTTTTTGTAGATTGTTGGGACTTCACTGGCCTGGAACAAACGGCTGGCCTGGGGGGGGGGAGCTAGGCCTATGTGCTGTAGCCTATTGTATTTTTAATTTTATAATTTTTATAATTTTCATTTGCAGGTTAAACTGTCAAATGAGCTCTGTTATTGAAGCTTTGGCTAAAGGCCTGAATTTTACAATGATGTTTTGAAATAAATGTTTAAAAATCGATTGTGTGTTAAAAGCTTGGGTTTTCATTGGCGTTATTAGGCTACAGTAATTTATTTTCAATGTCCACTATCAAGAGCAATTTGTTTAATAAAATCGCTGGGCTGGGAACAGTGTCGGTGGGAAATGTTTGTTTGAAAAGCTTGTGTGTTACGTTTTCATTAGCATTAATATACTAATAATTCATTTCAATGTCCACTATCAAGAGCAATTCAGTTGGTTCATGAAATCGCTGTGCTGCTTGCCGTGCAGTGGTTGTGGTGTGGGAGATTCCAGCTGTCAAAAGAAGACAAAAGACTTGCTCCTGGCCAATCCCGGCACTTGACTGCTGCGTAGGCGGGCAGAGGGCGTGGTTTTTGTGTAACCTATGTGCGATTCGAAATAACGCCCCAACCACGCCCCCACTCCTGCTGCGGCAGGAACAGGGAAGGCTAAGGGGAAAAACAAAAACCGAGAGAAAGAAGAAAGTTTGGTTGTAGCGGTCAATAAGGAGCCAGGAAAACCTGAGCGTCGAACTGTTACAAATCCAGACAAACCTTCTAGAGTGCCCCGGGCTACTGACTATAGGCGGCAGGCTTATGGTGATTACACAAGCATGGCTATTGGCAGCCAGCCCGTCCTTATCTATGGAGGCCCGAGGGGCAGGAATAGATACAGGGAGATGGAATTTCCTTCTAGCTCATTAGGAGCCGCACGGGGATGGGATGACAGAGGCCAGAGCGAGAGAGCTACGGCCACGCTGAATGGATAAGAAATCTCATCAAATAAACTATGGCGACGGATCAGTCTAGGGCTGCAACTAACGATTATTTTGATAATCGAATAATCTGTCGATTATTTATTCGATAATCAGATACAAAAAAAATGCATGGATTTTATTTCAACAAATTTATTCAAAGATCCCTCCTCACTCCAAGCATCTCATCTCTAGATTTGTATGTCTGTTTGACAACCGCAACACGGCCTCCACTGAGAGGATTAGAGAAGCGTGGCAGGGGGAACTTGGTATTGATTTATCTGACATTATATAAGAAAGGAGTCTGTCTGTGGTACAACTCTGCTCAGTTAATTGCAGGCACCAGCTGATCTGAGCTGAATGAATTACAAAATGTAATACTTTTTAAGGGTCTTAATTTCCCCCAAATTGATTTATCAACTTTTAACACATTCACTGCCAGCCGTTTTTTCAATACTGTAGGTAGGTTCTGCCAAGGTTTTTTTTTGAGGATTCTGGCTCATCTTTCAAGAGCCGAGGATTCTTTTCTGCTAAGATTTTGTGAACACAAATGATCTCAAAAGAACTAATAGAATGTGTGCTTTCTCTGTCTAAAAGAGTTAGTTTGTAGAGTTAGTAGTTATGTAGGCATTAGCAGTAGAATACAGCATGGTTTCAGCGCCTGAAAATTTATGCTGAGATAAATGGCTTTTTGTGAAATTCGATAGAACAGTCACTTTAACCATTTATTTTTGGCGTAAGACGTCAGACATCTAAACAATAGTTTTGAACAGTAATTTCCTCCATAGCAGCAGGAAACCCCCCTCTCCTTCAAACTCCTCCCTCCGTGTGTGTTCTCCTCTCTCCGTGGCTGCAGCGGTACAAGCGAGGCTCTGCCTGTCTGTGCTGCCTGGCTGCTGGCGGCTGCTCTTTGGGCGAGTCTGCATGAGTCGTTTCGGTTGTGAGCTCAGCTGGAATGAAGCTGCGTGCGATTGTGGGCTTTCTGCCGGTGTTTCAAAGTGTGTTGCACGCATAATCTATTATGCAAATTTGCAATCCCCCACCGCCAGCTCCCAGCGCGATAATGCGCGAAAGCGAAAGCGTTTTCGCCAATCCATTTTACAGTATGAGAATGGTTTCCTCGCGCGTTCCCCTGCAGTTTTGGCTCAACTTTTTCTAGTCTGGAGAGCACTGTCGCCACTTAGTGGGTCGGTGGAATGGGTTGTACACAGGGATCGCGGAACCGCCCGGGCCACCCGGGCCGCGGCCCGGGTACTTTTCAGTTCCCAAAAAAAAAAAAAAAAAAAAAAAATTTTTTTTTTTTTTTTTAGATTTTTTTTTTTTTTTTTTTTTTTTTACAATTAAACCTCATTTACTTATTACACTCGACTGGTTGTTTTTCAGATGTGATGTGAATCTAAAGTGAACTAAACAAGTCAGATCCACTATAAATGTTTTTCAGTAGATGCTGTGATGTAGCCACAAGAAAGGTGCAATATTAATGTTTTTCAGGAGATGGCGATGTTGCTAGCTATAGGTTCTAAACAAGAAATGTGGTTCAAATGTTTACAGTAGTTTTCCTTTCTGGCTGCACTACAATGTTACAATGCTGTGAGACAGGCCCGGCGTTGGAGGGGGGCCTGACCGGGCCGGGCCCCCCATTCCCTAAACTGGCCCCCCCATTCAATTTTTTTTTTTTTTTTTTGTGTGTGCTAAAAACGTTTTTCCGTTTTTCTGTTTTAAAGTTTAAAACGGAATCTGGCTGTCATTAGGCATTGATTAACTGAATGCTATTCCTAACTGTTACTTTGAACCTCCATTTGCAATGATTCTGGCTGGATATTAATTAACTATTGTAAATTTGTCACAATGAATGCAATTTGTGCACAATGTGTAAATACATTTAATATGAATTGTTTAGGCCTATTTGTAAAGTCACAACACATTAGAGATGTGTGTAGTTCCTCATAGATTTAGCCTCTTCCTTTTGCTCTCAAATGCACCAGTTTGACGAATTTTACTTTAAAATGTACAAAATCTTCTTCCGGGGGAGAATCCCCCCGGACCCCCCTTGGCCCCCCCAAGCTAGGGGCAGGCCCCCTCTGTAATTTGGTTCTGGAGCCGGGCCTGCTGTGAGACGGAGCTAAACACAAAAGATGCAATATTAATAGTTTTTCATGAGATACTCAGTATTTAATATTAATACTAATACTAATAATAGAAAAGGAGAAGATACTGAATAATGACATCACAACAGTATAATCCTAATGTTAATTTAAAATTAAATATTCTTCTAAATATGGATAAAAGTCCAAAAAACATAAAATTTTCTTCGGCGCTGCCGAGATTCGGGGGGACGCGCCCCCCCGACGGGGGGACACGCCCCCCCGACACGCCCCCCGGCCCCCCCAAGTTCAGATGCGTTCCGCTATCCCTGGTTGTACACGTTCGGTGGCTCCCATATTTTTATAGGAGACGTGGGGGGCGTTGATCCACGTCCCACCGTTTTTTTTTTTTTTTGGCGACTTGACTCGTCAATGGCAGTCAACCGTTTGGATTTTTTTTGACGAGTCAACTCGCCAATGGCAGTGAACGTGTTAATACAATGCCTCCGAAAGGCAGGGAATGTCTGGACCTGATTCAATGGTAATAGTCCAGAGTTTATGTATGAAAGTGGCTACTGTGTGTGTGTGTGTGTTTCTGTGTGTGTGCACGTTGTGTATGTGGGAGTGTGTGCGTGTAGTCAGTGTGTGTACCTCTGAAGGCCTCCATCTGTTTCTGGATGCCGGTGTGCATACAGAAGTCAAACATCAACTCGACATACTCCTCTGCATTCTCCATGGTTACCATCTACACACACACACACACACAGACACAGACACAGGAGAAACAGGTTATGTTTTGTTGTTTCCTGTTGTGATTTTATTATTTTTTAAATCTCAGGATCTATACAGTGTGATTCTTGGTGTTCATGTTCACGCTTCAAAAGTAGTCAAAGTGGTCCTCATTTATGAAGATCATCTTGCTGAACACAAAGGTCTCAGTTTCATAGACTTTTGTTAACTACAGACCTTATTTCAGGCATCTAATGGGGATTTTAGTCCCCATATAAAAAATGACTTCCAGAGGAGGGAAACAGTGTGATGCTAACTTCTGGGCTGGGCTGCAAAAATAGGTCAGCCCTGCAGCACTCTGTACAAAGTGTGATTGGTCAGTTAGACTTTCTATAAACAGTCTGACTGGTCAGGTAGAGTTTATGTAAACAGATTGATTGGTCAGTTAGGTTTTCTATTCCAGGGATCTGAAAAAATCTGAATTGAAAGTTGTGTTTAAAGTTGTCTAGAACAGTGGTCCCCAACCACCGGGCCACGGACCGGTACCGGGCCGCAACGCATTTGGTACCGGGTCGCGAGCCGGTCCAAAAAAAATAAAAAAATAAAAATAAATAAATAAATATATATATAGGTATATATATATATATATATATATATAATCATATGCTATAATTTTATAGGCTGTGTATGGTAGTTGATACATAGTTTCAAGTTGACCTTTATTTATGTTTGTAGTTGAAATAAAAACATAAATACTGTAGGCTACATAAATGGAAATGTTTGATCATTAATATCTACTTTTAGAAATTATATAGGCTGAAATCAAATCACTGTGCATAATTGTGAAAGTGTCTTTATTGACAGATGAAAAGGCTGTTATTTACCCTTTGTCACCACCTGATGAGTAAATATATGCAACTAAAACCATTAAAATTTACAACCGGTCTGCGACTTTTTTTCCCATGTATCTACCGGTCCTTGGCACAAAAAAGGTTGGGAACCCCTGAGTTAGAGTTTTATCTATAAGCAGTTTGATAGGTCAGGTAGAGTTGTGTCACCTCGTCATCTCCGTTGGGTTTGAGATCCACTGCAGAGAAACCATGAACCTTAGAGGATGGACAGAACTGGAAGTTTAACCTGCAGACAGACAGAGAGACAGGTTAGCATGGTTGATTGTTAAACAGAAGAATAAACTTCACACTTACAGTAGACCGGCCTTCCATTTTGATGAAGACAGACAGACCTGCGAGGGCAGGGCACCCGCCGGACAGTCTGTTTGCACGCAGACACTACATCATTGTATCTGTTAGTTCATCTTCAGCAGCAGTTGCAAGCATTTTTTTGATTAAATGACTAAATAATTACCTTTGCGAGACAAATGTCAAGTTGTTGTGAACGTTCGATGCCCTCACTCAGAGACCAGTGCTAAAACTAAGTGTAGCGAAGCTTGTGGGCTTGCTGGGGGCGAAGCTTTTGGGCTTGCCTCGTGAAGTGTGCTGGATCGTAGATGAGGGCTCACGGGCCGTGATCGGTCAGAATCACAGAGATGGAGATGGGGACCGAGATGTCGGTCCTCGGACGCGGTTGAAATACCACTCGTGACCTGGCTGGGTGTAAGGCAGTCGGTCACCAGGGCCTGGCTGGTTGTAAGATAGCCAGGATTCAGCTCGGGTTCTGATTTGGTCGTGCTAATGGTTGACATTATGAAGGTAGAGTAGTAGGTAGTAAGAGTACCGGAAGTATATAGCGTCACAGAACACTTGTTTATATCCCCGCCTTTGTGATGTCACAACGTCCAGGGAGCTATGACATCATCGGTGTTATGTCTGACATTGCCGATGACCTCACAGGTGAACTCTATGCTATGACATCATCGGTGACCCCGTAAAGTCCCGTCCGCCATCACAGTCAGCCTAGACCGCCTGACATCGCCGATGACCTCACAGGTGAACTCTGACGTCATCATTGATGATGTCACGGCGGTGTCATCGCCATTACGTCGTTGGCGTGCAGGTTTGTGGGCGTCAACTGCCCCAAGAACAGGCCTGACGGTGGGCCATTATGGACCCTTTTCTACACTAAGTGTGGCGATGCATCTGGCTAAGCAAGACTAACGTTAATTAATGACCCCTGGTGGTCACTGGACCCCATGTTGATGACCACTGCACTCGTAGTATCCCCCCTCCCCACCACCACAAAAAAAGTATATAAATCCCCCCATGTGATGTGAAGCATGTAAGGGGGCCAATTTGCAAAATTAATTTTAGGCCCTGTTATCACCACCTGTTAAGAGTGTGTGTCTCATACCTTTTTTACATCAAACGTCCCACTAGTATACGTGTTTTTGTTACCCAGGAAAGCAGCAGGAGGTAGCAGCAGCAGCAGCATCGCCTTTTAAACTTTTATATCGCATTCACCTTCTCTCACGGCTGCCCTAGGTGCAGTAGTCTCAGGCCAGCTAAAACATAGCCTAAAAAATAGCCTCACTGATACACGTTGGAGGAGAAAATGGTGTTTCAACAAATGAAGCAGCAAACATTGTATCAAATATTCGTTTTGATGGTAAGATTACATAATAGTGAAGCTGTAAAGCATTACTCAAAATGTGAACGTTACAACGAGGGATTTATTTTGAAAGAGCTAAAGCGGACGACCTACTTACATTCTGCCTGACTTGACGCAGTCTATGTTCCTGGGGCTGGGCCGGCTGGGCTCGTGAGCTTTGTGAGGTGCACTCGTGCATGACGAGGAGAGACACTTTTCTCTCAGCAAGAAAGTCGAATTTTAGCATGTGGGAAGTTGGATGGGAACAACTGAATCTCATTGACTCACGCTGGAAAAGGGGTGGCAACTCACGGAAAATCACGGGTTGGACCACGGCCAATATTTATATCGCCAGCCGGAGCAGAGCCGCCGCGTAAAAACCCACCTCACTTGCAGGATCGCTCTATCGGGCGCGGCTTGGAAACTTTTATACTGAAGAAAATGCCACTAGTTTGTGGATATTAGTCAGATTTTTGGCCAGTCTAAAACCCTGACTGGCCAAAAATCCCACTAATATCCACAAACTAGTCTAAAAGAAATTCTAGCGATTTTCCGCCCCTGCTTCCCGCCCCTTTTTCAGCGTGAGTCAGTGAGATTCACTGATTGCCACAGCCTGAAACTCGACTTTCTTAACGGTTAATTATTTTACATTGACGGAATATGCAGAGGAAAAAAAGCATCTCTCATGCACGAGTGCACCCCACAGCCCAGGCGCAGACAGCGTCAAGTTAGCCAGAATGTAAGTAGGTCGTCCGCTTTAGCTCTTTCAAAAATAAAACCCTCGTAACGTTAAACATTTTGAGTCATGCTTTACAGCCATTTAATGTAATCTTAACATCACAAGTATTTTGATACAATATTTGTTTCTTCGTTTGTTGAAACACCTTTTTCTCCTCCAACGTGCATCAGTCAGACTGTTTACTTGTTTAAATTACATTAGTTTGACATTTTTACCCGGAAGTTTCCATTTTGTTTTGGGTGGCCTGACACAGCGCCCTCGCCGTGAGAGAAGAAGGGAAAAGGGAGGGGGAAGAGACAGCCCTCAGCGGCGGAGAAACGCGGGTTGAGAGTGCGATATAAAAGTTTAAAATGCGATGCTGCTGCTGCTACCCTCTGCTGCTTTCCTGGGTAACAAAAACACGTGTACTAGTGGGACTTTTGATGTAAAAAAGGTATAAAAGGGGTTTCAGTGTGTGTGTGTGTGTGTGTGTACCCTAGGTCCTCGATGCTCAGAGGAGGTCCTTGTCCCAGAGGGTTCCTCAGCATGAGCTCCTGCAGCCTGGTGTTCTTCTCGTCTTCAGAAAGACTCTGACTCTGAAGGATCTGTCTCCTCCTCACTGCTAGCTCCTTTACCTCCTTCAGGAAGCTGGCTCTGTGGGGTGAGGCAAGGGCGTAGGTTTAATTTGGAAACTGGTGGGGACATTTGGCAGGGGGTCTTGTAGACCCCCTAGGGTGGTCCGGGGGCATGCCCCCCCCAGGAGGAAAATTTTGTAGATTCTAAAGTAGAATGCATCAATCTGGTGCACTTTGAGAGCAAATGAAGAGGCTAGATCTATGAAGAAGAACTACACACATCACATTAATATCCTCTTTACTATGCTGTGGCTTTACAATGATAAAAAAAAGGTCAGGTCTCATATATTCTGCATACAGAACCATGTTAATGACTGCTAATATCAGCCAGCCACCGTTCACTAACGTTACACATCAAAGGGCATCAAAACAAGTCCGCCTTTTGCTTGACTGCCTGAAACTCCGACTTAACCATAACTCATAAAACACATTAAACGGTTTATGTTATTTTGTTTATTTAATTTTATTTATTTATTTTAAAGGAGAATTGCACACTTTATTTTACCTCATTTTCTATGGTTTTTGTATTATTTATTTCTGTGCATCAAACTTTGGGGGGGGGGAAGAAAGTAACTGCTTTCAACTGCTACACTTGTTGCCCAGTCTGTTTATATAGTGTTGGGTTTATGTTTTGTTTTTATTTAATTTCATTTAGTTTAAAGGAGAATTGCACATTTTCTTTTACCCCATTTTCTAAGGGTTTTATATCTATTTATATTTATTTTAATGAAAAAGTACATGATGTAATGTAAATATGTTGGAGTCATATACACCGTGTGAGTGCACTTACAAATCTTACTACACACAGGCATAAAAACTTTCTGCAGCTTTCTAAAGGAGCCTGGAACAGTGAGTTACTACTTCTTTAATTCAATGTTGATGAGCATCAAAAAAAAGCTCCAAGCTCCAGTGAAGCACCAGTGAACCTCAGTGAAGCTCCAGTGAAGCACCAGTGAAGCTCCACTGTCTACCTGTCTGTCTGTCTCACCTGTGAGGGTTGACCACCTGGAAGTCGTCCCAGGTGAGGATGCCATGGTACCATGCAGGCGGTTTAGGTTTAGGAGGGTCGAGGATGAACTCGGACTTGGAATCCTCGTCGAAGCTGTCCTCCCGGTCGTCTCTGTCCTCCGTGGATGCCTCAGAGTCGATGCAGGAGGGTGGGGGGAAGGGGCGGAGCCTGCCGAGGTCATGACCCCGCGGGGGGTACAGCAGCCTGTCGGGGTCATGACCCCGTGGGGGGTACAGCAGCTTGCTCATGTTGGACTTGATGTCTCCCATGCACAGCAGCCTGAAGAAGGGGCGGGACACGGGTAGGTCCACTAATCGGCTGTCCTGGATGCACTTGGCGAGGAAGACGCCGAGGAAGAGGAAGAGCTGTGTGACACGGGTTAACTCCTCGCTGTCCTGAGGGAATGGGGCAGGGAACAACCCGCACGAGCGCTGCACATAGTAACCAGGAGGCTTCACACCACCACCAAGGTCCACCTGAGAGAGAGACACACACACACACACACACACACACACACACACACACACACACACACACACACACACACACACACACACACACACACACACACACACACACAAATATCAGTACAGCTTCATGCTGCTTCAATTCTAGACTCAAAACCTATTCATTCTCCCAATCATATGGCTGTGTTTGAAGGTGTCAGGGTATCTTCCAGAGCATCTGGAAGCATTTTTTAAGCATTTAATAGCTGCTGAGCGGGCTGTCGCAAGCCAGCAGTATCAGTTGTCCCGGTAGCATAGACAGAAAATCTAATAGTTATTGTGTAAACTTAGTTCTGAACTGCTGAGTGGGCTCTTACAAGCCAGCAGTGTTGTTAATAGCAGTGAGAGTAGCATTCATCCTGGTAGCACTGACAGAATCTTTTTTAGCTGTCATGCAAACCTAGTTCCACTTGTGTTTGTGTTGGTTCCTCTGTTCTGGCTACTACTACAGTAGTCTCTCCCCAAACTCAAATATTACGTTGAATCGCTGCGCTCTGCATACTACATAAGTGAGTCTGTACCACTTCACAGCCACTGCTGGTTTTTGAAGGTGGGTTGAAATTGAATGAGTGACAGGTCGTAGCACCGATGAGAGAGCGGTTCGAAAAATGGGCTGCGCCTCCCGTGTCGTCTGATCGCAAAGTCGTTACTGATTGGGGAAGACTGAATCCACCACTGGCCAAGTGAATGGTTCCCTTCCATTAGCAGCCGGCTGGCGGGAAGCGTCCCAGACCCAAAGAGAGCTCTGCAGCATGCAGTAACGTAGTGTATCAGCGTAAGAACTCTCATGGGTCTGGCGTTGAGATTACTACTACAGTAGCTATCGTTATTACTGTTGTCACTGTGCATTACTATTACGGTACTACTTATATTACTACTTTAGTTTTTAGTTTTATTACAGTTGTTAATGGTATCAATGTTATTACTGCCAATTTTCTCTCTCTCTCTCTCAACACAACCACTCATGGCAGATGAACGCCCACCAAGAGCCAGGTCTGCTTCTTCCCCGTTAAAGGGTCTTTCCTTGCCACCATCACTAATGCCTAGTTCACATTAGGCGCTCCGAGCCCTTGGCGAGCAGTTTTTTGAGGTTCGGCGACAACCACCCCCAGATCAGTAGCATGTTGGCTCGGTGTTAAGTGTGAACTATCCACAGACGAGAGGGGGGAGCTCCCAGAGTGCTCAGCGACGAGTCAGAGGTCCCACAGATATCTAGCCTGCTAAATATCTGGTCATGTCTGGAGAGCAGAGCGTAGAGACTAGTGAGGCAGACACAGACGGGGTGATGTCTGCTGTCTGCAGGATACAAGTAGGCAAGTGGTCTGATGGAGAAAGCCATTCTATGGGATTGGTACAAACTGCTGTCGCACAACCAAAATCTAATTTAAAGAGATACTGAACACTTTGTCCACTTTTTTCTGTTGAACATCAATGGATTAAATTTAGTGAATGCAGGTCAAAATCCTGACATTTAGTGTAAATCCGATGAATTCTTTAAAAGAGTAAGTCTTAGGTGTGAAGTCTCACACTCTGAAAGGGACCTCTTGCTGCCCAAACCTCCCCACATTGGCTGGTCTCGAGGGTTTGTGATGTCACTCTATCGTACTATATAGGGTGACATCACAAACCACCACACCACTCTTCATGGTGTGAAATGACCAAGGTCTGAGCGGCTCTCAGTGCTGTGCTGTCTCAGCCTGTTGAATCTCTCTTTAAAAGGCGTTTAAGTATGCAAATCTTAGATGTTCTCTAAGATAGATAATTATATTATCTATTGAAACCCAAAATAATATTTGAGATAACCGTAAAATTAATAACTCTGATTTAATAAATCTGACTTTGAACCAATTGTATAGAATCGCTATAAATATCTGCTGGAGGGAGTAAGGATGGACAAGACTATTTTCCAGTGGACTCCCCGACACCGGGTTGAAGCCAAGGCAGTAATGGTCTAAGTGTGAAGGCCCATTAATAGTATTTGAAATTCGGGACAGCTGCATTGTAGTGAGCTTGATGCGTGTCCGCTTACCTCGCCATAAGAATTTAGTCAGCAATCAAACAGCAGTTTGTAACATATTCCAGTATTTAGTTGGAGGAGGAAGGGGCAGCATTGAGCTAAAGAAATTAACTCTTGGTAGAGTGCTCATCTTGATTATAGGTACTCGGGTGTGTTGGGGTGAGTTACCGTGAGTTGGGTAGCGACTCGAGGTCATCTATCCAAATCTGAAGTAATTTTGTTGAGTGTGTTTCCAAAGTTATGTTTGACTATCATTTGAATCGAGGAGAAAATTTATATCGCCAGGTATGTGAAGTTTTTGACCACCTGGACAGGATATAAATATAAATTGATTGATTGATTTGCTTGCTATTGGAGCCAGCCTCAAGTGGCCATTCGAGGAATTGCAGTTTTTGGTACTTCTGCATTGGTGTTACCTGTCGTGATTGGTCATCAGGGAAGTCGTCGTCACATAGCCACAGGCCCAGTGACGTCCTCTGGAACTCGGCAGCGATCAGAGCGTAAAACTCCAGAGTGGGCCCCAAACCTGTGCCCTCCTCACCCTGGAACTCCACCTACACACAGACATAGAATAGGTTAATTTGCATACAGACTTTTAGCTAGACTAAAGTGTTTTAGAGGCTTCGCATCAACACCAGGTGCCGGCGGCCGCCCGCGCAGATTCTGGTCCTTCTGAGTCCACCCAGCTCCTTGGGACCGTTTCCCGGGTCTATCGAGACCGATGACCTCTCAATGCAGCCTGTGACATCATGACAGATGTGATGTCCTTGCCGATGATGTCATGGTCGAGTATGACATCATCACCGATGCCATCACAATGAGGATGTCACCATCTCAGATGACATCACGCTGGGAATGAGATGAGTTATGACATCACCAGTGATGTCATATACCCAGACTAGGACAGCTATAAGTAGGTCCAGTCCAAGCGCAGGAGAGCTCCAGGGACAGAAACCACTACAGGGGCAGACACCGTGCCCAGAGAAGCCGCCAAGTTGAGGACGAGCAACATGGCTCTTCTGAGGACGGTTTATCAATATGGTCTGGACCAGACCGAAGAAGGCATGTGGATCCCCAATCCTGATGTACCCTTAAGCCTCACCACAAGGTCCATCTTAGGAGGCGCTGGTCGACACCCAGTTGGCCAGCGGGTTAGTGAGGGCAGGGACCTCCTACACACACTTGACAGTGTGCCTGTATCAACACAAGCTTCAAGATCTGAGCCAGGCTCAAACCCAAACATAGAGCTGGCTGCCTTTCAATCAGCCGCATCCCACCAAACCTCTACAATACTAAGCAACTTTTCAGGTAAACTTTATTTAGCGATAAATCTGGTGACTTTTTCTGACCATGGGAAGCAATGTCGTGCAACATCATGCCATAAATTCCTATTTAATGCCTATTCAACACTCCTTTGTGTCTTTATATATCTTATTTTATCTTCTGAATATTGATATGACCGCTCTGCATACTTACACTAAGACAAATTCCTTGTATGTAATCTTTAGATATTGTGACAAGAAAAGTGATTCTGATGTTAATGTGTTGAATCCACTGACCTAAATAATATGGACAGAGCTATCCCATTGATCTTGGTCTTCCATTTGGAGTTGAAACGTTGGCCGTCACCATCTAGATTTTTCGTCAGCAGAGTGGGAGGGAATTGGTTGAGTCCTTCCGCACCTCACGTGAGATGGGAGATTCCCAGAGCTGCAGCTCCGCCTGCTATTGGTCCGTGATCGGCAAGCTGCGCGATCACTGGACAGGCGATCTGTCAATCACCCCTTTTTCATCATCTATTTTACTCCAAACGGACGAGTTATATAAAAAATGACCCCCCTACAGTTATGAAAAGGTGAAATTAGCTATATAGACCAAAACCGTGTTTTGCCCCTCACTTGAAAGATGTTTAATCCTGTTACAAAGTCGGGCATTTTAACATGGGGGGAATACCTACTGCCCCCGACGCCTAGTGGCCATTCGAGGAACTACAGCTTTTCAATTCACTTCCGGATCATCATTCCGGGGTGGGCTTGCCCACTGGTTGAATCCCATGCATTTGGTAATAAATAGATACTATATGGCTGATGGTGGTTTTCTCTACTTGCTTGTCTAATCCAGAGATGTATGATCATCACAGCTCTTCCCACTCAGCACAGCCTCCGTCCCTTGGCTGAGGGCAGGACTCTAGGATCCTCTGTGTGTGTGTGTGTGTGTGTGTGTGTGTGTGCGTGTGCATGCGGGCATCCTTCTCACCTCCAGCACAGACTTGCGGTGGGCGTGCACGGTCATGACACTCTGGGCCCAGTCCATCATGGCGTCTCCTCGGGGGACTTTGACCCGCTCGTGTTTCAGGCGGCCCACTCTGAACTCGGCCGGATCGTCTCGCCTTGCTGCGGACGACGGCCGCGAGCGCTCCATCGACGCCTCACGTCGCGTCTGCAGCCACACGATGGCTCTGAGGGGAGGTGCCAGAGGTCAGAGAGGGGAGGGTCAGATACCTGTCTGTCTCACCTGGAGGCTCCAAAGGCGGTGCAGGTGAAGTACAGCTGTCTACCTGTCTGTCTAGATAGGTCTTGAGCTCCCCCCTTCTGTTAGGATGGCCGAATCACTGCCAATGTTTTGGAGAGACTAAAAATAGGCTACACCCAGACCCGTCTAAAAATAATTGCAGTGTACTGAGTGCAGTATACCTAATATCTGATCATTATTAATAAAGGCTATTTGCAGAATTGGAACGTTACTGAAATAATAGACTAAGAGCTGATTTGATTTGATTTGATTTACTTTATTGTCCACCTTAGTGGAAATTTGTCTTTGGCTTCTCTTCACAGTACATACAGTTAAGTATGTTACATATTGTGCACAATCAGCACACCATTAAAAAATAGAGAACATAGAACATACATGGTGCAAGTTAGCAGATAGCAGCAGCTTGTGATGGAAAAACAAATACAAATGACAAAATACCTTGCTGTAAATATGAAGATTAGCTTGCTTTATTGATTGTTCTGATTAGTGTTTCTCAATGTATAGCTCTCGTTTGAATATGATTTGAAGTGTCATCTGATTAGACCTGCACCATGTGACTACTCACTAGTGCTGCACGATTTGGAGGAAAGGTGCGATTAGTGATTATGGTGGACAATATTGCGATTGTGATATAATAAACAAATGGTATCTAGGGATGTGCCGGCATGAGTTTTTGACGGTATGATAACCTTGGACAAAAATACCACGGTTTCACGTATCACTAGGGATGGGTACCGAACTCGGTACTTTTACTACCGAGTATCAGTTCACATGACATAGAACGGTACCTCATTTCGGTACTTGAACGCATCTGAGTAATAGAAGAGAGTGGGTAAAATAGAAATTCTGACGGAACCTTAAGGCAACACGCGAGAGCGCGTTACGTCAGTACGTCACTCTACCTGAAACATCAACAAACGGGACCAGCCGAAAATGTGGCTACACTTTACCAAGATAGACTCAGACAACACTGGTCGCAACATTTGTGATGTGAATTGCAAAGCTGGCCAGGGAAACACCTCAAACTTGAGGAAGCATGGTCAAACACAAGATATATTTACAGTAGCTAAATGCTGAAGACTGTAACGTATTAGTGAGGGTGAATGAAGCAGGCAGCGCACCGCAGCTAACGTTAGCAGCACCTTTATTATTAGCTAGCGTTAGCTGGATAAGTTGTTTCACTGCCGTTGTGGTTGTTAGATAATGGGGCTTTTCACTGTCTTCACAACGACTGCAAAACAGAGATCGCTAACGTTAACGTTAACGTTGCTGCAGTAATTGTCAAGGGTTCAACAGAACGTATTTCCTCAGCCTGTATAGTATCTATCAACATGAAATAAAAAGCATTTGAGAGCTTAAACCCGTGGCTTTTTATTTGGAAGGGTTACATTTGCCGTAATCTTTATTAACATTTCTTAAAATGCATTAGAATCTTTTTATTTTTTGGGGTTAAAGATCTTTTTTTTTTATGAACATTAGAGCAAATATAATACGAAAAGCCAAAGGGTTAAGCTCTCAAATGCTTTTTATTTTATGTTTCTATGTGCTACAGAGCCTGAGATATGAAGGCTTTAGTGAATACCGACCGCTCTCTCTGAGAAGTTTGGACCTTTTTTTTTTTACAACTGTAATTTTGTTGTTATTAGAGCGTGTAAAGTACAGAAAATGGTACCGTTTTGGGTACCGTACCGAATTCCAGGTACCGGTATCGTACCGGTATCGGTTCAAATGTGAACGGTACCCATCCCTACGTATCACAGACTAAAATACATGAAATATATTACAATTTCAAATATATTAAAACTAAATAAATAAAACTATTTGAAATAAAATTATCTTTACAAAAAAATAAAACATTTTGAGACATTTGCCTGTCCCAAACATGTAAAAAAGAAACACGAGAAAAATAGAAACTGCACTGTGTTACAGCACATAGAAGATGGCTCAAGGCTCAGACTGCAAAGTTAGTTACATGTCTGTAGAGTAATACAATGATACACCCCGTTTATTTATTTTGTAGCGACAGATGGCCTTAAACGCCACACTCAAGTGACGCTTCTTGAGAGAGAGGTGAAGTAACATGTATCTGCAGACTTTATCGAGGGACCATGAAGGCGTCATGTGACAGGCTAGTTGAAAGTCTCATGTTCTGCTGCTGGCAGCTGCGACAGTGTTTTGCTGCTATCAACCAATTGTTAATCTCGCTATATTCTTGATCACAGCGGGTCATTACCCACTGTGCACTTAATCGTGCACTAGTTCTGTATAAGCACCTGCAGCTCTCTCCTTATTTTACTGACGTTCTCACTAATCACACGGCTGTTTACATGCGTTTCTGAACGGCTAGCTAGTTAGCATAGCTTGCTGTTAACGATCATGGATGTTCTCTCTCTCCCTCTCGGTAAGATGTTATGTAACCTTGCTGCACATAACATTACTTATTTGCGGGAGTGCATGGGAGAAGTCTCCCACTAGTGTCTCCCAATTTCCCCCCGGGGATCATTAAAGTCTTTCTGATTCTGATTGTTGATGCCCAGTGTGATGGCAGAGAAACGTGTGTTTGCTGCGTCACGTGTAACGTTAGTTTAGAGGCGGCTCTCACACACACACACACACTCAAAAAGACGTGAAAAAAATAATAATCACACACTTTTGCGGTTATGTAATCGCACGTGCTGACATCGCGATTGCGATTGCGATTAGATTAATCGTGCAGCACTACTACTCACCTGTCCTTGATTACCTTGAGTAGCCTGCCTTGTTTAAAAAAAAATGCCACACCCCAAACCATTCAGACTTGCCCTGATGAAGGCCGTGAGGCTGAAACGCGTAGGCTATGTTTTTAACTTTCTGTAAATGATAGCCAACTAAGAATAAAGGCTTTTTAACATATTACCTTCTTTAGTGCCTCAGATCTCTTCAATAAATGCTGGACTAGAATCCCCAAACTGAAGAGCACCAGAAGGATACTTTTCCACACCCAAGTAGCACTCCATGCAATCTGCTTTTTCTATTGACAAAATACCTACCTATCTAAAATGCCTACCTACCTATCTAAAATACCTAGAAATAAATGATACATGTGCGATGGTTATGTAAGGTTAGCACTGTGGCATTGCTAATTAGTTGTCAGAAAGGAGAGCGAAACGGTAATTCCTTTTGCGATTTATTCCAGTAACATCTTATAACAGTCTGTTTAACAATACTGGAGATGGAGTGCATCTCTGAGGATGGCCAGTATCACTGACTACTAGCCTGTTCTCATCTCATAAGGTACGTAACGTAACGTTAGCCGTTCGTTGACAGCTTGTTAACAGCTGATGATGGTTACAGTACGTGCTGAAACGCGTCCCTTGCTTGTGCTCGATAGCTGACCCATTTAATTGTTAACTCCATCGCTCTGCTGTCTGCTCTCCTTTCAACCTGGATAGCTTGCTAACTGCATTAGCCTGTCTAGCCTGTAATGTCACTTATGCTCCTGTGTGCGCTTCCAAAAAAGGTCTGTTGTTTCCACGGCACGTTACTTCGTTCCAGAGCATTTTTCCTATTATGAAATTGATTCTCTCTTATGAAATTAGCACCAGCGTTTGTCCGCCCAATGAGAATTTGGTCCGACTGGAGCATATCGACCAAACAATTGACCAACCGACCAGAAGAGGTCAGCCCTAGTAAATAGAGCAGCTCGCATTTATGCCAATATCCTATAATGAGGATATGAGCCATGGCGTGGCAGAAGATAAGCGATAAAACCAAGTGTGAAGATACTTCTGGATATGCGAGACTAACGTTTATTGATGATTTATGGTAGGGTGCTCGAGACTTTCGATAAGTGTCACTCCACAGAAAATAAAGAGCTGCGTGATGTTTATAATTAACGAACGTTAGGTTAATTTAACACAAGCCAATTAATGTTAAAATTCCATGATGCAGATAATCTCCACCACAGAGTGGTGATGGTGATTTTTGTCGATAGTAAGGGGAGTATAGAGAATAGTAGGGAAGACCGGGGGCAATTGGAACTTTTTTCTTTTTTATGATTGATAGATCGATAGATAGATAGATAGATAGAAACTTTCAAATTCCCTTTTCAGGTGAATTTCAATAAAAAGGCTGATGATTGAACATCTAATCATTTGTATGATGTTTTATTTATGTTCATGTTAAAGGTCACTTTGAATTCTTTTTTTAACTGATAATAATGTAGAAAAACAAAGATTTTAAATTCGGGATGCTTCGGGACGGTTTAGATTTATTTTGGGACGTTCCAGGATGATGGTGAAAAAAGTTAGCGTTGAGCCTTGCATGTCTGTCTGTCTCACCTGGAGGCTCCGAAAGCGGTGCAGGTGAAGTAGAGTTGTCTCGTCTCGAAGGGGATCAGGAAAGGACACTTGGAGGTCAGCTGCTCGCACCAGTCAGGCAGAGCCCCACTGGCCAGAGCCAGAGGCTCCTGGGAGAGACAGACAGGTGAGTGAGAGACAGGTTAGTGTAGAGAGCCAGTGAAACAGACAAAGTATCTCCCTGGTATATAGCACAGAATCAGATGATGTGCAGACGCTGAACTGACTTGAAGGACTACATTGCTTGTCGGAGGGACGATTATTTGTTATCAATATTGCATTTTTTTGTTGCTCAAACCTTACCAAGTAGGCTATATATATATACTGTATATATATATATATATATATATACAGTATATATATATATAGTCAGCCAGTCAACCGCTGTCTGATCTGCTGGCAACTGAGCAGTTGGGGTTTAGGGCCTTGCTCAAGGGCACCTCAGTGGTGGTAATGAGGGTGAGGAATGACATGCAATTTTCTGTTTCTAAATTCAGACCAAACTGAAGTTATTGTGCTTGGCCCTAAGCACGTTGGAGAAACATAATCCAATGATATAGGTATTCTGGATGGCATTACCTTGGCCTCCAGCTCTAATGTAAAGAATTTGGGAGTTATCTTTGATCAGGATTTTTCCTTTATCTCCCACATAAAACACATTTCAAAGAAGTGCCTTCTTTAGGCAACATTGCAAAAATCCGGCACTTCATGTCTCAGAAAGAGCTGTCGTCTAGGCATCAGCTAACGGGGATCCTTATACTGTAATAAACAAATAAAGCAGTCGTCTACGCATCAGCTAACAGGGATCCTTATACTCTAATACAGCGTTTCTCAACTGGTGGGTCGCGACCCAAAGGTGGGTCGCGGGGCCGTTTTGATTGGGTCGCGGACATTGGCCCAATTTTTTTTTTTTTTTTTTTTCATATTTCATTTTCATTAAATTCAGATTATTGAAACTGGATTAGCCTGACCAGTTTTACTTGTTTAACAAGCTGAAGCATATGCTCTGCCTGTAATTCAAGAGAAGTCTGCCTTTTCATTTCATATTTAATTTTAGTTCAATTCAGATGATTGAAACTGGATTAGCATGGCCCCAGTTTAATTAAAAGTTATGACCAGTTTAACTGGTCATAACACAGCCTGCCTGCCTGTGATTCAAGAAAAGTCTGCCTTTTTATTTCATATTAGTTAAATTCAGACTATTGAAACTGGATTAGCATGACCAGGTTAACTTGTTTTATTATTATTATTATTATTATTATTATTATTATTAACTTGTTTAAAAACATATAGGAATGTAATTCAAGATAAGTCTGCCTTTTATTTCATATTTCATACAGTTCAAATAAGACTTTCTGAGCATGACCAGTTTGACTTGCCTGTAATTCAATTGGTTTTTAATTTGAGTGGTTTAAAAAAAAATCTGAAATTTGGGTCGCGACTTCATGACAAGGAAAATAGTGGGTTCTGAGGCTACACCAGTTGAGAACCACTGCTCTAATACATAGGTTCCCAAAGTGGGTGCCGTGGCACGTGTCCGGGGGTTCCCCAGATCTGCTTGGGGGATAAGAAAATATGCTTGTTTCACAACTTTACCTCATATAGCCTAAACTTTAGTTTATTACATGTGCAAAGGAGTTCATAAACAAATAAAATAGATATTGCTCAGATTGGAAAGATATACGGTATATTAATTAGGGCTGTCAAACGATTAATTTTCTTAATCGCGATTAATCGTGCGATTAACTATAATTAATCGCGATTAATCGCATCTTTGTATCGCATGTTTAAAATGCTATTATTTTGCATTGCAAAGCATTTTTAATTAGATATTAATAATTATTACCAGTGTGTCGTGATTGGGAATCAAATTAATGCAAATAAATGTACTTTGTGATCTTGAATTTTAGATTTATTTTCAATTCAATAGAAGTGCAATGTAGACAGGAGGTCACAAAATGTCTACAAAATGCATCAAGCAGGAGACAGGAAACCGAACGGCTTGACTACAAGTACGGGTGCAACGATGGACAAAATAGCGGCATGCGATTAACGCGATTAAAAAAAAAACATGTTATGATCGGCGCGCGTTAACGCGCGATTAACGCGTTCACGCTAACAGCCCTAATATTAATTACTATTATTTTTCAACTTGCATCAAGTGGTCCTACAGCAGACGTTGCTATGGTCGGACGGGTTGCTATGGGGCAACATTATGTTTTTGTTTTGTATTCCTCTCAATTTCCAATTTAAATGTACAATTCTGTCATGATTATTATTGTTAGTGAGTTATTAAAGTTGTGAGTTACCTGTTTGGTTCACATGTGAAATAATAATCTCAGAATGAGGGTTCAAATGAGAATTCCATTTTTACAGAGGCATTATTTTCAGCAAAAAAATCATACTTCTTTTATATTCAATTTATTTCAATGAAATGGCATTTAATTTTTTTATTGGCTTATTCTTTTTATTTACAAATGATCAAATATAGGCCTTTGCCTTTTATTTGTGTGAAGAATTCCCTCTGAGTCTCCTCCCATATTGTGCAGTCCTTGATGGCTGTAATTTAATTTAATTTAATGATAGTTTGAACTAATGCATTCTTGCCCATGCATGGAAGTTCATTTATTACTTTTACTATCCTATTAAAACTCAAACTCAAAACTGTTATTATGCATTGTTTCATTTAGACAAAGGAATTATTTCCAGCCAAAACAAAAGAACCTACCTAATCATAATATTGTATTCATCAATAATTAAATAGAATTGTGTTGAAGTTTCATGGTTTAGTCTTATTTCAGTTTTACATGAATATGATTATTTGTTCAATGGATTTGAACTCTTCATTGCAATTGTAGTAACTCACTTAGCAGTTTTAAAAACACATTTTCAAACAAATTCATTGTGTATTGTTTTTAGTTTAAGCTCTGATGCATTTTTTTAATCTCCGAAGAGGTGGGGTTCCTTGGAGAAGGAGGAAAGCTTCAGGGGTGCCTTGGTTAAAAAAGGTTTGGGAACCTCTGCTCTAATAAACAAACAAAAAGAGACAGGTCAGAGAGACAGGTGGACTCACCTCTATCTGCTGTAGGATCTTGGTTGTGACTTTCTTACTGGTGAATTCTTCTGGAGACACGTTAAACTGCAGCTCGTCCATATCTGCACACACACAAGCACGCGCACGCACACACGCACGCACACACACACGCAGACACACACAGTTTGTCAAACCGCTGTGAAATCCAAAGTGTTTCTGATCAACAGTCAGACAACAAGTGACTGAATATTGACCTTAGTGAGGTTCTAATACACTAGATGTGATGTCTTTGTGTGTTGGAGGCATGGTCAGTGATGATGTACAGCAGTGGTTCCCAAACTGGGGTATGTGTAGCGTACCCCTCGGGGTATGCGGAGGTACTACAGGGGGTACTTGGGAGAAAGGGGAAAATGTAAGAATCATGAAAATGAAATATTAAAATAAACCTGCTCAGGAAACACTAATTGCAACTCTTTCACTCCATTTCTTATTTCGTAATGTTATATTCTTCAAAAAGTGGGTTATCATTCATTCATTACATCAGTGGTTCTCAAACTTCTTGAGCTGCGACCCCCCCAAAAAAAATGTTTGGGGTCCGCGACCCCCTCAAAAACACGCTTCTCTGCTCTGTTTGTCCCATGGGTTAATTACTGACCAAAAATATACAAAACAGCACAATCAATTTGGCTTTAACTACAGTTGTCAATTTTATTCAAAAACCGACAGCACAACTCTATCATTTGCACGGGAGATATAATGGGGGGGGGACCCCCAGGTTGAGAAGCACTGCATTACATCATATGCTATAGTTTTCTCTTGCAGTTTTCTAAGCAAAATGTAATAGACGGGTAAAGGGTGTACAGCACTTGGATTCAGAAATAAGGAGAAGGGGGTACTACTACTGAAGGGCCTTTGTGTGTGGAGTTTGCATGTTCTCCCCGTGTTCCCTGGGGTTCCTCCATATAACCCCCAACTAAAAACATGCAGAGGATCATCGTCTGACCAGCGGCAGGTTGGAAGAAGTTGGTCCCCGGTGCTTCACTGCAGCTGCTCACCGCTCCTGGCCTGAACCATGGATGAATTTCACGGCGCCTCCAAAGCATGTGTGTTGTGTGTGTACTGGCCGCTGTTAGTGTTTGTGACAAATAAAGACGGGGTTTATCCGTCCGGTTTAAGCTTAATCCTTAGACAAAAAAAATTGAGAACCACAGATGTAGTGTGTGTACCATCATGTAGTGTGTGTGTGCACAATGTAGTGTGTGTGTACCCTGTAGTGTGTACTAGGGATGTGCCGGTTTCCAGTTTCAAGGTATACCGCGGTTTAAAAGTCATGGTATCAAAACCACTAAGATTTGCCCTCATACCATCTCCACGTTATCAGCCGTTTCCCCCCCACTACTATTCGAGAGAAAGTGCCCAGGTCGCTTGCAGAGTACGGTGCAGACAGCTTACACTGCCCTTCTGCATGCCTAGAGTGTAGCTGTCCCTCCTCTGTTTACAACAGTGTGTGAGATAATAGCAATGATCTCCCCCCAGTCATACCGTCAAAAACTCATACTGGCACATCCCTTGTGTGTACCGTGTGTGTGTACCCTGTAGTGTAGAGTGTGTGTGTGTACCCTGTAGTGTGTGTGTGTTGGAGGCGGGGTCTCCAGCAATGATGTATAGTATGCGTAGCAGCTGTAAGACGTCCTCCACGCCGCAAGCCGCCGCCCCACAGCCCGCCTTCGCCTGGGCCGCCTCCCTGGCCCCGGCCACACCCAGGATCTCACTGATCTGATTGGCTGACACCGAGCCAGGGCTCAGGCCCCCGCCCAGCCCGTGCTCACAGAAGTCCTGTGGAGAAAAACTTAGACTGTCACATCGAGTCAACGCTGTCACATGGCTTTGACAATGTCAATTGTGACACAGTCTGGATTTTCCAGTACAAACTCGGCAGCCTTGAAATCGCGCAAATTGAGGGAAAAGGTTGTTTGTGAAAATATTTGTTTTTTGTTTTTGACCTATTAGGCAAATATAGATTTTGAAGAACACATAGTTGATGTTCTATCTGTCAACACAGTGTGAAAAAGAAATGGAAAAGATAAGAACCTATGAGTGCCAGCAGAGACGAAAGGAGAATTCAGATGAACAGGCGTCCTGCAGCAAGAGATTGTCTCTGGACTTTATTTACCGCACTAGACTGTTCATTTGGTGCCTCATTGGCACCAAACGGAAAAGACATGTTCGTTATGGGAACTTTGCTGACATCTATGAATGATTCAGAAATGACTCGAATAAAGTCTCTACGAAACGAAAGTTGCACAGGACAACCTAGGCTCTTCACGGGACTGCCGTATTTAGATATTTTTGACATCTCCTCCTAGACCAGGGTTCCCCAAATAGCGGCCCGTGAGCGCCCCCTGTGCAGCCCACGCTGGAATTGAAAAAAACAAATAAAAGATTACAGTGCACCTGGACTCAACATGCAAGATACGCGCTGCTCTCCGTATTGACCTGGCTATGAGCCCCTCCCCCTCTAAACAAACACTGGTGCAGAGTCAACTTCTGTTGTAACATTTCAGTCTGGATTCTGGAATATTTTTTAATCATCTTGATGAAATCAGGCTAAATGTAATGTAAGAAATTACTGTTCAACACTGAATAAGTGTCCACGGGCCCTATCTTGGTACAGCCGCCATCTGCTTTTCGCGCATGCGCACCCGTTTGTATATATAACCTACACATGAAAACATTAATTTAGGCTATAGGAGGAGCTGGATGGAAATGTAATTTGAGCCTATTTGAATAGGCTACAACTCAAATTGTGCTGAGATGGGATTATTTTCACCGGATGGTGACCAGCATCATTTTAATTTGTCAGACTTCAATTAATTATAATAATGGAAACTCAGCGCCCATGGTTCACGGCACTCTTCATTTCAGTCCGGGAGGGGTAGATGCTATTAGCCTGGGTAAACCCATCCCCCACGTGACCTGCTCTCAGACCTGTTCTCAGTCACTATGTCTATCATGTGATAGTGACTGGGAACTGAGAGAGCAGGTCACGTGGTGGCTGGGTTTACCTAGGCTAAGATGCTATCTCGGGGGGAAATAGGCGGGGGTGCTTGGTTCGGTGTGAAAGCACTTTCTGTTGCCGGCGTTGCAGGCCTTCTGAATGGCAATATTGCGGGATCTCTGTGTGAAAGTGGCTAGAGAGAGACAGAGAGAGAGGGAGGGAGAGAGAGAGAGAGACACAGAGACAGAGAGACAGAGAGGGACACAGAGACAGAGTGACAGAGAGAGACACAGGGAAAGTTAGAGATAGGTGTATTTACCATCTTGCCACTCTCCTTCTCTTTGTCGGAGTCCTTCAGCTCTCTGTACATGATCCTGCAGGAAACAAAGAAACAAGTCTTTGATCTGACGTTCACCATCAATACAGAAAATATATTTTCCCATTCAAATGGATGTCCATATCCAAGCTAAACTGAAATCGAATCGGGACCTTGTGAATCGGAATCAAATCATCTTACGTGTAGGGTAGGGTTAGGATCTTACGTGTAGGTGGGCTCCCAGATGCGTCGCAGCTTGTCAGACTTGACGGCCCCGCTGCAGGACAGCTGCAGCAGCCTCTGCACGTAGAAGAAGATTGTCCACTTGTAGTTAGACAGGGGAAGCTCCACCTCCCGGGTGGTGCCCAGTCCTGCCACCTATGCACGCACACACACGCACACACACACACACATGTTAAAATTAGATTGATAAAATGTATCTATATATCTATCTATGTGTATATACAGTATATGTGAATTAATATGGGAAATGAATATGCATACGTATGTAAGGTATGAACATGTATTTATGGTGTGTATGTATATGTATATACATATAAGTATGAATGTATATCAAATACTGTTGTTGAAAAAACAAAAAATACATTGATGCGCTATGAGGCGCGCTGATTACCAACTATGTAAATTAACGTGAGATTGAAAGACGGGGTAGGGCCCAACAAGCTCCTTGCTTCCCCCTATCCCCTTTTCGGGCACTTGGACACTTAGGGTGTATTCACACCTATCTCGTTTGGAGCAGTTGTTCCGAAACAGAGAGCATTTTCCCCCTTGGTGCGGTTCGTTTGGGGGAGTGTGAACACAGCAATCGCACTCGGATGCGGGACAAAACAAGCGGACCGAGATCGCCAAGAAAGGGTGGTCTCGGTCCGCTTTAAACAAACTCTGGTGCGGTTCGTTTGTGGTGAGAACGTGATCCGACCTCAATCCGCCACAACTGCAGTAAACGGTGCGCATTTTTGGATAAACCAGCTGCCGTAGTCAGCTGCGCTGTGCGTAATGGCCTGAAGAACGAGCATTTTTATCGTTTAAAAACAACATCTTTCAGATCCTGTTTTGGCGACTTGTGACTTGCATCGATAAACTTTGGGGGATTTTTGGATCATCACATCAGCAGTTTGAACTCAATCAACTTACCTCTGGTCTCCATTCAATAAATGAAAACAAGTCGTGGTAATCAGAGCCAGCCTTCTTTGTGATAAGATTGTCTGGTTCAATCAGACAATCAGACTGATTGCATGTCTTCCTCGAAATGTCCGTTATTATTAAATTATTTATTAATATTTTATTCCTGACAGGACAGGTGTTCATATAGCCTATGTCTCGGCTAATCCTCGTCTCCGTGATAGTAGCCTAATAGCAGAATTTGCGAGGGTCTTGATCTTATATCTCCAAATTCCCGATAGCCTAAATAGGCTAAATAAATACATAGGCTTACATAGGCTACATAGCCTACATTAACAAATAAAGATCGATCGATCGATCTCTCTCTCGACATAGCCTACAATGTAGGTCTAACAAAACGCATTCTTATAATCATAATAGGAAAATCTCTGGGAATTATTTTTTCCATCCCGAGAGGCTATTAGCCTATCAGAGTGTCTGCTGGCCAATCCAGGAAGTTTGACAATACTATTTGGACCGTTTGATTTGTGGCTGTGTGAACACAAACGAACCAAGGCACAAATGCAACAATTGTATCAATTAAGTACCTGAATCGGAACAAAGCAAACGACCTACAGGTGTGAATACACCCTTAGTCTGCAGTAGCAGATCTGAATTGTTGATTGTATTTTCCTTGATTGTTTTGCTTGTTACATGTCCAGTCACGAAAATAAAAATGAATGAACTGAACTGAAAACGGATAGTTCCGGTCCTTGATTGTGATTAACTGTGATTAAATGGGGCGGCTGTGGCTCAGGAGGTAGAGCAGGTCATCCACTAATCAGAAGGTTGGTGGTTCGATCCCCGGCTCCTCCAGTCCGCATGTCAAAGTGTCCTTGGGCAAGACACTGAACCCCAAATTGCTCCCGATGGCTGTGCCAGCACCCTGCATGGCAGCTGGCCACCTTTCGATGGGTGAATGTAGGCACATTGTAAAGCGCTTTGGATAAAAGCGCTATATAAAATGCAGTCCATTTAACTGAGCCACATTTGAAGCCATTGTAAAATACTCTATAAACACACACCTGTGACCGCATCACTGCGCCTGCTGACTGTAACAATGTTCGTCAGCCTCAAAATGCCACTGAGTGAGCAAAACATTCGCTCTTTTTTTTCCAATTATTTTATTTTTCAATGCTTTTCAGAATACAAGAACAAAATTGAACAGTCTCAGACACAGGAAAAGGAGAAAAGGGGGGAAAAAGGGGGGAAAGAAAAAGACAGAAAAGGCATACATATATATTACATTACAACGTGGTGCTACCAGCCGTGTGAGGTGCTTATGTGCTCGTACATTGGATCCCACGCAAGGGGTCCACGAGAAACCAGCCGGGCGAGTTACCGGTCGCCTCTAGCCTCGTCAAGCTAGGCCATAAACGGGTCCCAGATAGCCGGAAAAAAAGTGAGTTAGTCCTCAGGAACCTCAGTCTCTACGTCCGTACAACTGAGACCATGTGCATCAACCACAGCTGAAAAGAAGGTGGAGAGGGGGACTTCCAATCCTTGAATGAGGTTCTTGGTGACAATCATCCCCTCTGTCAAAGACTGCTACACAGCCATGGGGAGGAGCAGAGCTGAAGGGTTATTTTGTAGGCCTTAGAGTACTAGTCAAATATTAGTGAACAGTGAAGGGCAAAAGCAAAAAGCATGGGACAGTGTGCCCTCTGACACCCGACACCTATCACATAGTGCTAACTAAACTACTTCATACCCTACTAAACACCCCTGTATCCCTTACAAAAGCTAATAGCGCCCTGCTCTGTGCTCTCGTGCTCAATAATCCTTTTAATGTGACGATTTCCTGCACCCCTAACTTCCTCAGATTCTCCTTCATCACTTCTCTCTGCACCCCATTGTCCCACATTGTGAGATCTGTGATGATTTTGGTCAGCAATGATGTCAGTGTCTATATAACATAACATCAGTAAATGTGCGGACTCTACTTTTCTCTCACTGCTGATCACTCACTGACGTTATCAGTGATGCGAAGTTGAGCAATTGTGCGCTGAGTGATGTCATTCGAGCACTCCATGATGTGATCAGTGATGGTCACTCGAGCAATTGTGATGTCATCAGTGATGCGAAGTTGTGCAATTGTGCATTGCGCATGCCAATAGAGCAGCCGAGTTGCGTATGCGAGCCTGTGTAGTAGGGGTGTCACGGTACACAAAAGTCACGGTTCAGTACGTACCTCGGTTTCGGGATCACGGTTCGGTACGAATACGGTACAACGGAGAAAACGAATCGCAAATTCTGTTTTTTCCCTTTGAATTTTTCTTAATTCTGTGTTTTGCTTTTTATGCTAATTTTACCATCAGAAATAGTGTCTAATAAGTGGGAATTAATAAATGTCCACAATTTAATAAGATCTAGGCAATCCACACAAAAAGGTTTAACTTTAGAGCAGTGATTTTCAAAGTGTGGGTGCGCCTCCCTCTCAGATATTGTACACAAGTTTGTAAACAGAGTGCATGTGGAGTAGCCCAATACTCCCACCCACCCCTCCCCCGCTGTCAGACAGACAGCGGGGTGGGTTTCACTTTTCCAAGTAAGTAACGTTATTGCAGGCGAGTTTTGTTTACCATAATGATTACGTTCGGTCATCATAATGGATTATTGGAACATGACAAGGAGTCATCCCCTCTTCCTCACCGCATCTTGCTTGTCATCTCACGCGATGTAAGTTGCTTGTTAAGAAGTTAACAGCTTTGTCAGTGTTATGTAACGTTTAGCTGCGATGCACAACTATAAAAGGACTAAAGGAAAGTCCTTTATAGTTGCGCGTCACGGCTACGTAACCTTACAGTAGCAAGCTTACCTAATTGGCTTTATGTTGACAGAATTTGCAAAACAGCTTATCGCCTGAGTCATAAAAGTCATTAGGATACTGCTCTGCACTCGCTTTTTGCCGACGGTTAAGGGGGAGCAGCTGGACGCTTCAATGTTGTTGTGGTTTTGTGAAGTAGCATGGAAGCTACGGCTTGTAAACACGCTGGAGCGACCTCCGGTAATGTTTCCTCTCCATAAAATGTTGCATTCAGTGAACGCGGATTTCTATGGCCCTTGTGTTGTTTTGGTGTGTATTCTTCTGTGGCGTTTACGGTGTTCAAACAGCGTTTAGGTGCTTTACCACCACCTTCTGGATTCGCTTCACGCACCGAACCGTGACGCCCATACCGAATACACGTACCGCGGCACCCCTACTGTGTAGTGAGCCAGCCGCAGAACAGGCAAGGCCGCGAAATGGCAGAGCTAGCGAGCCCATGTAGCGAGCCCATGTAGCGGGCGAACCTAGGAATCGAGCGCACGTAGCGTGCAAGATTTATTATAGTATACATTTCCCTTAGAAAAAAAGATTGTACCAAAGTTAGAAATTCTAGTATTGTGACAAGCCTACTGGAGGCAGATCACTGCTGTGAGCATCAGTCTCACCTTCAGGATGAGAGCCAGGTGAGGCGACGGAGCACACTCCACCTCCTCTGCCACCTCTGAGCGAGGAGTCCCTGAAGGAGAGAGGAGAGGAGACAAGGAGGTGAGGAGAGGAGGTGTGTGGGTATGTGTGTGTATGTGTGTGTGTGTGTGTGTGTGTGTGTGTGTGTGTGTACCAGGCGTGGGGATGTCCAGGTCAGTGGTCTGTTGGACATTGGTCCTGCCTGGACGGGGATCAAACGCGGGGACCAGAGCAGAGAACTGTCTCTTCAGGACAAAGTCATCGTCCCACGTCCTCCTGCGCCCGCCCTTCGTCTCATACTCCTCCTCCTCCTGCAAAACAGAGAGGGGCGGAGAGGAGTGGGAAGAAGTGCATTATGGGACTCCAGTTGGGTTAATCACTAGTAAGTTTAAAGTGTCAAATCTAACAGATTTGTTTCTGCCATCTCCACGGTAACAGGAGCCAGCTGAAATATTTTCTCCTTCCTCCGAGTTCAAATCACTGTAAAAAGATCTTGCCCGACTCCTAAATGCAAATATAAAACATAACTATAGGCCCTCGTATCTGTATCAGAATCAGAAACACTTTTATTGCCACAATATGGGAATTTGTCTTAGTGTAAGTGTGCAGCGTAGCGGTCATATCAATAGTTGGATATAAAGAAAGAGGAGAAATATCCAAAAGACAATCACAACAATCACAACATTGCAAGTGCAGCCAAATTATGTACAATATACACGAATATTAAATATTAAATCAGCATTAAATCAAATAGGAATTACAGTCCAAGCGTTGATCGATTACATCAACCAACATCGACTCGATGTAGAAGAGCAGCTATCATACTTTAGTGTCCGGTCCAGGTGCAATCTGATCTATGAAAGTAGAGTTCTCAATGTTAGCCCAAACCCGACGGGTACCGTCAGGTCCCGCTCAGTTAGACAGGTTTGGGTTGGCACGGGCTGAGATTTTATCTTAATTGGCGGGGTCGGGCCTAGCTCGGGCTGGGAAAAATATATATTGGCTATAGGCTATATTTAGGACTATAATACGCTATTTACACACAGAGACTGCACAGTGGTGCTCATGTTTGAGTCAAATAAGAATTAATTATCTTCTTATTATGTTTTCTCTCATTTGCTGAGCTGTTATGCTGCACTGCAGCTATGGCAGGATGCTTAATTGCTTGCGGCGGAGGCGGGGAGTTAATGAAGTGACATGACTTCACTGATAAGAAAGAAAGTGAAAGTTAGTGTGAGTGAAGAAGACCACCTGACAAAATGGATGCTAAGACGATAAAGAAAAAGTTAGACAAAGGATACACCCTGGAGCGTCGGGGGCGGGGGGACTCTTTATGCTGTGGTGGACATAGACAGCGAGGG
Organism: Poromitra crassiceps; assembly: GCF_964638095.1. NCBI lineage: Eukaryota > Metazoa > Chordata > Actinopteri > Beryciformes > Melamphaidae > Poromitra > Poromitra crassiceps. Next base: position 56,120,025 of record NC_139625.1, on the reverse strand, counting down.
AGTAGCGATACGTCCAATGCGGAAAATGCAAGGTGCTCTTCAAACAGGACTCCAAGACCGGCATCTCTCTTCCCTCAGCCGCCATACCTGCTGCGCTGCCACCCCTTCTTCAGCTCAGAAATCGATGTCTGGTTTTGTCACAACTCACGAGTAGCCTACAGCTAAAGTCCCTCTTGCCATTAAGCAGACAGTGACGGAAGGGAAGCATGTGTTGTCTTTATGTGCACCAAGGGGAAAATCGACGAATGCTGGCAGAAAAAAATAGATACTCCCAATTCTCTCATGAATTATCCGACTAAATTGGTCGGATTCAATGTATGTAGATTAATAGAAACAAATTTTAGAAAGCCGATAAAGAAAACGTGTGCTGGTGCAACGAAATTCAACTTCAAACAGAGCGGCATCACTCACACAGCGGTTTCCTGTCTCCTGCCTGTGCAGGCATTGAAGAGAAAGACAGCAATACGCTTCTAAATGGCTCGTTTTACTTTAAAAAAAAATCCCAAATGGCACAGTGGACAAGCCAACAGTAGTTTGCACCTTGTGTAAAACGGAATTAAAATATCACCGAAGTAAATCGAGTTTGACCCATCACCTAAAAGCTAAGGATACCGGAGCAGCTAGCGGCCAGCTAGCAGCCAGCTAGCTAGCGAGACTCATCACTCATTCTTCCTTCAGAGTCTCGGATGCGCAGGTCGGCTCCACGCGATATACACGTTATCAATATACACAGTTTCCAATACCGAGACATTATTCACATGGAAGTGCCAAAGTTTTTAGCTCAGGCACAGCCTTCTTCGGCTGTGTCATTTTGGGCTTCGACTGCTCCACAGCGCCACCGCCGGAAGTATCGGTTCTGGAACGTGTACTGACTGCACGGTTTACAATTGTGCATTTATTTTCTATTCAAGATATATTTTGTAGACATTGTTACCTCCTGTCTACATTGCACTTCTATTGAATTGAAAATAAATCTAAAATTCAAGATCACAAAGTACCGTAAATTCCGCACTATAAGCCGCACCGGAGTATAAGCCGCACCTGCAAAGTTGACTGTTTTTTACATATATAAGCCGCACCGGACTATAAGCCGCGGGTGTTTTAATGGTATTTTTTTTTTTTTTTTTTTATTGTGTTTTAATGTTTAACACATTCACTGCCAACAACGTATGAACACGTTTTCAGAATCCAGCTGTTCCCTGCCAACAACGTGTTTACACGTTTTTGGCATCGATTTTTTTTTTTTGACGGTGGGTTGTGCATCTAAGCCTTTTACATCTCTTATATAATTATTGGAGCCACCGAACGTTTACAACCCATTCCACCGACCCACTAAGTGGCAACAGTGCTCTCCTGGCTAGAGAAAGGAAAGCATTTTTTTAACTTGTCAAGCCATTCTCAGCCCAGCCATTCTCCTTTTCGCGCTGATTGCTGGCGATGCGGGATTGCAAATTTACATAATAGATTCAGCCGATCTACTATGATCGGGTGATAGATTACAGGTGGAGGAACACACTTTGAAACACGCAGCATAAATATGACCAGAATCGCAAAAGCTTCTCTCAACCAAAACTCCAAACGAGCGAGTCCATCCCGACTTCCTCAAACAGCGGCCCAGACATGCAGGCACAGGAGAGCAGCAAAGCACTGACTGGTGACAAGCTTGTCCGCCCACGGAGGGCGGAGTTGAAGCAACTCGAGAGGGAGGGAGAGAGAGAGAGAGAGAGAGAGAGAGAGAGAGAGAGAGGGAGGGAGAGCGAGAGGGAGGGAGAGAGAGAGAGAGAGCGAGAGGGGGAGGGAGAGAGAGAGAGAGAGAGCCAAAAATGAATGGTTAAAGTGACCGTTCCATCCAATTTCACAAAAAGCCGTTTATCTCTGAATATTCTTTTTCACGCTAAAACCATGCTGTATTCAACTGCTAATGCTTACATAACTACTAACTCTACAAACTAACTCTTTTAGACAGAGAAAGTACACATTCTATTAGTACTTTTGAGATATTGTATGTTCACAAACTCCAAGCTGAAACGAATCCTCGGCTCTTATAAAATGAGCCATAATCCTCAAAAAACGGCTTGGCAGAAGCTACCTACAGCAAAAAAAAACGTCTGGCAGTCAATGTGTTAATTGCCATATGTAAGGGTTCATGCACAGAGGGGATTGTCGGGAAAGAGATGGCTGTTTGAGGAAGCTCCCATTTATTAACATTTCAACAAAACAACATAACACAACACCACCTGTGTTGTGTTATGTTATGTTATGTTATGTTGTTAAAAGAGGGCAAGAGAGGAAATTAAAACAGAAGTGGATTTATAGTTAGAAAGAGTGCTAAAAAAGAGAGATTTTTTTTTTTTTTTTTTTTTTAATCCATAGATAAGCCGCACCGTTATATAAGCCGCAGGGGCCAAAAAAGGCCAAAAAACGGGAAAAAAGCCACGGCTTATAGTCCGGAATTTACGGTACATTTATTTGCATTCATTTGATTCCCAATCACGACACACTGGTAAGAATTATTAATATCTAATAAAAAATGTGACATAACAGCATTCTCCAGGTACAAGACACAAAAAGTATGGAGAGACACTTTTTTCTGTTGCTAAAGATGTCAAAAAAGTGTGGAGAGACAAAGCATAAATTGGGCTTAACAGAAAGTGTAAAATGTAACAGACCAGAACCTCCTCGTACTCCTGGTCCTCCTGGTTGTCGTCTTCATTCTCGTCGTCATCGTCGTCTGGCTCAGGGAGGTCCTCCTCGTCGTCTAGCTCAGCCAGGAGAGTGTTAGCCCTACAACTGTCCAGGAAGTCTATATACACACACACACACACACACACACAAAATGAGGTCGGAGGTGTCAAGCTCAACTTGAATTGAATGCTAGTGAGAAGAGATGAGTCTTCAGCAGCAACTTAAAAATGTCAGGGGTCTCAGCAGTTCTTAGATGAACAGGTAAACTGGTCCAGAGATTAGGAGCAGCCACCACAAAGGCTCGGTTGCCTGTTTTTGAGCCTAGATCTCAGAACATCTCAGAGCATCTGGTTAGTCGACCTGAGAGCTCTAGGTGGAGTATGATGGTGCAGGAGATCAGCGACATAAGATGGCACCAGTCCATTTAAAATGTTAAACACAAGCAACAAAGGCCTTACCAATGTTTAGGCACTACTACTGGGCTGCCAATGTTAGGGCTTTAATGTTTTGGTGGCAAGGGACTCCTGGCAACCTAACTCTCGGGGCCCCCTTATGGCTGGAAATGGAGGCCAGCTCCATTGCCAACTATTCTCTGCCAGCCCTGTTATTTTCAAAGCTAGAGAAGCCTGGGACTAGGGATGCACGATATATCGGCAATCATATCGGTATCGGCCGATGTTGTTCATTTTTTAACATATCGGTCATATCGGTATCGGTCAGATGTTGCAATGTTAATATCGGTTATCATTATCAGCCAAATTCTTCACATTGATATGAAATAATGCAGTAAATCTATGATTTATGGGCTTTTCCAAAGGCTTTGCAAATAAAGAAATGCATAACTTTTTCAAATTCAGTGTTAACATGTGTTTTTCAGTATGTACAAAATGTGATGATCATAAAAATGTGGTTTTATACAGATCATATCGACATCGGTAAATATCGGTTATCGGCCATAACAGCAATGTTAATATCGGTTATCGGCATCGGCCAAAATTTTCATATCGGTGCATCCCTACCTGGGACTTTACAAAATTTTAGTTTTATTGTGAGAAACTCTGTTAGGATTCTAAACCAAATTAGGAGTGTTTTGAGTCTACCAGATGTTTCTGTCCACACACCAATTTGTTTCAATTACTCTTTTTTGCCTCCATGGTCAGACAAAAACTACCATGCCTGGAGTAAGAAGGGGCTGGTTTCCATCAGAGACCTATACATAGATTGTCATTTTGCATCCTTTGATCTACTGAAGAGGAGGTTTGAGTTGCCCGGCACACACTGGTTCAGATTCCTGCAAATCAGAGATTATGTTCGATCCAAGATTCATACCTTTGAAGCGCTCCCTAATGAACATGCGTTTATCTATGTTTTGCTGGGCCCTCCTCACTCCAAGCATCTTATTTATAGATTTGTATGCGTTTGATAACTGCACCATGGCCTCTACTGAAAGGATTAGAGAAGTGTGGCAGGGAGAACTTGGCATTGATTTATCTGACATTATATGGGGTAGGACAACAACTCTGCTCAGTTAATATTAGACATCAGCTGATCCAATTTAAAGTAGTTCATCGTCTTCACTATTGTAAGCATAGGTTGCACAAGATCTTCCTCTCTGTCTCACCCCTGTGTGATAGATGCCAGGTATCGGAGGGCACTCTGTCTCATGCCTTCTGGTTCTGCCCTTCACTGGCGGGATTCTCGGCCAAAATATTTGACTGGTACTCTAAAGGCCTACGAAATAACCATTCAGCCGGAGGCAGAACTCGCCATCTTCAGCTGCTCGGAGTCCTCTCTGAACTTCACTACAGCTGTGCAACAATCTCTGACACTGAGGACAACTGTTGTCAAAAAACTAATTCTTAAGGAATGGAAGTCCCCCTCTTCAGCCTCTTTCCAATTGTGGTTGACGGACATGATCTCGGTTATACGGATGGAGAGACTCGGGTTCCTGAGAACCAACTCACTTAGAAAATGTCTAACTATATGGGACCGGTTTTTAGCCTACCTCGATGAGGTTAGGGGCGACGGGTGACTTCACCTGGCTGGTTTCCTATAGACCCCTTGCGTGAGATCTCTAGTACATCGCCTGCAAGCACATAAGCACCTTACGTGGCTGGTAGCACCACTGTAATGGTGCATGTTCATTATGTTCGTATGTTTTTGTTTCTTTTCTTGTGTCTGAGCCTGTCTGTTTTGTTTTGTTTGTGTTCTACAAAATTGAAAATAAAATATTCGGAAAGGAAAGAGCAGTTTTAAAAGGAAACTTAGACTCTACATACTGTATATATGATTGGATTTATATGATTGGATTTATATAGCGCCTTTCCAAGTGCTCAAAACGCTTCACAGAATCATTATTCATTCACACCATTCGTACCGGTGGTTCGAAAGCGTGGCAGCCACACATCGACATTGTATGTACAATCATACATACAATAAAATTTTAGTCCGCAGGCTAGCTTGTGTGCTTGCGGATCTTGCTACATTGTTTTATCTGGTTCTAAATTAGCTTTTATCTCTTGTTTTCTTCTCTCTTTTTTCTTTTCTGTGATACATGTTTTTGTATACTCTATTTGTGTATTCTATCTTATGTGATGTTTTTTTGTGTTGGAATCGAGTGCGTAGCACGTGAGATGCCTAGTTTTAATAAACAAACAATAAACAAACCTAATATAGGAAATCTCCTTAAAAAGCTGTGACTTAAGTTATTATTTCATATTCTTGCTTTTCTCGAGGCCAGGAGAAGACTGGTCTTTGCTACCTTTTTACCGGCTCTTGATTATGGAGACCTGTTGCTTTTGCTCGCTGCTTCCACTTGCTAGATACTGCTTATCACAGAGCACTGAGATTTGTTACCAACTGTAAAGCTATCACTCATCATTGTACTCTTTATGGCAGGCTGGTCGGCCATCTCTGACCTTTCGTAGGCTCGGTCACTGGTACATGTTTATTTATAAAGCCATTCTGGGTAAACTCCCTTCTTATATTTGCACTTTGATCTCTCAGAGACCCAACTGTAGTTATAGTCTGAGATCCCAAGATGTGTTGCTGTTGACTGTTCCAAGTGCTCTGGATTTGCTGTGCTCCCCTCACTTGGAATTGCCATCAACATGACTTGAAGATGAGGGATCTGACCTCTTTGGCTATTTTTAAAGGACTAGGCATCTCGCACGCCTACGGTAGACTCACCCGCTGCGCACAGACAGAGAAACAAACAAACAAACAGAGCCCAAGCTCCCTTTTATAGATAGATAGATAGATATATAGATGTATAAGTACAATGGTGAATGGATCATTTGGATCTTGTCTATGTCCTTAGGTAGGCTATTTTAAATTTATTTCATGGACTCCTGGGTCGTCTTCTTTGTATTTTGTACTTCTATTTGATACTGGCACTTTTGCCACTTGTCTATGTCTGTAGGTAGGTTTATTTATTTATTCTTTAATTATTTTGGCAGTGTATTGTATTTCTTGCTCTATGTTCCTGTTTTTATGCGGCTGTCTTGGCCAGGTCTCCCTTGTAAAAGAGATCATATGTGTATGTATATATAAATAAATATCTATATATATATATATCTATATATATACAGTATATATATATATATTTATTTATTCATCAGCAAAACAATGAAAAGGTATATTATGCTTCCCAAAATAATAAAAAGAGGATTGGGCCTGAAATGGACCCTTGAGGGATCCCACAAGTAAGTGGTGTGCTGGTCTCACCATACAGACTGAACTCAGCCTCCTGTCCCGTGTCGCTCTCACTGCTTGTGGATGTCAGGCTCGTTGTCAGCGTGTTGCTCAGCAACTGGCCCACAGACAGGCCGCTGGTTGCTGTGGCAACGTTGTTGCTGCTGGTTACTATGGAGGTCGACATGGTGACGGTGGAGGTGGTGCCAGGCGTGGTCAGGTTAGGGAAGCTCTGAGCACCCATCAGAGGAGAGGCTACAAACACACACAAATGTCAGTGTTAATGCAGTATGGGTCAGTGTTAATGCAGTTTATACCATGGTTTGGGTCAGGGGTGGTCAACCTTTTTGATATGAAAGTGCCATTTTCAAATTTGCTTGTCACTCAGTGTGCCCGAGGTTTATTAGGTGGACGACCTGACATTGCTTGTCTTTCACGCCGACATTTTCATCTGCTCTCTGCTGCTTTGGAATGTATGGAATGCATGGAACTAGGGATGCACCGATACCACTTTTTTGCAGACCAAATACGAGTACTTACACTTACATTTTGGTACTTGCCGATACCGAATGCCGATACAGTACTTAATAAGGGGTCGACAACTCTTATGCTTTTAAGCATATGTTTAATTAAAAGAGAACTTTTCAACATTATGGGTTTTAGTCATTTTCTTTAGTTTATTTATATTTTAGAAGATTATATTTGAACATTTTATTTTTACTGAATGGACCTTGAAAGCACCTCAAACTTTACTGAGTCTGGAGTCTGGTCTTCAAAGGCACCACCAGGAGTAGTGGGGAAATCTATTTTTAGACGATGGGAAAAATGGGACGTTACATTAATGTAAAGGCAGTATGAATTACATGGGACATCTAGCCTATTGCAACTATCTGGTAAGCCTTTGCTTGTTCCACGACACTATCTTGTCTGCTAGAAGAGCAGCTAATGCTATCCTGTAAATTGAAGAGAAAGTTTTGGTAGCTTTTTGCAGACTAATGGCTAACTGTAAGCTAACGTTAGTGCAGAGAGTGAATGGGCAAGCCAGAGCGAGCGAGCGAGCTACGGTGCAACTGACCTGCAGCTGATGACTGACCTGTGAGTGAGTGATAGCTTGTTATTTCTCCTCACAAAAGGGCTCCAGGCAGGCAGCTGCTTTCTCCATGCAGAACACACTGCTATAGTGAACAGCCAAGCTTCTCTGTTGCTGCTTTCAGGTTAACGTCACGTCACATGCTGTAAAGTGGTATCGGGCACGCGGCCGTGTCAGTATCGGGCGGTACAAGTACAGTAAATTATGCCAATTAAAGAATTCAGGGTACAATTAAAGGGTTATTCTATGAGCTGAACGGACTAGATTCCTTGCGCCATACCGATTCATATCCTTGTCCTATGTGTACTGGAAGAGTGAATAACGTTTCCATTGCATGAGAAGCTGACGGGATGGTAATGATTGTTCCAGGTATTAGTCTGTGTCCCAGGTGTTGCTAGGTGAACAGAGTTATGGCTTGTGAAAAAAGATTTTGATTGCTAAACTTCCACCAAAAATTTGTGAATGCTTTTATTTTATATTGTTGGCAAATGACCATGGTATAAGCGGGATAATCAACTCAACTAGTCACTCAACTAGGTGTGTGTTAAACAATTTTAATGCATTTTGCCTCCAGGCCATGCATTCAAATTGTTTAACACACACCTAGGAGTTGATTGTTCCTTTCCATGGCTCAGTATTGTACTCACTGGCAGTGCTGAGCACGTTCCTCCCCAGCGTGTTGGTGTTGTTGTCGGAACTTGAGCGGCTGAGATTCATGTTGTTGGTGGCGTTGGTGCGGGACATGTTGGGCGCGCGGCGGACGAAGCTCTCCATGAGGGACGCCTCGCGGGACGACAGGTTGGGGACGGAGGCGCTGGAGCTCATGGGTGCTCCAGCTGCCAGCAGGGAGCTGACAGAGAGGCGGGCGCTGGCGGCTGCGCAGAGAGGCCTCTGGGAAGGCGTGGCATCTTTACCAGAGGACTCGCTCACCGAGGAGACGTCAGGCGAGCTCACGCTCACCAGCCCCATGGAAATGGCCGACGCGGGGTCAGTTGCAGCATTGACCCCGGCTGCCGCCAAAGAGTCCTCGTTCCTGGCGGCGTCGAGTGCGCCGTCTGCCGCCGAGGACAGGACGACCACAGGTTCCTGCCTGGCCCCGCCCCCCAGGGTAGCCCCCTGGCCCCCTGGCCCCCCCCTGGCAATGCCCCCGGTCCCCGAGCTCAGGCTGATGTCGGAGGAGGAGGCGACAGAGCAGACAGAGCTGCTGCTGCCCTTCCTGCTGGAGGCTCCGCCCACCTTGTCAGGACAGTTATTTTTCACCAGGCCGCTCCACGACTGCTGCTGGGAGGACGAAGAGGCGGCAGCCGCCGGGGTCAGAGGGGGTCCCACCGTGCAGGGGGCGGGGCCTGAAACAGTGGATGAGACAGGTTTGGGTGACGGCGCTGACTCAGGGTCGAACCCTGGAGCAAGCCTGAGGTCAAACTTCCCTTCAGCGCCCATACGGTAAGAGTTAGAGCCGCCAGAGTCCCACGTCACATCAATCCAGCCTGGATGGACAGAACAGAGAGGAGAGGAGGGATACGGACGGATGGATGTCAGAGACCCGCAGAAAGGTGACAGAGAAAGAGAGGTGGAGAGAGAAACAGAGAGAGAGAAATGGAGAGGGAGCAGAGAGAAATGGAGAGGGAGCAGAGAGAGAGGAAACAGAGCGATGGAGAAAGCAAAGAGAGAGACACAGAGAGAAAGAGAGAGATGGAGAGAGACAGAGCGAGAGACCAGAGAGAAAGAGGTGACAGAGAAACAGAGAGATGGAGAGACAGCAGACAGAGAGCAAAGAGAAAGAGAGAGCAGTGATGAAGAGATGAGCAGAAGATAGAGGCAGAGAGCCGAGAGAGACAGAGAGAGAAGCAGCTTACAGTCAAGCAGCTCTACATAACTCCACACTGGACCAGATCAGAGTAGAACATTTGTTGTTTGAGTAAAATGTCCCTTTAAAGAACAAGCATTCACTGTTGTCGTCTAGTGAAAACCTCTTAACTACTTTAGGGAGTTTTAGATATTTTAATGCAACAAGTCTCCTTTCAAAACCAAAGACTCTGAAACACTAGGGATGGGTATTTCTAGCAAGATACACTAGTAGAAATTTTCTGGGCCAAAGTCGACTTTTCGTCGAAATTCGCCACACCCCCCGACACACACACAAAAGCGAGTCAAATTTTACATTGGTCTTCCCTGATTCTAAGTATAGTTGAATTGCTTGGTTTGACGAAGTAAAACCATTTTTATAAGCATTTTACGCAAGGTGAATGGCGGATGAAATCCCATGGACAGGGAGAGGGGGTGACTTTGGCATTCTTATTGTCAATAGGCAGCCAGACCTACGTTAGGCGTTAGCATTAGCGTAGCGTCGAGATGGCTCAGGGAACAGTAGGCAGAATATCAGCTTTTCTTCATGCAGTAACAAGCCTTGAAAAAAATTCCCTTGTGGCAGTGTGTTGCTGAAATATAGACAGTTTAAGTCCATTTCTACTACATTTCTAGCATTTCTAGAGCTACTGGGTGCTGCACTGCTGTCAGCTGAGTCTAGAGCCGTTCTGCTCCAATGCGCACTGCGCAGCTCCGTCACATGGACAAACGGTGTCATTCTTAAAGAGACAGGTGTGGGTAAAAATAAAAAATATATATAAATAATAGGGGTGGGGATCACCAGATGCCCATGATACGATACTAAAACGATACTTGAGTCACGGTACGATAGTATTGCGATATGCTAGTATTGCGATATATTGAATATTGCGATATTTCGATATTGTCACTCCTAACTCCTTTTCCTAGCTTTTCCTTGACCTCACCGGAAGTAAAACATGCAGTGTTTTTTGTTTTTGCCCCACACGTAGGCTATACATTATTAAGCTTCTCTGGACTCAATACGCCACTGCAGGCGCGAACTGCACCATCAGGTGCTTTGGGCATGGCCTGGCATGGCATGGCCTGCAATTTCCTTTTCTTTTTCTATATCGATACTTGGCGTCCAAATATCAATACAATATCGTCAGGCAAAATATCGCGATACTATGGTGTATCGATTCCCCCCCCCCCACCCCTAATAAATAATAATAAAAAAACGATTTTCGACTTTCAATAATAAAAGTCGATCTTGATAATAAAAGCAATTATTCGAAAATTCGTTGCCCATCCCTAGTTTCCAAATGGTCAATTCAAACTCTTCCGGGTGCCCCATGTGGAACCCGGAAGAGGGCGTGACTTATGAGCAGTGAGGACTAAACTTGTTTTAAAGCAGAATATAGTACCACAGAGATGACATTTTTGTAGGCCAACTCAACTAGACTTGTGATAAAAAAAATCACATTATGCTTCAAAAATAATAAAAGTAGTCCTAATTTGTGAAGATTATCTTGCAGAACATAAAGTTTGCATTTAATAAACATTTGTTAATGTAAGGTTACTCGACGTAACCCGGTTCTTTAATATCTCAAGTGAGGTATCTCACCTATGGGTTAAACACCCCTCGGCTTGACCGATCATGGAAGCTCCAATAACACCACGTGTGCCGGCAGACCAATCATCTTTCAGATGACCGGAACGTACCGTCCCCCTATATAAGGAGCCGTGAGAGCCCCTCCCGTCATTTTCAGGTGATTTCTTCTATGTACCATACCTTACAAGAAGGGCAGTGATGTGAGATACCTCACTCGAGATATCCAAGAACCGGAGTTACGTCAAGTAACCTTTCGTTCTTTTTTATTCTCTCATTCGGTATCTCACCTATGGGAGATATGGCCCACTCCCACATGACCATAACCCGTGCACGGGTCAGAATCCCCAATCCCTGCCTGTGGACTTCAGCACACAGCATGACCCGAGACTAAGGGCAGAATGAGCCAGTGAAGGTTCTGTGACGTTCAGACAGTAAAAAGTAAGTCATTAAAGTATGTGGGGATGCCCAGCTAGCAGCTGCACACGTCGCTCACGGCGACACCTTGAAAAAGGGCCCATGAGGTGGCCATACCTCTGGTGGAATGGGCCTGCATCAGGTGACCGAGGGGAAGGGTTATTTAAGATGGCGTCTGTCTATGTATGTTTTATGTCTGAAGAAGAGCGAGAGCTCAAAATGTCATGGGTATAGAGAGGCAAAGTGACCGCCTACTTCCTGTTTCAGCAGTGTACCAGAGATTTTCATCCGCCATTTATTTTCCCATACACATTTTGTAAAATGCGTATCAAAATAGTTTTACTGGTTCAAACCAAACGGTACAGATATATTTCGAAACAGGAGATCGCATAACATTTCACTCGGCCCAAAACTTAAAAGAAAATGCAGGTTTAAAGAAAATATTTTTTCAATGTTTTTTTTAAGTTTTGTCCGAGTGAAATGTTCTATGGTCTCTCCCGATTATAGCATTAGCTGAACCGTTTGGTTCGACGAAGTACAACTATTTTATAAGCATTTTATGAAATGTCTATGGGAAAATAAATGGCGGATGACAATCTCTGGTACAGTGCTGAAGCAGGAAGTGACATTCCACTTTGCCTCTCTATAATAAATTACCGTAAGCAAACGGGAGCTACAGTGTGCAGACTCTATTTTTTGTTGGAATAGGCCCGCAGGCCATTTAGTCCATGGGCCAGACCAGATATTGGTATCACTCAAGGTGGCAAAATCTAGTCAAATTTTTTGAAAAGGTACATGTCCATAGATGATATTTTGGTATGATAACCTTTGCTAAGTGGTAGCTTTGTCACAGTTATCAGCACATGAAGTTAACCACCCCCTACAATAAATTGGTATCTAGGCGCTGGTGCATATCCTACTTTAGGCTCATTTTCAGGACCTTTACTCATGTTTTATGAAGGCATGTTTGGCCTAATTTTAAAGGGGAGACTCATAGGTTCATTTAAGCACAGTTGTGAATCTGTCTAATAAACATAGAGGTCACATGGGCTCTTCAAAGTGTCAACAACATTCGTTTTTCCACCATTTCCGCCTAAACTATAGTCTTTATTTGAGCATTATGACATGTAGGAACATCACTGACACAAATAATAAAACCTGAAATACTCACAGGACTGTAACAATTCAGGAAATGTATAATCGTCCCATATTATCCCACCATGAAGGCTGATTGTGGGCCTTAAAGCAGAAGATGGGCCCGGGCCAGAATTTTCACTAATTGGTACCACCCAAGTTGGCAAATTCTAGTTTTCTATTTTGAAAAGGTCTGTACCTTTTAGATGATATTTCAACTTGATAAACCTTCCCAAGTGGTATCTTAGTCACAGTTAACCCTCAATGACACCAAACGTTGATCCAAAGAAAGAGACAATCTGTCACTTTATTTGAACAGAACATGTGATAGAAGAAAATCAAGAATTCTAACTTTCAATCATTTATTTAACCAATGATCTTTATCATCACCACTATCACAAATATAATATTAAACAGTATTCATATTCTGTTTTATTCACCATCATCATTATCATCATAGTCATCCAGGGTCACGGCAACTTCTACATCCAGGGGGAGCATACGGGTATCCGCCTCCTCATGGGAAGACTTTAGCTCTTCAACAACATTACAATCTTTTTTGTTGAGACAATAGCATGTCTCTCCACAGGTTGCAAATAGCTGCTTGTCCTGAAGCTTTACCCAGTTTGGTGGCAGGTTTCACTGGTCCACGATGAATGTTATCAAGGCAGTTTTGCTGTCTGGATTACTTAAAAGCTTTCTCCACTGCATGACATTGTGTCCTGGAGCAATGTTCTTCCATTGAGTGCTACTACTTGCTGAACCACAACTGCATCTCTCTGCATTCTTGATTGATGTTTTCCAGTACAAATCAAACACATCATCTATTCAGTTACTGAGTAACTGAAAGAGAGAGAAAGAGTACGGTAACTGTTACTCTTTCTCCTTCATGCAACGCTAGGTTCAACACAGAACTAGCAATCTCTCCAAAAGTCTTGCCATCATCTTTCAGCATGAGTGGTCTCCAATATCTTCAACTGCTAATGTTGATTTCTCTAACTCGCTAGCGAGTGCAGCGGCTTTGTTGGTTTTCCGCAATGTGACATCTGGATTGAAAGTGACCAAGGCAGTGGACCATGAGCCAGAACATCTTCAATGTGCAGAATAGATCTTTACTTTGCGAAGCAATGATCATATGCCCAAAAATATTTCTATCTGCTTTCAAGACCAGCTCCTTGTTTTGTGTTTGGTTTCCTCTATCTCTTTTTGTGATGCCTGAGAATGTCTTCAGATTCTTTTTTCGCCCACTTTGTCATGGAACTTGGTTGCTGGTTACTCTTTCTCTATCATATAATTGTTCAATGTGTTATTATTACTACTGTAATTGCTACTGTTGTGTCAGCTAGAATTAGCTAGACATACTTGCATACAGACATGCTTGTGAATTAGGGCTATACAAATAAACTTGACTTGACTGACTTGACTTGGTGACACAGCAATTCCTGTGGAAAGACTGATGATATTAGCCTGATCTGGACCTAGAGGGTTTACCCAGCTTTTCTCTACAAAGGCATTCCCATCTGCCCTATCCTTCTCTATTCTGGGCTTCTGTAGATGACTGAAACTGTGGACTTGTTGCCTCTCATGTTCCTGAGCTGCCTCAGATACTGACTTCTGTCTGAAGTGACTGCACCAGCTTTCAGGCTGAAACCCTTGGTTCCTCCAGCAGTCTGATTGTCCTTGTTTATGGTCTCCTCAATTGTCTGGTCTACCATAATCTTTCCAATATGGAATCATTTGTCTGCAGGACGTAGGCACCGTCATCCTGTGATGCCAACAATCTTAGCTACCTGCTGTTCTGCACCATTCTCGCCACCCTCACTGACTGTCTCACTGAAATAAAAACCTGGATGACCAACAACTTCCTCAAACTCAACTGCAATAAATCAGAAATCATGATCTTCGGCCCAAAATCCCTCCTCCCCTCCTCCCAGAACTTCTCACTCTGCATTGATGGGCATACAGTCCCCTCTGGTCAGAAATCTCGGAGTCATCTTGGATCCCACCCTCTCCCTCAAGTCACACATCAACAACATCACCAAAACATCCTTCTTTCACCTCTGAAACATTGCACGACTCCGCCCCACTCTCTCCCCCTCAGCCGCCGAAATACTCATCCATGCCTTCATCACCTCCAGACTAGATTACTGCAACAGCATCCTCTATGGCCTCCCTTCCACTGTTCTCCGTAAACTGCAATATGTCCAAAACTCAGCTACCCGATTACTCACCCACTCCCGCTCCAGAGAACACATCACACCCATCCTCCAACATCTCCACTGGCTCCCCATTCAGCACCGCATCCACTTCAAAATCCTCCTCATCACCTACAAAGCCCTCAATAATCTGGCCCCCTCTTACCTAACAGATCTCCTCCAGCGCCACTCCCCCACCCGCCGTCTCTGCTCTGCTGATGCCAACCTCCTCACCCCCATCACCAAAACCAAGCACAGCACCACGGGGGACAGAGCCTTTGCCATCGCTGCCCCAACCCTCTGGAACTCTCTGCCCCTCAACATCAGAAACTCCGACTCACTCACCTCCTTCAAAACCCAACTCAAATCCCACCTCTTCAAAACAGCCTACAATATCTGACTTCTATCTCTAACCACCATTCCATCTCTGCAATCTATATTTGTTCTTGTTATTTAGTTTGTTTACTGTATTACTGTTTCTATGTATTGTAAAGCGTCTTTGAGTTCCCCAGAAATGCATGTTCTCCCCATGCCCCCTGGGGGTTTCCTTCATATAGGAACCCCTCACCAAAACATGCAATATCCTGGTCACTGAAGTGGTTCCTCCTCTGGTCGTTAGGGGCACCTGTTCGGAGGGAGGGGAACTAATTGGAATAGCGTGATCATCCCACGTGCTATGTCCTACCGGTGAAGCTTCCCCTGTCAGGTGAAAAGAAGCAGCTGGCTACACTGCCCATGTCTCGGAGGAAGCATGGAGCCAGTTTCAGCTCTCCCCAGATCGGCAGAGGGTGGAGCACCAATCAGGATAAATAAATAAAAAATTAGCACTAATGGGGGATAAAAAAATGAAAAAAAGAAGAAGAAAAACTGAAAAACTGTTTAATATTATATTTGTGATAGTGGTGTTCTGTTCAAATAAAGTGACAAGATTGTCTTTTTCTTTGGATCAATGTTTGGTGTCATTGAGGGTTAACTGTGACTAAGATACCACTTGGGAAGGTTTATCAAGTTGAAATATCATCTAAAAGGTACAGACCTTTTCAAAATACAAAACTAGAATTTACCAACTTGGGTGGTACCAATTACGGTAGTGAAAATTCTGGCCCGGGCCCATCTTCTGCTTTAAGGCCCACAATCAGCCTTCATGGTGGGATAATATGGGAAGATTATACATTTCCTAAATTGTTACAGTCCTGTGAGTATTTCAGGTTTTGTTATTTGTGTCAGTGATGTTCCTACATGTCACAATGCTCAAATAAAGACTATAGTTTAGGCGGAAATGGTGGAAAAACGAATGTTGTTGACACTTTGAAGAGCCCATGTGACCTCTATGTTTATTAGACAGATTCACAACTGTGCTTAAATGAACCTATGAGTCTCCCCTTTAAAATTAGGCCAAACATGCCTTCATAAAACATGAGTAAAGGTCCTGAAAATGAGCCTAAAGTAGGATATGCACCAGCGCCTAGATACCAATTTATTGTAGGGGGTGGTTAACTTCATGTGCTGATAACTGTGACAAAGCTACCACTTAGCAAAGGTTATCATACCAAAATATCATCTATGGACATGTACCTTTTCAAAAAAAGTGACTAGATTTTGCCACCTTGAGTGATACCGATAAGTGAAATTTTGGGCTTTGGCCCATGGACTAATTAGGAGGCTTCCGTCCACAACTCTCATAAGCAAGGATGATAGCCTCCACCACCCAGTGTGAGAGACGCTGGCATGTCAGAGCGCCCCCTTTGTGCGAGGGGGCCCAGGATACGAAAAGCTGGTTGCTTATCCTATACCCTTTGGACCTGTCCTCATAGATGCGTAATGCTCTGACTGGACAGAGTAAGTTAAACCGTTTCTCCCCCTCCCCATGGAATGGTTGGTGGTGGAAGTAATGTAATTCCAGCGTGGCGCAGCTGTAAGTAGAGTCCCTAACCTTGGGAAGGCCAGGTTAGGGCGCAGTAGCAACATTCCCAAAGTCTAAAGAGAAGTGCAAGCAAGATTCATGCACAGACACTGCGTGTAACCCACTTATTTGCTTAGCTGATGTTAGAGCAAACAGTAGGATAGTCTTGCGAGAGAGGAATTTTAATTCCACACTCTCCAAGGGCTCAAAAGGCGGGCTGGAGTGCATCCAAGACGGTAGGCAAATCCCAAGAAGCAAATACCTCAGTATGGTGGCCCGGGATATCATCCCAAATCAAACAAAGTCTTGACATGTCAGTCATGCCAGGAACAGAGAAGGAGCCAACCTAAAGAACCGCTAATCTCCAGACTCCCTCCAGACAGACCTTGGAAGCGAATCGGGATGGACTTATGCGAGCATAATAAGCAGAGCTACATGGTCATCTCAGATTACTTAAAAAAAAATAATCTCAGATTACTATTCACGCTATATAGAGACACTGCAGATGCCCACAACAACTAGCGCTGAAGTAGCCATAAAGCTAAAGGCTACATTTGCCAGATATGGAATAGCAGAGCAGGTAATCAGCAATAACAGGCCGCAATTCTCTAGTGAAGAATTCAAGGTGCTAGCCTGCGAGCTGGACTTTCAACATAACATTTAGCCCACACAATTGCATGGACTCTTTTTACTAGGCTCATTTCCTCAACTACTGCTCGGCTGAGTAAATTACTCACTGTTCCTCCCTTGACCACATAGACTTTAAATGAATAGTCTTTTCCCTTGTACTGTTGTGAATTGGCCAACAGAGTCCAATCGTGCGCTGTCCGGGCCCCTCAGTACCATCTTAGCTTGGTGCAGCTCTCTTTGGTTTTAATGTTTCAAAGGCCCTCTCACTCATTACACACCTGCCCCTGGGTCTATTTTGAACCTGACTAGTGTATTACCGATATATCCAAATGCACAGTCCATTGTTCACTGCCTGGGAGTTTACTGTCCACTGAGCCCAGAAAGTAGGCTGTATCCTCTTCACGTTCTGTGACTTCACTCATTATTTTACTTTTGCACATTATCTCTCAATGTCCTGTTTTCTTACACTTGTGACATGTAGACTTGGCAGCGGGCATTTATCCTCCCTCCTGTGGGTTGTTTTGCCACATCTACCACACGTTTTACTGTGGCCTTTGTCTTTAAAGTCCCTGTCTTTGTTTGTGTATTGGTTGCGCCATTGTGTGTGTTTTTTGTGCCCCTACGCTACCTCCTGTATGGCATATGCTCCCTCACCTTGCTGGCTAACCTGGGCTTTCACGTCCTCCAGTTGACGGGCCTCTTGTACTGTCATCTCCAGTGTGAGGTTTGAGATGAGTTGCAGCTTACGAAACAGTTCTTTATTCTGGATTCCCACCACGATACGGTCCCTAATGTGCTCTTCACGCTGGGCTCTGAAATCGCAGTGCTCCGAAAGCTCATAAAGAGCGCGGATAAATGTCTCCACTCTCTCTCCTGCACGTTGCACCCACTGGTAAAAACAGGCTCCCTCGTGAATGACGTTACGCTGTACTGTCACACTTTACGGCTATACCCGATGAAATCAATGGCCGCTTTTTGTATTTTGTATTCATGTCTACTGATTCGCTGCAAGGCTGTGTTCTTTCAGCCACCACTACTACTACTACTACTACTTTTCATTGTATATACGAACTGTTGTAGGAGTATCCAGGAGGGCAGCTATTTGATAAAATTTTTGATGACACAGCACTGCTGTCCCTTCTCCATGGGTCAGAATCAGACCATGGGAATGCTCTCTCTGACTTTATTTCCTGGTGTGACGACAACTTCTTAGACATAAATGTGTCTAAAACCAAGGAAATTATTCTTGATTTTAGACATAACAGAGATGCAGCTAAGGAGTGCATCATACATAATGAAAAGGTGGAAATTGTCACATCATACAAATACTTGGGTACGTTTATTGTTGACCATCTTAAGTTTGATGTGAATGCTGAGTCCATTGTAAAACAGGGACAACAGAGAATTCACCACATTCGCAAACTAAATTCCTTTTCTGTCAGGCCATTTTCATTCTGGGCCGTTTTTAGCAATATTTTATTGAGAGCCTCTTGAGTTTTTCTTTCATTTTTTGGTTCCACAGCCTTACTTTTAAGGACAGAAACACTCTGAACAGCATTGTTAAAGTCTGTTCGAAGATCATTGGCGTGAAACAAAGACACCTCAACTATTTCTGCAACCAAATAATCCTCCAGAAAGCAGTGAGTATTTTAGCTTCTTCTGAACATGTTCTTGCAGGTGAAATTTCTGTTGCCATCGGGTCGTCGTTATATGTTGCCTGCTTGCAAAACTAACCGCAATTAGAAGTAATTTATTCCCGCTGCAATCAGACTTTTAAATGCTTCATAGATTGTATGGGTGGGAATGTCCTTTATGTACTTTTACTTTTTTTTTTTACTGTGCATTGTTCCTTTTATGGTGTAACTTCACATTTTAGCTCCATGGTGTACTTAATTGTTTGTTGTATGATGTTTCTGTGTTTTGTTTTTACAAGCTGCTTCTAAACCAATTGCCGCGTGCAGGATTAATAAAGTTGTTTGAAGTTGAAGTTTGAAGCGCTTAGCGACAATAGATGCTCGCTGCTCCACAATATCAGGCTCTGGGCCAAATTGTGCAACTTCACAGAGTGTGTACTCCCTACCCTCGTCTGTTTATGTAAACCACTGCTGTCATGTTGTCTGATCTGATCAACACGTGAAACTTTCCCAGGAGCAGGAGGAAATGTTTCAGTGCCAGGAAAACAGCCATCAGCTCCAGATAATTTGTGTGAGCAAGACAGAGTTTCGGGGGCCAGGTCCCGTTTGCGGACCTCCCCTCGAATACAGCCCCCCCAAGAGACAATACGCTCTTTGCGTGATTGACACTGAACCCCAAGCTGTTTAGCCTGTTCATCAGTGACTGAGTGTCTCTCTCCGATTCCTCTCTGCTTGACACACACAGCAGGAAACGGTCTACAGTAGATAGGGCAACACTCCTGGCTTGCATCGGGTTCAGAGCTGCTTCTACACACTTGCTGAACACTCTGGGAGCTAGTGACAGTCTAGCCTAGGTAAACCCAGCCCCCACGTGACCTGCTCTCTCAGTTCCCAGTCACTATCATAGTGACTGAGAACAGGTCTGAGAGCAGGTCACGTGGGGGATGGGTTTACCCAGGCTAGTGACAGTCCAAATGGCAAAGTCTGAAATTCATAGGAAGGCGAACCTCCAATATTTCCTGTGACTTGGATAGATGCTTATGCAAATATAAGCATCTTGTAGGTCGACTGATGTAAGCCAGTCGCCTCGTTGAACTGAGCGGAACAGAACGTTGTGTGCGAGCATTCTGAACTTGTATTTTCGGAGGTGTGAAATGAGGACACGTAGGTCCAGTATAGGATGTAGTGAGCCTCCTTTCTTTGGGATAAGGAAATAGAGTACCCTGATTCCTTTCCCCCTCTGGCACAACTCGCAGTGCCCCTTTGTCTAGAAGAGACAATATTTTTCTCTCTAGAGCCTGGGCTGCTTCCCCCGTAATCGCTCAGATTTGAATTCCATTTAAGGAGGGTGGTTTCATCACAAACTGGAGTCTGTAACCCTTTGTAACAGTGGCCAAGACCCAGGGATGAAGTGTGCATGCGTGCCACTCATCCGCTTTGACAGCTAGAGGGCTGGGTGGTCTGAAACTCAGAGATGGAGCGAGTGCGCAATCTGCTGGCGACAGACTGCTCTGCACTTCTAGTTCCTTTTGTTTATTAACCTTTATTTATACAGGGGAGCCTCACTGAGAGCAATGCTCTTTTTTCAGGAGTGCCCTGTTCATACATACATCATATACATCATATGCAGTACATACTTATACATTTACTAGGTTACATTACAATACTACACAACACTGCATATCTTTTGTTTTGTTCCACTGTGCACTTGGCTTTATGAGAGAGCTTGCCTGCGTCAGTGGTGTGTTTATTTTTGTTTGCAAAGAACCATGTGAAGTGCTTAGTGACACCTTTCCCATGGAACTGTGAAGCACTGGGGGAACTTGTGCTTTTGTGGAACTGTGAAAAGGGCTGTTTTGAATGTCGGGCCTCTGCACAGTCCATTGGAATAGGCCCCGCGCCACCTCCCCGCCATCACTGCAGAACCCCCTCGGGTTGATGGCTGCGGGTGGAAAACCGTTTTGCGGGCAAGGCACAAATCTAGCACTTCCTTCTGCTTCTTTCTCAGGTCACTAGCTTGTTGCATCGCCATGACAGCTTCACTAAACAAACCCCTAGCCTTTGACGGGTCATAGGGGGAGTCCACTATGACCTGTTTGTCACCTTCTGGCAGGCTGGAGAGGTTGAGTCAGAGCGCTCTTCCCCGCCACTGCTAGGCCCATGACTGGGCCGCAGCCCTGGACTGCTGCCCTGGAAACGTGGAGAATGACATATAGCTTCCTCCAGGTTGTAGGATCCCCAACGCCCTTATCCAGCATGGTTCCCATGTCCTGGAAAAGCTCAGCTTGAGAGGCTGACAGCAAAGTGACAACATTTAAGTTTTTCACTAACTGGGCCGCTGACTTGTATACCTTCTGGTACATGGAGGCTGTAAAGCGATCTGCTTTGCTTAGGAGGACTGGGCTTGCCTTAGCCAAGGTAGCCCAGGAGGGGTTAAGGTGATGAACCACTCCCCTCTCCACTGCCGTAGGCTCTGACAGCCCCAGCGCTTTGCCATTGGTGACCTCCAGGCTGGAGTAACCCTTTGTGGGCACTTGGTGACGGATGGGTTTATCCCAGTAGCATTTGACCTCCTTATTGCATGCTGGGACAGCGGGCACGAGTTGTTTCCTAGTGACACGGCGAGAAGGCAACACTTTACTGTTGTAAAGATCCTCCTCGCTCTCGTCCGCTGCCAAGTTAGGCCAGGCAATCTTCAGCCTGGTCGCTGCCCTCTTACACACTTTGTGCAGGACGGTATCGGGTGGAGCGAAGGAAGACTGTAGCAGAGCAGATGGGGGGAGGACGGCGTCCTTATCATCATCGTCGGACCCATTGCTGAGGTCCTGATCGATATCTTCCTCCTCGTCTCAGTCATCGGGTTCCCCATCTGACTCAACGTGGTAATCATAGTTTGGGGCTTCAGTAGCCCAGATAGGGACCCCCGGGAGCCCAGAGGCCGCCTCCTCTCTCCACTGTGTCATGGTGTCGCAAGGGAGCGGAGTGGATTTCAAGGCCACCGCTACATTTGACACCGCTGTAAACCTTTGAGTGATGCGATGAAGATTCGAGGCCTCGGGAGAGAGGGTGATTCGGACCTTGAAGGTTTGTGAATACACCCGGCCAGCTAGCCTGTGATGGCTAGCGGAGAAGCAGCTATAGCAGTTAGCATGCTTGACAGCTAAGCTAAACAGTCAGGTAGCATCAGCAAAGACCTACCGGACCTATGTTTTTCCGTGGTGTAGGGAAAAATAAATCCAGTGCGGTTTAATCCGATGCAGAAATTCACGCTCAGTGACTACCCTGACGGCTAGTCTGTGAGCAGTTGAATGAATATCCAGATATGGAAGCGCTGAAGAGCCGGTATAATCTTCACGGGGAAGAAACAAAGAATGACGGGAGGGGCTTTCACGGCCCCTTATATAGGGGGACGGTCCGTCCCGGTCATCTGAAAGATGATTGGTCTGCCGGTTGGCAGCCGTGGTGTTATTGGAGCTTCCATGATCGGTCACGCCGAGGGGCGTTTCCCATAGGTGAGATACCGAATGAGAGATTGAAAAAGAACCACAGACCTTATTTCAAGCATTTAACCAATTCCTGCGATACTCTATACTGAGTTAAATGTCTTTAGGTTTTGATACTGGGGCCCAGGTGGAGCTATGAGAGAGAAACATATGAACACAGAGTCACAGAAAAACGATTAAAGCCAAAGTACTTTTTTGTTCTTAATGCCAAGCTTCAAAGCCACATGAAGAGGAATGAATCGATCAATCAAACGCATCCTGAGGAGAAACACCAAGCGGAGGAGGAGGCAGGGAGTGTGTGTGTTAGAGTTGGGCCAGTGTAAACATGTTCAAACCGGTTTGATATTCTGCATAACACCAATCTGGACCGCTATTAGGGTTGGCACGATACTAGAATTTCAACTTCGATATCGATACCCAGGAAAATATCAATACTCTATACCATTTTCGATACCAAAAATTCGATGCGAAAAAATTACAACACATTAAGATTAATCTCTTTTTTATTATTAAAACAAGAAAAATATTTTATGAATTTGTGCAAAATAAACCTTGCTGTAAAAGACAACAATATATAGCAATTTTTAATTGTCTTAAGTTGTGTGTATGTGTGGGGGGTCCATCTTCCATGTTTCATGTACAATTTCCCCCAAAGCCTCCCTCAAGCTGGCCCCTGTATGCTCTGAGTGCAGCTCAACACCATGCATGTCCCAGGACTGTTATAAATTGCAGGGTAAAGTTATGTGGCTGTGCCCCTGTGGCTCTGCTGCACCAAAAAAGTCACATACCTGACGATTCAGTTGCTGAATGTGTTGGAACCCAACCCAGGTTTTGCCACAATGTCAACTGGGACCTGCTTCATGCATAAATGCTCTGCTAACTACATCCCTGTTTATTTTATTTGCTTCTTGCATCTTTTCGTAGCTGTTCAAACACTGTTGGTAGTAGTCCAAACAAGTTCATTTAATCTAACTCATCTGTTGATAGTGTCGGCTGTGAGTGTTCGGGTGTAGTTGTTGCAGGACGACTTTCCGCAGCTTCAATCTGGGACTATAAGGGAAATGTCACACAATATGCTATCAGACGCAAATAATTGTGTAATAATAATCTTGTCAAATTATCAGTCGATTACTCTGGCATGCCTAACGTTAGCTGCTAGCTCTATGTAACGTTAGGAATAGCTTAGCGTTAGCGCTAATGTGGCTCAGGGCAAATAATAATGCCGGTGGGGTAACATTCCGTTAATGTTAACGTTTATGATCAATGTTGAATGCTTCAATGACGTTGAAACGGGAGCTTACCTCTGGAGATTCCTTAACTGGTCGTGGACGTGATCTAGTGCGACAAGCCGCTTTCTTCCGGGAAATGTACTGTTTTGCTAGCGACACAACCATGCTGCAGACAACAACAAGGCAAGCCGGGTGAGAGCACTCAGAGCAGGGAGGAGGGAGGGGCTGTGCTGCAGCTTGTGTGTGTCCCTGTGTTTGTGTGGGGGAGGCAGAGAAAACGGTGTTGTATCTGGTATCGATAAACTCGATGCTGTAAGCGAGTATGCAAAGGAGTATTGTATCAGTTTAAAATGTTTAGTATCGAGCAAGTACCGACGTATCGATATTTTTGACAACCCTAACCGTAGTACCGTAACTATAGTCAGATATGACTTGAATGCCACTTGTAAAATCATCCACAGTGTAATGTTAGTGCGACGGCGCGACCACTATTTTGACTGGCGGCTTTTGGGCGATGTAACAAAGGCAAGCACTCACTTTTTCTGGCATATTGCCACCCCACGTTATCGCCTGAATGCGTCGGACTGCATCTTCCGTTAAAACTGCATGTTTTTTAATCGAGTTTGGTTACAGATTCGCTAAAGCTGTCTCCACATCACATTTCTTTTTGTGATACACCCTACCGCACCCCCTCCCCCCGCCCACTCTACTCGCCATCGGCAGAGAGAATACGGACCATTTCCAGCTGTTTCTAAACTTGGACTCCTCATGTCTAGAAAGGTAAAACCGGAAAATATCCTGCTCTGGCTAGCCGGACATGGTCCAGACTTCATGTTTAGAAATGGCTTCTGACACAGGGGATGACTGTCGCCAAGAGACTCATTGTGAAGGAATGGGAGTCCCCCTCTCCACCTTCTCTTCAGCTGTGGTTGACGGACATGGTGTCAGTTATACGGATGGAGAGACTCAGGTTCCTGAGTACCAACTCACTTAAGAGCTGTTCAACTATCTGGGCCCCACTCACCCGACTGGTTTCTGATAGACCCCTTGTGTGGGATCCCATGCACAACATCTCTTCATTTCATTTCACTTTTATTTATTTGTGTAGGGACAGATACAGGTACATATAATGTTTACTAAAACATCTGATGTCCTGTATCATAACATTTATAGCCGAGGGCTAATTTGCAATGGCCATCCCTAGATGTTATTAAAAGCACCTGTTAAAAGCAAAGTACAGTAAAATACAGTAAAAGAAATACAATAAACATAACAATGTCATAAACTCATAAAATTGGTTAATCAAACATCATAAAACAACAACAGTCATACATGGGAGCATTGGTCTTCAGGAACTGCGTAAGAATGGTTTTGAAATGCCCCCAGCAATGTTCCTGTTTGATGTGTGTGGGCAGTGAGTTCCACATTATAACCCCCTGTACAGAGAGTGCTGTTGGTCCTAGGGGGGTTCTTCAGAGCGGCACTTTGAAGGAAGGAAGTGCTGATTCATTGTAATTCTCTGCAGCCTTACTACTGGCATTGCCACTTTGCACACGTACGCAGTTATTATAGAAGCCAGACGCACCTCTTTTATGTACCCCAGTGTATCCATGTGTTAGTTGATCATGGTCTCCCTCTAATTTGCATATGTTTTGAGCACCTCAGGCTGATCTCTGTATTATATATTATATAAATATATTATATTATATATCAATATTTGAGTCCCTGAGTCCTCTTAGGTTGGTTTACACTAAAAATACAGCTTCTGCACCTCTGTGCAAATTAGTAAATCGGCCCTATGAGCAGGGACAAGTGAGAAATGCAGTTAAATGGAGCTAAAACCGCCATGTAATTGCTGCTGTGTTCACACAAAGGTTGCCTTCAAATGCAGTGGGCAACATCCTTTCTGTGCTGTTCTGTGTGTGTTTGCCTGTGATCGCAAAGCTGCAGCGGGGTCATGTTTGAAGCTACAGTAGAGAGAAGCATTTATACTACATCAAAGGATATGGTCAAGGGCAGGGGCATTGCAAGGGAGGCGGGGCGTCGCAAGGACAGCAAGCACAATTAAATTTTATTTAGGAAATGTTAAATATTCTAGTGATTATTATTATTATTGTAAAACAAATTAAACTGACGGTGACGGTGAATTTGTGCGTCCATCATTCAGTTTATCCAGGATGAAAAGATATCAGGGCGAGCCACAAGCCTTTTGTTTCATTTTTATTAATTTAAATATTTCCATGGTTTCATATTTCCCCCTGGGTGCAGGTGCGTGTTGGTGGGCGTGTCTTACCGTTGTGTGCCTCCCCGGTGACAGCGCCCTCACCGGGCGGGGTCCCATCTTGATCTCGCCACTTCCAGTCGATGCCGCGGACAACGCGAGCCCCAGGGACGATGTACTTCATCACCTGAGAGCGGAACAGCCGCCGCTGCCGCCGCAGGTTAGCCTCCGCCTCCTTCACCGCTTTACCTGGACAGTGAGAGAGAGGGGGTACATCTTTATATATATATATATATATAATTTTTTTTATTTTTTATTTTTTTATTATCGTTTAAAGAATTCTATGTATTTTTTATTTGTTGTACATTTTTGAAATTGGGATATTCGGGAAATATTACGATATTCGATCAATATTCGGTCGCTGCTGGGGACCCAAGAAAGTGCAGTGCCTAATTTCGAGTTAGGCACTAATGAGTTTGGTCACACCCCCAAAAAAGTGTTCCCATGGTGCATCGTCTCCACCATAGAAATGTTGATATTATCAAAAATGGACCCAGGCTGAGTGTACAGACCTAGCTGGTCCTCACAGACGTTGGTCACGTTGCCGTAGAGCTCCAGGCCGCTCACAGACAAGTAGTGAGTCTGTCCGCTGGCGTTCTTCCCCGTTTGTTTGATCCTCACATGTCTCCATCCCTGCTTTTCCTCTCTGCACGGCTCCACAGGCCACGTGGCTGTCGAGCTACACAAACAGACATTACAGGTCAGGGGCTGGTTGCACAAAAGCACCTTAAGTTAAGATTTTCCTTACTTAGAGTCTGAGTTAAGGTGTCCATAAAAAAACGTAAAGGACATAAAAACGTAAGCACAAGATTTAAGGGTGTTTTGTGCAGCCGATTCTATTTTATGGACACCTTAACTGGGACTCTAAGGGAAATCTTAACTTCAGGTGCTTTGTGCAACCGGCCCCAGGTACTCAGCTCCCAGTCCACTAGTTTGAGAGAGCTGGACGTGAGCAACAACAACCTTGCAGGATTCAAGAGTGAAGCTGCTCTCTGCTCGACTGAAGAGTCCACACGAAGAAAATGGCGGTCCCAAACCCTAATGGACCCGATAATTTTTTAAATATCTAGCCTAAATACAGAGTCGTTTGTGCCCGAGATGTTACTGACCCGGCGGCATGTCCAAGAGGAGATCTCGGGTCTATTTTATGATCCGAACAAACCCAGTAATTAAAATTGCTAAAACATGCTAATTATAATGCTAAAACATTATAATGTCAGATACAACATATGGTAGCCTGATAGGAGATGAAAATAACAGAAAGTCCTGCCAAGTTGTGTCGTTTTACAATTTGTCTAGGCAGTGAGAGTCCATAGGACATCAGAAAATCCAGCAACACTTGTAAAACGTTTTGTAAACGAAACGCATTGGTCTAATTGACCAAGGCGTTTCGGCTTGTCGCCTTCACCCTGAGGAAGGCGATATTGCATTAACGTGCATGAAACAGGCGGTCATGAGGTCACAGTAACCTTGAACTTTGACCACCAAAATCAAATCAGTTTATTGAGTCCAACTGGACGTTTGAGGCAAATTTTATGAGATTCCATCAAGGCGTTCCTGAGATATCGCGTTAACGAGCATGAAACGTCCGGTCGTGAGGTCACAGTGACTTTGACCTTTGACCACCAAAATCTAATCAGTTCATCCTCGAGTCCAAAGCTGCTTTCAGACATGCCTTGGAACTCGGGAGTTATCTAGAGGGCATCCGGATGGCGGTGTATGTATGAACACATTTTGGTGAGCTATGTGCGCTCCCACGACCCTCCTACTCTGCGGCTGTGACACTAGGCTCGTAGCTAGTCACATGGGCGGATTGGTCTCCCTCCCCTCCAGAGCTCCGTGAAGTAGCCAGCTCATGAGGCGGGGGAGAGAGACAGAAAGCCAGCTTGACAGATTATTATTATATAAATAGTCGATGTGAATGAATGAGCGAGCGAAAAAAAACATGCAGTTTCAGTTTTTTCCAAATGAAGGTCGAACCTGCTCCGTGTGTGTGTCAACCAACAGGCTACATGTTGCTGGATTGAATCGCTCAGGCTTTTATCTTATTTCATTTCTGCATAGCTTCGCACAGCACACACATTTAAAATAGAGCATTTTTGGACGCGAGGGTCGTCCTGCTTCCCAGTATTGGACATCGCTAGGTAGGGTATCTGGATCTGGTTGCGTCCATGCCTTTGATTTAACGTTTACACAGCGTTTGTGAAGATTCACGTGCAGAACCACAAATTCCAAGTAGCGTCAAGTCAGGCAGTATAAAATGGAAACTTCCGGGTATAACCCTCGAAATAATGGAAATTAAATAAAGTAAATGCATGTGTAATGTTTTTTTGTGTGTGTGATCTGAAAGATACAGAACAGAGATAAATTGGAAGAATATCTGCTCCTTTCGAAAAGTCAATTTTAATCCTAAGTACGGTAATACAACATTGATTTTATTTTGAAGGTAAAAACGTCTAACTTCCTGTATTCTGTATAATTCTAGTAGGATTGATGCATTTTAGGACTGAACATAAAATACCTGTTTTCTTTGTAGCGCTTGAGACTCGAGGAAATCGATTCATCTGGGCGTGAGTTGTAGGGTTGTTTAATTAATTACTAACTTTATGCGCAAACGATTATATGCCGTGAACGTTAGGCAGGTTTCGCCCATTATGTATTTTTAGTCAAACTTGTTTTCGGACTCTGCATGTCGTGATAGTTTGTTGAATGTCAATGCGATTCACTTAAGGCTATGCTCAGACAGTGAAGTACAGCTGTATGGTCAGTTTTCACAACTCCCCATTGTGTGGTCATGCCCAAATTCCCCCCACCCCCGCCCCCCCTCTACTTTACACCCGGAGGTGCTCCACATGTATGAAAGCAACATGCCTCATGTCTGAAAGGGTACACTTCACGTATCCCCCGGGTCAGGCTCAGGGCAAGCAACCCTGACCTGACCCGTAGTTCATGTCTGAAAGTGGCTCAAGTCGATGTTTGACCCAAATTGAGATATCGCGTTAACAAGCTTGGAAATGGCGTTTGTGAGGTCACAGTGACCTTGAACTTTGACTACCAAAATCGAATTACTTCATCCTTGAGTCCAGGTGGACGTTTGAGGCAAATTTGATGAAATGCCGTCAAGGGGTTACTCAGATAT
The DNA here is from genome assembly GCF_964638095.1 of Poromitra crassiceps. Taxonomy (NCBI): domain Eukaryota; kingdom Metazoa; phylum Chordata; class Actinopteri; order Beryciformes; family Melamphaidae; genus Poromitra; species Poromitra crassiceps. The sequence goes on along the minus strand of NC_139625.1, from coordinate 56,091,056 downwards.
CGCGTTAACGAACATCGGACGGACATATGGACAACCCGAAGCCATAATGACTCGAGCCTGGCTAATGCCGGCGGAGGCATAAAAACATATGTGTTTGTTGTAGAATAGATTGGTGTGCCATGGGCTTTAGCAACCTATCTTGGCCTTGCTGCTTCAACAGAACCTGTACGGATGCTGGGTCAATCTCAGGTCCTAGAGCTTGGGTAGAGCTGTGAGACCTCTAGTATAGTCTTCACAAGTCTACCCGACCCATATGGGTTCAAGTCCACGTCTTACTATGGTCAGGTAGGTAGGGATGTGTGTGTGTGTTACCCAGGCTCGTTGAGGCTGCAGTCGTCCACATGTGTGTACAGAGTGGTCCAGTTCTGACCATCCTTAGAGACCTGGAACACCCAGTTCCTCAACGCAGAGCGCCCGTAACCCCTGAGAGAGAAAGAGAAGGGGATGAAATTTCACAGTATTAAATCCCCCCCCCCCCCCCTTAAAGGGATACGCCAACATTTTTGGAGATTCACCTATTTGCCATATACAGTAGCAGGGGTTCCCAACCTTTTACGGCTTGTGACCCGACTGACGACCCGAGACATTCAAATTCTGGTACACCATTGATAATATCATGTATCATGTAACTGTATGCTTCTTTTCCCCTCAGAATTAGATTAGATTTAGATTTATTTCGAACATGGTGGAAAACAAAAAAACATAAAGATAAAGAATAAAAGAAATATAGGCAAGAAAATGCCAAGCAAGCATAATCAATTAGAATTCACAGCTTACAGTTTACAGCAAATTCACAATCAATTTACATTTGTTTATCATGCCCGAAAAGGAGTAGGAAGAAGTAAATACAAGTCCTACCCCTTGTTTTATATCTATAGGCTTAATATTAGGGAGGTCACGATATTTCGTCCCACGAAATTTCACGATATCAAAACTAGGGATGTCGACGGTTAACCGCCAAGAACGTCTTTGGTCGGGTAAGCATGTCGGTTAAACGGTCAATTTCCATGTTAATTTGCATATAACAGTGTTGCCAATGTGGCGATTTCCCCCCTCCTTCGTGGTCAGCAATGTAACATAAGTATATTAACTCATTGAGTGCCAATGACGACTTTAGTCGTCAATTGCTTTAGTAACGTTGAGTGCCAATGACGACTAAAGTCGTCAATTGCGTTTTTTGACGGTGGGACGTGGATCAAAGCCTAATATATCTCCTGTAAAATTTTGGGGCATGTTGAATGTGTATAACCTATTTTACCGACCCATTAGGTGGCGACAGTGCTCTCCAGATTAGAGGAAGGTCCGAAAACAGCAGGAAAAACCTCCGTGATCAAAGAGAAACCGCTCATGCTGCAGCCAGAGCCATATAGATGGCTCTGACTTGCAGCTGATGTTGGCTGCGAACAGCAGTCAATCCGCGCACACAACTGAGCCCCTCTGCCTCTGTCTGTCTGTCTGCATAATTTGTTTCTTCACACGATTAGCCGCCAGAAAGGCAGCACCCGACACCGAAGGGCCAAACCTTTCCCTGCAGTCCGGTTTGGCATTTCCTTGTCGCGCTGGGAGCCGGCGCAAAAAAACGCAGTGCTCCGAAAATAGACTGGGTGCGTGTGGCTGTGTGTTAGTGTGGGGAGGAGTTTGCAGCTGAGGGGGGGAGAGGGGGGTGGGGCACGCAGGCACCACACAACTACACCACGTCACTACATCAGAAAATATTATCTTCAGACTCAGTGAATGTGCTTGAAATGCTGCATTTCACAAAAGGCGGAATAACTCAGCTTCTAATTTGAAAAGTGTCTTTTTGCTCAAAACAGCCTATCTTCTCCGGCTCATAACTAAAGAACGGAAAATGGGATCAATAAACTTTTTTTTGCAGATGATAGAAGAGAGTCTCATCGTTCTTTGTGCGTGTTCGGTGTTTACATAGTAATATCACACAATATTCTGTGGGCCTCGAGAAATCACTGAAAACGCTCTGAAACTCTGGCACTGGGAGCGTCCGTTCTCCAAAAGTGGCTGGCACTCAATGAGTTAAACGATGGGGCAAGTGTTAATCAAGCTAGATTTGGAAATAAACACATGGGTAATGTTGATTTTATCTACCCGATGTCTGATCAAACGCATTCCGCAGCGAAGCACACAAACATAACAGCTGAACACCTGCTGCAGCCACAGTGTCACAGTGAAGTGAGTGCACTGACTGCCCCGCCCCTCTGCTGCTCCTGTCTGAGCACACAGCTCAGATGTGCTCTGTGACCATTTCAGAATGATTAACACACCCAGCGAAACAATCAGCTCATACATGTTCTATAGTTTTGTTAACTCCGTGTGTGCTATCATTACTTTTTCTTCACTGGCTCATTCGGTCTAACTCTCTCCCCCTCCCTCTCTGCATGTTCATCATGCACACACGTGACACATGCATACATCTAATTGACGATTGAAAAGTATCAATTAACGTTAGTCTTTACTGTCCAACACATGGCAGGTCGGAGAAATTGTTTCACAACAAGAGACGGATTGTTTGTAGACTGCATTGACAACTGACAGCTGCGTGCGGACTTGTCTTTATAATGTTGTGGAGCCCTGCAAGACACAGAGCACAGCCCTCGTCGCGTGTGTGAAGAGAGGAAGAAGGGATGAGACAGAAGCAAACTATTTTTTGCAGATCTCAAAAGCAGGTAAACCACTGTGGGATTAGTGAGACTATTGCTAAAAGAGAAGATATTGTAGTGATGCGCGCTTTGTCAGTGCACCCTGCAGCCTGGGTCCATGTTTGTTCATTTTAGCTTGTATGCATACCTTTTCTTTTCCTTTCAAAGTACATTAAGAGTAACATATACCGGAGTCAAATTCCCTGTATGTCTACATACTTCGCCAATAAAGCTGATTCTGATTCTGATAATGCAAATTACGTCAATAGTGTGGCCCATCCACTTTGATTCAGGCCCACCTGTAATTTCATTTCTGGCTACGCCCCTGGTGTAACACAGTCAAATGGATAGCTAAGTCCTTTAGAGTCTGCTTTGTCTTTGTCCCTTTGTGTGTGTGTGTGTGGGTGTGTGTCTGTCTGTGTTTATGGGTGTGCATGTGTGCATGTATGTTTTTGGCTGTTTTTTTTTTGTTTTTTTATTTATTTAAAAAAAAAAAAAATTATGGCTTTAGAGTTTAGGTTTTATTAGAGATATTTTTTGTCAATTCTGCCTTCAATTCAGTGTAATATTGTGAGCATGAATGAAATAAACTCAAACATAAACAAACATTTAATATCAGCAATATGGCAAATAGGTGAATCTCCAAAAATGTTGGCGTATCCCTTTAAGTAAAACATACTGTGGGTCATCGAAAAAACAAACAAGTATTTTGCTTTGAAGAAGAATATTGCTTTATTGTTTACACAAGGGCCATGGTATTACAGGTGCATTTGTTTTCTGACCTGGCGTGTCTGAGCGTGTACGCGGAGGGGATCACCCACAGCCCCAGGTCGACAGCGAACCAGGCGTTCTTGTCGTCATTGGTGTGACAGTTGAGGGCGGAGCTATCGCGGCTCAGGATGTCCTCCAATCGGCCGTAGGGGAGGTTCCGCCCCTCTGATGATGTCACCACCACCAGGCCGTAGGCGGCGGGGTTCACCCACTCGTAGGCTGTCCTGCAGCAAACACAGAGCACAACTTTTTTTTTTTTTTTTTATCCCATTTTCTCCCCAATTGTACTTCGCCAATTATTCCCCCTGCTGCCCCCGGTCGCTGCTCCACCCTGTCGATCGGGGGAGAGCCGAAACTAGCACCATGCTTCCTCCGACACATTAGCAGTAGCCAGCCGCTTCTTTTCACCTGACAGCTGGAGCCTCACTGGTAGGACGTAGCACGTGGGAGGATCACGCTATTCCAACCAGACCGACCAGAGGAGGCGCTACTGCAGCGACCAGGACAAATACCCTCAAACCGGCTTCCCTCCCGCAGACACAAGCCAATTGTGCCTGTATGGACGCCCGACGAAGCCGGAGGTAACGCGAGGATGTGAACCTGTGCCCCTCGCGTTGGTAGGCAGGAACTTCACCGCTACACTACCCGGACGCTCACAGAGCACAACGTTTCAACTGACATCAACATGAAGAACAATTCACATATCACTGCTGTCTGAGAAGGTTCCCACAGATACTTCTCCTCTGTCTCAGGATCACACTATCATGTTCTTCGTGAAGTTCTGCAGAGGAATGTAGTTTGTTACAGTTGAATTGAATGAGTGAATTAATGTCAAGACCAAGGGTACAAGGTGAAGGAGTGAAATTATACGCACATCACGCAGGTGCAAGGCTATAGCAGCAACAGTTGTCAATGAAAATAAGGTAGAGCCTGTGCACACTTACTCCAAACCTCGTTGTTTAATGAAAAAAACTCTACCTTCTTTTCAAAGACCAAAGCTACATCCATACGTTTTCAAACAGCATTTTAAAATGAGAATGATACCCCGTCTACACGAGTGTTTCAGAAATCATGTCCGTCCATACCAGCACGCCTGAAAACACATACCACATGTGTATGTCAGTGGAAACAGGAAGTGAAAGTTGCTTACTTGGCGTTGGTTCCCACCCAGTAGACGATGCCGTTCTCATCAAAGTCGTGTTGGTGTCGGAAGGTGAATGTCTGACCCTCCCTCAGCTTCCTCACAAAGACGAATGACGAGCGCTCAAAGTCGTACCACTGCTTCGCCACCTGCAGGGGGCGGTGTTAACAGAATTGATGTACCATTATGTTTACAAAGAACTTGAGTTTTCAATTTTTCATAATTATTTGAATTCTGTTAATGCTTTTAAGCAGTGCAACTGCTTCTATAAGTTACTTTGTGTGTAGGAGCACAAGATGTAGTCACCTGAAAAGTCACCTGGAAGGGGTTATTATCTAAGATGTGTGTGGGGGAGATCTGGTGAGTGATGTCACTCAACTGGAAATGATGTTAGGCAACTGCTCGACTGTGATGTCATCAGTGATGTCTCTCGAGCAAGTGATGTCACTCGGGCAGTTGGGGGTGTGTGTGTGTGTGTGTTCAATGCATTTCCTCAACTGTGACATCACTCGTGCAACTGTATTAGTCACAATTTGTGACGGAAGTGATGTCAGTCGGGCAGTTGTGCGTGTGTGTTGAATGCATTTGCAATTGCTCAACTGTGATGTCACCCGAGACTTGTGTCTGGATCGAGGCAACAAGGAAGAGGGTGTGTGTGTGAAGTGATGTCACTCAACTGGAAATGATGTCATGCAATTGCTCGACTGTGATGTCATCAGGCAGTTGGGATGTCATCAATGATGTCACTTAAGCAATTTTTTTCTACTTACCGTAAATTCCGGACTATAAGACGCACCGGTGTATAAGCCGCGGGACCAAAATTGACTATTTTTTTCTTCTATAAGCCGCACCGGTCTATAAGCCGCGGGTGTTTTGATGTTTAATTACCATATGAAAGGGTTCGTGCACAGAGAGGAATGTCGGGAAAGCGATGGCTGTTTGGGGAAGCTCCCATTTATTAACATTTCAACAAAACAAAACAAAAGTCAGGTCACTAATCCCCAGACAAAATCACACAACAATAGGCTATATGTGCAGCAAACCTGTAACCAGAGAAGTCAAGTCACTAATGCTCGTCTTCCTCTTCTTCCTGCGTACTGAAACCACCAAAGTCCTCATCTTCAGTGTCGGAAACGAACAGGTTCAGGGTGGCTTCGTCAACCACTCTCCTCTCTCCTTCATTGTCACTCAAAACCAACGAACTCCTCTTCATCTATAGCTGTGTTTCCATTACAGTTTTTCGCAAAAGAATTGCGATATTTCTACAACTTCGACAATGTACAATTGCGACTTGTAGGCGTTTCCATTGAAGTTGCGTTTGAGTGATTCCCCGTTGCAGCAGCTGCCACAGTGATTACGCACGGGGATCTGCCCCATATCCCGTCCCCTGCATGCTCAAATCCAACCAATGGTCAATGGAAATCCCAACATGAAGTTACAATGCATATAAACGAGCCTGATTATCAATTCAAAAGAAAATGAGTCGCAAAATGTTGCTGGCTGCGTGAATGCAGTCAGCGCGACAGGCAGAGGAAAAAAGGTAGCCTAATAGCCTACAACTGGTCCGATTTAGAGATGGAGGGGGGAAAAGGCTGATTTGGTTCTATAATTGCACCTGAAACGTGTGCAATGTATTAGCCTACTCACAGTCACTGTATTCACTTCAGACAGCACCACCGCACCAGTGTGTGCTTTTCATCCTCTCATCTCGCCGCTGTGCCAAATGCGCGCACACAGGCAGCCTGCTGTCACCATGGACCGATTTCTGCCATTAAACATTATCTAATTTGCCCGGCTACGCTTTTGCACAACACTCGTCTTTCTGCTAGGTAGCGTTGCTTCAAAGTTTTCCACTTGCTGCGGAGGTTTTGACACGGCTATCGAACCTTACTTACCAAACTTATTTTCCGCTCCTTTTCCAAGGGATAATATGGGTCACATGACGTGCAAATGCGAAAAATGTGTTTCCATTACACTTTTGCGATAAACTGCTATATCGACACGTCTGAAAAACCACCTCATGATCATCTACTGCTCGTTCTCATGCTGTCGAGAACGAGCAAAGCTTTTTTTTGGTGAAAGAATCCTCCAGGGCGCTTCTTGTTAACAGTCCGAGTGAGTGGCAGGTCGAACGTCAAAGGCACTTCATCCATATTTATGATCTGCTCCGGTTCGATGGAATATTCCTTGATCTTCCTTTGTGTGAATTCGCCGAAGTTTGTGATTTTCTCCTGGTAGTCGGGGGAGGGAGTTGATGGGCTTGTGGCCGTTTGCTTACCGTAATTACCATATGTAAGTGGTCACGCACAGAGGGGATTGTCGGGAAAGAGATGGCTGTTTGAGGAAGCTCCCATTTACCGTATTACCGTAACATTTCAACAAAACAACATAACACAACACCACCGTTGTTTATTTTTACAGTGCACACAGTGTCCGCGGTGTGGTGAAAAGAGGGCAAGAGAGGAAATTAAAACAGAAGTGGATTTATAGTTAGAAAGAGTGCTAAAAAAGAGAGATTTTTTTTTTTTTTTTTTTTTTTTCTGAAAAAATCCATAGATAAGACGCACCGTTATATAAGCCGCAGGGGCCAAAAAACGGGAAAAAAGCCGCGGCTTATAGTCCGGAATTTACGGTAGTTAAAATTGGTTAAGTGGTGTCTGCACCGCTTACTTCAACACCTGGGTGTGATTTTTCATTTATTGAAGTGTCACAAGAGTAAGAGTGATGTGGTTGTGATGTCAGAGTGATGTGGTTGTGATTTGATTTGATTTATTTCTGGGTAAAAAACAAATACAAACATCACAGGATGCAGGTATTGCCCAAAGGATAGCACATCAAAGTATTTACACACTGATTTCCAATGTGGTCCTTGGTGTCAAGACAGTACATCGAATGACATACAGTACATGCAGTCAGTAAAATCTACAAAAATCACAAAAAAACATAAAACATAGACGACAATATACTCTAAGAAATAATAGCTCTAATCATTAATTGAGGTGATGAGGTTATGATATCAGAGTGATGTGGTGACGTGGTTGTGACGTCAAAGTGATGTGGTTGTGATGTGGATGTGATGCCAGTGTGAAGTGGTTGTGATGTGGTTGTGATGTCAGAGTGATGTCAGAGTGTGTTGATGTGGTTGTGATGTGGATGTGATGCCAGTGTGAAGTGGTTGTGATGTGGTTGTGATGTCAGAGTGATGTCAGAGTGTGTTGATGTGGTTGTGATGTCAGAGTGTGTTGATGTGTTTGTGATGTCAGAGTGTGTTGATGTGGTTGTGATGTCAGAGTGTGTTGATGTGGTTGTGATGTCAGAGTGTGTTGATGTGGTTGTGATGTCAGAGTGTTGATGTGGTTGTGATGTCAGAGTGTGTGGATGTGGATGTGATGCCAGTGTGAAGTGGTTGTGATGTGGTTGTGATGTCAGAGTGTGTTGATGTGGTTGTGATGTCAGAGTGATGTGGCGATGTGGGAGTGATGTGGTGATGTGATTGTGATGTCAGTGTGATGTGGTTGTGATGTCACCATCTTCAGCAGGTACTGCTCCAGTGACTCCACAGTAGCGAGTGGCTCCATCTTCAACATGCGTCCGGTCCGGTCGATCAGCGCCGTCTCCCCCGGCGCTCGCTCCAGACGGAACCGCAGACGTCGCGTCAGGATCTGGACACCATGTGTAGTATTTCAGTTTGGAATCTGTTTTTTTTTTTAATCAAGTTTTTTCTGTTTTTCATTATACTTGTCCAATTTCCCCTGCTGTCCCGGTCGTTGCTCCACCCCCCTGCTGAGTTGTAGACTAGCACATACTTCCTCCGATACATGTGCAGTCAGCAGCCGCTTCTTTTCACCTGAGAGTGAGAAGTTTCACCAGCAGGACGTAGCGCGTGGGAGGTTCACGCTATTTCCCCCAGTTCCCCTCCCCCCGGAACAGGTACCCGACCAGACCAGAAGAGGCACTAGTGCAGCGAGCAGGACTCTTCCCCCACTGGCTTCCCACTCACACGGCCAATTGTGCCTGTAGGAACGTCTGACGAAGCCGGAAGTACTACTACCAAGGATTGGTAGTAGTTATGTCTCCGCGGTTACGTCTACACTGTTATTCTAATGTGGAAAATAAAGACAAATGTGTCCAGAGGTCTGACTGGACGTCTGACCAGAGTGTGAAAGTGACGAGTCAGCAAACAAGCCCAATCAATAGTGTAGCTGCAGATCAATGCATAAATGTGATGGGAGACTCTGGCCCCACACACAGCCAATCAGAGCAGAGCAACCCCCCCCTTCCCCCACAACACACACCCCTCCTCACCTGCAGGTTGTAGGTGGAGCCTGGCGTGTCATACAGGTGCAGAGGAAGACGCTCGATGGACTCCAGCACAGCGATCAGCTTACGGATTAAGGCCACGGCTGGTCGGCTACAAACGCATCAGATGTAGAAGGTCAAAGATCAAAGATAATGTGTGTGTGAGAAGTGAACTGCATGGCTGCTCATACTGTGGCTAAAGCTATATTGATCAGGATTATTACTCTTGATCAGTTATTAGTTATATTTTGTTGCACTCACTCTTGGCATCTTCTGTCAACATTTTGGGTATTTTCAACTGCTTTGAAAATGAAGTTACGGTAAATGTTTCAACATTGACAATATTCCAGTATGATCCTGTTTCTAATGTTTCTACTGGTTGTTGATAGTAAAGTGCAGGAGGTGATTGATTGGGGATTGATCCATTCATTACCTTTCGTCGTCTTCGTTTTCGCTGAAGGCCGCTTTAAAGACATTGATCCTCTCCATTAAAGGCTTACAGTCATGTTTCAGCTCCAGCTCCACACTCTACACACACACATACACACACACACACAAACAAACGTCAACACTGTGGACCAACAGGCTTTACTGCAACTTTAACACACATATACCTGTATGTACACACACATGGTGCAAGGCTCCAGACTAACTTAAAGGGATAGTTCTGTTTGTTTGAAGTTGGGTCCTATGAGGTACTCTCATACAGTCAGTGTACTGGGTAAAGCACTCTGGATGCATCGCGCACCGAGATAGGAGAACTGCACTCCAGCTGCAACAGGCACAGAGAGCTGTCTGCTGAGTGTGAAGGGGGCCATGAGCAAAAACGTAAAAAACAACAGAAAAAATACATTAAATGCTTCCATACTGCTCACCTGGCATAATCCAAGTCTCCACAAGCCCTGAGATGCCAAGTTGACTTGAAAAGATGTCATGTACACCCTGTTTTTAGCTGAAATCGTCACTGGAGCTAGCAGCTGAAATTACAACAACTAGGGTACAACCTTGCTATAGTGACGATTTTAGCGAAAAACAGGGTGTAAATTACATATTTTCAAGTCAACTTAGCATCTCAGGGCTTGTGGAGACTTGCATTATGCCAGGTGAGCAGTATGGAAGCATTTTATGTATTCTTTCTGTTGTTTTTTACGTTTTTGCTCATGGCCCCCTTCACACTCAGCAGACAGCTCTCTGTGCCTGTTGCAGCTGGAGTGCAGTTCTCCTATCTCGGTGCACGATGCATCCAGAGTGCTTTACCCAGTACACTGACTGTATGAGAGTACCTCATAGGACCCAACTTCAAACAAACAGAACTATCCCTTTAAGAGTCCCAGCACAAAATCTATGGGCACCAGCACAAAATTTAAGGAGTACGAGCACAACATTTAGGAGCACCACTTAAATTGACATGCAACGCAATACATAATTTCCCCCCCCCCATTTTAAAGCAGAATTCCTGTTTTTTACACCCCAGACATTATTTCCAGCTTAATTATCTATGTGACGGACACTCGGACAGCAAACAGAGCAGGCTGTCGGCAGCACGGGAGGTTCGTTACATAGCTAATTCATGTTCTCATATTTATATAACAACCAAAATGAACCGCAATGTGACAGAAAATACGTTATTTACAATGTGAACGATGTATGCCCCGTTTACGCCCATTTTGGCCAGTTCCAGGACTCTACTCAGATCTGAATATCTTCTAGGGGGATCAAAATGACACCAAAGTTATTTGGGTGAGTAAAACATCATATTATAAGCTGGAAATAAGGTCTGGGGTGTAAAAAACAGGAATTCTCATTTAAGTGTAGTACTGACAATGCTTTGGTAATAGACTATTTACAAGGGGGTTTTCACCCTCTGCTTCCTCGTCGTGAGAAGCACACCCCTTAGTTGTGATATAATTACCATATACCAGGGCCTGTCGTGAGCTATTGCTTAATTATTCACTGTGAGCAGGAAACCTTCCGTCCACCGTTTGAACAAACTAACACCTCTCCTTAATAATATTTGGCAGTCGCATTGGTGCTCCTCCTAGTTATAAAATGTAGTAGCCGTCTCCAAAAGTGGTCGCACAATGTGACTAAATGGTTGCAGTCTGGAGCCCTGTAGTGGTGGTGAGGTAGTGATTGTAACGAGGTAGTGATTGTAACAAGGTAGCCAGGTGAGCTGAACTCACGTTGTTGAGCACAGTGAATAGGGCCTGCACCAGGCCGCTGCTGCACATCTCATATGGAGAGATGGTGTTCTCATCCTTCAGAACCACAATCAGATTCTCCAGAGCCGTCTTCATTAGGTCCCGCCATGTGTTCTCCCCCTCCACACACTGACAAACAACAACAACAACATGACTGCTTTGAACTGGAACTAATCCAACACACTCGGACAATATCTTAAGTCTAGCTGAAATGGCATTCCAGAGTATTTAACTTCCTTATTGTGACATATTTCCGAGTGAAACGTGGATTGTAAGCGGGACCAGAGATTGGGCGGAACTTGATTGGACAACATGCCACTAGAGAGACAGGACAAAATGCTTAGGGAGTTTGATTGGACCATTGAAAAGTGGGTATGTCACTAGAGTTAGAACAAACCAAAATGGAGTATGGCAGCGATGAATTGTATGCTAGCCTCACTAACATTAGCCTCCATTCAGTTGCAAAGGACTACCCCCCGAGGCAGAGGATGACTCCTGGGAGTTTGTGACTTCCCCCTCCGCAGAAAAATCAGCTAGTTAATGTTAGCTCTGTGTCAAGATGGAGAATGACAGTTGAAGATTTATTGACAGCTGTCAAAATTTGATAGTACTAGCTGACATAAGCACACTGTAGATTTCATTATGAATTAAGACATGGTTGAATGTTGATGTGAAAAAACAAATACATTTGAACGTTCTGGGATATTGTTAAATGGCAACTAAGCCCTCAGAATTCTGGCAGACCTGCCTCTAATTGGGATTTAAAAAATGCTAATGAGTCTAAACCCCGTTGGGCACTTTACAGTAAATCGTGGACTCAATAGAACTGTTTTCTCTCCCAATGGCCACTCCGGGGCTCTGTATGTTACATGGCTTGTTATATTACTTTCTTTTACATTGATCCCCGTGTGCTGCTGCTGTTTAAGACTCAGCTGCTGTCTGTCTCACCTGCCTGCCTGCGTGTGTGTTTGTGTATCTGACCTGTGTGTGTGTGTGTGTGTGTGTGTGTGTGTGTGTGCGAGTGTGTCTGACCTGTCTGTGTGTGTGCAGCTCCCAGGCAGACTCGAGCTGGGTTGAGATGTTCCTCAGGGTGACCACCACCCCTCTGGGCATGCTCTCCACAGCCTTGAAGTGGTCGTCGTACAGCTCTCTGGCCGAGCTCCGAACCTTCAATTAATCAATCAATCATCAATTTTATATTTATCAGGGCCTGAAATTCGGTGCCGGATTGCGGGTATCACGCCTATTTTCTGCAATTCCCGCAGATTTTGAATTTATAAAGCGGGACTATCCCGCATGGGTTGGTGGGGGCCGAATGTCTACCGTAAAACTTCAAATAGTAGCCCGGGCGTTTATTTACCAAAATGTGTAGCCAGACCCGGTGTCTATTTGGGACCTGTGTTTAATTCTTTTTGCACAAAATTCTTGCTCAGCAAAGTTTGGAAATAGTATCAAATTGTTTATTTAAAATTAATAGTACTTGGATAAACTAGAACGACCTCCGCCATTAGTTAATTCTTGAGTCCAAATCGCCATTTGAGGCAAATTGGAAGAAATCTGTCAAGGCACTCCTGAGATGTTGCATTACAGAGCTTGGAAATTGGGTGTGTGAGGTCACAGTGACCTTGAACTTTGACCTTTGATAACCAAAATGGAATCAGTTCATCCTTGCGTCCAAGTCGATGTTTGAGCCAAATCAGAAGAAATTCCATCAAGCTGTTCTTGAGATATCGCGTTAACGAACTTGGGAATGGCATTCGTGAGGTCACAGTGACCTTGAACTTTGACCACCAAAATGTAATCAGTTCATCCTTGAGGCCAAGTTAATGGTTGAGGCAAATTTGATGAAATTCCATCAAGGCATTCCTGAGATATGGCGTTAACAAGCTTGAAAATGGCGTTGGAGAGGTCACAGTGACCTTGACCTTTGACCACGAAAATGTAATCAGTTCATCCTTGCGTCCAAGTCGATGTTTGAGGCAAATTTGATGAAACTCCGTCAAGGCATTCCTGAGATATCGTGTTAACAAGCTTGAAACTGGCGTTCGAGAGGTCACAGTGACCTTGAGCTTTGACCACCAAAATCTAATCAGTCCATGCTTGAGTCCAAGTCGATGTTTGAGGCAAATTTGATGAAATTCCGTCAAGGCGTTCCTGAGATATCACGTTAACAAGCTTGAAAATGGCGTTCGAGAGGTCACAGTGACCTTGACCTTTGACCGCCAAAATCTATAAGATCATCCTTGAGTCTAAGTCGATGTTTGAGGCAAATTTGATGAAATTCCGTCAAGGCGTTCCTCAGATATCGCGTTGACGAACATCGGACGTACGGACGGACAACCCGGATCCATAAAAATACAGTATAGAGATCTGGTTTGACCGTGCCACCTGCTATTTGGTGTGTGTTTTTCAGTACACTAATTGTCGCATGCAGCAGCCAAACAGCCATATTTCAAACAATTAACATGAAACTACCGCTCACATTCAGTTGTTTGTGTTTCATTGGAAAGCAGCAGTTTGATTAGCTAGCGAGTAACGGTAAAGTTTGACTGACTGACTCGACAGAGTTAGCCAAGTTAGCTTGCAGCACGGGGCAGAGTCCTGCACGGGTCCAATTTTGCAAACCCGTGCCCGCCCAGACCCATCAAAAGACATGTATGTTAGGGTTAATACTCCTGTCAGTGCCACTGACCAAGGCAATGGCAAAAGAACTGGAGTTGGTCCACGGGCGCTGCACTGCGGCTGCCCACTGCTCCTAGTTCTAGGAAGGTTCGTAGTAGAGGATGGGTCAAATGCAGAGGATGAATTTCCCCATGGGGATAAATAAAGGATAACTTAACTTAACTGACCTGCACCCGACCCATTACCTGTGATTAATAATCACACAAGCTAGACACACAGTCGCTCACTTTGAACCAAACTGCCACCGTTTCACACAGGAGGCAAAAAGCAGTCTTTCTGGCTGGGACCTGTAATGTTAGCATTTAGCAGCAGCTAACGTTAGCTCAGTAACCGAGATGGTTCACAGCATAGCTACTTCCATCAGTAGACACGGAAAAAACAACATTTATTGTCAAACAACAATAAATAAATCAGTGCGTTGATTATTGGTAGACACGTCCCTACCATCCCTACCCAAATCTACGCCTATGACCCTATCTAAAGAACATAAGGGGAGAATTCCCCCCCATCTTGCAAAATTTCAGGCCCTGTTTATGTACCAAATCATAACAAGAGTTATCTCAAGGCGCTTACCTTCTGCTTAGTCTTCTCGAGCTTCGACTTCAGCTTCCGACCTCGCTTCCCCGTCCAGCCAGTCACAAACTCTGAGCCTGAGACACGTAGAAAGACAGATAAAGTAAGCATATTCAACTCCCATGTTGATAAGAGTTTTAAAAACTTTGAAACTTAAAAAGGTAGATTTGCAACAGATTAAGAAATGTGCGATTAATTGCGATTAACTACGGATAATCACGATAAGTATTTTATATACCGTATATATATATATATATATATATATACCGGTATATATATATATATATATATATAAGTTTCTGAGGGTGGAGAATCTGGAGATGATGCGTCACTTCTCCTCTTCTCCTCACTACGCTGAATTCAGACACAATCCGTCAAGACGTATAATAGTCCAGCTGTAGTCCGTCGGGGTGGGCGATCTCACTTCACCCCTCCCCTTTCTGCCTTCTCCCCTTCAAAACAAGCATGTGTGCGAGCGAACCAGGAAAAGACGAGTGCTGAGGCAGGCAGCTTTCATTGACAAACTAACTGGATGATTTTTATTGAGAAGATTACAGATATACAGCCACATTTTTTTGAGAGAGAAGAGAAGAGTGAAACAGAGCTGTGTGTGTGTGTGTGTGTGTGTGTGTGTGTGTGTGTGTGTGTGTGTGTGTGTGTGTGTGTGTGTGGGGCGTCTAGATTGGCCAGCGGAGCATGACGTTGGGCTGCGTCTGACCTGTCTTCTTCTTCTAATGGCATTCCAGCAGACTGGATGCCTTGGGGCAGATTGCTGCCTCTCACAGAATATTACAGTCTCTGCTCTTTTCTTCTTCTGTGCTGTTTTACGGCAGTTGGCATCCTTTGTTGCATTACTGCCTTCCATACGCCATCGGCTTCACAACCGCAGACACGGCCAACTCTAGATCAGGACTTATCCGACCATCCACTGAAAAAGCTTCAGCCAGGAAGGATTTATTACATCACTGATGACATCACAATTGCTCGAGTGACATCACTGATGACATCACAATTGCTCAAGTGACATCACTAATGACATCACAATTGTGACTGAACCACACCGCCACCACAGACAGACACCGCCACCCGGAGGATCAGAAGGGGAGCGCGGACAAGTCGGAGATTATGGTTCAAGAGGAGGGACAGAATCTAGGGAAACAGTGGATGGATAAATCCGGAAAGAGGCGGCAATGCAACATAAAGGATGCCAACTGCCATAAAACACCACAGAAGAAGAAGACACTGCAACCCACTACATACATATATATATATATATATATATATATATATATATATATATATATATATAATATACGCAATAGAGCCCGACCGATACTGGATTTCTGGGGCCGATGTCGGGGAGTAAAAAGAATCCGATATCGATATACATAGGCCGATATTCTTACATTATACACATTATATTGCATTTTTTTTATGAGCCCTCAAATAGCAAGCACTTGACTTATGGCGTGACTTGAGATATGTAATGTAGGCAGGATATTTTACAGTTTAACAATTACATTTATTGTACAAAATGACATCAATGCAATGAAACGTGGAAGGAATTAGTGTTTGTTTGACTCACCCAGCGAGGTTTCAGCGGTGAAGGAGTGCTTGGTACCCCGGTTGGACTCGAACACAAAGCCGGGCAGGTCTTCCTTCAGGATGGTGGCCTGCTGGCCGTCTGAGTTATGGATGGCGATCTCTCCGTCCTTCAGGCAGGTCAGACTCCAGTTGCCCACCGTCAGCTTGGTGGGACCCAGGCTGGACAGGATGGGTTGGCTGGAGGTCACCGGCTTCACCTGACTCCTCGCCCGCTGCAGCTTCTCCAGAAACTCACTCCGAGACTCTGAAGAGGGGGGGGGGGGGGGGGGGGGGGGTGTAGGTGGGGAGGAGGATTAAGAGGTGGTGGGAGGAAGTTGGGAAAGATGGTTGCTTTCTTCAGGGTTCCCACACATTTTCAGGGATGAAATTTTAAGACTTTTCCACGACTTTTCAAGGAAACATAATAGAATTCCAATGTAATTTGAGGCGGTGACTCTGAATCAATACCAGAAATTATTACTACACTGGACAAATAGGACATACCTCTTAATTGGATCTTAGTGCTTGAGAGTCACTGCATCACATTACATGGAAGTGTTACGGTCTGTTAGGTGAGAGTAGGCAGTATCCCCTTAGCTCATATATGATAATGTCTACTTATATGTTTTCTGGCTGATTTATCATTGCATGAAGCGTATGTACCTGAGTGCAGCCGCTGTGTTGATGTGTTGAGAGTGGCTGGATATGTCCACATATTGTAGCGCACCCACTACAGAACATGGCTGCGATGGACGCAATGTAGCCAGTGGACAGCTAATGTCTGTTTGTGCCCTTTTTTGGATTACGTTCTATGTGCAGGGAGCTGAATTCCGTGCAATTCGGCACAGCGCCACCTACTAGCAACATAAAAAGTGGTTTATCTTGAGAACCGTTCATCCGATTGACTTCAAACTTGGGGAGTGTGCTCCTGGGAACTCGAAGTAGTGCAGTGCTTTCTTGCAATTTGACATAGTGCCACCTATTGGTAACACAAAAAGCAGTTTATGTCGAGAAACATTTGTCCGATTGACTTCAAACTTGGGGAGTGTGCTGCTCGGACCCCGATGGAGTGCGGTGCCACATTTCATGCAATTTGGACTTATGCATAGTCATAGTGCCATTTACTGGCAACACAAAAAGCTGTTTATCTCGAGGACCATTTGTCCGGTTCGACTTCAAACTTGGCGGGTGCGTTGCTGGGAACCCGTTACTGCCCGAAAAAATGGCAGTGGTAAACTTTGTGCAATTCAACCAATAAGATCACAGCTTTCACGTACTTCATACTTCAAGTACTGTATACTTCCGGACTCATTCCTGCGGTTCTCTATTAGGTATCGAGTAGAGATGCACCGATATGAACATTTTGGCCGATGCCGATAACCGATATTAAGATTGCCGTTATGGCCGATAACCGATATTTACCGATGTCGATATGATCTGTATAAAAACACATTTCTATGATAATACAATTTTGTACATACTGAAAAACACATGTAAACACTGAATTTGAAAAAGTTATACATTTCTTTATTTAAAAACATTTGTAAAAGCCCATAAATCATAGATTTACTGCATTATTTCATCTCAATGTGAAGAATTTGGCTGATACCGATAACAGATATTAACATTGCAACATCGGACCGTTACCGATATGTTAAAAAATGACTAACATCGGCCGATACCGATATGATTGCCGATATATCGTGCATCCCTAGTATCGAGTATCGTGATACTAAACTTGGTATCAGTATTGAAGTCAAAATGTTGGTATCGTGACAACGCTAGTGAGCATGTGTGTACGCATGTGTGTGTGTGTGCGCGTGCGTGTGTGCATTTGTTTGCTTGTTTACCGGAGCTGTCGGACCCGCCCTCGGGGCTGCCGGAGCTGTACATGGTGGCCAGCTTTCCATCCAGGATGAACCTGAACCAGCCATTGGAGCCGTTGGAGAGCTCAAGCGCTGCGGCGTCTGACCAGACGTACAGGCAGTCCCGCCCCCTGATGATCGACCAATCACGCCAGTGATACGGCTTCCCCTGCTGCACCTCCCGCGCGTCCTCCTGAGACTCCTCCTCCTGTGAGACAGCAGTTTTTGTGATTGCTGCGTAGGGGTGTGACATATCCTATCGTTATCGAGTTCATTATCATATCATCAAAAATTCATATTGTGATATGCGTGAAAAAGGTTTTGCGATATTTGGAGTTTTTTTAGAATTTTGCAGCATCTCCACTCATGTTTTTTCAGGCTTGCGCCCCCAACCCAACCCAACCCAACCCCACCTTGTCAGGCTTGGCCTCGTCATCGTTCTCGTCGTCGGAGGCGGGGCCGGCCAGCGTGGACACCTTGTTGATGACTCCCAGCCGGGCCAGCTGGTCCAGAAACACGTCTCCTCCTTTATCCACCAGGTCCCTGATTATCTGAAGAGACAGCAGGTGGCCCTCATCATCATCCTGAGGGAGGGAAGAGAGGGGGACGGGAGACAGAGGGGGGGGGAAGGGGATAGAGGGGGAGAGAGAAACGGAGAGAGACCGAGAGGGCAGAGAGAGAGAGACACAG
Source organism: Poromitra crassiceps (assembly GCF_964638095.1). Classification (NCBI taxonomy): domain Eukaryota; kingdom Metazoa; phylum Chordata; class Actinopteri; order Beryciformes; family Melamphaidae; genus Poromitra; species Poromitra crassiceps. The sequence continues at coordinate 56,072,596 of NC_139625.1, read as the reverse complement.
AGAGAGAGACAGAGGGTGGAGAGAAGGAGAAAGAGAGGGAGGGGAGAGAGACAAAGAGAGCGAGAGAGAGACAGAGAAGGACAGAGAGGGAGACAGAGGGAGCGAGAGAGTTGTTAAAAAAAATCCTCCGCTATTTATTTGGTCCAACTGAAAAGTTATAATATGGTCTCCCCTGATTCTATAGCTGAATCGCTTGGTTTTATCAAGTAAACCTCTTTTTAAGCAGTGCAGACACTTCTATAAGTGACTATGTGTGTTTTGTGTGACTCTGTTTTTATGTGTTTTTGTGCCGCACAAATAGCAGCCTTGTGTGGCACAAGAACCCTGGCTATAGCCTGCTATCAATTGTTTTTAAAGGGATAGTTCCGTTTTTTTGATGTGGGGTTGTATGAGGTACTTGCATACAGTCAGTATACTACATGCAGTAGAATGCAGCCGGCGCGGTCCCAGTTTGGAGAAATTGAGACCGGCTGCGTCAGACAAGTAGAGCTGTTTGCTGAGTGTGAAGGGGGCCATGAGCAAAAACGTAAAAAACTGAAAAAATACATAAAATGCTTCCATACTGCTCACCTGGCGTAATGCAAGTCTCCACAAGCCCTGAGATGCAAAGTTGACTTGAAAATATGTCATTTACACCCTGTTTTTAGCTGAAATCTTCACTGTAGCCAGGTGGGGCAAGAGGTGGGGCTGGTGTAAATGGTGTTTATTCATATCAACTTGGCATCTCAGGGCTTGTGGAGACTTTTATTATACCATGTGAGCAGTATAGATACATTTTATGTATTTTGTCTGGGTTTTTTACGTTCTTGCTCATGGCCCCCTTCACCCTCAGCAGACAGCTCTACTTGCGTGACGCAGCTGGTCTCCACTACAAACTGGGACCGCGCCAGCTGCATTCTACTGCATGTAGTACACTGACTGTATGCAAGTACCTCATACAACCTCACTTCAAACAAACTGAACTATCCCTTTAAGCTCAATAAACACAGATCTCATACATGACTGGAATTTAATCCAATTGTCCGGGAAACTGAAATCATGCCAGACACGTTGCACCGTTTTTCTCTGGCGGAAACGCTGGTATGTATATGAGGGTGTTTGCTCATGTGCATGTGAGAACACATGGATACCCGCCAGTACTATATTTATCTGTATACACGAACTGTCAGTAAGTTGTAACTGAACGCAAGTTGTGAATCATAGACTGTACCATGTAGCACAGGTTAGATGGAGTGCATTATTTGTCCACACTGAATATTATGCATCATCGATGCAATCCGGATTGCAGACCATTATTGATGCTTTTTTTCTTTCTGTTGGTTTGTGGTTTTGCTAATCTATTGTCTTTTTCCATGTACAAATATGTGAAATGCTCACTAAAAACAATGTTATCACAGATTGACTGTAGAACTGATGGATGGGAGGACCGGAACTGTTCTAGTCTCTGATCAGATTCTGGGCTGGATGTATCTGGTTTTCCCAACCCAGTGTACAGTGTGGACTCTCCAGTCCAGCAGAGCAGCTTCACTTCTCAATCATGCAAGTTGTTGTTGCAATGTCCAGGTGTGTGTGTGTGTGTGTGTGTGTGTGTGTGTGTGTGTGTGTGTGCACGCGTACCTCCTGGTCCAGCACAGTAGCCGTGATCTCCACTAGCACAGTGGGAAGGTTGTGTCCTTGGCTCTCGCTGTCACACACCTCCTTCAGGAGAACCTCAGAGCTGTAGTGAACCATCTTCCTAATCAGAGCCAGGCTGGCTTTCCTACAGACACACAGACAGGCAGTCAACATACAGGCAGTTGTTTAAGGAGAATCAGCAGTAGCTGTTCTGGAGTCTCGTTTCTAACACCCATCAGACTTTTAGCCCCACTCAAACTGCCCCCCAGCCTGGGCTTGGGCTACAGTCTAACCATGATTTGCCTGATTTGTCTAATGATGAATTGTCGGTTTGTGAGTTGTTTCAGTCTAGTGCTCGTAGTGATTTGCATGGCATTATTGTTGTCGGACCCTTCTCTCGTGCATCTTCCTCGCCATGCCAAGAGCCCCGAGCAGTCATACAGGGCAACTTGGTTATCGTTTCTGTTGGAACTACTTTGCCTGTTGCCCCTATTATTACTATGAGTTCTGTTGATTTTAAATCTCCACAGGAGAATTTCAGGCTGATGGCCTGAAATTTCTACAATTAAATGTCAGGAGTCTTCTGCCTAAAATGGATTTTATTAACGTGCTGGTTAATGATGCCGCCTGTGACGTACTTGTCATTTCAGAATCATGGCTCCTTCTAAATCCACTTTGATTGACATTGTTCTAACCAACAGACCACTCAAATATCCTCAGTGTGGTTATGCTCAAGGCATTAGTGACCATTGCCCCAAAGCTTGTGTTAGCGGTGAGAATGTCATCATCTCAGATAAATCAAAGATGTGTGATGCTTTTCACCACCATTTTGTAGCTTCTGGTCATCTGTTCCATAGGCTTTCATCCAGTGCAGGACCCTTGGGTCACACTCATGACCCGGAAGCTGAGAATTAATTGAACCCCTCCCCCTTTTGTTGATAGATTTTCATTTAGACTGGTAAGCGACTATGAGGTCTTTAGGGCACTTTCACAATTGAACACTAAGAAGTCAAAGGGTGAGGATTACCTTGATCCATATCTCCTACGTCTTAGTGCTCATTTGGTTGCCTCTCTCCTTGCCCACATATACTGTATATATATTTTATTTTATTTTATTTAGCAATTTAAATTTTTTAGAACACAGAAAAACAAACCAAAATAAAACGAACAAACTCAGATACAGTAAAAGAAAAGAAAAGAAAGAAAAAACAGACATACACTAGTGCCACCAGTTACATACAGCTTGTAAATATAAATAAATTATGCTTGTAAATATATATATATATACATATATAAATGAGTGGGATCCCACACGAGGGAGAAAGACCGGCCGGGCGAGTCACCCATCACCCCTAACCTCGTCAAGGTAGGCCAGAAACGGGTCCCAAATTGTTTTAAATCTTCCAGATGAGTTGGTCCTCAAGAACCTGAGTCTCTCCATTCGTATAACAGAGATCATGTCCGCCAAACACAACTGAAAACAGGGTGGAGTGGGGGACTTCCATTTCTGCAGAATGAGTTTCTTGGCAACAATTGTCCCCTGTGACAGAGACTGCTGCACAGCTGTAGGGAAGTTCAGAGAGGACTCCGAGCAGCCGAAGATGGCGAGTTCTGCCTCCGGCTGAAGGGTTATTTTGTAGGCCTTAAGAGTACCAATCAAATATTTTGGCCCAAAATCCAGTCAGGACCAGAAGGCATGAGACAGAGTGCCCTCCGACACCCGACACCTGTCACACAGCGGTGAGACAGACGAGTAAATCTTGTGCAATTTCTGCTTAGAATAGTGAAGACGGTGAGTAACTTTAAATTGGATCAGCTGGTGTCTACCATTAACTGAGCAGAGTTGTTCCTTGCCCACATATTTAACTTAACATTTATTTCTGGTGAAATCACATCTGTATGGAAGACTGCTCGGGTTGTGTCACTGTTCAAAGGGGCTGACCCAAGTGACTTGAACAACTACCATCCTATCTCTAAATTGTGCTGCTTAGACAAGGTAAATGATGTATCATGTTCAGTCCCTATACAGACCAAACCCCAGATTTTAGAGGAGTAGACATTGGGGCGTTGGGTAGGGATGCACCGATCGATCGGCACGTGACCGGAAATGGCCGATTTTCACGTGATCGGCCTCGATTGGTGATCTGCGCCGGTCACTCTAAATAGCCGATTCTGTGAGCCGATTTTCACGTGACGTGCGCGCACCCCAAAGCACCGAGACAGGCACCCAGCCACCACACCACACACGCCAGCATACCTTCCTCGTTGTGGAATTTTTTCACCGTCAGTGGAGTAGACAAAGCTCGCAGTTTGTCACACATGCAAGTCGAAAAGAAGCTCAGCTGGAGTCCAGTCTGAGCGGCTCGCTTCACCTCACTGGCCCCCCTCTCTCTGCTCTCTCTCCCCGGGAAGCAGTGCTGCTGCACCCGGCCACAGCACACAGCTGGCTTGGCGAGGTGAACGTGAGCATTGTGTCCAGTATGACCATTCCCCGACCTGCCTTCTCCATTCCACATCAGCGCTGCTGCCTCAGCCTGTCAGTCATGTTGTAACGTGGATACAGGAGAGACTATTTGTTTCGTTTTGCAAATAGAACGACGGACATAATAATAAAAATGCATCGGACTCACAAGTGTGCAAGGTTTTCTGTGCGTGACGATCTTTTTTCGGATGGCAGATTTAAAAAAAACGCATACGAAATTTCGGACAGTGTGTAAACTCCGCCTGATATTCAGACTGAAGATCGTTACTGTAACTCATAAACTCATTTCCCCTCTACTCAAGAGGACTGGTCTGGAGCCAGGCTATAAACTCCTTGTCCATGGATCATTTTGATGTTCTGTTGCACCTGTTTTCTTTTGGAAAAGTAAATTCAGATTCAGATTCAGATTCATTTATTTAGAAGATGGGACATTGCACATTAATGGACAGTACAGCCGTACAGTAAATATGCCAGGTTTTAGCCCAAGGGCTAGTTTCCACCTGTAGTCCCATGGCAGGTTGATGTAATCTTGAAAAGAAAGAAAAAAAATTTTAATAGTACAAAAAATGAATAGTATAAAAGGTTAGTAAAACATAAGGTGAGTAAAACACACAGAGCATGCAATAAAACATAACAGACAATATGTTAAAAATGATCACATTGTTGGTTTGATCTGAGCCACAATTTCAATTGGCCTTTAAAGGTGGCGAGACTAGGGCATTCTCTAATAAAAAGAGGTAGATTATTCCAGAGGGTGCTTCCCATGTAGGATAAGGTCCTCTGGCTAAAGCAAGTTTTTCTAAAGGGGACCTCACAGACCTTGTTCGTGATGGCCCGAGTGACACGGGTCGAGTTGGCGGTCGAACGATATTTGATGAAGTCAGCTAGAGGAGGCGGCGCCAGTCCATGTAGAACTTTGTATATTAAACAGGCAGAGGTGAAATTTCTAAAGTTCTCAAAACTTAGCATGTCATATTTACGTATGACATGACAGTGGTGATGAGAAAAGGGTTTTTTATCTAGTATTTTCAGGGCTTTTTTATAAAGTAATTCGGCTGGTTTGAGAGTAGTTACTCCTGTCAACGACCAGCTATTTATACAATAATTCAGATGCGAAAGGATCATCGAGTGTAAAAATAAAAACGCAGCGTCTGTGGACAGACAGTTCCTTATTTGTCTGAAGTTATACAAGTGGAATTAAATTTTTTTGGAGATCATTTTGATGTGGTTGCTGAACGTTAGGTTGGAGTCCAACATCACGCCTAAGTATTTAAACTCGTTAACCACAGATAATTCCTCTGACCCCAAGAAGACATTGGAGCGCGCAGGTGCAATGTTTCTTTTAGAAAAGAACATGCAAACTGTTTTTTTTGCATTCAGCACGAGACAAGATTTAGTTAGCCATGCCTGGATATGAGAGAGAGCTGAAGATAAGACACGTGCCGCCTCCCCTGGGTTTTTAGCCCTTGTGAAGATAACTGTGTCGTCAGCATAAAGCTGAACATCTACATTAAAACAGTAATCAGGAAGATCATTAATGTACAAAGAAAAGAAAATTGGCCCCAAAATTGACCCTTGTGGACAGCTCAGGTAAGGGGAGCTGACACCGCCAACCACAGTGCACTGCTCCCGGTGAGACAGATATGATTCAACCCATTTAATGGCCGCAACAGAAAAATTGAAGCTGGACAATTTAGAGAGGAGCACACTGTGGTTGACGGTGTCAAACGCCCTCTTAAGGTCGAGGAACACAGCTCCCACACAACCATCCCTGTCCAAGGAGCCTTTTATTTTCTCCAAGAGCAGGACCAAAGCAGAGTCAGGTGAGTGATGTGGACGAAAACCAAACTGCATGGGGTGCAAGGGGGTCTGGCTCGTCTCAAGAAATTCCATAAGTTGTTTAGCAACCCATTTTTCAATGATTTTAGAGATTATTGGCAAAATACTGATGGGTCTAAAGTTGTTCATGTCAGATTTATCACCAGCTTTGTAGATTGGGGTAACTGAGGCCAGTTTCCATGCCTTTGGGACGGTTGAGTGCTTGATGGATAAATTAACTAGGTGCATAATAGGTGGCGCTAATGTCTCTTTATTTAACTTCAAGAAGCTGGTGTTAAGACCATAAACATCTTTAGCCTTAGAGCTGTTCAGAGCACTAATTATATCAATGACCTCAGGTACAGAAATTTCCTGGATGGTGAAAATTGGTACTCCATTGACTGTATTGATTGATTGATTGATTTTATTTGGTGAATGTCAACAGACAATCACCGAGGATAAAAACACAAGAAAGCCTCAGGCTTATTTCCATTGCATGTGGATACGCCAAACTGTTTCGAGATGTCATCAATAGATTTGATAAAGAAGGTGTTGAGTTTTTCTGCCAAGGTGACAGGGTTGCTCACCAGCCGGTTGTCGACCTTTAATTCCATAGCTTTAGTGTCCTGTTTCAGTTGTTTACCTGTCAGTTTATTAATATTTTGCCAGATTTTTTTGCTGTTCCCCCTTGCACTTTCCATAACAGTGATAAAAAAGTTGGCTTTAGCCAATGCATTGACAGCTGTGGGATATAGGCCATTGGATTTTATTTAATTTTTGTATTCATTGTATTTGCACAAAAAAGCTCTGTCCAGTAACCTGGAACACTTTTATTTTGAGATGTGTTTGAGTGAGATGGTCCTACTTCATGCAAATGATAAGAATTGTTATATGAATCCTAATTTTCAAACAAAGTTACAAAAACGTTTGTGTAAGCTGTCAATTGTTGTTCTTAGAAAGAAAATCGGAATCGGCAAAAATCGGTATCGGCAAGTCAGACTATTCAAAAATCGGAAATCGGCCAAGAAAATGGCAATCGGTGCATCTCTAGCATTGGTTCTTGCTGGGTCTTGCTAGTGAGTGTTCAGTATCTACAGTTTTGTCTTTTATTTCAAATTTTTAAATAATTCTGTAACCAGTATTTTTACTGCCAATTTTTATATAAAGCACAACTACAAATTCCGGACTATAAGCCGCGGCTTTTTTCCCGTTTTTTGGCCTTTTTTGCCCCCTGCGGCTTATATAACGGTGCGTCTTATCTATGGATTTTTCCAGCAAACGGCCACTCGGGAACCTCCAAAATCTATGGATGTTGGTATGAGGCAGAACGAGAGCAAGACAGACATTATGAGAGCGAGACCCTGATTGGATGATGTTGCAAAAAATGTGCCTCGCGACCTGATTGGAGCACTGTGCCACTACTCTCTCTCAGCCACTACGGTAAAACACCCTCCCTCCTCCCTCGCTCCGGGGGGAAAAAGGCAGCGATTGAGCTTGAAAGACAGTCTGAATGAAATTGAATGTAACATTCCCAATTCTATGTATTACATTCTAAAAAACTAACAGCAACATTTTGGAAGGCTAAGCCACACAACTAGCTCGTTGTAATCTAACATCATGCTTCAAAAGATGGAGAACTGGCTGTGTTACGACGATGGCGGCGATTGAGCCTGAAAGCCATGTCTGAGACAGTAGCGAGACAGGAACAACAACAGCAGCAGCAGCAGCAGCAAAGGATCATGCACAAACCCGAGACGAAAGGGACTGTCCGTCAGGGCGCGGACGACTGTGTCAGCAACTCCCTCCCGACTACCAGGAGAAAATTACAAACTTCGGCGAATTCACACAAAGAAAGATCAAGGAATATTCCATCGGACCGGAGCAGATCATAAATATGGATGAAGTGCCTTTGACGTTCGACCTGCCTCTCACTAGGACTGTTAACAAGAAAGGTGAATCGTCCATCACGTTGAGAACCACAGGTCACGAGAGAACGAATTTCACTTGTGTTCTTGGCTGCACAGCAGCTCCCGCCGATGGTGATTTTTAAGCATCTCACAATGTGTGATTTTGTCTGGGGATTAGTGACCTGACTTTTGTTTTGTTGAAATGTTAATAAATGGGAGCTTCCCCAAACAGCCATCTCTTTCCCGACAATCCCCTCTGTGCAGGAAGCCTTACATATGGTAATTAAACATCAAAACACCCGCGGCTTATAGACCGGTGCGGCTTATAGAAGAAAAAAATAGTCACCTTTGAAGGTGCGGCTTATAGACCGGTGCGCCTTGTAGTCCGGAATTTACGGTAATTTTTTAGCACACTTTTTGACTGGAACTTTTTACGTTTATTTGTTCATTTGGTCAGGACAGTACACATTAATGAACAGTTACCTATACAGTCATCTATATGATAATAGTAAATATGTCGGATTTAGCTAAAAGCTAATTTGCATCAGTAGTCCTCAAGACATAAAAACATACAAGATAAAAGACAACATCAAACCAGGATATGCAGCTAAACCCTAGTAAATGTAAAGTTGTCCATGTAAATTTTTCCCGCCATCCACTCCCCCCAGCTCCCCTGGTTCTGAATGACCACCATCTAGAAGTGGTGCCGTCAGTCAAGGTCCTTGGCCTATGGATCCAAGAGAACTTAAAATGGGACCAGCAGGTCAACCAAATGCTTTCCACTGCCAACCGTAAGCTGCATGTCTTGCGTAGACTTAAACGCTTCGGTGTAGGCAGAGCTGATCTAGTGACCATTTTCAAAACATACATCCGACCCACCATAGAATATAGTACTCCAGTGTGGCACTCCTCCCTATCAGCTTTCCAATCCATGCAGTTGGAGAAAATCCAAAAAAGAGCCTGTCGCATTATTCTGGGCCGGGAGTACGAACACTACCAGCCCTCCCTCAGTATCCTCGGCATCTGCCGATTCTCGGAGAGAAGAGAAGACCTGTGTCGGAGTTACGCTCACCATGTCCAAAACTCCCACCTGAGAAAACTCCTCCCCCCCTCCAATGGCTCTGTCTCTGGCCGCAGCACAAGACAGGCCAGTAAGCTCCAATCTATGCGAACAAGAACTGAGCACTATAGGAACTCCACCATCCCCTACCTGAGCAGACTTATAAATGAAAAGTAACAATTTTATATTCTAACCCCTCTTTTTAATGATGTTTTGTGTTTGTGTGGTTTAACATTTATAATGTAAAGGACATGAAATTCATCTAGTGTGAACTCGATGCAATATGTTCTTGAATAAACTACTACTACTACTATCAAAACACAATACAGTAGAAAAAATCCCATTAGAAACAACAACAATGTGGCCAAATGGACATAATAGTGGTGCGTTTAAAGTTAAAGTGCGCAGGATAAAAGTGCAAAATTACAAAAGAATAAAGTGCAAGGGTAGAGCATACGAGGGCTAAAATAGTTATGGTTGGTTATGGTTGCAGTGTTGATTTATTTTGAGCCATTCCTTGAGGTTTATTTTGAAGGTTGGATATGTGGGGCATTCCCTTATTGCAACTGGGATACTGTTCCAGATTTTCCCACCAGTGATAGATAGGACATTGTTACCGAAGGCGGTGCACCTGCGGCAGTGTAGGAAATTAAAAAAATATTTTGGGGGCAACTTTTGCCCCCACTGTCTAAAAACTGGGGGCATTTACAAAATTTTGGGGGCACTTTGAAAAATAGTAATTAGTGCATAAAGCTGCTAAAGCATAGTGTAAAGAACAGCGCTGTTTGTATGTTCTTCATCATCATCTTCTGGCAACCAGCTTGCAGGTGCTGAGTGTGTGTTAGAGATGGAAATTAAATTAATTGAATGAAAATGAAATTATCAAAATATTGGGGCAATTTTTGCCCCTGGATAATGATTTTTAGGGGCATTCTGAGATTTTTTGGGGGCATTCTTGCCCTTGCCCCTGGCTAAATTCTTACACTGGCCTGCAGTCGCAGTCTCCTCTCTGGCAAGCCCTGGTGGTCATGCCTTCTACGGTTAAGCAGTAGTCGAAGTGGGAAAAAACCATGGAGTGCAACATTGTCAGTCAGTAAATTTCTGATCTACCTAAAGTTTGCGAGGTTATATTTGACTGAATTAATCATCTTTTTGATGTGTTTGCTGAAGGGGAGTTGTGAGTGAGTCCAGGATGACTCACAGGTATTTGAACTCGTTCACCAGGGCGAGCTTCTCTCCTTCCAGAAACACGCCAGAGTGTCTGACATTCATTGGTTCTTTGTAAACATCATACAGACAGTTTTTTGTGTGTTTAAAAGAAGACAGGAGTTCGTGAGCCAGTTCTGTACATGGACCTTCGCTGCTGGCTGCATTAGCTGCGGCCGTGAAAATTACAGCATCGTCCGCGTACAACTGTGCATGGAAATTGCTACAGGCATCAAATAAATCATTAATATATAAAGAAAAGAAAATTGGTCCGAGTATGGATCCTTGGGGGACCCCTACTGGACAGTCTAGGAATGGGGATTTGACACCATTGACCACCACACACTGCTTTCTGTTGGAGAGATAGGATTTCATCCATTTGAGTGCCTGGGCCGAGAAGTTGAAACTGGACAGCTTGGCTAGTATACTACTCGGTGGTCAACAGTGTCAAACGCCCTTTTAAGATCAAGGAAGACAGCTCCAACACAACCATTTTTTATCGAGAAGACACTTTGTTTTTTCAATAAACATACTTATAGCCGACTCTATGGAGTGGTGAGCGCGGAAGCCAAACTACATTGGATGCAGCGCGGTGGGGCTGTTGTTGAGATGTTCAATTAGTTGCTTAAACACCCATTTTTTCTATTATTTTGGAGATTACAGGGAGGATGCTGATTGGTCTGTAGTTTTTAACATCTGATTTACTCCCAGATTTAAAAATTGGGGAAACCGTGCTCACCTTCCACGCAGCCGGGACAACAGAATGTTTTATGGATAGGTTTACCAGGTGTGTGATAGGGCAGGTCAGAGACTCTGTATGAGTTTTTAGAAAGTTTGTGTCAAGACTGTAGTCACTCTTTGCTTGAGATTAGTTAAGAGAACAGGGCCCGTATTTATCAAGCGTCTCAGAGTGCCATTTTAGTCCTAAGTGCTGAGAATTTGTGAAATTTAGTCCTACTCTCACACTTAAGAATAAAAGCTTTTTATCAACCTTCTTAAGACTAGGAAACACTCCTACTCCCCCAGCTATTTAGGAGTCCTCAGGAGGTGTCCTAAGTGGTTAGGAGTTGCCAGCAGGGCAATGTTGACCAGTGGTGTAGTCTACCTTTTTTCAGAGGGTATACTGACTCTGACTGACATTTCCCACGGATATTGTCGTGTTTTTCTTTCATGGCTTGACAGAAAAAGTATGCCTTCACGCGCCTAGTTGGCTTGAAAATAGAACTCACGTAAAAATCGGCGCAGCTCAGGCGAGGCGTGGGTACACGGAAGGTTCACGTTGAGGCGCCCTGTGTACACAGCCTCATTGACTAAAAAGGACGCCTATTTAAAAGCGTGGGTAAAGGCAAGGCTTGGGTGCTGTGTGTGAACGTAGGGTAACACACAGAGCGCAAAGGGGGAATTTTATAAATGGAAATTGAAAACGATACATATCATAGCGCATTTCCCAGTGCGCATATGCAAATCTGAGTCATTTCGCAGTGTGTATACGGCGTATACCTGCGTATCACGTAGACGACACCACTGATGTTGACATCATGGCATTCAGGAGACAGAGACGTGCGCGAATCTTCTCCACTAAGCACAGCGTGTCATCCTCCCTCCAATTCGGCTTTCTTTTGGATTCCATGTTTGCTCATCATACAGCCTATAGAACCTGGCTATATAGGGTAGTCAATTGACAGCACACCAGATTCGAGTCAGTTGTGGGATTTGGTAAATTGGGTGGATTAGGAAACATTTAGCCTATTCTTGAGTCATTTTCAATGTAGGCTATCTTGTATTATTTTGTTGATAATTTCTTCTGAAATTATTGGTGAATATATGCTACACTCCCATTGTGCATTTCACTGTTGAATCATCTCTATTTAGGATATTCGTGCATAAGGGATTCCATTCAGCGATTGGCCATTCCTGTGTACTTGGAATTGCGTCATCAACATTTCCCTTTACGGCACACACACCTGTCGTAAATCAGCTCTGAGATTGACACTTAGGATTCACTCCTACACCTCGCTGAAAGAGGGAGTGAGATGCATAATAACTGACTTTTAAGTGCAGCTTTTAGCTGGGAATTTTTTTGCTCATAAGTGTACTCTTAGCAGTGTTTTTAGGAGTAATTCTAGGAAGCTTGATAAATACGGGCCCAGATAATCATTGCAACCTCTGTTTCAGTCATTTCATTTACTGTATATTGAAAACAGGCTGAGTACCAACAATGGTAGACATGGGCTGTGTACCAACGATGGTAGACACAGTCGGATGCGATATATAAATATATAAATATAAATATATATAAATTCAGTTAAAGAAATTACACTCTTCACCACATCGATGTGGTGAAGAGTGTAATTTCTTTAACTGAATTCATGAAGAAAGAATTCAATTCAAAGCTGAACCTGAGCTTGTTCTGTGTAAGTATTGTCTCCATATTTAAAGGGTCTCTTCTATACATTTGTGTGAATTCTAATCCCTTCAAAAGACACCTTGAAGGGATCAGGACCCCCTCAGTGAGAGGGGGGTCTTGAAGTGAGACACACTGCTCTCATCCTAGGAAAAAACTGATCATTGCTCTTCAAATGTGTGTAATATAGCCATCAGGTGGATTTTCAAAGGAAACTGAAATCTACTTTGAGAGGTCATAAGCAAAGAGATCAGCTTTGACCTGCTCTTCCACACATACCCAGCTGATGGCAGCAGAGAGCTTTTCAGATCTGCTAGTTACTTAGCTTAGCTGTTATCGATGGCTCCTCGCTCTCCCTCAGGGTAAGATGTTAATGTTTATGATAACATTACGCATAACATTACTGTATATTTGCGGGAGTAGGAGAGGTCTCCTGCTAGTGTCCAGTGTGATGGCAGAGTTAGAGGAGGAAATCCACAACTTCCTTTTAAAGGCACAACGGCTAGTTAAAGTGATGGCACCGAACGTTGGGAACTTCCAATACCAAACCGTCTTTAACAAAAAGCATCAAATGAGTATCGAAATTTCTGTATACCGTGCAACACTACTGCAGCGGTCTTGGAAAATCATGGCCGACCCCTCCCACCCAAGTCTTTGAGGAAATCCCCCTTGGCAGAAGACTGATGTCTGGCAGAACCAGAAACTCTTGTCACAAGGACAGTTTCTTCCTAACTGCCATCCGCCTCTTCAACAAGGCCCGAAAGCCTCCACAAATAAGGACTTTATCTACTACTATATCACCCCCCACCCCTTACGAGCACAGCCGGCTTGGTAATAGGCCGATGATTTCCTCTCAGCTACTGTTATTTCAAAATAGCTTTCCACCGGTAAAGAACCGGGACAACCCCGGTTGAGTCGTACTATTTCTAGTACCACCTCTTCTGTTGAGGTTCCAGGGCTGTGAACCCGGTACCATACGGTGACATGAAAACACTGCAGACGACTAATTGGTCAGGCAGAATCGTGTTTACTGTGTCTCTGGATACTGTCAATGCTGGATACCAGTTTACTGCTGCTTACCTTCTCAGGTGTGTAACGGTATTTCCCAAACTCTCCTGTTATTTCCAGTCTTTTGTTTTGCTGCCTTCAGCTCTGGTGAAATAAAATCGATCTCCTTGCTCAGCCTTAACATGATGGTTGTTTTCAATTGTTTGAGAGAGAGCTCCACTAGGCCACAGGCAGAGCCGTGGGTTTTCCTGGTGACTGGCAACCCGCTTCTCCCCGTCCTCCGCTATGCGGTGCGCAGCGCAGGCATGTAAATAAAGACAAAGAAATATCCAACCTCCTAGCCGATGGTCTCATTTGCTCATGTAGGTCATATAGAAGTACCAGTATTTAAAAGTTCGGTTTAAGGATTTAATTTTAACGGAACAAACAGAGGGTGGCAGATATGGGGCGTCGCTATGACGACCAGTTGTGGGCGGAGGGCAGATTGAGCAAGTACTACTTGCTGTGGAAGCAGAGACTACTTCAGGTGGTGACGAGTAAAGCAGAGTTGTGACGAGCCGTACTATGCAGTACCATGTGGTGTAAATGAGCCGTAAGAGGGGGCAGCCTGGTCTTAAAGGGACAGTACCTAATAGAGGGCAACATGATCTTAAAGGGACAGTACCTAATAGAGGGCAGCATAGTGTGTTGGAAGGTGTGGGCGAACACCGGCAGCAGTCTCTTCAGGTAGAGGGGGGCCATCTCTGGGTCTCCTCTGGGCTCGCTGCCCTCCTCCTCCTCCTTCGTCAACTCTTTCTTCTTTTTGTCATCCCCCTTATTCACAGGACACATCCAGTCTCCTGCAACACACACATAGCATTTCATTGACACACTCATACATTGTGTTTAATGGTAATATCCGTTCCATAGCTGGATAGAAAACGTGGCTGGCCAGATCTCACGATCCCGTCCACTCACTTTAATTCCCAGGAGAAGAAAGGAAAGAAACTAAAGCCCTCTTCAGACACTAGATCAGGGGTCACCAACCTTTTTGAGGTTGAGGGCTACCTGAAGGGTAGAGTCATGTGGGGGGCCACTAAAATGAACACCAAAATCTAATCAGATCATCCTTGAGTCTAAGTCGATGTTTGAGGCAAATTTGACGAAATTCCATCAAGGCGTTCCTCAGATATCGCGTTAACGAACATCGGACGGACGTACGGACAACCCGGATCCATAATGCCTCCGGCCTGGCTATCGCCGGCGGAGGCATAATAAAAGCTCACCCAGCTCTCTTCCATTAAGTCAATGTCATCTGCAAAACGCAAGTTGTTTACAGAGTGTCCATGTACTGATATATAGGTTGAATGGTTTGCAGTGCACGTTCCAGATAAATTATGAATATGGTTGGTGATAGTGGGTCCCCCCTGCCTGCTCCCAACCTCCTGCCGGAACCAATCTCCCAGATCACTGCCAACTCTGACTGCAGCTTGTGCCGTGCTGTACACCATTCTCAACATGTTTATGATCTTCTGCTCTATGCCATATGACTCCAATATTGCCCAAATAGTCTGGTGTTTGATGGTATCTAATGCTTTCCGGAAATCAATAAAGCAATTATACACAGTCTTACCCTGCCTAGTCAATGTGTTTTCTGCTATGAGCCTCAGTGTTAGGATTTGCTGCACAGTGCTCCTGTCCTACGAAAACCAGCTTGCTCCTCAGATAGAAATGGCTCAACCCTGGTCTGCAGTCTCGGAAGAATAATAAAAAGCAATATTTTGCACATATGGTTGATTAGTGACAGTGTCCTGAAATTGCTACAGTTCCTAAGATCACCCTTCTTTGGTAAGGTGACGATGATGGATTTAGTCCACTCCTCCGGTATGGCTTCCTCACTCCAGATTTTGTTTAACAGTGTATGCAGTTGATCAGTCAGTACCTCGCCCCCTGCCTGAAGGATCTCTGCGCTGATCACATCAGTCCCCCGGGCTCTTTTGAGGTTTCATTTTCAGGATGGCCTATTCAACCTCTTCTCTTAGGATGCTATCCTGTACTTGGTTTGGTGGTGGGGATATAGCTCCATTACTTCCCCCTGTACTTGCAGTTCTTGGTCCGAATCGGTCTGTTTATACAGCTTCCTACAATATTCTGTCCAGCGTTCCTTGATCTCTTCTGTTGTTTGTAGTAAGTTGCCATTGCTGTTTTTAATGACTCTCTGCATTGGAAGTAGGGTTGTATATTGCCGACTCCATGGCTGAAATGACGATTGATTTTCCCTAGCCGATCTCGATCGCCCCCCGCGTGTGGCTGCTGCCTGACGTGACACAGCCGTGTGACTGAGTGTGTGTTCTTCAGACTATTAGTGAATACATGCTACTACTAGTGTATATTTAAACATGTTTCTGATGTCTGCAATGAGCCTCGTCATTAAAATCTTTAATGACAAATCTGTTGTCATTGTCGGTTGTCCTTTGATCTGTCTCATCTCGTCTTTTTCTCCACATGCCGCGCCGCCTGGCATGCAAAACTAGGCTACTCTGTGCTCAGCTCCAGAGTAACGTTATATGTAGACGTAGGCAGGCACAATGACCGATGAATAAAACGTTGTTATACCGTAGTTTTGCGCCGCTGACATTCAGAGGCTGTAATTAATCTTCCTACCGGTCATGCAGTGCTGTGGGAGGATGAAAAAACAATCCAGTCTGTCCAAACTTTTTACCGATCTAATCTCAGTATGAGATGCAGAGAAGTATAGTTTAGTAGCCGATGTGTTTAGAAGATCTTGCTATAGTGTAGCGTTATATTTTACATGCTTGTTATATTTAAACTGCTGTGAGATTTGTTTGTGGAGATTGATCCGCAGAGATCCGGAGGGAAAAGAAAAAGATGAAACGCAGATCAAAGGACAAGCTGCGGCAAACAGGCTTGTGATTAGATGATATTATTAACGAGGCTCATTGCGGACATCAGAAACATGTTTAAATATAGCCTAGTAGCCTAGTAGCATTTATTCACTGACAAATAGTCTGGACAAGTTCAACACACATCTCTCTCTGCTCTTTCTGTTTTTCTGCTTTCTTGTTCTTGTGCGCTGTTCTCCCTATATCTCAATTGTACCCAGTTCTCCTTATCCCTTCTAGCGGCCTGTCATAGTTCATTGCATAGTTCCCTGTACCTCCTCATGTGATCGGTAGAATGGAATCTGTTGTTCTTTGCAATTCTCTTCCTGTCTGCGGCGAATTGATTTTTCATGGAGTTGAGAATTGCATTCTGAAATATATCTCTGATGTAGTCTACATTGAAAAATGCAATTAAAAGTCTGTCTCGCGTAAACACTGATTCCTGCTGCAGCACACCAACGTCTCCACCTCCACCTGTCCCCCCCACATACTCTCTACTCTACACCGGAGGTGTTCCATGTGTGAAAGCAACAATGCCTCTTGTCTCAAAGGGTACACTTCAGATAATGCCCAGGGAATGGTTTTCCTGAGCTACCCCGAGATAATCTTGAGTCCATATCAAAGTGGCTCAGGAGGAGGCTGCAGGATAGCGACCACCTCACTGTGGCCTCTCTCTCTGTCCATCTCTATGTCTCTCTCTCACTCACCAGGAGGCTGCAGCATAGCCACCACCTCACTGTGGCCTCTCTCTCTGTCCATCTCTATGTCTCTCTCTCACTCACCAGGAGACTGCAGCATAGCCACCACCTCACTGTGGCCTCTCTCTCTGTCCATCTCTATGTCTCTCTCTCACTCACCAGGAGACTGCAGCATAGCCACCACCTCACTGTGGCCTCTCTCTCCGTTTCTAAACATGCAGTGAACTCCTGAACATATCCAGAGTTCACTCGAATGGCCTGCATGTTTAGCACCAAATGTCTGTTGTGAGCGCGCTCCTGCGAATACGGACCATACCCACCCAAGCCTCAAGTACTAAATCCATGTCGCTCACAAAGTGGGTCTAGTTTAGTAGGTCCAGGCTCATGTCCAAAGCGTGGAGTGAGCAGGTGGGTGGGGGTGAGAGGGAAAGCGAGCGAGACAAGATTATAGCCTATAAATAGTTGTTAAATGGCACTTTTACAATGTGCTATTTAATTTCATGAATGGACGTTGTTACGTGGCTGGATTATTTGGAAGAGAGCCAAATTGATGAGTAAACAAGTGAAAGTCGAGTCATTTCTTTTCCTCCATCTGCCCGTTTGAATAAAGATAGTGCTACATCAGGCTATTGGGTGATAAATGCCCGCTATTAACGTTCACACATATTAATTAATTTTTGCGCATATCAATTAATTAAATGAGCAAACTCATGGCCAGATGCATCGATTTCCTCAAGTGCTGCAAACGGCTCACTTGAATGGTTTATTTTCCTCCCGGTCTACCTGTCTGTTTTGTATCGTGAAAATGCAACAAGATGATAGTGTTGCATAGGGGTGTCACAGGGTTGGGTATGTACCTCGGTTTCGGGGTCACTGTTCACGGTTCGGAACAACGGGGGGAGAAGCGCAAATCCCAAATTCAGTTTTTTTCCGTTTGAATTTTTCTGAATTCTGTGTTTTACTTTTTACGCTCATTTTGCCATCAGAAATAGTGTCTTATAAGTGGGAATGAATAAATGTCCAAAATGTAATAAGATCTAGGCAATCCACACAAAAAGGTTTTACTCTACAGCAGCGATTTTCAAGGTGCGCCTCCCTCATCATATATTCGAGACATAACTTTTGTGGGGAGAAATAAATTGAAAACTAGTCAGATATGACTTGAATGCCACTTGTAAAATTGCCTTTTCCACCAGTTAATGTTAGTGTGACCACTATTTTGACTGGTGGCTTTTGGGCGATGTGTAAACAAGCACTGACTTTTTGGCAGATCGCCACCCCACATTATCGCCTGAATAATGCGGTCAAGTGGAGAATTGCTTTCTGAAATATATCTCTGATGTAGTCTACATTGAAAAATGTAATTAAAAGTCTGCCTAAAAAAAGAGTGTAAAAGATGTCTCTCTCTCACTCACCAGGAGACTGCAGGATAGCGACCACCTCACTGTGGCCTCTCTCTCGGGCTTTGTCTAGAGGAGTCTTCCCGTCTTCATCTCTTAGGTCTGGGTTAGCTCCATGACGCAGCAGAGTCTATATACACACACACACACGCACGCGCGCGCACACACACACACACACACACACACACACACACAACGGAGGATACTGTGTGGTTTTATCAAGACCTTTGACCTGCTCCAGTCAATGCAGGATTTTATTTCACTTTGGCAAAAACGAGAGCAAGGATCCAGGATGTGTGAGAGAGTAGTGATGTATGGTATCTACCAAAATATCATGGCATACGGTATTTCGCTGCATTACCTAGGGCTGTGAATCTTCACTGGCCTCACGATTCGATTATGATTCAGAGGGCTACAATTCGATTCGATTACGATTATCGATGCATCTCGATGCATCTTAAATCGATGCATCACTTTTTTTCCCCAATACATGATTTATTTTTTCTCACTTTCTTTTTTCTCACTGTGTGGCTACTTTTAAAATAAAAGTGCATTTGGAATTGCATTGTATTATGATCCATAATTAAAATAAACAACTGCATGTATTTCCATTACTATATTTAATTTTATTTTTATTTTTTATTTTTATTTATTTTTTATTTTTGACATTTGTGAATCGATGCAGAATCGTGCACGGCCGCATCGCGATGCATCTTATAATCGATTATTTTTGACACCCCTAGTATTACCCCCCCCCCTTAATTATTAACAGGGTTGCCACACCTTCAACGTCAAATTCAGGGACAACAGATGCAAATTAGCTAATAGCTATTTCTGGTGCAATATATTTGTTGTGCATTGTCCCTGTCAAATAAACAATAGAGATAAACAAAGGACTTAAAAGGCCCAATTCCCCAAATTCATGTACCCAACCCGGCATAGTTTGAGACATGGTTCAAGGTGAATTACTGTTAGAACACAGAAAATCTTTATAATGAAAACTAGCAGAAACTCAGACAATTAAAAATAGAGGGTTGAATGTGTGAACACTTCTCAACTGTGCTGTTAGTTGCAATTGCAAATGACAGAAATCCACCGACCGCAACGCTTGTTAGAAAATACTTTTTCACTTATCGAGAGCTGAAGGCAGAGCGAGACAGAGGCAGCCCCCTTGTAATTCTCTAGGAAAAATTCAAGCACTTTGAATGACCATGTCTATTTTCAAACTATTTTCAAGTATTTTGATTTGAAGAAAAATATTGCTTTATTGAACAGGAACTAATATGAGAACGTTTACACAAGGGCCCTCCATTATGAGGTTATTTGTAGTGGTGTGTGGCACTGTCCTTATTGCACAGCATTTCATGGGCATGTTATTACAGGGCAAAGCTTACAGCAGGGATTCCGTTAGGCTTTTTCTAAACGGCCAATGAAGCAACATTCCAGAATTCCGGCCTTATAGAATATTTAACAGCCCAGTCAAAATGTATTGAAAAAAGATTAACGAGCATGAAACGAGTGATCATGATGTCACAGTAACCTTGAAATTTGACCAACAAAATCTAATCAGTTCATCCTTGAATCCATGTGGATGTTTGAGGCAAATTTGAAGAAATTCCGTCAAGGCGTTCCTGAGATATCGCGTTAACGAACTTGGGAATGGCGTTCGTGAGGTCACAGTGACCTTGAACTTTGACCTTTGACCATCAAAATCTAATCAGTTAATCCTTGAGTCCAAGTCGACGTTTGAGGCAAATTTGATAAACGTCAAGGCGTTCCTCAGATATCGCGTTAACGAATATCGGACAGACGTACGGACGGACAACCAGAATCCATAATGCCTCCGGCCTGGCTATTGCCGGCGGAGGCATAACAAATGTGTGGTGGCCTGCAGAAACCCTTCACATGTCGCTGCACATTGTTGGTAATAGGGATGGGCAATGAATTTAGAATTTTCGAATAATCGTTTTTATTATCAAGATCGACTTGTATTATTGAAAGTCGAAAATCGTTTGACAATCTTGTCTTAAAAAGTATGTTTTCCATTGTCTTTACCGGCGCCTGGCTCTGTCAGCAGCAAGTTTGTCCATGTGACCTTGCCGTAGTTGCTGCGCACTCACTCACGCAAGGAGCAGAACGGCTCACCCTGTCAGTGTAGCGACAGTAGCACCCAGCAGCAACTCCTTGGTGGAAACGTAGTAGAAATGGTGTTAAACTGTCTACATTACATCAAACACTCAGCCACAAGGAAAGGTTTCAAGGCTGGTAATGAGCCAAAGAAGGTTGAAAATTGGTTTTGCAGGTATTTCTGAGATTTTGAGTGATTTGGTTACTTTCATCAGTACATCATGGTGAATTATTTTCATAAACCAAAGGGGAAAGTATTTATTTTTATGGTTTTGGTGGAATGCAACTGTAGATAATACAATGTTGTGGAATGTGTATAGCCATTGCGTTTTACTTTTAGACACATAACAGATTAAAATACTCATAACTTTTGATCTGAGAGAGCCATCTCAGTAATTCAAAACGTTATACATTTCTAATTTATGGAAATGTCAAATTCGCACCATGTGAAGGGTTTTTGCAGACCACCAGACAAATATGGAAAATGAAAATTTTCCAGGTTGAAAAATACCTAAATTAACCGAATAACGGTTGCCTAGTTGGAGCACTGATTGACTGTAAAACTGATCAATGGGAGGAGCTGAACTTGAACTGTTCTACACTCTGATCAGATTCTGGTCTGGATGTGTCTGTGGTTTTCCCAACCCAGTCTACAGTGTGGATTGTGAATGTAATGCAATGTAATGTAATGGACTCTGCGGTCCAGCTCTCCCAGACTAAAAGACTGGGAGCAGAGTACCTGATCTGTAATGTGTGTATGTTACCTTGGCGACCTGTGGGCGCCCGAAGCAGGCAGCGTAGTGCAGAGAAGACGACCTCTGACCTCTGTTCACATCTGCTCCTCTCTCACATAGAAACTCCACCTGGCATACACACACACAGAAATGCAGAGAGAAACACGCGAAAGCACACACCCACACACAGAAACACACGTATGTGCATGCACACACACAGAAAGACAGAGTTAGTCAAAGGAAAGTCAACAAAAATTTCAAGATATTTAGAACCTGTTGGAATATTTCTAAAACTAAATCTGCTCTGTGGCGCAAAGTCAAAGGCGCAAGGTCCCCCTGGCATGTGGGTCGGACCCTAGCTTCCTGGGATTCAAGACGAAACCCAGCGGAAAGCTGGACAGTCTCTCCCCTGGCTTTGGCGTAAGGTCTGACTGGCCTGACCTGAATGACTTATGTGGCTGGACCAAAGCTGCCCTAGAGTGGGTGGGGTGTAACTCAGTGGCAGTGAATGTCCCGGAGGAGGTTATATCTGACCCCAGTATCTCTGTGAATATCTGTGGAACAGAATACAATGTTCCCCTAACTAATGCTTGAGGACACCTCACGAGCTCGCAACATCAGAGACAACGGCGACACTGGACTGAGCTGAAACTCCAAGGGGAGCTTGCATGCCTCCCTGCAGCAGATCACTCTATCTCTCATGCAGTGTTTAAAAGTGTAGCTCTTGATGAGAGCATTGTTATCTTCACTATTCAGTCTGTGTAGTGGCCATTCAGATGTGTTCTCTACTATTCCAGCTAACACCCCTGATGATGTTGTCTCAGCTAACACTCCTAATGATGTTGTTGTCTCAGCTAACACGGCTGATGCTGATGTTGTCTCAGCTAACACTCCTGGGGCCTGTACCATGAAGCAAGATTAGTGGCTTAGCGAGGTAACTTCAGGTTTAACCCGGAGTTTCGGAGCTAGTTCACTTCTTACCGAGATAGATCTCCATGGCAACTTAAGCTGCACGGCTAACCTGCTCCTGAGCAGGATAAGTTCAGAGGATAAGATCAAAACCCATGAAAGACCAATCAGCTCTCTGGAAAGAGCGAGTCACCATTCATATACAGTAGGGTCCCCATATGAAAAGGTAGATTGCATTCAAATGATAATCACAAAAGAAAAAAACATGAATGGCTCATGTTGAATTAATCAAGCACTGAAGCCTTGCACTTGTTGTACATAATTAAATTAAGCCTACTTACCACGTTGGGATACATGTATTCATTATTCGCAACGGAGCTGAGTCTGATATTGTCATACACGCCAGCATAGCCTACATCTAAGCAATTTAATGGGATAGCCTACACAGATGTAATTCATATCTAGGCTACTCCCGCATTTTGCACCTGCAACTGTATTGCTTTTGATCTGTATGATGCAATTTAAATCTTCATATTCTTTTTCCAGCATTAGTCCTGTATGAAATATGCCACTCTGCTGCCAATATGTGATCACAAAATAGGCGATTTTTATCAATGAAAACTACGCCGACCGTGTCGATTCAGTTCAGCAGCTATTTCCTTAATTATCACTATTTTTTTTATTGGTAGGCTATTGTAGGAATTATTCCATCAGTGCGACCAAACACATCATGAGTGATAGAGATAAGTATTCATTGAGCCTACGCTTCTAAATCTATGGTCTAAATAGGCCTACAGATTTTGGAAATTGAATCTGAGATTACACATGACTTCCACTTACAAAAAAGACATGCACTACGATGATTAGTGAGGCGTGGCAGGAGGAACTCGGTGTTGATCTATCTAGAATTATACATGTATGGGACAGGAGTTTGTCTATGGTCCAACTCTGCTCAATTAACAGCAGACACCAGCTGATTCAATTTAAAGTTGCTCACCGTCTGCATTACTCCAAGCATAGGTTGCACAAGATTTATCCTTCTGTCTCACCACTATGTGATAGGCGTTGGGTCTCAGAGGGCACGCTGTCTCATGCTTTTTTTGGTTCTGCCCTCACTATCCGGATTCTGGGCCAAAATATTTGACTCGTACTCTAAGGCCTACAAAATAACCCTCCAGCCGGAGGCAGAGCTCGCCATCTTCGGCTGCTCGGAGGCCTCTCAGCTCCTCCCCACGGCTGTGCAGCAGTCTCTCACGCAGGGGATTCACTTAAAGTCCCTGGAAACCAAAATCCACAAAAACGTTCTAACTATGTTATTTAGGGTCTTATGTTAGTAATTATATGCCTCCGAAATTATTATGCATTACTTTCAACCCAAAGCCTTAAAATCGACACTTTTCTACAAGATTCTACAAGATACTTCCTCATTGAAGAGAGCAGTGCGCGAGGTGCTAAAATGCAGGAGCTTATGACGTCATAAGCTCTATATAACCTTTGTACACACACGCAACACGCAGTCCCGCACATTCTGCCTCCATCTCTCTTCAGAGTTCTAGTGGTCCCACACCTTTTTGCAGCTAGCTAACTACGCATTGCATCAACACAAAGGCTCTTTTAAGAACCAACATCCATCTATCTATCTATCTATCTATCTATCTATCTATCTATCTGTGAGTTTATCGCCGGCGGTGTGTTGGAACCTTGAGAGGGAGAGCTCTCTCCTCTGCCTGCTGCGGCGCTGCTGTGTGTGTGTGTTTGTGTGTGTGTGTGTGTGTGTGTGTGTGTGTGTGTGTGTGTGTGCATGTGTGTGTGTGTGTGTGTGTGTGTGTGTGTGTGTGTGTGTGTGTGTGTGCGCGCGTGCAGACAGATAGACAGATGACCGTCAGTCAGTACGCTATGCGCTGCGTGGAGCAAGGGAGCAACGCGCGAACACACGCACACACACACACACACACACTTTATTTCCTTCTTATCTCTCTCTCTCCTCTCTCCCTCTCGGAGCAGAGGAGAGAGGAAAGCAGCTCAAAGCCGCTTTGAGCTGCATCTTGATAGGCTGTCTTGCTCTATTTCCGTGTCTGATTGGTCCATTTCAACCTCGCAGCATTTCGTTGTCGCAGACTAGCCCCCTCCCCCCCTCGCCCCCTCCCCTGCTCCTCTCGCGCTTGAGAATTGTGGACACGCCCACACAGTCCGCGGGAAAAAGGACACTCTCAAATCGAATAGATTTTCATTACTTTTGCCACGACTGTCAAACCTAAATTTATATACTTTGCGACGTTCATCATCGTTCAAATTTGGCTGGTGGCTTATTAACATAGGCTCCTGTGATGTGATGAACTCAAAATGCTAAATAATAAAGAAATATTTCTGGTTTCCAGGGACTTTAAGAGAATTTCTGCTATTTTGGACCCGTTCCTGGCCTACCCTGACGAAGCTAGGGATGACGGGTGACTCGCCCGGCTGCTGTTGTTTTTGGGACCCCTTGCTTTGAATCCTATGCACAACATTTCTTTTTTGCAGACACCATATTGTAATGTAACACTTTTTTTTTCTTCTTCTTTTCTTTTCTCATGTTCCTGTGTCTGTTCGTGTTTATTCCTGTTCTTATAATCTGAACATTTTTTTTTAATAAAATGTAGAAAAAAAAGAGTCCTTCCATAACAGACAGAATATCCAACGCAGATTTTGATTCTGACATACAGTAAATCTTTGCTAATTAATACACTTTGATGTACGCTTTGAATGAATGAGGAAATAGGCGTGTCTGATGCTGTAAAATCTGGAGCTGTCCATATTGCATTGTGATTGGCTAGTTGTTACAAACCACGCCTCTTTCATGGGCACGAGCATTTTCATGTGCACAAGCTCAGAGCTGGATAGGGAAATCCTAAATTGACAGACCCAGCTGATAACCACCTTTGTGGTATCGTTTAGCTAAATTGCGATTGTCTGGTTAAGTCAATCCAGATCAAGGGGACAGATCCTGGATCTGTTTTATCTCCATTTGCGGTACAGGCCTCAGAAGATGTTGTGGTCTCAGCTAAGCCCTGATGTTGTCGTCAATGAAAATTGTAGAGATATACCGTAAATTTCGCACTATAAGCCGCACCGGACTATAAGCCGCACCTGCAAAATTGACTGTTTGTTACATATATAAGCCGCACCGGACTATAAGCCGCGGGTGTTTTAATGTTTTTTATTTTATTTTATTTTTTTATTGTGTTTTAATGTTTAATTACCATATGTAAGGGTTCGTGCACAGAGGGGATTGTCGGGAAAGAGATGGCTGTTTGAGGAAGCTCCCATTTATAAACATTTCAACAAAACAACATAACACAACACCACCTGTGTTTTTTTTTACAGTGCACACAGTGTCCGCGGTGTGGTGAAAAGAGGGCAAGAGAGGAAATTAAAACAGAAGTGGATTTATAGTTAGAAAGAGTGCTAAAGAAGAGAGAATTCAGTTTTTTTTTTTTTTTTTTAATCCATAGATAAGCCGCACCGTTATATAAGCCGCAGGGGCCAAAAAAGGCCAAAAAACGGGGAAAAAGCCGCGGCTTATAGTCCGGAATTTACAGTATTCATTCTAGAGGTTGGCTGTACCTTTGACCACAGCGTAGAGGAAGCCTTTCTACTGTAACCAAGATGCTGATTCATACCAACAGTTGGAGCAGACCAGTTCACAGCAGGGCTAAAAGTGTAACTTTTTTGCTTTAATATTTGGCATCCTGGCCGGGTAATGTACATAAGCTGGTTGTGAGAGGCCTTCAGATGGCTGGTCTTCCTAAGAGAAGGGCCAAGCAGTTAGCGACTTATTGTTGGTAGCGGCTTAATATGGAGGTGCTGCTTTTTGTACCCATGAAGTGGATACTGACCGGTATCTAGTCTTACAGTATAACTGTATCTGTCCACCTGATATTGTCATTATCGTGTGTGTTATTATCCTGTTTGTATGCATTAATGTGGTTGCCAATTAGTCACTTATGTAACTGACTGACTCCCAATATCTGACTGCATTACTACGGTTTATGTCCTTTGCATACTTGTATTTATGTGGACATACTGTAAACAAATCATTCAAGTGTGTGAGTGTGTGTGTGTGTGTGTGTGTGTGTGTGTGTGTGTGTGCATGTTACCATCTCCTGTGTGCCAAAAGCTGAGGCCCAGTTGAGGAGCGTCTGTCCAACATCGTCCATGAAGTTCACCTCAAAGGCTGCAACAGACAGACAGTTCTGCTTCTCAGGAGGTGAAACTGACTGACCACCCGGACAACAACATGCCGTTGTTTTGTCAGTAGTTTTAAAGTTTAAAATTGCACATTTTCAGAGCTTGAAATTCATTTTGCAAACTTGGGGGTAATTCCCCCTTATGTTCTTCAGATACAGGGGATTTATAGACTTTGAGGGCGAGACACTAACCAGAGTTTAACTAAACGTCTTACATTGTCCTGTTCTTGAAATGAAATTTAAGACCAAACCTGCGATGGAATTTACACACCAAAAGTGGAAAATATACTCTTTCCAAGCAAACACATTATGTCATTGTGTCGATCGCTGTCATATGTTCCTTTTTTTATTGAGAGGAGTACAGCTTATACTGAACAAGCTTGTGAAACATATTGCCTCCTGACCTCTGCAGCACAAACTCTAAACAACTAACGTTAGCAACAGGGGATGGCGGGTGCCAAAAAGAACACACACAGAGACTCAAACTAGTCCCTTAATATCAGACAACGCAGACAGGGGGAAATCCCAGTGCAAGTGAGACAGATGGACAGAGCATGCTTCTCCATAACATAAGGTCCAATATTATAACTTGTTAAAAACTTTGCATTTACACAGCAGATTGCCGGGGCTTTTTTAGAATAGCTGTAGCAGTCTATAATTATAGGTCTAACAATTTCCATTTTATATAGGCCTACATATTTCATCCATCAAATTGAAAGTATGCATGCACTGCTACTTAATGATAACAGTAACACTAAGCGAACATCTCCCTCATTTAAAAAAGGGGAAGGAGGAAGTAGACCTGGCCAGCTACAGTACAGACCAATAGCGCTCCAGAATTTTGACAGAAAGGTAATCACTAAAACACTGGCTATCCCGCTAAATAAACATTGTCATCCATCATTCATCCTGACCAACAGGGTTCAGCCCGAATAGGTTTTCCTTCTTCAATGTTAGACGCCTCCTCAACACCATATACACAGATCATAGTAAGACCAGTGGTGCAGCGATTTTATCCCTCGACGCACAGAAGGCGTTCAATCAAGTTGAGTGGCCTTATATGTTCGAGTCACTGCATAGATTTGGGTTTAGCGCTTCATTCATATCCTGGGTAAAGCTTATATATGCTAGTCCGACATGTTCAGTTATAAGCAATGGTGATAAGTCAACCAGGTTTCCATTACTTTGCTCGGTCCAGCAGGGTTGCCTTCTCGCCAGCCCTCTTCGCTGTTGCGCTCGAGCCCCTTGCTTTAAAAATACGTGGTCACCCAGGCCTCAAAGGAAAAATATGTTTTTTTCACACCCCAGACCTTATTTCCAGCTTTAGATATGACTAGCGACTAGGGACCCCCCTGTGAGTTAGCCCCCCCCCCCCCCCTGGTCTGGAACAGGGGGGATGTTAACTGAACATAGAGACAATGGTCTTATTAGTGTGTATCATAAAGTCAAGAGGATAAATGAGAGGGGGGGATTTTTATACAGAGGAAAAATAAACGAACGTACAAAAAACCCACCATACCTCTGTTTCATCAAGTGTCTCCCCTAACATAAAATGTTGTCCCACGTTCCTTCTAACAAATGCTTGACTTGGTTCTATCAGATTCATTCATTATCTAGACTATCTGGACCACACTTTTCTCTTCATTACCAATGTCTATCGATTTCCTAGTCTGAACTCCGAGAGCCTGCCTCTTGCACGCTGAGCTGCTTCCTCTGTCCCGCTGGTGCGTTTCCATGTTATCACTTTTTTGAGTCGCTCCTCCGTGGTCATCACTTGATTCACCCTCGCTGTCACCGTCACCTTGATTCCACGTAGTCAGGTCTCGGGCTGCCTCGTCTGCACTTTCGTGGATCTGCAATCCGGTGTCCCAATGTACTCGCATCTTCGTGTATGGTGTCTGAAAGCGGACCCCCTTCTCCTTCAGTGCTGCTTTGACTGGCACATATGCCTTGCGTTTCTCCATTATTTCACCCGCATAATCATTGTTAAAAAGTACAGGCGTCTGCCTTCGAGCTCAATCTTCTGCTGCCATGCTTTTTTAAGAATCAGATCTTTGACATCAAACAGTAGAAAGTTGATGATTATTGATCTCGGGGATGAGGTTGCAGCTGGCTTCAGGATCAGTGCTCTATGTGCCCGTTGTATCTGTAGCTCCACACCCGCCGGTAAGGTGATGTGTTTTTTAACACGTTCACTGCCGTGGACGAGATATCTCGTCAAGCAGAAACCAACGGTTGACTGCCGTGGACGAGATATCTAGTCCAAAAAAAAAAATTTTTTTTTTTTGACGGTGGGACGTCGATCAACCCCTTTTACATCTCCTATAAAAATATGGGAGGTATTGAATGTGTATAATCTATTTTACCGACCCACTAAGTGGCGACAGTGCTCTCCAGACGAGAGAAAGCCAAGAAAAAACAGCCGCGT
This sequence comes from Poromitra crassiceps, assembly GCF_964638095.1. Taxonomy (NCBI): domain Eukaryota; kingdom Metazoa; phylum Chordata; class Actinopteri; order Beryciformes; family Melamphaidae; genus Poromitra; species Poromitra crassiceps. The sequence goes on along the minus strand of NC_139625.1, from coordinate 56,043,693 downwards.
GAGGAAGCCATTCTCATGAAAATGGATTGGCGAAAACGCTTTCGCTTTCGCGCTGGGAGCTGGCGGTGGGGGATTGCAAATTTGCATAATAGATTATGGGTGCAACACACTTTGAAACACGCAGCATAAATAAGACCAGAATCGCAAAAGCTTCATCAAAGCTCTCAACCGAAACCCCAATAAACGATCGAGCCCATCCAGACTCGCCCGACGAGGGGCAGCCAGGCAGCACAGACAGCAGAAACTCGCTTGTCACACACCCGCCCGCTGCAGCCACGGAGGGAGGAGGAGAACACACACGGAGGGAGGAGTTTGAAGGAGAGGGGGGTTTCCTGCTGTTATGGAGGAAATTACTGTTCAAAACTATTGTTTAGATGTCTGACGTCTTACTGATGCCAAAAATAAATGGTTAAAGTGACTGTTCTATCGAATTTCACAAAAAGCCATTTATCTCAGCTTAAATTTTCAGACGCTGAAACCATGCTGTATTCAACTGCTAATGCCTACATAACTACTAACTCTACAAACTAACTCTTTTAGACAGAGAAAGCACACATTCTATTAGTTCTTTTGAGATATTTTGTGTTCACAAAATACTAGCAGAAAATAATCCTCGGCTCTTGAAAGATGAGCCAGAATCCTCAAAAAAAAAACTTGGCAGAAGCTACCTACAGTAAAAAAAAACTGGTGGCAGTGAATGTGTTAAGCAACTCACTCACGAAATCAGCGTCTGACATTCCCTCTTTGTCTTCCGGTACTCCATATATACGGAGATTATTCCGCCTAGAGCGGCTCTCCAAATCAACCAGTTTGTCCTGCATCGCTGTGTTGTGCTTCACTACCGTTAGTAGCTTATCTTTCATCTCCAGGCAGGCTGATTCCAAATCAGCTATGCATGTTTGCGCCTCCTCAATGGATCTGTAGTGTTATGACTCTGCAGCTCTCTCACAACTTCTCCTTTTAACTCAGCGAGGTCACCTTTCATAGTTTTCCTGACATCGTTTTTAAACTCAGTGAGGTCCCATCTCATGTCTTGTTTTAAGTCTTTTAGTTCTTTAGAGAGCGATGACAGTCCCTCTAACAGTGCGGTTTGCTCTGCTGTGCGAGTAGCCGCGTCCGCCATTGTTTCTTCGTCGTTGCTCTCTTCCTCGTGGTAGTGCCGTCCATGTTTTCTTGAGTTCTATCCACTTTCTTCCCAGGCTTATGGTTCCTTTTCCCTCTCCCTCCTGTCATACAATCTTTGAACTGGTTTTAGTGTTCTTTTATACTGATAGGAGGTACCTTTATAAACCGATTCAGAGCAGCTCGCCACTACATGTCCATCTTATTACAGCGCCACCGGAAGTTCATGTCAGTTTTTCAAAAAAGGGCGGGCGAGGCTTTCGAATCCGCCCACTCCACATTTGGATAGGATATGTGGGATGGGCAAATTTCAGAGCCAATGGCAGACCTCTGTGCATTTCATGCTCGCGCATGTGTGATTTCATTCATAGCCAGCTATCGCTGTGAACGGACCTGCTCCTCTTGCTGCCTTCTCCTCATCCACCTCTCCCCTCTCTTCTCCTACCAAACACCAGCATTGTTTGTATACTTCCCAGAAAGTTTTGGGGCGGCATAACTTTTTACAAGAAAACAACCAAATCAGGCTAAAAAGTGGTAGATAGAAATAATGTTTATTTTTAACAACATGCAATTCTGGAATATTTGAATATTGGACAAAATAAAACATAAAAAAGTGTTGAGTATCCCTTTAAGTTATAGACAGCATGTTGTGTATATTTGATCCTGTGAGTGAAAAAGGATTTATTGCTTATTGATTGGTTGTTGATTGGTTGTTGACTCTGTTCTATAATGATCTATGGCTGTCTTTCTTAAGACGTCTCTCCATCTGCAGAGCATTCCTGTCCGTCCGTCCGTACGGATGTTTGTTAACGCCATATCTGAGGAACGCCTTGACGGAATTTCATCAGATTCGCCTTAAACATTCACTTAGGCTCAAGGATGATCTGATTAGATTTTGGTGGTCCAAGGTCAAAGGTCAAGGTCACTGTGACCTCTCGAACGCCATTTTCAAGCTTGTTAACGCGATATCTGAGGAACAACTTGACGAAATTTCATCAGATTCGCCTTAAACATTCACTTAGGCCCAAGGATGATCTGATTACATTTTGGTGGTCAAAGGTCAAGGTCACTGTGACCTCTCCAACGCCATTTTCAAGCTTGTTAACGCGATATCTGAGGAACAACTTAACCACATTTCATCAGATTCGCCTTAAACATTCACTTAGGCCCAAGGATGATCTGATTACATTTTGGTGGTCAAAGGTCAAGGTCACTGTGACCTCTCGAACGCCATTTTCAAGCTTGTTAACGCGATATCTGAGGAACAACTTGACCACATTTCATCAGATTCGCCTTAAACATTCACTTAGGCCCAAGGATGATCTGATTACATTTTGGTGGTCAAAGGTCAAGGTCACTGTGACCTCTCAAACGCCATTTTCAAGCTTGTTAACGCGATATCTGAGGAACAACTTGACCAAATTTCATCAGATTCGCCTTAAACATTCACTTAGGCCCAAGGATGATCTGATTAGATTTTGGTGGTCCAAGGTCAAAGGTCAAGGTCACTGTGACCTCTCAAACGCCATTTTCAAGCTTGTTAACGCGATATCTCAGGAATGCCTTTACGCAATTTTATCAAACTTGTCTCAAACATTGACTTGGACTCAAGGAGGAACTGATTACATTTTGGTGGTCAAAGGTCAAAGGTCAAGGTGAGCTCTCAAACGCCATTTTCAAGCTTGTTAACGCATATCTCAGGAATGCCTTCAGGGAATTTAATCCAACTTGTCTCAAACATCGACTTGGTCTCAAGGATGAACTGATTACATTTTGCTGGTCAAAGGTCAAAGGTCAAGGTCACTGTGACCTCTCACACACCCAATTTCCAAGCTCTGTAACACAACATCACAGGAGCGCCTTCACGGAATTTCTTCCAATTTGCCTCAAATGGCGATTTGGACTCAAGAATTAACTAATGGCGGAGGCATAAGTCCGCGTTGCGGTCGTTCTAGTTTTTCTATTATAATCATTTTACTTAACTCAAGTTTATATATTAGGGATGCACGATATTGATTTGTAGAGCCGATACAATAACCGATATATATATATATGCTTCTCCTGGCCGATAACCGATACGATAAACAGATAATTATTTAACATTTTTGTATTAAAGAAATAAGTTCTTAACCTGTATTTTATGCACACCTGGGGTTAAAAAAAAAGAAGAAAGGGCAGATGTAGTGAGCAAAGATGGATTATTTAATATTCCATAGCTCTGACCTAACCAAATCTGACATCACTATTGTAAACACAAACAACACTTCTGATATAATATGATTGTTTTAGTAAAGTGTATCACTCAATAGTCAATACAAAAAATAATGGCTTTTATAGAACCGAAAGCCTATAGCAGCTTAGTCTGCAGATAAAACACAAAAGGCATAGTAATTTAGACCCTTATTGGCATGACGTTACTGGCAACATATGAGCTGTCTGAATTTTGCATTGGGGCCAGTTCTATTCACCTTATTCTTTGCCCACACATGGACGCTTCCGCATTACGTCATTTCGTAATAGTATTTCCGTTTTGACTTGCCAAAAACCCCGCAGGCAAAATGGCCGCGCACACTCCCCTCCTAAAGTGGCAAAATTACTCCCCCATAAACTAACATATCTTGGCCAATACGTATGTAACATACAAAATAAAACAACCCGTAATATCTTAATTTTATGTAGAATGCAGAGGACATGTAACTGTTTAGTTAAACTTGCATTCCAGGAATATTGTGCTCTAAAGATGACGTTAGTGGAGTCGAGGCTGCGATTCGAAATAACGCATCCGAGATAGAAAACGTTATGAATATAGCCACGTTATAAACAACAAACTAACGCTGGTGATCCGTATGGAAACAGTGTTACTCGAAATGGTTAAAAGTTATATCAATTTGGTCATTCAGTGGCATTTTACTGTAGGGCTGTAAATCTTCACTGGCCTCCCGATTCGATTCGATTACGATTCATCTGTCAACGATTCGATTCGATTCGATTAAACGATGCATCACGATGCATCGCGATGCATCTTAAATCGATGCATCACTTTTTCCGCAATACATGATTTATTTTTTCTCACTTTCTTTTTTCTCACTGTGTGGCTACTTTTAAAATAAAAGTGCATTTGGAATTGCATTGTATTATGATCCATAATTAAAATAAACAACTGCATGTACTTACATTCTATTTTATTTGATTATAAAAAATAAAATAATTTTTTTTTTTTTTTTTTTTTTTAAATAATCGATTTTTGATATTTGTTAATCGATGCAGAATCGTGCACGTCCGCATCGCGATGCATCGTATAATCGATTATTTTTGACACCCCTATTTTACTGCCATATAACATAACTAACTAGCGGCTAATATTAGCCACAGAAGGCAACTAGCGCTGAACCGGAAGAACAAATACGTTTGTGTTGAACGCGGAAGAGAGAAAAAGTGGGCGTGGTGAATAAGGTGAATAGTGAGGCATGGAAAGCCTCACTCTAAGCCATATCTGTGTTGTTTCACTTTTGACTGAAAAATGCTCCCTCTAGATTAAAGAAAAGACACTGTGATGTTGACTGGTGTGTTTTCATGTAAATGTGCGCATTAGTTTTCCTTATTATTGGTAGATCATGACTGCCCCGCAGCTAGCTACGTTAGCTTCACGTTACCTTACATGTAACGTTAGCGTTAGTTGCTTTTGGAGACACAAACCCTGGACATTTCATTTCGGGTAATGCATGAGGTTCTCTATGGTTTACGCCAGCTCTGGGAGTATGAAGTGCTTTAAATGTGGGGATGTTTGGTCACAACAAGCTTGTGGACCGCTGCCTGCTGAACTACTAGGTAGGCCACAACCAGCTAGCTAACGTTAGCCACCACAAAAGCTAACGTTAACGCCAAACAAATCCGCTGCCTCCTCCCCACATTTGGTTTAGCGTAACGCCAGCTCAGACTTTCCCCTAATCTCAGAAACCTTGCGGGACATGTATTGCAAATTGCAATAGTGTTGTTATCATTTGAAACTGTCAACAGCCACACTGGAGGTGGCCATGTTTCGCCAGCTGCTTGTGACGTCTCCACTCCACTTCCAATGCAAAACAAAGCCAAGTTGGCGTATTATCGGGGGCTATTTTATCGGCTAAAATGTCATTATTGAAATAATAAATAATAACGCAAAATGGCCATATCGGCCGATAAATATCGTATATATATTAGGGGTGCTCCGATCCGGCTAAGCCACGATCCGATCCCGATTCCTGGGGTCACGATCCGATTCCAGAATCGATTCTCGATTCCAGCGATTCTCGATTCCAGAATCGAGAATCGATTCTCAATTATGTAGTTTTATATTGCAATAACACACAAAGGTAATATAAGACAAAAAATGACAAATGTATTAATGCTGAACTTCAAATTCAACTTCTGTATTACAGTCAGGGCCTAAATTCATTTTGCAAACTAGGGGGAATTCCCCCCTTATGTTCTTCAGATAAGATGGATTTATAGGCTGGGGGGGATCTGTAGACTTTGAGAAGGATTTATAGATTTTGGGGGGAATACATTAACCAGAGTTCTTAACTCATTGAGTGCCATGGACGGACATGTTCGTCATTTCAAATAGTAACGTAGAGTGCCAAGGACGGACATGTTCGTCAATTGCGTTTTTTGACGGTGGGGCGTCGATCAAAGCCTTCTGCCTCTCCTGTACAAATATTATAGCTATTGGAGGTCTATAACCTATTTTACAGAACCCTTAGGTGGCGACAGTGCTCTCCAGGTTAACAGAAAGGCAGAGAAAAACAGAGAATAAGTCGTTGGGGAAACGGAAATCGCATCGCATCCGTATGCATCGATATGCATGAAGCGTTTTAACGTTAGATGTGCCTGCAGCAGGCAGCAGCCAATCTGCTCCCACAATTGAGCTCCTCCATGTCCGCTGCGACAGGCTGTCGCCGACAGCCCATTCGCATGATCAGCCGTTATTATTCTCAACTGGAAGCATACAGTAGTAGCCGGTGACAAACACACGCGGAAAAAGCTGGATGTCGCTGACGCGCACCCTTCACAGTGCAGAGCAAACTCAGCAGAGAGCCACCTCCCATAAGGAGGAGTGTGCAGTTGAGGCGGGGCGGGGCGGGGGGGGCACGCAGAGCAGCACACAACACTGACCCAGACAGACCCAGGCAGCAGGACAGGGTTGGCAAACGCAAGCCAGAATATCCGATGCCCACCAGCAGCAAATCAAGATCAGCAAGAAGCTGCAACCAGCAGCGCACGCAGGGGCCAGCGCTGCTGGTTGCAGCTAAAAATATTATTCTGCCAAACAAAATTCCCTGGCCTTCACTGTTTTATTGAAGGAAATTATTTTTGAGGTGTGACTACATCAGAAAATTAGCTTCAGAGTCAGTGATGTGTTTGAAATGTTTAATTTCACAAAAGGGCCATTATCTCAGCTTCTAGAAAAAAACTGCTCTTTTTTGTTAAATCAAGCTATCTTCTCCGGCTGATAACTAAAGAACGGAAAATGATATCAATAAACCTGTTTTTGCTGATGATAGAAAAGAGTCTCATCGTTCTTTTTGCGTGTTCATTGTTTACATAGTAATATCACACAATATTCTGTGGGCCTCGAGAAATCACTGAAAAAAGCTCTGAAACTCTGGCACTGGGAGCGTCCGTTCTCCAAAAGTGGCTGGCACTCAATGAGTTAAGTGCAAGAGGTGGTGGCACCATGGCAGTACAGTACACAAATGACATGAACATTTGGACACTTATTCAGCCAGTATCTTGCATGTTGCGTTCAGGTGCACTGTAAAAAAAAAAATGATTTTTTTTTGTTTTTTTTACGATTTTAAGAATCGATTCTTGGGAGTTTGGAATCGATCCAGGAATCGTGGCATTAAGAATCGCGATCCTTTCAGAATCGATTTTTTGGAGCACCCCTAATATATATATATATATAAATATATATATATATATATGTTCTATTTGTGTTTTTGTATTTCTAGTTATTTATCATTATTAAATTCCCAGTGAAGTTTATTGTTTCAGTGCACTGATGTAATTTTGGGCACATACAGTCATATATTTGCCAAGTGTTTGATATTTGAGGGATCATTGCAAAAATGTGTGTAATAATGTGTACATATATAATGTAAGAATATCGGCCGATATATCGATATCGGATTTTTGTTTGTTTTGGTGCTCCCTTGTATCGGTCCCAAAAATCCAGTATCGGCCGGGCTCTACTCTCAACGAGACAACATGGTTAAATAAAGGTTAAAAGAAATATCTATAGTGTGGTACCTCCGGTGTCGATAGCATCGATCAGAGCGTCAGTGTCCTTGCTCCTGATACAGTCTATGAGCTGGCGGTGGGACCTCTCTCCGGAGCTGTCCAGGCGTCTCAGGCCGGGGATGCGGCCCGTGGAGCCGGCTGCAGACTTGGGCAGAGCCTTCCTGCCTTCAAACAGCAGCACCAACAGCAGGTCCACGAGCCGCATGGTGTCCAGCACGCAGCGCTCGTCTCCAGCCAGCGCCGCCTGCATGGAGTCAGGCAGCGCAGAGCGCAAGAGGTCAGAGGTCACGAGCGGTGACCCCCGGCACAGAGTGGACAGCAGGCTCACGATCGTCGACACCTGGTTGGAGAGTAGGGATGGGCATTTAAGTCATTTCAATATTCAAGTACTCTCATTAAATAATGAACAAGTACTCAAGTTTAGTTGTTTATTAAAAATATAATGTAAATAAATAATTGCTTCATTTTTTGCATAATAATACGGGTGGTCTGTGTCCGAGTTTTGTTACGTTAAGCTATCGTAGGCTATAGGAATGTAAGGATATCTAATGACTATATGGTAATGCTAGAGCAGGGATAATCTGCTTTGGTTTGGTTTAAATCAATTAAACCAAACCATACCCATACAAGTTCTATGCACAGTATTGAATTTAATTCAGGTATCGGAATGGGATTGGAACTGAAACACAGTGGATGTGTGCATCTCTACCTGGTTGCTGAGTTTGGAGTCGGCAGGGGAGGGAGCGGCGCCCGTGGAGGTGCGGCCCGGCTTACAGGAAGAGGCAGGGCCTGTGCCAGCGGCCGCCATGCGGGACAGCAGCTCCTCCGATAGGCCGTGTTTGGCTAAGGGGGCGGGGTCAACACCGCGCCGTGTGAAGCGGTCAGCTAACGAGGCGAAGCAGCGCAGGGCACCGTCTGACACCTGGAGGAAAGAGAGAGAGGGACTGATAAATACTGGAACATCTTAGGGCTGGGTGATAAAACGATAGCAATATATACCGATGATAGACATGTCATCAATACAATGAAAAAAGAAAAAAGTTTGATAGTTTAACTCGCAACTGCATGAAAAAACCAAGAGCGCTTCTCCTCCATGAAACAGCCTCCATATCACCCCAGTCCTCAGGGATCTTCACTGGCTTCCCATACCATACAGGATAACCTATAAATTGATGCTTATCACTAGAGCCCGACCGATATATCGGTCCACCGATATGATCGGCCGATGACCGATATATTGGTATCGGCCGATATGTTGGCCGATATGCCGATATTTTTTTATTTTGTATTTTTTAACACATTCACTGCCAACAGTTTTTTTTTACTGTAGGTAGCTTCTGCCAAGGGTTTTTTTGAGGATTCTGGCTCATCTTTCAAGAGCCGAGGATTATTTTCTGCTAGGACTTTGTGAACACAAAATATCTCAAAATAACTAATAGAATGTGTGCTTTCTCTGTCTAAAAGAGTTAGTTTGTAGAGTTAGTAGTTATGTAGGCATTAGCAGTTGAATACAGCATGGTTTCAGCGTCTGAAAAGGAAAGCTGAGATAAATGCCTTTTTGTGAAATTCGATAGAACAGTCACTTTAACCATTTATTTTTGGCATCAGTAAGACATCAGACATCTAAACAATAGTTCTGAACAGTAATTTCCTCCATAACAGCACCCCCACCCCCCTCTCCTTCAAACTCCTCCCTCCGTGGGTGTGTCTCTGGTGGCTTTGCAGCGTTTGTCACAAGCGAGTTTCTGCTGCCTGTCTGTGCTGCCTGGCTGCTGGCGGCCCCTCACGGGCGAGTCTGGATGGGGCTCGCTCGTTTCTTGGGGTTTCGGTTGAGAGCTTTGATGAAGCTTTGTGCGATTCTGGGCTTTATGCTGCGTGTTTCAAAGTGTGTTGCACCCAGTCTATTTTTGGAACCCCCCACCGTTGTGCGCCACCGTTGTGCGCCACCGTTGTGCGCCAGCGCGAAAGCGTTTTCGCCAAACCATTCTACAGTATGAGAATGGTTTCCTCACGCTTTTCCCTGCAGTTTTGGCTCGGCTTTCTCTAGTCTGGAGAGCACTGTCGCCACTTAGTGGGTCGGTGGAATGGGTTGTACACGTTCGGTGGCTCCCATATTTTTATAGGAGATGTAAAAGGGTTTGATCCACGTCCCACCGTCAATTTTTTTTTTTTTTACGAGATAACTGTCCAACGGCAGTCAACCGTTGGATTTTTTTTGACGAGATAACTCGTCGACGGCAGTGAACGTGTTAAGTCATAGACATGTTGTGTATATTTGATCTTTTTTCTTAACTCAAGTTATATTTTATATTTGTTCTATTTGTGTTTTTGTATTTCTAGTTATTTATAATTATTAAATCCCCAGTTCAGTTTACTGTTTCATTGCATTTATGTCATTTTGGACAATAAAGTTTATTGATAAGCTGTAAAATATCCTGCCCACATTACATATCTCAAGTCATGTCAAGTCATATCTTTGTCAAGTGTTTGATATTTGAGGGATCATTGCAAAAACATTGTGTAATATAATGTGTATATTTAATATAAGAATATCGGCCGATATATCTATATCTGAATTTTTTTACTCCCTAATATCGGTATCGGCATCGGCCTCCAAAATCCAATATCGGTCGGGCTCTACTTATCACCTTCAAATCCCTGCACGACTCTGCTCCAAACTACCTCTCTGAACTCCTCCCCTTTCACTGTCCTACTCGTTGCCTCCGTTCCTCCAGCCTTGGTCTTCTGGCTCTCCCCAAGACAAGGCTACGCACTGTGGGAGACAGGGCCTTCTCCTCCGCTGCTCCTCGTATCTGGAACACACTTCCTCCTGCAATCAGGGCAGCGGATAGTGTAGACTCCTTGAAGTCCCTTCTCAAAACCCACCTTTTTAGAGAAGCTTATCATTTATAAATGTTTTGTTGTTTTGCCCTCATTGCTTTTTTATATATATCCTAATTCCTTCGTCTTAATGGTTTTTAACTCTACTGTTTATTATGTTGTAAAGTGCTTTGAGTTCTTGAAAGCCCTATATAAATTGTATTATTATAAACGTTACAAAGAATTCAATGTGAGTTTCAATTAACGTTAACGTAAATTGATAACTTGTTGAACATGTGTTCCATATTAATAAGATTACGAGCCCACAGTGTTTTGTGCGACCGGGACATCAACGTTAATGCAATCTGGGAAGCCAGAGTCTATTTCGGCATGTAAATAGACTAAAACGTGGACTGCTAAACGCCAAAATTCATATATACATATTCACTAGTATGGTGAACAACGCCGGTACAACAACAGAGCAGTACTGCGTGGAAGTCCGGGGCGGGAGATTCGCGCTGTACAGGAAGCCTCAATTTTTTTTTACTGCTGTCGCAGACTCTATTTACGTGCCAAAATAGACTCTGGGTTCCCAGATTAACGTTAATGTTACACACCAATTTCACAAATGCGTAGGGGGAACTGTTATGCTGGGACACATCTTTTCTGTTGTGTTTTCTGGCAGGCAGAGAGAGGAGACGCTAACATTAGCTGTGGGGTTTGGAGTGACATATAGGAGCGGGTCTAAGCCAGCTACCGGCCAGCTGTTGTGTTTCCCAAGCCACCTCCAATTCCGGGTAGCTTGTGAGCTGCGGCAGGAAATAAATACGCTCCATTTGAGCTAAAGAGAATAACCATTACCTGCCTCCCTTCTTCTGCTAGTTAGCCACACGCCACGCTACAATATGAAAGTGAAACGATAGACATTTTCTATCATGAAAATGTTTTTTTTTACACCAATTAATTTAGGAGAAATGGGCTGTCTCGTGTTTCTCACGTGCAGCATGATCGGCTGCATAGATCGGCAACAAAGAAATACAGTATCTGCAATCACCCGATCGCATATTTGAGGTCAAGATCGTCCGATTCCGATCGCGTGCCGTTCGATCGGTGCACCTCTATGCAGCACTAAGTGCAGAACAACAAGGACGCACCGCAGCCAGCCCAAAGCCAGCTGTAGCAAAGGAACCCATAACAGCATAACTCCATCAGCTAAGCAGAACTGCCCAGCAGGACCACGAAGCAGCCCTCCAACGGACCTCCAACACGTCTCCCTCGCTCCCCAGCCCTCCAGACAGCGCCTGACAAAGGCTATTCCACTTAACAAAGTGGGATACACATGAGGCTTATGGTTCTGGGCAGAGAAGAGTTAGATACATTCACATGTATGCTATACTGTTTGAATTGTGTGATACACTGCTAATCGATTTGTGAACAAACTGAACAAGTCATTTATTATACACCGAGCTGCTAGAGCGATTGTGATTCCCGTCACTAGACACCCAGATCCTCCATTTAACCCGTGTTACATGTGGTGACGGAATCACAGTGGCTTGTCTAATTGATGCCAATAATGCTAGTAAATGTTTGTACCAAAATAGTAATGTAAAAAAAAGATGCGCTTTCTATCAGTCCTACATGCCTTTAATGGAAGGCAGATGGCTCAGGGGTGACACTGTGGTCGTATATCTTTTCTGCCAAGGGTTTTATCCCTTAATCATATTAACCATATTGCTGGAGGTGTACTGTCCTCCCCCATCTGGCTCCCAGCCAGGAGAGAGGGCAAGTTGGCTGTGTCCAGCCCGGGCAGTGCGACTGTACATTGAGGCAACACAGTGCTTTAGACGCTCAGAGCAGCTGTTTGTCTGCTACAGCGGGAAAGACAGGGGGACGAGCACCGTCTTGACAGAGGCTGTCCCATTGGATTGTTGCCACAATCAAGAAGTTGCAGGTAGACCTGCCCCCTCTGATATTGTCTATCATTCTACCAGGAGTGTGGCCACATCCTGGGCGGCAATGAGGGGGGTGTCTGGCAGCGTCCTGGACAGCGCCTTGCACGTTCTCGAGGCTCTATCGCCTTAATGTGGCAATGGGAACATTTTGGCTGATACCGATAACCGATATTAACATTGCAACATCGGACTGATGTTAAAAAATGACTAACATCTGCCGATACCGATATGATTGCCGATATATCGTGCATCACTAGTTCTGTGGATTCCTGGATGAATTCCTGGATTTCCTCATAACCCTCTGGGCGAGAAGATTCTGAGATGGCGGCAGTGGGCTACGGCACGCTATTTATAGCGGGAACGTGCGCGTAGCCCCATGTCGCGTACATGACTTCGTTTGCATAACAAGCTCGCCTGCGCGGGGCGCGAGGTCATTATTCACAGTGTTTAACTGCCACTGGCAGTCATCCAGGAATTCACAGAACCATAGTTACCTCCGTAACTTACGTTAAGAATGATAAGTGACTGAGGTTAGGGTTGGTGTCTCGTAGACCCCTTGCGTGGGATCTCATGCGCATTGTCTTTTGCAAGCACATAAGCACTTTGTGCGGCTGATAGCACCAAGTTGTAATGATGAATGTCAATTATGTATTTTTTTCCCCTTTTTCTTGTTTCCCCTATGTATGAGCCTGTTTGTCTTGTTCGTATGTTCTATAAAAATTTAAAATAAAATGTAAACAAAAACTAAAGAGGTTTGAGTTGCCTGGCACGCACTGGCTCAGATACCTGCAGATCAGAGATTATGTTTGATCCTAGATTAATGCCTTTGAAGCGCTCCCAAACGAGCATGCATTTTTCAATGTTTTACTGAGGCCTCCTCACTCCAAGCATCTCATCTCTAGATTTGTATGTCTGTTTGACAACTGCAACACATCCTCTACTGAGAGGATTAGATAAGCGTGGCAGGGGGAACTTGGTATTGATTTATCTGACATTATATGGGAAAGGAGTCTGTCTGTGGTACAACTCTGCTCAGTTAATAGCAGACACCAGCTGATCCAATTTAAAGTCGCTCACCGTCTGTACTATTCTAAGCATAAGTTGCACCGGATCTACCCTTCCATCTCACCACTGTGTGACAGGTGTCAGAAGGCACTGTGTATCATGCTTTCTGGTTCTGCCCTTCACTGACAGGATTCTGGGCCAAAATATTTGACTGGTACTCTAAGGCAGTGGTCCCCAACCACCAGGCCGCGGACCGGTACCGGGCCGCAACGCATTTGGTACGGGGCCGCGAGCAGGTCCAAAAAATATATATATAATAATAAACATAGGCTATAATATTATAGGCTGTGTGTGGTAGTTGAAACATAGTTTCAAGTTGACGTTTATTTATGTTTGTAGTTTAAACAAAAACATAAATACTGTATAGGCTACATACAGTACAACACAAAAGGCTGTTATTTGCCCTGGCGAGTAAATATATATGTAACTAAAACCATTAAAATTGACAACCGGTCCATGACTTTTTTTCCCATGTATCTACCGGTCCTTGGCACAAAAAAGGTTGGGAACCCCTGCTCTAAGGCCTACAAAATAACCCTTCAGCCGGAAGCAGAACTCGCCATCTTTGGCTGCTCGGAGTCCTCCCTGAACTTCCCTACAGCTGTGCAACAGTCTCTGACAATGGGGACAATTGTTGCAAAAACTCATTCTGAAGGAATGGAAGTCCCCCTCTTCACCTCCTTTTCAATTGTGGTTGATGGACATGATCTCTGTTATACGGATGGACAGGCTCAGGATCCTGAGAACCAACTCACTTAGAAAATTTCTAACAATCTTGGATGCGTTTCTAGCCTACCTCGATGAGGTTAGGGGCGACGGGTGACTCGCCTGGCTGGTTTCTCATGGACCCCTCGCGCAGGATCCCATGTACATTTCTTTTAAGCACATATGCGCCTTATGTGGCTGGTAGCACCACGTTGTAATATTGAATGGTGATGTTTGTGTGTTTTTTCTTTCTTTTCCTGTGCCCGTTTTGTCTTGTTTGTGTACTGCTCTATTAAAAAATTTAAAACATTTCAATAATAAAAGTCGATTTTGATAATAAAAACGATTATTCGACATTTCTAATTTCATTGCCCATCCCTAGCCTGCAGTGACAAAGTGTATCAGTGTAAGAACTCTCATGGGGCTGGCGCTGAGACGAGTTGTTACCTGGTGGTCTTCATGTTTGAGCAGGCTGGACAGAGACTCTACACACGTCTCCAGAGAGCCGTCTTGAGGCTCCATCTTGCTGCAGAGGCGGGAAACCACGGCCATGGCCGAGTGCAGCGTGTCTTTATGGACCAGGTGACCGCTGTCTCTGATGAAGCTCAGCACACAGTTCAGACCGCCGGACTCGAACACGGAACCAGACTCTCTGGTACAGATCAACTCCAAAACCTGGAGAGGAGGGGGTTTATATTACATGAATACAGTCAACACAGTCACCTGCAAACAGGACCCAAAAAAAAACCTGCTTGTGCCCCAGCTGGTACCTTGATCATGGACCATAACCCCCGGCTCGTACCTTCACACATTGCTCTGCCAGGTCGCGGCTGGTGCGGTTGTTCAGCTCCACCACCACCAGTCGGTTGCACAGGGCCTTGATGGCTCCGTCCACGCCCACGATCCTGCGCGTGCATTCAGCGGACACATCCAGGTAATATGTGATGGCCCGCGCAGTCACCTCCAGCACATTGTCCGGGGCGCTCTCATCCAGGAAGATCTTACACAGAGCGGGCAGGAAGGTCCGAGGAGGACAGCTGAGGAGACAGTAAATTTAGTCTTGGCTTAGTCCTGTGTCAAATGTCCTTGTTAGTTTTTATCATATTTAGTCAAACTCATCCTCTTTTTGTTTAGTCAAGTTTTAGTCAATTAAAGTTTGAGTATTTTAGTCTCGTCTTAGTCAATGAAACTAAAGGTCTGAACAATTTAGTCTCGTCTTAGTCTTGGGGAAAAAGGTAGTCGACATTTAGTAGTAGTCTAACATTTTTCATCATAGTTTTCGTCGACGAAATTAACACTACTTGTAATGTCATCTAGGAATACAGGCAGATTCTACTGTTTACCTCAGTGGAAGTTTCTCTGGATAAGAGACAAAGGCCAAATTCAGACAGTCCGGCTGTAGTCCATCACTTCACCCCCCCCCCTTCTGCCTTCTCCCCTTCAAAACAAGCATGTGTGCGAGCAAACCAGGAAAAGACGAGTGCTGAGGCAGGCAGCTTTCATTGACAAACTAAACCGGATGATTTTTATTTGATTGATTGATGTCTTTATTTATTGATGCAATAGAACAGGATCGCGCAGGACAATACAAAGAATATTGATCAAAAGGATAAAAACACAAAGCCCTAGAGCTTGTTTCCATTGTGGTCCTTTGTATAAGACAAGTGGAGTGAATGTACAGTGGGTTCGGAAAGTATTCAGACCCCCTTCAATTTTTCACTCTTTGTCATATTGCAGCCATTTGCTAAAAGCAATTCATTTCATTTTTTTCCTCGTTCATGCACACACAGCACCCAATATTGTCAGAAAAACACAGACTTGTAGACATTTTTGCAGATTTATTACAAAAAAAAAACACTGAAATATCACATGGCCATAAGTATTCAGACCCTTTGCTGTGACACTTGTATATTTAACTCAGGTGCTGTCCAATTCTTCTGATCATCCTTGAGATGGGCCTACACCTTCATTGTGCTTAATTATATAGATTGGACTTGATTGGGAAAAGCACACACCTGTCAATATAAGACCTTACAGCTCACAGTGTAAAGTGACCAGGACTCTTCCTCGAACTGGCCATCCGGCCAAACTGAACATCTGGGGGAGAAGAGCCTTGGTGAGAGAGGTAAAGAAGAACCCAAAGATCACTCTGGCTGAGCTCCAGAGATGCAGTGGGGAGATGGGACAAAGTTCTAGAAAGACAACCATCACTGCAGCCCTCCACCAGTCGGGGCTTTATGGCAGAGTGGCCCGACGGAAGCCTCTCCTCAGTGCAGAACACATGAAAGCCCGCATCGGGTTTGCCAAAAAACACCTGAAGGACTCCCAGACTCTGAGAAATAAAATTCTCTGGTCTGATGAGACCAAAATCGAACTTTTTGGTCTTAATTCTAAGCGGTATTTGTGGAGAACACCTGGCACTGTTCATCATCTGCCTAATACCATCCCTACAGTGAAGCATGGTGGTGGCAGCATCATGCTGTGGGGGTGTTTTTCAGCTGCAGGGACAGGACGACTGGTTGCAATTGAAGGAAAGATGAATGCAGCCAAGTACATTGATATCCTGGACAAAAACCTTTTCCAGAGTGTTCACGACCTCAGAATGGGCCGAAGGTTCACCTTCCAACAAGACAATGATCCCAAGCACACAGCTAAAATAACGAAGGAGTGGTTTCAGAACAACTCTGTGAATGTTCTTGAATGGCCGAGCCAGAGTCCTGACTTAAATCCAATTGAGCATCTCTGGAGAGACCTGAAGATGGCTGTCCACCAACGTTCACCATCCAACCTGACAGAACTGGAGAGGATCTGCAAGGAGGATTGGCAAAAGATCCCCAAATCCAGGTGTGAAAGACTTGTTGGATCATTCCCAAGAAGACTCATGGCTGTATTGGCTCAAAAAGGTGCTTCTACTCAATACTGAGCAAAGGGTCTGAATACTTATGGCCATGTGATATTTCAGTGTTTTTTGTAATAAATCTGCAAAAATGTCTACAAGTCTGTGTTTTTCTGACAATATTGGGTGCTGTGTGTGCATGAACGAGGAAAAAAATGAAATTAATTGCTTTTAGCAAATGGCTGCAATATGACAAAGAGTGAAAAATTTAAGGGGGTCTGAATACTTTCCGAACCCACTGTATGTGTGCATATGTGAGCGCGTGTGTGCGCGGGGAACATAACACAAAATACACTATGAAAGACTTCATACACACACAAAAACAGTACTTCACACTACATAGTACATACAAAAAACAACACTGCCCACATCAATCACCCAGTCATTTGATGACTGAATGATTGTGGAGTCAGACACAATGACAATCAGTCATTGTATGAATGACTACATACACGAAAAACAACACTTCACACATGAAAAGAGACGAGCTCATGAGAGAACAATGACCCTACAGGGGTTCCAATGCTTAAAAGAGACAAAAATGTAAGAGATTATGAACCATTTTGCGGTGGTCTTGAAAGGTGAACCTGGAAATAAGTAGCTTTATACTTTCAGGGAGACTTCCATAAAATTGCTGCAGAATATAAAAAGGTACATTTGCCCATTAAAGATTTAAATTAGAAAAGAACTATGTTGGTGGAGCTTCCGCTGGTGGAATATCCGTGTACATCACCGACTTTACAGAAATAGCCTCCAGTTTAAAAATCCTGTGGACCATACAGAGTTTGATTTGAGAGACCCTCTCCTCCACTCTGAGCCACCTGAGGCTGAGGAAGTGAGAGGAGAGGAGGTGGGTTTTGGGGTGTAGGCTAAGGATCACCCTTACAAGTTTGTTTTGGGAAGTCTGTAACCTGTTTTTAACTTTCATGGTGATGGCCGTGATGAACCAGGAGGAGCAGGTGTAGTCAAAATGACATTGAATCAGAGCATTTGCCAAAGTTACCAAGGCACTTCTATCAATGAAAGAGGAAAGTCTAGCTAATTGTTTTTATTTTTGATTAACTTTAGAAATTATCTTTAAGACCATGCTCTCTCCAGATAGTTTATTGTCAAGTATGCAACCAAGGTATGTAATCTCCTCCTTCGAGGAAACAGTTACATCACCAACCATAATTAAAAAGAACGGGGGACTTTTTTAGATTATAATTCAATCCAAATAAAATTGACTCAGTTTTACCCAGATGAAGTGATAGTTTGTTATCTAAGAGCTAGGGTTGTGCCGATTGGCGATCGGATCGTATATTGCCGACTCAATGGCTGAAATGACGATTGATTTTCCCTAGCCAATCTCGATCGCCCCCGCCCCCCCGTGTGTGGATGCTCCAGCAGTTTGACTGAGCAGTGTGTGTTCAGACCAGACCATTAACAAATGCTACTACAACAGACTGTGGTCGATGCAGCTAAGAATTACCGGTATACATAGATTGCAAATATCACCCAGCCTTCGTCATAAAATGAATGCTAGCTTGTCTCCCCTCTGCCTTAAGTGTAAGATAGAGGTGGGAGATTACTCTCACTGCATATGGTCATGTCCCAAGATAGAACGATACTGGTCAGACATAGTGCAGCAGTTGAGTGTCATTTTTGGTGTGGAGTTGGACCCGGAACCTGTCCGACTTATTCTTGGCCTTCCCCATAAGAAACTCGTTTATAAACATCACAAACGGCTATTTAATTTATTAACTTTTGCTGCTAGAAAAAATATTCTTTTATTTTGGATTAAAGACAAACCTCCAACAAAGAGGAACTGGCACCAGATAATTATGCAGCTTATGCCTCTGCAGTTCATGACATGTATGCTGCACTCAACAACCGATGTCTTTTATAAAGTATGGGAGCCTTATTTGAATTATATTGACCCTAACCTAGCAGAGACACTGACTATTGGATACCTCAACCGAAGTGATATTGCCACCTGATTCTTGCCTTTTTGCCTTGAACATCTAATTTAATTTATTTTATTGTATTCTCATTCATTTGTCCATCCTTTACTTTACTGTTGTCCACATCTATGTTTTTGCTAACTTGTGAAGTGTCAGAGCTGCCCTGTCTTTTTTGTTTTTGTTGTTGTCTTGTCTTGCAAAATTAAAAAATTGAATAAAAATATGATTGAAAAAAAAAATGCTACTAGCCTACTGCATTCAAACATGTTTCTGATGTCCGCAACGAGCCCACCAAAATCTTTAATTACAAATGTCCCTGCCATCACGCGTCCCCCGAGCCATCTCATCTCGTCTTCTCTTCTCATTCTCCACATGCCGCGCCGCCTGCCATGCAAAACTACTCTGTGCTCAGCTCCATAAGGGTTATATGTAGGCTAGATGTAGGCAGGCACAATGACCAATGAATAAAAAGTTGTTATACCGTAGTTTTGCCCCGCTGTCAGTCAGAGGCTGTAATTAATCATCCTACCTGTCCGTCATGCAGTGCTGTGGGAGGATGAAAGCAATCCATTCCAGTCTGTCCAAACTTAATTCCGATCTAATCTCAGTATGAGATGCAGGAAATATATTATAGTAGGCGATGTGTTTAGAAGAGCATTGTTACGTTGTCCAGACAGTCTTGCTATAGTATAGCATTATATTTTACATGTTTGCTATATTAAACTGCCATGAGATTTGTTTGCGGAGATGACGGCGGGGATGAAAGTCGCTGTGTGGTAGGGCTGTTGAAACGAATTTTGATATTCGAATATTATTCGAATTTAATAATTATGAACGAAATTCGATTATTAATTTTTTTAAAACGATTTTTTTTTTTTTTTTTTTAGAACACTAGAACAGTGACAAGTTCTGACAACATACTTGAAGAAAAGAGTGTTAACTGAAGTTGACTGTTGAAGCTGCTATACTGATGTAAACCTACCTGTAGCTCTTAAAATGTATGTTCATTCATTGTTAACTGAAGTTGACTGTTGAAGCTGCTATACTGAATGTAAACCTGTAGCTCTTAAGTGCAATACGTGACTGATTTTTTTTTGTTCATGGCTCATTGTTGTTTTGGCAAAGTTTACTTATTTGTTTATTGATAAGGAGCTCAAACAAAGGCTGTGTCTTTTTTATTATCAATTATTTTATTTTAGCATTTCAGACAGCACCAATACATCACTGATGAATATTAACTAAGCTCTGGTTATCTGACCTATTTTCTAATGCAATGAATGTATGTACATTGTACAAGGAACATGTTTTCTTAAATAAACATCATTGCTGGACTATTTGTGATAAGCCTAATATTATTTTGAATATTCATCCTCCATTCACTTTTCCATCTACATTTGGTAAAATGCTTAGAAAAAGTTTTACTTGGTCAAACCCAAAGATTCAGCTATATTTAGAATCAGAACATAACATAACATAAGAGAAGACAACAATTCACTCAGACCAAAAAAAAAAAAAAAAGATTTTTTTTTTAAAATTCAATTAAAAATTAATTAAAATATTCGAATATAATTCGAATATTAAAA
The DNA here is from genome assembly GCF_964638095.1 of Poromitra crassiceps. Classification (NCBI taxonomy): domain Eukaryota; kingdom Metazoa; phylum Chordata; class Actinopteri; order Beryciformes; family Melamphaidae; genus Poromitra; species Poromitra crassiceps. The sequence goes on along the minus strand of NC_139625.1, from coordinate 56,023,325 downwards.
TGTATAAAGCACTGAAATTCGAATTTGATTATAGAGGGAGATTGACAGCCCTACTGTGTGGGGGGAGGCTCACTTTTAAAAGTCTGTAGGCTATGTGTGTCTATGTGCTTTGGTGCGACAATATCACTGCATCTCATATTCAGTTTAACATATTAGTATCTTATCTTATCAACGTTACTCCAAGCCGATGGTGAGCAGGCAAGGCAGTGGAGAATGAGAGTGGAAAAAAGAAAAGAGACGGACTGAGACGCAGATCAAAGGGCAAGCGCCGGAAAACAGGGTTGCAATCAGAACTTGCGATGACATCGTGCATTGGCGATGTCAAAGGGTGGCGATTGGACGATCTGACTGAGGTCAAGATCGCGCAACTCTATAAGAGCCATATACTGACCATGTGAAGCTCACTGCTCAACTTTCTTTCCACCTCCCCCTTGTCCTTGTGAGAGAACAGGCGGGCGGAGTCATCCGCAAAAAGGAACAGGTTGCAGTCACAGGCAGATTGCATATCATTGACATATTAAAAAGAAGAGGGGCCCTAAAATACTTCACTGTGGGACCCCACACTTAAGGGGGAGGGGACAGGACAGCGTACCATTAATGTCCACCACCTATTCCCCTACCCTCCAGGTAGGACATAACCCAGCTGTGGGATTAGGGATGTCAACCGATAACCGTTTAACCGATAATCGACCGTTAGAACATTAACCGATTAATACTATCAGTTAAACGGTTAAAAAAAAAGAATTCACGTCTCCTAAACACATGCAGAGAGAGAGAGAGAGAGAGAGAGAGAGAGAGAGAGAGAGAGAGAGAAGCGCATGGCCTGAAACCCGACACCTTGCTAATCTCACAGCGTTCAGCGCGCACTGATCAAACAGTAGTTTTTACCGTGTCCTAAAGATGCCGTGTCCAACACATCGCAGTTCGGAGAAATTGTTTCAGAACGGGACAGAGACGGATTGTTTGTAGACTGTATTCATTGACACTTTCAAGGCCGGTGTGAAAGCGGCTACTGACAGCTGCGTGCGACTCGTCTTCATAATGTGACACACAGAGAGCAGAGCCCTCGTCGCGTGTGTGAAGAGAGAGGAATAAGGGGTGAGACCAAAAGCAGGTAAACCACTGTGGGATTAGTGAGAATATTGCTAAAAGGAGAAGATAGATGCTGCGCACTTTGTCAGTGCGCCCTGCAGCCTGGGCTGTCGTCCGCTCAAACACTACTTCACCGGGCAGCTGCGTGTCAATTTTGTGCCTATAATATGCAATGCGTGCAGCTCTAAAGTATAGCCTATCGGAGGAATGTTTTTGTTTAGATGGCTGGAGGCTTCAACTTGTTTTTTTCTGCTTGTAGATGTAAAAAATAAACGCTTTCTAATGAAAAAAATCAAGCATTTGTTGTGGTAATTGTTTAATGGGGCACAGACAGTCAAATAGCGCATTTTAATCTTCTCGGTTAACCGACAGTTGTCGGCTAATGAGTGTCGGTTGTCGGTCAAGAAAAATTATGATTTTCGACATCCCTATGTGGGATGTGCTGTTGAAGCCCAGGGCCCTAAGTTTACACAATAGAACATCATGGTTAACGGTAGGGATGCACCGATCGATCGGCACGTGACCGGAAATGGCCGATTTTCACGTGATCTGCCTCGATCGGTGATCTGTTCCGGTCACTCTAAATAGCCGATTCTGTGAGCCGATTTTCACATGACGTGCGCGCACCCCAAAGCACCGAGACAGGCACCCAGCCACCACACCACACACGCCAGCATACCTTCCTCGTTGTGGATTTTTTTCACCGTCAGTGAAGTAGACAAAGCTCGCAGTTTGTCACACATGCAAGTCGAAAAGAAGCTCGGCTGGAGTCCAGTCAGAGCGGCTCGCTTCACCTCACTGGCCCCTCTGTCTCTGCTCTCTCTCCCCGGGAAGCGGTGCTCCAGCAACCCGCCACCGCGCACAGCCGGCTTGGCGAGGTGAACGCGGGCATTGTGTCCAGTATGATAACCATTCCCCGACCTGCTTTTCCATTCCACATCAGCGCTGCTGCCTCAGCCTGTCAAGTCATGTTGTAACGTTGATACAGGAGAGACTATTTGTTTCGTATTGCAAATAGAACGACATGAGAACGACAGACATAATAATAAAAATGCATCGGACTCACAAGTGTGCAACGTTTTCTGTGCGTGACGATATTTTTTCGGATGGCAGATAAAAATACGCATACCAAACTTCGGACTGTGTGTAAACTCCGCCTGATATTCAGACTGAAGATCGTTACTGTAACTCATAAACTCATTTCCCCTCTACTCAAGAGGACTGGTCTGGAGCCAGTCTATAAACTCCTTGTCCATGGATCATTTTGATGTTCTGTTGCACCTGTTTTCTTTTGGAAAAGTAAATGCATGATAGCTGTGGGATATAGGCTATTGGATTTAATTTAATTTTTGTATTCATTGTATTTGCACAAAAAAGCTCTGTCCAGTAGCCTAACCTGGAACACTTTTATTTTGAGTGTTTGAGTGAGAAGGTCCTACTTCATGCAAATGATAAGAATTGTTTATTTGTTTATTTGGATCCCCATTAGATGTAAGAATTGTTCTATGAATCTTAATTTTTAAACAAAGTTACAAAAACGTTTGTGTAAGCTGTCAATTGTTGTTTTTAGAAAAAAAAATCGGAATCGGCAAAAATCGGTATCGGCAAGTCAGACTATTCAAAAATCGGAAATCGGAATCGGCCAAGAAAATGGCAATCGGTGCATCCCTAGTTAACGGTGTCAAATGCTTTTTGGAGGTCCAACATGACCATTCCGCAGTATTTACCAGAGTCTACTTCCTTCCTGATATGATCAGTTTTAAAAAAGGAGGCAGGTGTCAGTTGAATGTGATTTTCTAAAACCAGACTGAAATTTGAACAGGAGTTCACGAGATGCGAGGTAACTGACAATTTGTTCAAAGATGACTCTTTCCATTATTTTAGATATGGAAGAGAGAATTTAATTGCTTCCTTTTTTGTGTAGGGGGATTACCCTGGCTTGTTTGAAAGCATGGGGAATGTGACCTTCTTTGATAGACAGATTGATTATATGGGTAATGAAGGGTGTAATGAATTAGGCTGCATCTTGAATGAACCTGCTTGTGATGTTATCAATACCTGTAGCTTTGGAAGGCTTAAGGGCCCTGAGCTTCAACAGCACCTCCTCCTCTGGCACTTCATTATAATGAAAAACATCCGTCCGGACTCCTAAACTTCTCAATATGATCTTTACCATACGGTCCAGAGTGGGAGGGTAATTTGCTTACCAAGGTGCTAGCAATGGTTGTAAAAAATGTATTAGAAATACCTACTACCAGAGATTTGTCTGAGGTGAGGGTACCTTCTGAGTTTAAGTTCATGTTGAGTTTTTGTTTGAGTTTTTTACTGTACCCCAATTGTTTTAAAGATTTCCAGAGCTTTTGAGGATCATCTTTGTTCTCAGCAATTATGTCATTATAGTACTCTAATTTTGCCTTTTTAATCAACCTATTGACTACATTTCTGAGCTTTTTAAACAAGCCGAAAGATGATTCATCCTTTTTTTTTTTTTCACGCAGACTGTCATTTCTGGCCATAATGGCTTCAATGATTGCTGCGCTAATCCAGGGCTCTGATCTTGTTTTGAACATGACTGATTTAACAGGGGCCAGCTGGTTAATAGCCCTTAAAAACACAAATTTAAAATAACACCAGGCTTCGTCTGCAGATGTCATTTTGAGAACACGTGACAAGTCCAATTTTCCAAACTCGTGCAATAAAGACTCATTATAGTTCCTCAAACCTCGTGGATCTAATTTTGACTGTGTGGTGACAGTTATTCACCGTTCTCAGAGTTTTACATGTACAATAATTGATTGCGTGATCACTTATGCCGTAATCAATTGCACCGCTATTGGAAATATTGGACTTGTCAGATGTTAGAACAAGATCAATAATAGATTGTGACGTAGGGGATACTCTAGTACATTGTGAGATTACAAAAAGCACTGAAGGCTTTATAAATGGAGCAGTCATTTTTTAAACATGTTTGTGTTCCAATCTCCAATTAGAACAGTTTCGCATTTCCCGTTGTCAATAGCTCTGGAAAATGTCTCTTCCAAACGATCAAAAAAGACTGATTGGGTCGGTGGTCTATACAAAACCCTGACTAAGAGGGGTTTCGTCTTGGGCAATAAAATGTCCAACCAAACAGCCTCGATATGGGCGTTGTCAAGATCAGTCCGCACGTTGAAGCAAATGTCCGACCGAATGTACCCACACACACCCCCTCCGTTCCGGTTTCTGTCTTTCCTTATGATTGTGTAATTTTGAATTTCAATCTCAGAATCACTAATGGAACAGTCCAGCCACGTTTCGGAAAATGAAATAATATGAGCCTTGTTGCTCTGAAACAGCAGCCTATTGTGAAGAGAACAGATATACAGCCACGATCTTTTGAGGGAGAAGAGAAGAGGAAAAGAGTGAAAGAAAGCAGAGCTGTGTGTGTGTGTGGGGGGGGGGGGGGGGTCTAGATTGGCCAGCGGAGCGTGACGTAGGGCTGCATCACCCAAAAATTTGATGGCCGAGTCCCGAGCTCTCTCGCCATACGACGCATACCCCTGCGTCGCCCACTGTCGGAGCCAGACAGACTACACCCATTGACTGTGTGCAAAAGCCTTCAGCCTATATCAATTGTTTTTAAGCTCAATAAACACTTTAATTTTTTAATATGTGTCCTGGATTTATCCCACTTGTCCTGTATTTGCAATCTTAAAGGACACATTGTCCTGCAGCTGTTTAGTATAGCGGAAACCCTGAGACAGACGCCACCAGTTTGTTGCCGGAGATCAAATCTATTTATACATCAAAGGTGGAAATGCCATATGGAAATGGACTGCCATGCACAAATCAGCCTTAAACCAATGTTTTGATGCTAGCCAGCTAACACCTGCTACCACTATGGTCCTGGTATGGTACCGGTACCTTTACAACCGGTAACAAATTGCAACGCAGAATTAGGTGCCTCAATTAGGTGCCATGCCTGAGCTTCAGAGTGAAATATCCACCCTCAGGTTAGGCCTGGGCGATATGGCAATTTTTTTTATCACGATATGTTTTCTTATATCGATCGATGTCGATATTTATCACGATATAAATTTATCAATAATACTAATTGCACATAAAAAGCACATGAAGAATTTTAGGGGCACAATTAAAATTCAATGCAGAGCGATATAGAATGTATAAGATACGACTCTATTAATCTCTGACCGGTTACAATTAAGTTGAATTCAATTCAAAGTATTCTCATGAGAGAGGCTCAATGCAGCTCATTGGCTATTGTTGTCATTAAATGATAACCCTTTATTTAGTCATCTGTTTGTCCATACTATTCACTTATGGCTTTTTAATGTAACTTGAGCCATTTGCATTTTCATCTTATTATAATTGTTCTATGCTTGTTACTTGTTTTCCCACTGGTCTTTGGTGTGCTTATTCTGTTGTGTGTATTGCATTATGTTGTTTTAATCATTAAAACAACATAATGCAACGTTACGTTCTTGGCATTAAATTAATGCAATGAACGTCTTGGTCCAAGGCTATGTGTTGATTATGCAGCTATAGTTAGCTGCTGTTGGTTTGATAAAGGAAGCAAAGACTGTTTAAACCATAGATGTGTAATGTTATTCGGATAGCTGCTATAGATGGTCTAACAGATAGCATAACGTTAGCAAGATTGTCAAGTATGAAGATATTAACGTTAGCGCGTAAGTTAGCGTTAGCTAACGCGATGTAGATGCTAATTTGATAGCATTCATGACAGCCAGCTTCCGCTACCCATAACCAGAACTACTGTCTGCTGCAGCTTTATCTCCCGTGTACAAATCAATTCCATCTGTTTATGTTACTCTTGCCAGGCCAGGCTCTAACTGGTTAGTAACAGCAACTCAGCCAGCCGACTGCGAGGCTCTGAGCAGAAGGGATTCTTCCGCAAACGCGTGCATCACATGGTTTATTTTCCATTGATGCCATTGGTTCCACTCAGTGTTGCCTTCAAATACCCCCCAAAAACGACACGTTATTCACAATAAGCATTGCTGTGCTAAGCTGCGGTCATGTTTCTGAGGGGTTTTGAACGCAACACTGAAAATATTTTTATCGAAATTACAGCTCATAAATTTATCATCGTTATCGTGGCCGTTTTTTTCGTGAAAATTTTCTACATCGTTTTATCGCCCAGCCCTACCTCAGGTGTTCCGAAACTGGCGGCGCGCACACCTTCAATACAATCATCGTTTTGAGCACGCCGCTTCAAATCCTCTAAAATAAAATAAAATAGCTTTATTCAGCAAGGCTGCCCTCTCCAGGGGTTAAAGCAAAATAAAATCTTTTGACTGAAATTTTTTCTAGGCCTATTTTAGCTATTTCGGGCTTTCTAGAGTGTCCGCTTTTTCCCCACCGTGCCGTCGCTTCACATGGGTTTTGTAAAAAACGGCAGACAGTGTGTACATCACACTCATTTCACTCTCAAGTTCCCAAACATCCAGTAGGCCTAATGATGCATTGTGTTCTGGGCTGATGTTATAAGGTTAGACGTAGGTATGCCAACAGAGACATATGAAAATTACTGGCTATAATAAATAACAATTAATATATAGATGTTTTTTATCGAGTCAAACAAGTAGGTTAAGGGATCAGTATAACAATTATAACTAACAGTAGCCACAGGAACTACAACAACATTGTCAAACATATGTCCCCAACTAAGGAGGTTCTCTTCCACCAGTCACACAGCTCAGCTCCACCCAAACTCTCACCCCTCCTGTCCCACTGAGCTGATGGTCTGGTAGCCTACTGTTATGAAAACACACCAATTAATACTGTCAGACAACACCTAGCATGCCTAGGCTAACCACCTAATGCTACTAGTGTTACAGTTCAGCTTCAGCATCAAGTGAAGAGGAAACATCCCACTGCACACGCTTACATCTAAAACATCCCTTAGAATTACAGAACTATGGAGTCAGGTAACAGATGAAATAAACATCTTGTTATCAACTAACTCAGAGACTAGCAGCAGCTGACACCTGACATCTAATGCTAACCAGAAAGTTAGTAACCAACTAGTTACTGCGCTAGCAACAGTTGTTTGTAAATGTTATCACGTTGCATTACAGATATGTGCCTGGAAACTGTAGCAATACATTTTCAGACTTATTGTGGCTTGAACACAGCCCAGGAGAATCATTTGGACGTCCGGTCGGAATTTTTCAAAATAAAAGCTTTCATTCAAACTCAATACAATACACATTGAAAATATACAAAGGGGCTTTAATTTTGGTATTTTTCACATTTCATATCTGGCTCCAATAGACGAAAATCCGTCGTAGCGACGGAGAACTTTAATCCCTGCCTCTCTCGCCAGCCCTATTTGCCGTTGCGCTCGAGTTCCTTGCCTTAAAAATACGTGGTCACCCAAGTATTGCAGGCCTGAAGTAGGCATGGGTCGGTGTGGAAATTTTAAAACCGGTTCGATATTGCTCTTCACACCGAATCTAACCGGTATACCAAATCTTTGCCACTAGGTGCAGGGAGTTCCCCAAGCCCCGGCAGCCGGCTATTTCTCTGCCTACTGACCTCTGGCCTACCGATTACTTTATACACTTTTTTTTTTACAGTGCACCTGAACGCAACATACAAGATACCCGCTGAATAAGTGTCATTCATGTCATTCTGGCCAATACTCCACTTCTGTTATAACATTTCAGTCTGGAATATGGAATATCGTTCAATAATCTTTATGGCTAAAAGTAATCTCATGTGTAAGAAATGACTGTTCTACAATGAGTAAAACTGTAAATAATTAACTTGGTTTTGGATTTATTTAGCTTCAAGAGTGCATTTTTGTTCTTGTGTGACCCTCAACACAGGCTTTGAGAATCCCGGGCCACTTACTGATACTTATGCTTAAATTAACCCAATTAACTCATATTCTGGTTTATTTCTAGAAAAACATTTTGGCTAGTGGAAATTCTAATTGCCTGGTCACTTCTAGCAGCCATATTGGCAGGTGGTCAAAAAAGTTAATTTCAAGCCCTGCAGGGAGAGCAAGTGGTGACATAGGAGTGAGTGAGAAAAGGATCAAATATTGGCGTTTAAGATTGAATAATGACATCACAACTGTTAATTTAAAATGAGTTATTCCTCTAAACCTGACTTCAAATGCCCAACATTTTTCCGCTCCGGCGCCGTTTGGCCCCCAACCCTCAGCAAAATCTGGCCCTCTGGTAGCGAGGACATTTTTTTGTGGTCCTCTCTATCATCAAAGTTCCTGGGTTACGGCATGACAATATTTGTTCGGCCCCCAGCAACAATTTGGGTTTCTCATGTGGCCCCCCATGAAAAATAATTGCCCACCCCTGATCTAGCCTCTTAAATTAGTTCTCAGATTCATGCATTTTAGTTTAAAATGTACACATTTTTCTTACAGCGGGCATGGCCCCGAACCCCCCAAGAGGGTCCAAGCAAGGTCTACCCACCACAATCTCTCCAAATCCTGTGGGAAACACAGTTATTAGTATTTTCTTTGTTCTTAAAAATATACATTGCCTGTTTGTGTTTTGCAATATGGATATTGTTTTATTTATAATTAAATTGAGCATTGGGCCTTTATAAGAATGTTTATTTGTATTATTTCAATTGTCACACTCATGGATACATATTTGAGGTTCGTTTATTAATTGGGAAAAGGACCACTGGAACAAACGCCGCGAACATGAGTCGGCTACTTTTTCAATCTGACTGGCTACTCAAAAGTTTGGGGAACTCTCTGAGGTGTCGCACTTTGAGCAGTGCTTCCCAGTTTAGGCGATAAATGACTGTAGTGCGACTCCAGTCCATTTGGTGGTAATAATGCACCTCTAAGCTGGTTTGCCAACCACCAATAACTAAAGAAGAATAAGAAGAACGAGCTGTTTTGTTTATTAACTTATTCTCCACCATTGGCGTCATGGAACGTCATTTAAGAGACAACGCTTCCCCGCCATTCCTACACTGCCGCCAAGGCTCTGTCCCCCAAAGGTTCACAGGCGGGTGTGGGGGATGGAGAGGAAGCCAGTGTCAGAAGACCTCTAATAGGTGGTTATTACCTCTAACAGAAGACCTCTAATATTATTGTTATTGCCGTCACAGGGTCTATAATGTGGTTATTGCTGTCACAGGGTCTATATTGTGGTCATTGCCACAGCTGTAGGTGCGGCGTAGGTGGACTCACGTCTCGAAGCAGCGGTCCACGTTGTCGGACATGAGCAGCAGCATGCACAGCTGCTCCAGAGCGATCAACTGCATGTCACGCTCGTCGCCCTGGCCCATCTGCAGCCACTCCAGCAGGGTGTCCGGGTCCACGTCCGCCATGACGGCTACGGCTCACCTGCAAGGACCGAAAGCACAAGACCATGATGCTACAGCTAGCCTCAGGTTTTCCATAAGCGCTGCCGGCTAATTAGCCATTCATTAAACAATTTCCAGCTGACTACTTTTTGACGGTCACTGTTTTTGACCATCACTTTAAATCTCTGGAAGCGAGCAGCAGCAGCATTGACAGCAGCAACGATAGCAGAGCTCAGCTCAGCTCACAGAGCCTTGTCCTTTGTGTTTAACATTACGCCATCACAGTCAGACACGTGTGGTCAATCTTTTGGTTTGTGCGATGCGACGCTTGGTCGCTTAACGTTAATGTCGAGTCGACTGGATAGCCCTCATTTTTATGGATGCAACGAGGTACAGTAAGCCAAGGTCTGAAATACATTTGATTGACAAAACAGTCGTTATATAACCGTGCCCATTTGTGATTAATAGCGCTAATTAGTTACTAATTAGCGCTTTTGACCAATGGATTTCCATGACTTTTCCATGACTTCAAAACAAATTTCCATGACCAAACATTTTGTGGAGTCTCTGTGCATACATGAAAAAGTGAGTGAGTTACGACATTCTACTTTAAAATGTCATTAGCCTACACTTCACTTACTGTAATGCAGCCTTTAAAACCAGGAAAATACAACATTTATGCCGTATCACCATATTATTACCATATCCAACATCTAAGACTAGAGATTAGGGCTGCACGATATTGGGAAAAACTGACATTGCGATATTTCCCGTGCCTGCGATATATATTGAGATATGAAAAAATATACATTTTCACCAGATTACCAGAATAGCTCTATTTTAAAGAAAATATTACTTCTAGAATGATTGGGGTGATTTTGTAGAGGAGTCCATCTGATTTTGGAGGGGAAATTTTTATATATATTTTTTTATATTTTAATGTTTCTCAACCACTGGGCTGTGGCCTACTGGTAGGCCTCAGAGCGCCATCTATCAGGGTTCATACACATTTTGACCAATGGATTTCCATGACTTATATACATGAAAAAGTGAGTGAGTTATGACTAGAGCCCGACCGATACTGGATTTTTGAGGCCGATGCCGATACCAGGGAGTAAAAAAATTCCAATACCGATAATATCGGCCGATATTCTTTTTTTTTTTTTTTTATCAAATTTTTATCCCCCATTAGTGCTAATTTTTTATTTATTTATCCTGGTTGCTGCTCCACCCTCTGCCGATCTGGGGAGAGCCGAAAACTGGCTCCATGCTTCCACATGGGCAGTTAGCCAGCCGCATCTTTTCACCTGACGGGGGAAGCTTCACCGGTAGGACATAGCACGTGGGAGGATCACGCTATTCCAACGAGTTCCCCTCCCTCCGAACAGGCGCCTTTAACGACCAGAGGAGGCACCACATCAGCAACCCTCAAATATCAAACACTTGACAAAGATATGAGTTGACATGAATTGAAATATGTAATGTAGGCAGGATATTTTACAGCTTATTAATAAACTCAATGCAATGAAACAGAACAGTAAACTTAACTGGGAATTTAATAATTATAAATAACTAGAAATACAAAAACACAATACAACAAAGTTAAGAAAATATATCAAATATAGACCTTATTCGCTAACCCTGGACGGCACCATATTGTTGACATACTGTCCTGCGCGCACACAGCGCTGCAGCTGACAACTAGTAACAGCCTTATTGTCGTTTCTGTTCCATTACAAAATAGCGATGGTAATGACACCAATAAAAAACCCACAGTTGTTATTTGTATGCTGCCGACGGCAGCCGTTAATGCCTGTAATAAATAAAGAAAAGAACGAGGTGAACAGACTTTGCTGTGAGGAGCTGTCAGAAAGTTTCACCTGTCTCAACTAACTATCCACACACCTCTCCTGTGCTGCTGACGTATCCCCAGTCTCGCTCCCTTCACGTCTGAGGACGGTAGAGATAGAAACAAACCACAGGGACTTTATTGCTGTCATTACTACAGCCATACCTAACGCAGGTGACCATCCGAACACAATTGGAACGATACAGGTAACGCTAACAGCGGCTAGCTTCCTATAAACGCTGCTCCACATAGGCTGTCACTTGAGAGCTGCTGCGTTATGTCGACAATATGGCGGCGGTGGGCGTGCCAGTATGTGAGTGACGTCAATCGAATAAGGTCTATACACAACATGCTGTCTATAACTTAACACGTTCACTGCCAATGACGTATTAATACGTAAAAAATAATCCAACGGTTGACTGCCAATGACGTATTAATACGTCAAAAAAATGAAATTTTTTTTTTTTGACCGTGGGATGTGCATCTAACCCTTTTACATCTCTTATATAATTATTGGAGCCACCGAACGTTTACAACCCATTCCACCGAGCCACTAAGTGGCGACAGTGCTCTCCTGACTAGAGGAAGGCAAGCAAAAAGCAGCCATTCTCATGAAAATGGATGGGGGAAAACGCTTTCGTTTTCGCGCTGATTGCTGGCGATGCGGGATTGCAAATTTGCATAATAGATTACAGGTGGAACACACTTTGAAACACGCAGCATAAATATGACCAGAATCGCAAAAGCTTCTCTCAACCAAAACTCCAAGAAGCGAGCGAGTCCATCCAGACTTCCTCAAACAGCGGCCGCGCAGACGGGCAGCAGCAGCAGCAAAGCAGTGAGACTGGTGACAAGCTTGTGACGGCCGCTGCAGCCAAGAAGAACGCCCACGGAGGGAGGAGTTGGAAGCAGAGGGGGGTTTCCTGCTGTTATGGAGGAAATTACTGTTCAAAACTATTGTTTAGATGTCTGACGTCTTACTGATGCCAAAAATGAATGGTTAAAGTGACTGTTCTATCGAATTTCACAAAAAGCCGTTTATCTCTGAATAATTTTTCTGACGCTGAAACCATGCTGTATTCAACTGCTAATGCTTACATAACTACTAACTCTACAAACTAACTCTTTTAGACAGAGAAAGCACACATTCTATTAGTTCTTTTGAGATATTGTGTGTTCACAAAATCTTAGCAGAAAAGAATCCTCGGGTCTTGAAAGATGAGCCAGAAACCCCTCTGGCAGAAGCTAACTACAGTAAAAAAAAAACGTCTGGCAGTGAATGTGTTAAAAAAAAAAAAGAAGTCTGCAAAATCGCCACACCATATCGGCCGATACGATATATCGGTAATCGGCCAATATCGGCGAACCGATATATCGGTCGGGCTCTAGTTATGACATTCTATTTTAAAATGTCACTAACCTACACTTCACTTGGTGTAATGCAGCTTTTAAAGCCAGGGAAAGACAACATGTATGCCGTATCACCATATTACCATATCCAACATCTAAGACCATATGGTCTCATATCACAATATTGATATACAATTGATATATTTCCCACCCCTAATATTGAGTGCCAGAATCTACCTCCCAATGATGCTATTTGCAGAAAAACATTAGATTTCATTGATTATAATCACTGCTTTCAACTTCTTTCATTCTTCTAACGTTTCAATAAATCAACATTGAAACACCCCTGCCACTTTACACACTTGGTCTGACCCCCCGGAAACCCCCTCCAGAAGTTACCAAGTGGAACACTCCGCATATGGGGAGTTCCGGTTTTGGAGCGCACGGCAGTACAGAGAGACGAGGATTCACATGCAGCAGACTGGGTGACAAACAATTCATTCGTGAAAAGTAATAAATATACATTTAATTGCCCAGATATGTCTCTTGTCTTTTTATTTTCACTGAAAAGTTTTGTGTAAATGAGTCGCTATGTATGATTTGGTGCTACACGATTTGGGGGAAAGGTGCAATTAGCGATTATGGTGGACAATATTGCGATTTGCGATTGTGATTGCGATATTAATAAACAAATGGTATAGGGATGTACCGGCATGAGTTTTTGACGGTTTTCAGTTGATCGGCCCCAACCGGCGACCTGCGCCGGTAAGTCTACATATCCGATTCTGTGTGCTGGTCGCCCCCCCCCCCCCTTCTCTTTTTTTCACGTGACGTGCATGCACCCCAAAGCAGCGAGACAGATGGGCTGCAGCCAAAAGAAAGCAGCCACCACACACACACACGCCAGCATCTCAGTTTAGACATTTTTCATCATCATCAGTGAAGACACAGCTCGCAGTTTGTCACACATGCAAGTCGAAAATAAGCCGCGGAGGAACAACAACTGGAGTCCAGTCTGAGCGGCTCGTTCACCTCTCTCTGCTCCCTCTGTGCTGCAGCACCCGGCCAGAGCGCACCAAAGCCGGCATGGCGAGGTGAATGTGAGCATTCTGTGTCCAGTATACAGTAGAGGACTAGGCCTATTTGTTTCGTATTGCGAATAGAACGACGGACATAATAATTAGGGATGGGCATTTTAAGCAATTTAAATACTCGAGTACTCTCCTTTTATTATGAACGAGTGCTCGAGTACTCGCGCGGGGGGGGGGCGGGCTGTGTGATTACTATGGTAATGACTGAGCAGGGGTAATCTGCTGTGGGGCTGTTCACACATAATGTTTGCATTTTTGCATGGCAAAAGCGCTACCTGGAGCATTTTTTGTCAGGAGAGGGACTGACTGTGATATTAGGTGACGCTAAGCTAACATCTAAAGCAGGGGTCTCAAACTCACGGCCCGCCGGTGCCCCCTGTGTGGCCCGCGATGGAATTGCAAAAAAAAAAAAAAAGCACCTGAACGCAACATGCAAGATACCCGCTGAATAAGTTTCCAAATGTTCATGTCATTCTGGCCAATACTCCACTTCTGTTATAATTATGTTATATCGTCTGTCCAGAAAAAAAGTCACTTAACACGTTCACTGCCAATGACGTGTTGATACGTCAAAAAAAATCCAACGGTTGACTGCCAATGACGTGTTAATACGTCAAAAAAAAAAATTGGAGCCGCCGAACGTGTACAACCCATTCCACCGACCCACTAAGTGGCGACAGTGCTCTCCACACTAGAAAAAGCCGAGCCAAAACTGCAGGGGAACGCGCGATGAAACCATTCTCATACTGTAAAATGGATTGGCGAAAACGCTTTCGCTTTCGCGCTGATTGCTGGCGGTGGGGGATTGCAAATTTGCATAATAGATTATGGGTGCAACACACTTTGAAACACGCAGCATAAATAAGACCAGAATCGCAAAAGAAACCCCGTTTCTTGGGGTTTCTCAACCGAAACCCCAAGAAACGAGCGAGCCCATCCTCGCCCAGCGGCCGCCAGCAGACAGGAGCAGCAGCAGGAGCAGCAGCAGCAGAAACGAGCTTGTGACACGCCCGCTGCAGCCAAGAAGAACACACACGGAGGGAGGAGTTTGAAGTAGAGGGGGGTTTCCTGCTGTTATGGAGGAAATTACTGTTCAAAACTATTGTTTAGATGTCTGACGTCTTACTGATGCCAAAAATGAATGGTTAAAGTGACTGTTCTATCGAATTTCACAAAAAGCTATTTATCTCAGCTTAAATTTTCAGACGCTGAAACCATGCTGTATTCAAGTGCTAATGCCTACATAACTACTAACTCTACAAACTAACTCTTTTAGACAGAGAAAGCACACATTCTATTAGTTCTTTTGAGATATTTTGTGTTCACAAAATCTTAGCAGAAAAGAATCCTCGGGTCTTGAAAGATGAGCCAGAATCCTCAAAAAAAACCTCTGGCAGAAGCTACCTACAGTAAAAAAAAAACGGCTGGCAGTGAATGTGTTAAGCAACATCAGCCTTTCAGCCAACACAGTGGCAGAGCGGATTACTGAGCTGTCAAGTGACATTTATGATCAGTTCTAATTAGGGATGTCAATTTTCGGTTAATTTCACTTTCGATTAACCGACGCTAATAATCGATTAACCTATCGGTTAACACATTAAGTGCCAGAGACGACCTAACTCGTCTTACATAATCCAGCGCTTAAGTGCCAAGGACGAGCTAACTCGTCTTACATAAACATTTTTTTTTTTTGACGGTGGGACATCAATCAACCCCTTTTACATCTTCGAGATAACTATTTGGAGCAAGAGCATGTGTGTAATCTATTTTACCGACCACTAAGTGGCGACAGAGACCGAGAGAAGCCACAGCCACGGGACCCAAAAGCAGCCGCCTCCCGCGGAAATGGCTTGGCGATTTTACAGTCAGAAGCCCGGACACACACACAGAACGGACAGAGATCTCTTCCCCCCAGAGCCGCGGATCAACGCGCGAACACACACACACACACACACACACACACACACACACACACACACACACACACACACACACACACACACACACACACACACACACACACACACACACACACACACCGCGGGAGCAAGCCATTCAAGGAAATGGCTTGGCGATTTTACAGTAATCCATTTCAGACTCGTCCCCGCACGCAGGCAAGCAGGCAGGCAGGCACGCAGACAGACAGGCAGGCAGCACAACGCGCTTCTGACACGCCCGCTGTTAGGAGGAAGGAGGAGAAGACACACGGAGGGAGGAGTTTGAATGAGAGGGGTGTTTCCTGTTGTTATGGAGGAAATTACTGTTCAAAACTATTGTTTAGAATGTCTGACGGTCTTACTGATGCCAAAAATGAATGGTTAAAGTGACTGTTTCACAAAAAGCCATTTATCTCTGAATAAATTTCCAGACGCTGAAACCATGCTGTACTCAACGGCTAATATCTACATAACTACTAACTCTGCAAACTAACTCTTTTAGACAGATTCTATTAGTTATTTTTAGATGATTGGTGTTCATGAATTCTTAACAGAAAAGAATCCTCGGCTGTTCTAAAATGAGCCAGAATCGTCAAAAACACCCCTGGCACAACTTACCTACAGGAATGAAAACATGGCTGGCATTCAATGTGTTAATTCATAATTTTTTAATATAAAAAAAAAAAAAAAAAATTTTTTTTTTTTTGTCTATTTACTCAATGAACTCATGCCCAAACAAGGCGTGTCTATTTAGATGCTGAAATGTTAATGCTTTTTGTGTTAGAATTTCTAACACAAAAAGCATTAACAAGCATTAACAAAAAGCATCAACATTTCAACACAAATTCTTTTTGTGTTAGAATTTGTAACACAAAAAGCATTAACATTTCAGCATCTAAATAGACACGCCTTGTTTGGGCATGAGCTCATTGAGTAAATAGACCAAAAAAAAAAAAAAAAAAAAAAAAAAAAAAATTTTAAATATTAACTGATAGACCGACAGCAATAACCGAACAACGACGTTAGCGACGGTTAATCGATTAACGGTTAACCGTTGACATCCCTAGTTCTAATTCTAGCTGGTGTTCCAAGGGACAGTTGAAAATTAACACTGCCTAATTTAGTAATGTGCATTGTCCCTAAAAAAGAAAACAAAGTCCCTCAAATAAACAGTTAAAGGGGCCATATTATGCATTTCTTAATTTTGTATCATATATATGTTGTTACAATCTTGGATGGTCATATTAAACATGGGCTAAGCTTCAAATAAATATGTGAAAGTGTTTTAATGTTACCCCCATGAACCACCCCTTGCGCCTATGAACTCTCGTAGACGAGATGACATGGATTTATGGCGATTTTGTGCGAGAACCATAATTTTTGTGACGTCAGTAAGGACTTGTTACCCTGGCAACAAAGCGTTGCCGCCGGCCGGCGCAGCGCGCGCACGCTAGCTCCCACCCTTCCCCTCTCTTCCCTGTTCTGTGTTTCAGTAACCCGCGTCGCCACTCACCAGGCTCTAGCCTGGCTGTCTGGGACACAACAGTAGTCTCATGGAATAACGGATTCCAGACCGCAAAAACAAGGAGACGACATGGAAGTGAGCCAGGATGTAGGACTGAAGTGGTAAGTTCTGAAATATGTGTCTCATTCCAGCATCGGTCCAATGTGCTGCTAGGAAGCGCTAACGTTACTTACCGGCTGGGTAACGTTAGCACTTGCTATTATGTTAGCCTATGAACAACCGATGAATGACGAAAGGCACATATTTTCAGAACTTGTAACGTTAGTCCAACTTGCTGACTTCTCCAAGTCCTCATTTTGGTTTGGTCCGTGTAGCCTTTGCTAGGAGAGGCACACTATAGTCACAAGCATTTGGGAAGTTAGCTAACTAGCTACATTAGCTAGTGTGAAGCTGCCCGGGCAGGGTGTAACGTTATGGCAGGCCGTGGTAATAGAATCCCTGCTTGGCCAGCCACCGAAGGAAATGTCGGGTGCAGCCCGGCCTAGCGGAGCTGTAGATAGCTAGGGGGATGTTGATAAATCAATTGATAACTTGCTTTATGTCCAAGTCACGTTTTTCATCGATGGTCAAATTCGTTTTGACAATCCGTTGCTCGTTGATATAATTGTTTTACAACTACCAAATTTAGTAGCCATAGCAGAGATCGCCTGCCTGTTTCTGTTATGCATGATGACTATCTATCTATCTATCTATCTATCTATCTATCTATCTATCTAAGATAGATAGATAGATAGATAGATAGATAGATAGATAGATAGATAGATAGATAGATAGATAGATAGATAGATAAATAGATAAATAGATAGATAGATAGATAGATAGATAGATAGTCAGACAGACAGACAGACAGACAGACAGTCTCGCTTCTACAGCGATAGCTCTCTGGGCAGAAGTTTGCAAACGCAAAAACTCCTCGCGCTGCCCACCTGGAGTATTTTCCGGAGGGTGGGGGTTCAGGGACAGGACCTAAAAACAGAGCGTTTCAGACAGAGGGTGAACTGAAGGGGGCAGTGAGAGCCAGTACAAGATAAACTGAGTTTTTTAAACTATGACTGATGCAATAAGTTACTCTAGTGGAGGCCAACAATAAAATAATAATACATTATATTAGCAAAATATGGGCCCTTTAATGTAAAAAATAGATTGTCCCTCAAATAAATGAATAAATTGTTAATGTTGAGAATTCGAACGGTTGCATTTTTCTCTTTTTTTTTAAAACATGAAGTGGCCCCCTTGTGACAAGACTGGACACTCAGCGGCCCCCAGGTCATTTGAGTTTGAGACCCCTGATCTAAAGCCTACCTCAGGCAGTATCTCCGATGGTTGGATGGATGGCATTAGCGCTTTGGAGCAGACAAGTTGTGAAACAAGCGAAGGCATTTCCAATACATGTCCATTGTTGCTGAATAGTGATCACCATGATGCGATTGTCTCCCAAAAAGTGATTCTTTCTCCACATTTCTTGTGACTAACGTTATGGGAAACGAAAGTGTAGTCAGTAAACTAGTGCAACGTTTTGAATGAGTTTTATCGGGCGTGCGCTATGAAGAAGCATGCTTCTCATTCGGGAGAATATCTCCAGCCACCATTTTCGGGAAGAGCTGGAAAACTTCCAGTTAAAACTTTCAAAATAATGTCACTTAAACAAAAGTAAATAGCTTATTGATGCACGTTGGAGGAGAAAAGGTATTTCAACGAATGAAGCAGCATCCTTGTATCAAAATACTCGTTATGTTATATGGCGTGAAACTGTGGCTGTAACGCATTACTCAAAATAAATAAGGTTACAATAAGCGTTTTATTTTGAAAGCAACAAAGCGGATGACGTACTTGTACATTCTGGCTGACTTGACGCCCGGCCGTGCAGTTCATGCTGCCAGATCCACATGACGATGCGTGCGTAGATCTTCTAGAGTAGACCATTTTTAAAGGGGTGGGGAGTGGGGCGAGTACACGAACAGCAGAAACGTTACTCGAGTACTGACGTTATGAACGAGTGCTCGAGTACCCGAGTACTCGCGCCCATCCCTAATAATAATAAAACGCATCCGACTCAGTGTTCAAGGTTTTCTGTGCGCGACAGGGTTTTTTTCGGATGGCGGATAAAAAAACGCATACGAAATTTTGGACTGTGTGTAAACTCTGATATTCAGACTGAATTGTCAACTCATAAACTAATTTCCTCTTCTACTCAAGAACAACCTAGAACAGCCAAATTCACAACTGTGGAGTGGGCGTGGCTTCGAAGGTCTGGAGCCAGGCGATATACTCCTTGTCCATGGATCACATTTTGATGTTATGTTGTACCTGTTTTCTTTTGGAAAAGTAAATGCATGACAGCTGTGGGATATACTGGATTTTCTTTTTAATATTCATTGCATTTGCACACAAAAAGAAAAGCTCTGTCCAGTAACCTGGAACACTAGAATGATAAGAATTGTTACACCAATCTTAATTTTCTATTAAAGCAAAGTTACAAAAATGTTTGTGTAAGCTGTCAATTATTGTTCTTAGAAAGAAAATCGGAATTGGCCAAAATCGGTATCAGCAAGTGAGACTATTCAAAAATCGGAAATCGGAACCGGCCAAGATAGTCGCAATCGGTGCATCCCTATCTAAGACCATACCATGTCCAAAGTCCGGACTGATTTTAAACGACTTATCTCTCAAAATATACTATATAAGTATTGGTTAAGGAAGCAAGTTCAGTTTGCGTTTTTCCCTTCACTGAACGATGACAGCACTATCATACAGTTTGTAGACAAGCATCAAGGAGGAACAACGCAGGCGGAACTAATGTTTTCAGACCGTAAACAAAATCTTTAGAGTACAATTGTATTGTATGTTTTTTTTCTTCTTACAACCCATATGATGCGAAAAGTAGCTAGCCCCCAGGTATTTTCACATTATCAAATCTGGCCGCCATTCAAAAAGGTTTGGACAAGGTATGGCATAGTCTCATATCACAATATTGATATAAAATCAATATATTACCCACAAATATTAGGATCAACCTCCCAATGATGCAATTTGCAGAAAAACATTAGATTTCATTGATTACCAATCACTGCTTTCAACTTCTTTCTGATGTAAATGTTTTATTTTTGCAACCAGATCACCCTATTAAATAAACGGCGTCATGACTCAATAACGTTACTTGGCAGAGGTTTACTCGTACTAGGGATGGGCGGGAGTACTCGGGTACTCGAGTACCGTAAATTCCGGACTATAAGACGCACCGGTGTATAAGCCGCGGGACCAAAATTGACTATTTTTTTCTTCTATAAGCCGCACCGGACTATAAGCCGCGGGTGTTTTGATGTTTAATTACCATATGAAAGGGTTCGTGCACAGAGAGGAATGTCGGGAAAGAGATCGCTGTTTGGGGAAGCTCCCATTTATTAACATTTCAACAAAACAAAACAAAAGTCAGGTCACTAATCCCCAGACAAAATCACACAACAATAGGCTACCGTATATGTGCAGCAAACCTGTAACCAGAGAAGTCAAGTCACTAATCCTCGTCTTCCTCTTCTTCCTGCGTACTGAAACCACCAAAGTCCTCATCTTCAGTGTCGGAAACGAACAGGTTCAGGGTGGCTTCGTCAACCACTCTCCTCTCTCCTTCAGGTGCCATGGCACGAGTCCGATACCTCACGAGTCCGACACCTCACGAGTCCGAAAAAAGAGGCTAACTTCCCCCAGACCCTAACCCAAAACCTAACCTCTCCCACCCCCACGCCTAAACCTAACATCCCCCAGACCCTAACCCAAAACCTAACCTCTCCCACCCCCACGCCTAAACCTAACCTCCCCCAGACCCTAACCCAAAACCATGAGGTGTCGGACTCGTGAGGTATCGGACTCGTGAGGTATCGGACTAGGGGGCAGTCCCCGTGGCGTCATCCTCTTCATCCCGCAGCAGTCCAGCGTTTTGGAACCCGTTGGTAATTGTGGATGTTTTCACACTCCTATAATATTCCGTGATCTTCCTTTGTGTGAATTCGCCGAAGTTTGTGATTTTCTCCTGATAGTCGGGAGGGAGTTGTTCAGTAGTTCTCCCCCGGACGGACAGTCCCTTTTGCCCAGGTTACGCGCGGCTGCTCTGTTTGATCGGCGGCTGCTCTCTTTTAATGCGAGATTGACTGCTTTCAACTTGAAAGCTGCCTCGTGTGAATTTCTGCGTACCTTCCCCATGGTAAGTGAGAGTGTTGCTTCTACTGCTCGTCTTGTTGTGAATATTCCTTGATCTTCCTTTGTGTGAATTCGCCGAAGTTTGTGATTTTCTCCTGGTAGTCGGGGGAGGGAGTTGTTGCCCGAGTGGCCGTTTGCTTACCGTAATTACCATATGTAAGTGGTCACGCACAGAGGGGATTGTCGGGAAGAGATGGCTGTTTGAGGAAGCTCCCATTTACCGTATTACAACATTTCAACAAAACAACATAACACAACACCACCGTTGTTTATTTTTACAGTGCACACAGTGTCCGCGGTGTGGTGAAAAGAGGGCAAGAGAGGAAATTAAAACAGAAGTGGATTTATAGTTAGAAAGAGTGCTAAAAAAGAGAGATTTTTTTTTTTTTTTTTTTTTTTTCTGAAAAAATCCATAGATAAGACGCACCGTTATATAAGCCGCAGGGGCCAAAAAACGGGAAAAAAGCCGCGGCTTATAGTCCGGAATTTACGGTACTCGTTCATAACATCAGTACTAGTAATGTAACGAGTAATGTTTCCGCTGTTTGGGTACTCACCCCACCCCTTTAAAAATGGTACGCACGCATCGTCATGTGGATCCGGCTATACAGGCAGCATAGCTGTTTCAGACAGGCATAACTGCAGCGTCAAGTCAGCCAGAATGTAAAAGTATGTCATCTGCTTTAGGGCTTTCAAAATATAACCCTTATTGTAACATTGGCATTAATATTAATTTTGAGTAATGCTTTACAGCCACAGTTTCACTCGTAATCTTAACATCACGAGTATTTTGATACAAGGTTTGCTGCTTTGTTCGTTGAAATTAGCGCTAAGTTAACGCTAAACAAATCTGCTGCCTCCTCCCCACGTTTGGTTTAATGTAACACCAGCTCAGACTTTCCCCTAATCTCAGAAACCTTGCGGGACATGTATTGCAACATTTATGTTTGGCTGCCGTCCATGGCTAGGCTACAGACTGGCTACTACTGAGAGACAGGCAGCTGCCTGTGTTTGGTGCGCCCACTAAATAGTGGGCTTCGGAAACGAAGCGAGAGAGACAGGTTCCAGTTTGCGCCGCACGGGAGGTTTAAACTGACGGACTGTTGTGACAACAAAACACTCGGTGTAGCGGAGCCTCTGCGGTTATATAACCGTGACATTTTGAATCGCGGTTAATAGTCAAACAGATTATCATCCCTACTCCGTATACACTCGTACAGTACTAGCGTCACACCGAATTCCATAAGCCAATAGGGGAGAATGGCTGTTCAAAACTCTCTCCTACCCGTCTCCGATGTCCGATTGCAGATCTGAAGATATAAGTCCTTCTACGGAAGCCAGTAATTTACCCGGTTTGTTAAAATAATACTGCTGTGTGAAACAACCATTTAAAAGCAGTCTTTCCACAGCCTGTGCTGAATTTACAGCAGCGTGTGTTTGATCTCACTATCACGGTGCACCACTTTGGTGAGCAAACAATGCAGTCACACACGGTGGCTCAGTGATCAAATCATCAAAGCACACCTGGGAAGCAAAACATGTCATGAAATACTCAAACTCCCAAGGTTCCTGTTGGCACTAGGAAGCTTTCCTTTCCTAAATAGTGCACAGGCTGTGGGGGAAAAAATGATTTTAAACAGTTGTGTCACGCAGCAGTATCATTTTAACCGATAGGTAGGAGAGCGTTTTGAACAGCCGTTCCACCCTATTGCCTTATGGAAGTCTGTGTGCCGCTAGTACTGTACAAGTGTATACGGAGTACAGTAGCGTCACATATGGGGCTAGCAGACAGATCTGTCTGTCAGACTGCCTGTCTCAGTGACAGACAGACTGACAGAGACAGACAGGCAGACGATCTGAGGCAAGCAGCTAACAGGCTCGGCTAAAAGAGTTGTTCCAGTTTCCAAGTTTTAGCTTCGCTTGCTAAAATGCTAACGCTGATAGCCTGTGTGGTCATGTGTTATTTATGGGGTTAGGGTTATTTACCAGCCAAAAAAATACATTAGCGAGTAAAGGTTACAGCAGCTTGTGTCGGTGTGTTACCAGCACAAATACCAAGCAGAGCTAGCTAGCTATGTTACGTTATGCTGCCTTGTCGAAAGCTGCTAGCGTTAGCTATCTTTGGAGCGTGGTTAGTGTTATTTAGCCCCCTTGTCGACAAGCTAGCATGGCATGGCTTTGGCTGGTTAGCTAATCTAGTTTGATACAGAGTACTTTAACACTCAGCCCGACAGCCTGTGAACACTGGCCTGTGGGCCCACAACTAGCTGCTGTTAGCACCACGCTAGCTAACCCTGAACACACAGTTAGCTGCTGGAATAATATAGCTTCAGTTAGCTTCCTCCATTACACAGCTTTTAAACAGAGAGAGAGAGGCCTCTACACTGTTTGTTTCTGTGTCTGCTGTGAGGAGGTTCTACCTGCGGCCTGCGACCCCAAACACCAGCCGCGGGCCTCGAGTTCCAGGAGACCCGAAGGCCGCGCGCTGAGAGAGAGAGAGCGAGGTTACTCACCGTGTGTGGAGCTCAGAGGACAGTTGGGCTTGTGACGTGTAGTTTGTGCCTGTCTGTCCGGGTGAGTTAAAGCGTATCCATGATAAACAGGAGCGGCAGCTCGGTAAACACAACACAGTACCGTCAGACGCCTGTGTGAAGTGAGCAGGAATTTCTGACTTCCGGTCAGGATCTTTCAAAATAAAAGCTTTCGTTCAAACCAAGCTTGCCCCCATCAATCAGAAGGTCTGTAAAAAATTCAAACTCATCAAAGTCCGTAGATACATGTAGGTCCATACTTGTCATAGGAAACTGCTCTTGAAGCCAGTGTACATTTTGCTCTTGTTTGCATTTTCTGGAAATGCATTTTCCAAGCTTCCTGGGCTCTCTCAGACCACTGAAAGGCCATTGAAATTAGCTAATTTAAAAAATATAGCCTATTATAAATTAAAAGTTAATCATTGCCAATCAAACTCAGTAGACTAGTGGACCCATGGGGACCCTCCTGTGAGTTACCCCCCCCCCCCCCCCCCCCCCCCACTGATGACATCATCACTGATTAAATCACTGATGACATCATCACTGAACTTATTAGCCTCGGCCAGATAGGATGACATCACTGATGACATCATCACTGACATCACTGATGACATCACATCATTAGGTAATTAGGGCAATCACCTAATTAAAAAATCCGCCTCCCTCAGGTCACACGCATGGGTGCTCTTTACAACCCCTGAAAGTTTCAGCCTGATCGCACGTAAAACGGCACAGCCCAGCCGCAGCCGGACAAAATTCTGCTCACTCACTCACTCACTCACTCACTCACTCACTCATTCACTCACATGGACACTTCTCTAATTATAGATACATGTAGGTGCATACTTCATCTGTCTCATACTCCATTCGCCCTCAGGATACCTGCCCACCGCCAAGCGATAAGTGCGATCGTCTCGCCTTCGCCCTGTCAGC
This sequence comes from Poromitra crassiceps, assembly GCF_964638095.1. Classification (NCBI taxonomy): domain Eukaryota; kingdom Metazoa; phylum Chordata; class Actinopteri; order Beryciformes; family Melamphaidae; genus Poromitra; species Poromitra crassiceps. Next base: position 55,998,513 of record NC_139625.1, on the reverse strand, counting down.
CCTGCCCGGCTGCTGCAGCTTGGTTGGCTGCCTTGCTGTATTTCTGTCACCTTCAATTGGTTGATTTCAAAATAACCCCTCCTTTCCTCGCTGCCATCCATTGCTCATCACCCTGGGATACTTGGTGACAACACGAGAGGAGGGGCCAAAATCAAAACATCCAGCAAGGCAAAATATAGTCAATGTCTGCTATTTTTGCAATTGAGTCACCAATGATGAGGGCATCACATAGCCTACTTGACGTGGGCGGGGGGGGGGGGGGGGGGGGGGCGGTAAAGTGCTTGCGCCTGGACTGTGAAGGCAGGGGCTAGAACTGTCCAGGTAACTTAAATTGCCAAGTTGATTTAATTAAGTGTGTGTCCAGGTAAGTTAGATTGCCAAGTTAACTGAATTCAGTGTGTCCAGGTAGCCTAATATAATTGCCTAGGTGACTCACGCTGAATCCAGTCAACTTTGCAATTTAAGTTAGCTGGATAGTTCTGATTTGATTGACGAGTTGGTCACATTAAAAATTATGCTTGATGTTTTAGGTAATTTTTGTCGAACTGACTTAGGAAAAAAAGTTGAGCTAACAAAAAGGCCCAATTCGTTTTTTACAGTGTGCGAGAACCAGTGTTGGGGTAACTCATTACAAAAGTAACATATTACATGTAATATTACTTTTAGCAGTAACTCAATAATATAACTTATTACCAATAGGATTTCAGTAATATTATCCCAGGTACTTTGTCAAGTAACAAGTTACAAATTGAGTTACTTTTTTTTTTTTTATCAAAGCATATATTTAAATAGGCTAAAGAGACAATAATTCCCTAATCAAATTGTGTCTTTTTATGCAAATAACCACTATAGATGACAATAACAAAGGAAAAAGGAAAACCTTTAGAAATTTGGACAGTTTACACTGAGTTCAAGGTTGAAATTATTTTTTCGGGATCGTTCCGGGGCAGCGATGTCATTCTGCTACTGCCATTATTTTGGTGAAAGTAATGCAAAAGTAGTGTAATAAGTAACGAGGTACTCTACACAGCATTGTTGGGGGTAACTCATTACAAAAGTAACATATATTACTTTTAGCAGTAACTCAGTAATATAACTCATTACTTATAGGATTTCAGTAATATTATACCAGTTACTTTGTCAAGTAACTCAAGTTACAAATTGACTTACATTTTATTAAATCAAAGCACATATTTAAAAAAGATACAATCATTTCCTAATCAAACTGTGTGTTTTTATGCAAATAACCACTATAGATGACAATAACAAAGGAAAAGAATAACATTTAGAATTTTGGATTGTTTACACTGACTTCAAGGCGGTTGAAATTATTTTTCGGGATGGTTCCGGGGCGGCGATGTCATTCTGCTGCTGCTGTTGTTTTGGTAAAAGTAATGCAAAAGTAGTGTAATAAGTAACAAGTTACTCTACATAGAAGTAATATTGTAAAGTAACTTATTACTTTCAAATGAAAGTAACTAGTAATATGTAGTATATTACATTTTGAAAGTAACTTGCCCAACACTGCTACACAGACAGTAATATTGTAAAGTAACTTATTACTTTCAAATGAGAGTAACTAGTAATATGTAGTAGTACATTTTGAAAGTAACTTGCCCAACACTGACGAGAACACAGATGACTGCACTGACCACTCAGCCACACAGACAAACCCACAGACCTAGGCTACCTCTCTGTTGTTGGAGGATTGTTTCTGATTGGCTGTTGAATGAATGAATTACTTTACCACCAACATTGTTGTGTGGCATTAATAAAGTATCTTGTATCTTAAAATTAAGGTCAGAAGAGGTGTTCCAAGGGGGGTACGGTGGTACAGTGGTAAGCGCTGTCGCCTCACAGCTCGAAGGTCCTGGGTTCGATTCCCACCTGGGACGCTGTGAACGCTGAAGGAATGCATGGGGGTCATCAAAAGTAGCCTGGGTAAACCCATCCCCCACGTGACCTGCTCTCAGACCTGTTCTCAGTCACTATGTGACTAGTGCTAGTGACTGGGAACTGAGAGAGCAGGTCACGTGGGGGCTGGGTTTACCTAGGCTACATCAAAAGGGCCTTTCTGTGTGGAGTTTGCATGTTCTCCCCGTGCCTCCCGGGGGTTTCCTTCATATAGGAACCCCCTTCACCAAAACATGCAATATCCTGGTTGCTAATGTGGTTCCTCATCTGGTCGTTAAGGGCGCCTGTTCAGAGGGAGGGGAACTGGTTGGAATAGTGTGAACCTCCCACGTGCTATGTCCTACCGGTGAAGCTTCCTCTGTCAGGTGAAAAGAAGCAGCTGGCTAACTGCCCATGTCTCGGAGGAAGCATGGAGCCAGTTTCGGCTCTCCCCAGATCGGCAGAGGGTGGAGTAGCAACCAGGATAAATAAATTAAATTAGCACTAATGGGGAATAAAAATGGGATAAAAAATGAATGTTGATTTACAGCTGGATGTAACATTTTTAGCCTGGCTGTGGGTGAGAGACATAGACAGAGTGATAAAGAGAGAGAGAAAACAGAGAGTTTGGTGAAGAGCTCGCTAAGTTAAACCAGACAGGTCAAACTTTTTACAGCGTGATCTTGACTCTGTTTTTCCTCTCTGTCACTTTCTGTCTATGTCTCTCACCCATGGGAAAGCCAGGCTAAAACATGTTACATTTCAGCTGTTAAAAAATTTGAGATACTTTCTGAACTGTTAAAACAGTCTCTAGGTCTTTCAGACAAGTCTCTGAAAATGAATAATTGTAGAGAAAAAAAGAAAAAAGTGCAGATAATCTATACTATAATGACAGGATCGTCTGTCTCTCTCTCTCTAGCCGTTTTCCCACATGCGTACCGGAAAATTACCTGTAAAGGTGCGTTCACACTGACCTATTAAAGTTTTTCGCTGGCGTCGAGTTTACATACAAAGTCAATGCAAACGAGCGATTGAGCGTATATTCGCCTGGGAGAAAAATCGCTGGGCGTCCGAGCGGCAGAGACAGAGCGATAGGGAGAAAATTCGCTCGTCGCTCGAGATGAAATATCTCAACCCGGGCGAAAATACGCTGGCATCAGTCGCTCGCCACTCAACGCTGATTGGCTGCCGTGTGAGAGCGAGTCAAGGACCACACTGGCTTGGAACAAACCGCTGGTTTATTGTGTGGCAACAAACCACATTGACAGCCTGACAGCTGACATGAAGTGAAGTCTGTCCTACCGGTATGGAGCTCGCATTAGGAGCACGCTGATAGGCTTTAGCTTGTAAACAATGACGGTGGCTCGTAGTGGACAAATATCATGACATTGCGTAACGTTATATCCCCCACATGTCCGTCATTTCGTGTGCCTGTTGATGAGCGATTTAAACAGAGCGACAGAGCGATTCCAAAGGGTTGACTTGAGCGACAGAGCGAAAAATAAATATCTCGGTGTGAACGCACCTTAAGTCAATATCGGACATTTCCCTGAATTTCCCTTCACACCTTCACGCTCGCATGTGGGAATCTAGCAGCAAAATTGCCTGTATGTTGGGGGGCGGGGGGAGGGGGGAGCTTATTTGGGGGGTCGGGTTTAGATCAATAAGGTGTTTTCGGGTTGTCCTTGGGCTGCAAACTCATTTAAAGTATGCAAATCGAAGTTGTTTCTGACAAGAATAATGTCACGTTACTCCGGGACTGCTCAACCCATGACAGAGCCACTCTCCCCGGCTTGGCAGAGTGAAGCGCTCCGCCCGCGCGTCCCCGCTGCCTGGAGCACAGCGGCTCGTGCTCGCGCTCTAAAAGGCAGGCTCCCACACGCTGCTGCCTGGCCAGCAGAAAGTGCTCCAGACTCGGTGTGATAATCCTGTAACAGCATTTGAGCTTATTCAGGTAAGATATTAATAATGTAATGACACATTCAGCGATAAACTGTCTACAATGAAGACATGTGTCAAATATGACAACGTGATGTTCAGTATTTTAAGAGCACAGGTTTTTTTTTAATTTCCTGAAAAGTTGGCGATTTGGAGATAAGTGGCTTTCATTGCACAGCGACGAAATGCATGAAGCGAAATGTGGAAGTAATTTGCTTTGATGTGCGCGAATGATTAGATGATGCAAGCTGGAAGTGAACGTTAAGCAACGTGTGTACACCTCGCCCATGATGAGAGAAGGACCGGTGTCGTGGAAAATGACTGGATCCGTTTCTCACTTGTATCCGCTATAGCGCATACCGCTCTTCTGACTGGCTCGAAACTGGTGAAATGTCCGCGACGACGGGGTCGCGCTTATACCGGCCCAACGACTTTCCCACATGAAGGCATTAGACCACGTTCCGGTCATTTAGCGGTACAAAGCGCATGTGGGAAAACGGCTTCTTTCTCTCTCTGTCCTTCGCGTATCTTGATGTCTTGCAATGCAGCGGAGAGAGGGCAGCGTGAAAGGAGCAGAGAATAGTAGAAGAACATGTATTAAGCTGAATAAGCAGCATTAATATTCACGTGTCATCAAGTCTGTCATGAATAAAATCAAGGGGAAATAATCAGTAGAGCTCAGTGATCTTAGTTAAGTGAGATTTCTAAGAGATTTTTACGTGGCTATAATGGTAGGCTATAACGAGTCACCAGGGGCGGTTTTAGCATCAGAGCTTTGGGTGGGCTCAGCCCACCCAAAGGTCATGGACCACTGAACCCCTAGGGGGGTCCGGGGGCATGCCCCCCCGGAAGAAAATTTTGTACAGTTTCAAGTAAAAATGGATCAAACTGGCGCACTTTGAGATCAAAATGAAGAGACTCAGAGCCAGATTAACACCCCCAGGGGCCCCGGGGCACTGAATCTCCCAGGGGCCCCCCTACCCATCGTCCCGATGTTTGGATGTTTTTTCGCCATATTTAGAGGAATATCTCATTTTAAATTAACATTAGTGTTATACTGTTATGTCATTATTCAGTTTCTCAGATTCAGTTTCTCACTCACTCATAGGCGATTCTAGGCTTTGCAAACAGGGGTAGCACCAGCAGGATAAAAATATTAGTGTGACTGGGGGGTTTCTAGGGGGGGCGATGCCCCCCCTGGGCAAAGAAATTTTGTACATTTTAAAGTAAAATGCATGAATCTGATGCACTCTGAGAGCAAAAGGAAGAGGCTAATCTTCACATTAATATCCTCTTCACTGTGCTGTGGCTTTACAATGATGAAAAAATAATTGACATTACATTTCCAATACAAAACAGCAGAGGGTGCCGCAGCACCACAAGCACCCCCACTTCCCGCGCCCCTGGTCACCACTTGCCCACAGGCATCCAATGAGACTAAATCATCAGACCTAATCTTCTTGGAAACACATTTTATTTTGTTCTGATTGGTCTTAGATTTGTGTCATAGTTCTGTGGAGCCCAACATGAGCCCGACCAAAAAAAAAAAAAAACTTTCTTTTTTTTTTTTTTTTTTTTGGAGGGCCCCTTCACCCCGAGGGCCCCGGGGCACCTGCCCCGGTTGCCCTATGGTTAATCCGGCCTTGAAGAGACTAGATCTATGAAGAACTACACACATCAATATCTTCTTTACCGTTCTGTGGTTTTACAGCGATGAAAAAATAATTGTTTCCCGATATATACTATATATATTCTGCATACAGGCTACTATATGGTAGAATTATGCTTGCATAAATAATACCAAAATCACTTCAGGGGAGTTTCAAGTAAAGTAACATTTTGCTTTGTAGGCAAAACAAAAGTAAAATTAAATCAAAAGGGAACTTCCTAACTTATTGGCTGGAATAATATTCCGACAAGATAATAATATACTGTAAGCACTAAAGCAGGAGTTTGCAGTCAACTAGTTGAAATTAATATGTGGCAGTATTTGTGGGGGTCAAAATCTATGTAGGGTGTACCACCACAAATAGATCAGTGTATGGGAAACACTGACTATTAAATTGTGTGACTAGAAAGACACCAATAAATCTGAGAAAATGTACTTTAATTTTGAACAACAGCACTACAATGGTGGCATTACAAATGGTATTATGAAATTATTGTGGGAAAAAACTAGAAAACCACTTTCTTTCATGAACTTTAAGCAGAAAATTAAAAAATAGTTTTAAAGCAAAAATAAATAATAAATAAAGATCATTTTACAGAAACTGCTACTAATGACCACCATGGATTTGGAGAGAAATTTTTTTTTTTTTTTTTTTTTTTGGGTGGGCTGAGACTATTTTTGGGTGGGCTAAAGCCCACCCAAAAAAGGCCTAGAACCGCCCCTGCGAGTCACGCATTCAGAAATAATATGCTCTAGGGCGGCAGGCCACACCACTTCCGGGAACCCCCATCCTGTGTAAGTAGGGTTCCCAGAGTAAAACCAGCATCATCCCGCTGTATGCCATCGAGAACGTTGGATCGACTTCAAACTTTGGGAGTGTGCGCTATTGTGCAGTGCAGTGCCCTGTTTTCATGCAATTCGACATAGCGCCACCTACTGGTAACATCAAAAAAATCGGTTTATCTCAAGAACCGTTCGTCCGATCGACTTCAACTTTGGGGAGTGCGCTGATGGAAACTCGACACAGCGCAGTGTCAAATTTCGTGCAATTTGGCACAGCGCCACCTACTGGCCACACAAAAAGTGGTTTATCTTGAGAACCGTTCGTCCGATCGACTTCAAACTCGAGGAGTGCGCTTAGGGGGACTCAAAGAGTGCAGGGAGCTGAATTCAATTTGGCATAGCGCCACCTACTGGCAACACAAAAAGCGCTTTATCTCCATAGCCATTCATCTGATCGACTTCAAACTTAAAACTCGGGGAGTGCGCTTAGGGGGACTCAATGGAGTGCAGGGAGCTAAATTATGTGCAATCTGGCATAGCGCCACCTACTGGCAACACAAAAAGCGGTTTATCTCGAGAAACATTTGTCTGATTGACTTCAAATTTGGGGAGTGCGCTGCTCGGACCCCGATGAAGTGCGGTGCCACATTTCATGCAATTTGGACTTATTCCAGGACTGTCTGTATGTCTGTCCTTCGCGTATCTCGAGAACCGTTTGTCGGATCGACTTCAAACTTGCGCTTAGGGGGACCTGACAGAGTGCAGTGTGTGTGCGGGGGGGAAGCACCCACGGGGTGGTGCATGGGGGAACGGGCACTGCACTAGTCGTAATAACAGCATTAAAGCAGCTACGAGCAACTTTTTCGATTGTTATTAAACAGTATAATTACAATATTGATGCATCATATCTTACCTATAATAGTAGCTGAGACCAAAGCCGTGTGAATCGGAGATTGCTCCCTTAGATGATTATTAAGTCTGTGTCTGTCTAAACTTGCGTCAACAGGGGGCTCTCTCTCTCTCTAGAGGCTCTCTCTCTCTAGAGGCTCTCTAGAGGCGGCTTTAGCTCAGGAGGTAGAGCGGGTCGGCCAATGACGCAAGGGTTGGCGGTTCGATCCCCGCTCCCTCCCAGCTGCTGTCGTTGTGTCCTTGGGCAAGACACTTAACCCTCCTTGCTCCCGATGGTGTGTAGGCACCCTGCGTGGCAGCCTGCTGCCATCGGTGTATGAATGGGTGAATGTAGACTATCTACTGATTGTAAAGCGCTTTGGATAAAAGCGCTATATAAATGCAGGCCATTTACCATTTTACCATTTACTCTCTCTCCTTACCGCCGGACCAGATAAACGCGGAAGTGAAACCCGGAAGTGAAACGCAGCTGCCTGCCTTCACCCGTTCGCGCTGCCTAGCAACATAGCATAAACAATGTGAATGCCACGCATACTCTCGCGAACATCTCTCTATATATATTCTAACAGGTTTTTTGGAAGTTATTTTGTGGTTATGGCCGAAGTGGCTGCTGCAAACCGTTTCATTTCACTTCCTGATCTGCCCTGGCCACAGACAGACTAACACTGGCCGATTCACTCGGGCTTCAAGCGAGACTACTCTGCGTTGGTCTCGTCTACTATTAGAGGTAAGATGTGATGCATTGATATTAAATTTATACTGTTTAATAACAATCGAAAAAGTTGCTCGTAGCTGCTTTAAGTAATAAATTAAATTAAATTCACAATAAACTCAGGTGCTCTCATCACTTTATTAGTTATTTTCCTTTAACTTATGCTATTTTCTGTCTCCCATCCTCAATTAGAAATATATATATTTTCATGTTTTATTGACAGATGTATGGTGAGAGACGGGAGGACATGCAGCAAACAATCACGGGCCGCACTTGAACCCGGGTCTCTGTAAGGAAGGAACCTGGTAGGGTCCTCACTCAACCCTCTGAGCCACCACAGCCCTGCTGCTGAGGAGAGACTGCATGGCTGCAACCTGGACATTACAAACATGGACTTAGACTCTTAAATCAGCTTACGAAGAGCAGCTAAATTATATTACAGCCATTTCTGGTGATTCATTGCTCAAATTGCCCAACAACAGAGGAGAAACACAGCAGCAGTGGCAGTGCTTTGGTGGCACACTGTGTATGTCAGCTGCCTACTGAGGTAAGGTTTGTGAGTTCAAGCCTGGGATGTGCACACAAACTTCTTACAGCACAATCTTGGGCCAACTCTGTTTCTCTCTCTGTCACTCTATGTCTATGTCTCTCACCCATGGGAAAGCCAGGCTAAAAAAAAATACATTTCAGATAATAAATTAAATTCACAATAAACTCAGGTGCTCTCATCACATACTTTATTTGTCATTTTCCTTTAACTTATGCTATTTTCTGTCTCCCATCCTCAGTTAAATATATATTTTTTTTCATGCTTTTTTCCAATATTTTATTTTAAAAATCTTCAGAACAGAAACAAAAACAGTCATGGAAAAAGAAAAAAACACATATCAACATTCCAACATTCCAAAGTAGTGCTACCAGCCACATAATGTGCTTGTAATAGATGTGTATAGAATCCCACGCAGAGAGTCCCTGAAAAATCAGCTGGGTGAGTTACATGTTGCCCTTAACCTCGTCCAAGTGGGCCAGAAACAGGCCCCAAATAGTTGAACATTTGTTAAGCGAGTTGGTCCTCAAGAACCTGAGTCTCTCCATGCGCACAACCAGAACCATGTCCGTCAGCCACAGTTGAAAAGGAGGCGAGGGAGACTGAAGGACAAAACCAGAAAGCATGGGATAGTGTACCCTCTATATATTTTCATGCTTTATTGGCAGATGTATGATGAGAGACAGGAGGACATGCAGCAAACAACCATGGGCCGGATTCAAAAGCAACCTCTGCAAGGAAAGAACCTGATATGGTCCTCACTCAACCCTCTGAGTCACTGCAGCCCTGCTGCTGATGAGAGACTGCATGACTGCAACATGGACATCACACACAGATGGACTTAAACTCTTAGATCAGCTCACTAGGTAGAAGCTCAATTATATTACAGCCATTTCTGGTGATTAATTGCTCAAATTGCCCAACAGCAGGCAAGATGTTGCGCCAAAATCCGAGGTAAAACAAATTGACATGTTGCTAACCGCAAGTTTCAAGCGCCGTCCCCGAATGCCCAACTCAGTTAGTAAAGCAACAACGGACTTTGCCACAAAACCACGTCAACCAACTTCTACAGGCCGCACTCCAGTCCTCCAACCTCGCTGTTCTGCCTCTGCTGCCATATCAGCATACCAAGCTTTCGTGCACTCATTAGCCTCCTCAACTCGGTCTTCCCAGGGGACTGTGAGTTTGATAAAATAAACTATCTTTTCTACCTCAGACCACAGTAACAACTATATATGCTGGAATGACTACTGCTCATTCAAATCAGCCCTCATTTCCCAGGCTCCACCTACACTTACCTGCCCTGGCTTGTGCCTGCGCTTAATTGGTTTAACCTATTCTCCCTCTCGATACAAATTTGATCTGCCTAGTCTCTTTACTAGCAACTAGAATGTACTTGTAGCCGTTTTTCCTGACAGTATGCCTAAGTGTACATACACTAGAACAATGGGCAGGCAGTATCCTCATCCAACCATTGATTTAGGTTCTGGTGAGATGGCAGCACATCATAAGTAGTCCCTAATAAATCTAATTCTGCTGGCCTCCATGCGCCACAACTCTCTCCACTTCAAATTTCTCTTCTCTACACTCTCCCAGTTCACCCACTGTCCTTGCTTTGCCTGTGACACTGCCTTAGTACATCTTACTGCCTCGTCTTGCCTATGTACTAAGATATTAAATTGTTATAATAAATGTTCAACAAACTATACTGCAAAGGAGGGTTCCCACAGCAGGTTTTGACCCCTGGTCTACCAGAACAGACGACTGCACTGACCACTCAGCCACACAGACAAACCCAGTCTGTTGTTGGATTGTTTCTGATTTGCTGTTGAATTAAGTTATTGTTATTACTTTAAAATTAAGGTCAGAAGAGGTGTCCCCGTGCGGTGGCTCACTGGGATGAGTGTCTACCATGTAAGCTCAGTCCTTCACAGTGACCCGGGTTCAAATTTGCCCTGTGGTCATTTGTTGCATGTTCTCTCTCACACACACCTGTCTTTCTCTCACTATACGTCTGTCAATAAAGCATAAAATGCCTTAAAGAAATTAAAAGAAAATTAAAAAGCATAGGAAAATCACTTATCTGCATGTTAAAAAAAATCAATAAAACAAAATCACAGGTTTTAAGATACTTTTTGACTCCGCCGCCCCCGCCCCCCCCCAGCCCACAAACACACACACCAGAGTAATGTTGATTTACTGTACAGCTGGATGTTAGTTTTTCCTAGTTGCTAGATAACAGATATGAGCTGAACTCAGGAAATAAAAATGGAAATTCACCCAAACTACAAACAACTACAGTGATACAAGTTTTCTGTCAGTCCAAACCTGACCAACAGCTGATATTGCCAAAAAAAGTTAAAGTTTCCAACAGTGGAATTTTTACAATAATATTCAAGATGCGACCCCCATCCCCGCCCCCCCGACCTAAACAGGCCGCAAAAACCCTGAAGAAAGTCAGTCTGCAAAGCTGGTAGGATTCAGTAGTGTTTGGGAATAAATACCCTGCTGCATTCAGATCCATTCAGCTCGGTCTAATAAATTAACTTCCATAAAACACAAGGAGCAACATCTTCCAGGACGACTCCAGATGTGTCAGACTTTACATCCTGTTTTGGAACAAGGACCTTAAATCAGAAGGATAAGACATCACCCACGTCACAGTGTTTGAATTTTGCATTGGAGTTAGCCTTTGAGGCCAGTTCTATTGAAGGGAATGGGGCAGGCAGGGTAAGTCCCAGTATAAACCATTTATCGGTGTCATTTCACCTTTGATTGAAAAATGCTTCCACCAGATAAAAAAACAAAAACAAAAAAAACATTACGTGTTGTTGACTGATGCCCCATTCGGTCCTATATGATGATGTAGTTAGCTAATCTATCTCTATTTTGGTCCAAACAGGGGCTTGAGTTGAGCTATATGCAGCTGCTGGACAGAGCCATGATCTGTTTGAGACGAATAATAAGGAAAACACACACATGCATATTTACATGAAAAACACCAGTCAACATCACATTCATCAGAATTTTTCAATCAAAGGTGAAACGACAAAGATGGTTTATAGTGGAACCCTGCCCACCCCATTCACTTCAATAGAACTGGTCCCAAAGTCTGTGATGTGAGTGATCTCTTTTACGGTCCTTGGTTGGCGATGTTTTTAGTTCAGACTCTATGTATGCAGTGCAGTATGTAATACATACATAGTACATGTCATACATACTGCATTGGTCAGTTCTGAATGTAGAGTATTCAGTCCTTCTGCCTCCATCCTGCTGGAGCAGAATGTGCAGAAAAAGCCATCTTAGAAAAGAGAAACGGCTGTGTGTGATTGGTCCATAGTAAAGAAGCAGATACATGGCTGCGTGCGATTGGTCCATAGTAAAGAAGCAGATAGATGGCTGCGTGTGATTGGTCCATACCAGGTCCATACTCATAGTAAAGAAGCAGAGACGGCTGTGTGTGATTGGTCCATAGTAAACAAGCAGTTTTCATACACAAAAAAACACACAACTTGTAAACACACACACACACACACACACATCAGAGGTGTCTTCTGTTACAGAGTGTCAATTCACATGATACAAATAAAACTAAACAAAAAACTAAAATAAATGGCTTGAGATCCTTCATCAAAGGGGGAGGAGGGCGTCTGTGAGGAAGATGAGGGGGGGAGGAAGAGGAGTAGGAAGAGCAGGGTTTCTGCAGGTTTCAACAAGTTACATTTAAAGGACCATTATTAATTTAAGACCTATTTCACATCCATACTGGCAAAAAAAGTACGAAGGATATGAAGGAAAATCAAAGTCCCTGAATTACTTGCAAAGTAAATTAATCCTATCCTATAGCCTAATAAGAATGCGAAGTCTGTCTGTGTGTGTGTGTGTGTGTGAGCAGAATTTCTCCAGCCACAGCTATGCCATTTTACCTACATGTCCTCCAACCCATACGACCAATTATGTCGTTTTTGTCCGACCGTCCAATACGACCATAATACGTTAGATTAGCGCCCCTCGGCGGCAGAGAGAAAAGGTACAACAGCGACTTTACTCCAAAAGCAAGCTGAGAAAGAGAAACAAAGCAGAAGTCATAAGTGTGCGCAGATAATTATGTTTCGTTTGGTTTACAGCTAGTGAGCCTTGGTTATCTTTTCTTTTGTTGCTTTAAATGTTGCTTACTGTATTGCAATGCCACCCCATCTCGCTGTCAGCCGGTGGCCTATTTCGGCCAGCATATAGATTGTGAGAGTCATTGTGGTTGTGCGCTACCATGAGCTAGTGCATGATGGCATATACCGCTAAGGCCATGTTCAGACTAGGAGGCCAAATCCGATTTGTGAACTTTAGTGACCTATTAATGACTTTATCCAGATTGGTTTTATGAGTCTGGACGCTCCAAGTCCACTTGTCCAAAACCACATATGGAGGTAGTTTCCAATCTGCTTCAAATATGCTTTTGACTGATGTGTCTTCAGTGCGGACGTGCAGATCCACCAAATCTGATTTGAACATCACTGGCAACTCGTCATCAAAGGGTTCTGCGCAGGGAAACCACGTCACCAACGTACGTATTTACTGACGCCCACGTCGTTACCATAGCAACCCATGCAGATAGGCTGTTTAGGTCTGGACACACAGATCCGACTTGAAAATCAGATTTGTGGCAGTGCGGACACACTCCCAAATCAGATTTGGGAAACCAATCAAGATAATGATGATTAATGACTTTATCAGCAAATCAGATTTGCCTGTAATGTGGCCTAAGTGTCAACCAACCTGGGCTGCTGTTCTGGGAGCTGTTTTAATTGACAAAATTATATATTTTTTCTGACCAAGATTTCTATTTTAATATTAAGCTGCGTCATGATATGTGCCTTAAAGGCGTTGGAACCTGTTGTCTGTGGTATAGTTGCCAGTTGCCACAGAAAGAACACACTCGTAGTGAGGTAATTTTTCAGACATTCAAAAACTTTATTGACAAGACCCAGCTCCCAATGTTGAATTTAGTGTCAATCATCACCGATGGTGCACCTGCGATGGTGGGGAGGCCAAATGGTTTCATAGCCAAATGCAAGGAGGACTTCCTTAACTATCACTGCATAATTCACCAACAAGCACTGCTGTCTGCAAAGCTCCAGCGCCAGGATTTGGGTCACTTCCAAAAACATTGCATCTAAGCTGGAGAAGCAAGGAGGAACCTGCACAACTTGACAGTGCGCTACACATAGCAGATTGAAAGGTCCGGTCAGACATTGACAAATTACTTTCAAGACTTTGCTTTACTGGACGCGGTCACTACTCACTACATTCGCGACTCATTTATCGTCATCACTTAAAAAAAATTAATTATATATTACCAAACTCAAAAACACGGCAAATTAACTGTAGATTAACTTCATAAATAAACTGAACAAAAACTCCAATATGGCAACGAAAGTCTTCAAGGCCTGGTCGGAAGACTAGCATATATTTAACCAAGACTTTAGCATGAAAAACACACCGACAGACAAGCTATACCCACAAATAGTGGTGGCGGCCGGTGGCGGCCAGGTTAAAGACCACCTTGGTCTGCCTGGGAGAGGCGGAGATCAACACCGGGCTCACCAAGTCTCTATAATAAGAAAATAAACAAATGCATATTAAACTTAATTTGAATATCAAAATATAATACCTAACATAAAAAGCAAAATTAATCAATTTATTTTAATGGCTACAGAACTTGTGTGTGTGTGTCAGGTTAGACAGATGCGATTTGTGCTGTGTGGATTAGATGTTATGTAGAACATAATTTGTTAGTTGTGTGAATGGCCTTATTGTTGACGATATTGCCTTGGTGATGTGTGTGCAAACCCTGTATAGCCTATACTTGATTACTTGCATCAATTACATTTTGTAGCCTATGCATCCGTGTAAGACTTCAGCACACTGTCTGGAGCACTATATTAGGGGGACCCCCGATTGCCACAGGGTATTTCGCACACTGGGAGACCCCCTCCATCTCTGGAAGACCTCCGAGCATCTCCCACCTCCCTTATAACCGAATTGGTTATTCACATGACCGCTAGAGGTCACTTAACTTTAAAACGTGATTTTAGGTCGTATTAAGCTGCTTGTACAAACAACGTATTTGGACGTTTCCAGTTGGAGGACCACTTGCATTTTACATGAGATCGCGCTGAATCTTTCAGGAAGTGTAAAGAGCACCCCTGTGGGTGACCTAACGGACCCAGATTTTTTAACTAGGTAATTAGGGCTGACTAAATGGGCAAGGTTCAGCACCATGGACAGCTCCATTCGCTAGCTACTGATGGAGTCAGTTTGGTGCTAATTAACACTTGACAATTCTTAATTTAGGCCTGGTGTGTGAAACTGTGGCGGGGGAGTCCACCCTCATTGGAAGAGAGGGGTAGTGGATTGTACCAAGTGATTTGAGTAGAATAAAATGTATAAGTCTATTTTGAGTCTCTTAGAACATTGATTGGGACATTGCAATATATTTGATTGGTCATCCAGTTATTCAGTGGTGCTAATGTAACAAATTATTGTATGGAATGTAATCCTGTATCTGTTGGTTCTTTAATTGACACTGATGGTCCTGTGTTTGTAGCAGGGGCTTGGGCTATTTAACAGGCAAGCACCCGTGTGAGAGAGTTGAGTTTTTCCATTATCCAGGAATGGACAGGACTTCTGGCCTCATAGCTAGGGCCCACGTTTTGAATGGGTATAGCCTAGGCCAGTGGTTCCCAACCTATGGTACGCGTACCGTAGGTGGTACTTGCGACCCCTGCTGGTGGTACTTGGAAGGCTCTGTGAAAATTCAAAAAAAAAATTTTTTTTTTTTTTTTTTTTTTTTTTTTAAGTTTTTGTGCAAAATCCATGGTGGTCATTAGTAGTAGTTTTCACATGTGAAAGTGAAATAATAATAATAATTATTAATATTATTGGCAGTGTTTCTCAAGGTAGGTGGTACTTGCGCCCCCCCTGCTGGTGGTACTTGATCCCTGGAATCCCAATGTTTAAATTATGAAGTGGATCAAAACGGGAGGGAATCGTAAAAGAGCTGTAGTAGAGGAGAGCAGCAACGATGAAGCACAAGGAGGTGAAGACAGCAGTCAACCCAGCACAAGTGCAGCTGCTGCAGGTTGCACATAGGCTGCAGGTTGGAATAAATTTGCCTCCTGCGTGAACTGTGCATAGCTGAATACAGGCCCGTAGCTACCATTGAGGACACCGAGGTTATGACCTCGGTATTTTCCACACCAATTTTTTTTTTTTTTTTTTTTTGAAAAATAGCACTGGTCCCCAGATCTATTAATCTGTCATTGATGTTTTAATGCGACAGTTGATCAGAAATGCAACAATTTGCTTCCTCTCTGTGTGCTATAGAAGAGAGATAACTCACAACATTCAGATTTTGCATTGAGGCTAGATTGGGGCTAGACTTTGGGGACAGTTTTATTTAAGTGAATGGGTAAGTATGTAACTCCCCTGTAAGTGATGTTTGTGTAGATGGGCCATTGTATTTAATTGAGCAGTATTCTGCCATGTGACCTGTATGCAGAATATAAATTATATCATATGGGGAGACATTTATTTTTTGTATCATTTTAAAGCAACAGCACAGTAAAGAGGATATTAATCTAACATGATGTATGTAGTTCTTTATAGATCTAGCCTCTTAATTTTGCTCTCAAAGTGCACCAGATTGAAGCATTTTACTTTAAAATGGACAAAATTTTCTATCCGGGGGTGCACAGCCCCCCCTGGTCCCCCCACGCCGCGCTAAAATGACCTCGGTATTTCTCAAACCCTGGCTACGGGCCTGGCTGAATAGACTGTATTTTAACGTCGGTCATATGGTGGTACTTGGAGAGCCAACTACTTTCTCAGGTGGTACTTGGTGTAAAAAGGTTGGGAACCACTGGCCTAGGCTAAGGGTTCCAGTGTAAGTTCTGGTGTCTTCATTCTGGTTTTGTTCTGAGTTATTGTCTTTTGCTTTCAACCCAATTTAGTATTTTTTCCCCGCTTTTTGTATTTTTGTTGCAACTCAAGATGGAAATTGCCAGTTTCCCCACAATAAACATTTTGTGGTGAACTTGAAGCATGCCTCTGCCTCTTCTCCTGTTCGCCATCCTCACATTTGCGTTTAACGATTTTAATGCACAACGTGGTTGCCTCCGCGAACAACACTGGTACAGCCAGTGAGTGAGTGGGCGAGCCAGTGAGTGAGTGAATGTGCCAGTGAGTGAGTGAATGTGTGAGTGAGTCTTTCACCCATGGCTGCTGGTGTAGCTGGCACAACGCTCTGTGCAGCAGCAGGGTGAACGGGCACTGCACTAGTCCAATTAATTTTTAAGACCTGTCAAAATCGTATTTAAGACATTTTAAAACATTATAAAGTCGAGCTGAAATGGCATGTCCAGAGTATTAACTTCCTTGTCATGACGGATTTCCGAGTTAAATGTTGGCTGTAGGTGGCACCAGAGACATCGTGGGGCTGGAGCTGAGCTCTCTGACAGCAGTGTCGAAGAGGAGAATGTTGTCCAGGCTACGTTCCACCATGGACAACGCCTCCCATCCACTCCATGATGTGCTGGTCGGACACAGGAGCACGTTCAGTGCAAGACTGATTCCACCCAGATGCACCACAGAGCGACACAGGAAGTAATTCCTGCCTGTGGCCATCACACTCTTTATAACTCCTCACTCACCCAATTGGATAGCCATGGCTCACTCACCCCACCCGTCAAAACCCAACCAACTTAGAGAATGTAAACCTGATGTGCAATTGAAACTATGTGCAATTACTGCAATTTTACACGTACGGTACTTAACCTTTGTAACTTATATTGGATGCTATTTTATTGATTCTCACTGTACGGAACAGTCCTATGTCTCTGAGAATGTAGATGTTTGCTGCTTATGTAGATATGGTGGTTTGTTTGACATTTTCATGCCTGAGAATGTTTGACGTTTGCTGTTATGTACTGTATATATGGTGGTCTGTTGATATTTTCATGTCTAAGTATGAGCAATTGTAGCATGTCACAATTTCTCGGGGATCATTAAAGTTTTTCTGATTCTGATTCTGAGACTGGGAGGAATATGATTGGACAACAGGCCGGACATACCGTTTGGGGACTTTGATTGGATTGTTGAAAAGTGCATCAGAACAAAACAAATCAATATGGAGTCGGATAGTGATGAGTTAGATGCTAGCGTCGCTAACGTTAGCCTCCAGCAGTGGAGGACTAGTCTCGCTGGCCAGCTTCCCCTCCCTTCCGCGAGGGGAGTCTGGCAGCGCTTGTCACCATTCTGGAATTGCGATGGGCGGTGCTTAGCGGCAGTGCCCTTGGAAAATAGTTTCCACAATCGAACTCGAACAACTCAAACTATTTTCAGCGTGTAGCAACGAGCTATCGCATTGGTTTCTTCTGTTAGCTTGCTAGCCAGTTAGCGTTGTTGTTTTAACTTCGGCGGCCGGGAACATTTACAGTGACACACAGGGAGGAGGGAGCGGAAGCTGCTCTGATTGACATGGTCGGAGCCAATGAAAGAGTTTGTAAGCGTCGAGCGGAAACCCGGCAGCAACTGAAATGGACGCCTCCAATGGGAGAGCAGCTGTAGGGGAGGGGACTTATGCCAGCAGCCTGTTTCCATGCAGCGAGACTAGTGGAGTACTAACGTTACTCCCCCCCTTTATCTCCCCCATTAACGGAGCAGGCAGGCGTAACAGTAACCTGCTGGGGGCGGGGGAAGACGAGGGAGAGGACAACTATCTGGTCCTGGGAATGAGGCTGTACATGTTTGAGACCACCCCGATCAGGGACATTTTTAATTTTGTTAAAGTGGACAAAATAAGGTGTACTGTAAATGGTTCACTTGCCAAATTCAATCAAACTTGGGGGCCCATGCTTTTTTTGCACATGCTAAGAGGTTGGAGTTTACTGCTATTCCAGAGTAGCAGCTCTCTCTCTCTTTTTTATATGTACATCTGTGGTGGGTTTGGAATGTATCTTTTTACCATGTAAATTTGGTATTTTATCTTCAATTTTGTCTTGGTGTCACTGGATTGTGCAAGATTTTGTATATAATAATTATATTATTATATAATTATATATATATATAATAAACTATGGGGCGGACCAAGGCTCAAACATCACAGAAAGTGCATGCGTTAATGGTGTGTAAAAAAAATAGTGGCGTTAAAAGGAATTTGCGTTAACTAATATATATATAAGCAATAGATCACGACAGGCCGTGGTATTCACCTTATTCACCACGCCCACTTTTTCTCTCTTCCGCGTTCAACGCAAACATATTTGTTCTTCCAGTTCAGCGCTAGTTGCCTACTGTGGCTAATATTAGCCGCTAGTTAGTTATGTTATATGGCAGTAAAATGCCACTGAATGACCAAATTGATATAACTTTTAACCATTTTGAGTAACACTGTTTCCATACGGATCACCAGCATTAGTTTGTTGTTTATAAAGTGGCTATATTCATAACGTTTTCTATCTCGGATGCGTTATTTCGAATCCCACATAGGTTACGCTGGCGCAAAACGTGTGGGTTTCAGGACAAAACAGTCTCGAGCCACTAATGTCATCTTTAGAGCACAATATTCCTGGAATACAAGTTTAACTAAACGGTTACATGTCCTCTGCATTCTATATAAAATTAAGATATTACGGGTTGTTTTATTTTGTATGTTACATACTTATTGGCCAAGATATGTTAGTTTATGGGGGAGTAATTCTGCCAGTTTAGGAGGGGAGTGTGGGCGGCCATCTTGCCTGCGGGGGTTTTGGCAAGTCTAAAACGGAAATACTATTACGAAATGACGTAATGCGGAAGCGCCCATGTGTGGGCAAAGAATAAGGTGAATACAGTATGCTCATTATACCACACCTAAGGGTCGTGCTTCGCCGACGCCATAGGCGGAGGGTGAAAACACCCTTAGGTGTGGTATAATGAGCATATATCATGGCCTGAAGTAAAAACGGTTACCAAGTATTATAGTAACACAGGCTTGGTAACAAACAGCTAAGAATTACAGGTCAAAATTCGGGTATCATTTCAGAGCTCCGGTTTGTCCGAGTTGATGTCATCAAAGTGCTATGTGTTTATATTGTTTATAGTTCGCTCTGATTATACCAGTTGAATTCAACAGCTATTTTACAAATGAAATTAGCTAGCTGTGTATAAAACATCAACAAAAACAACAAACAAACAAACTGTAGTGGTTTTGCTGTAGTTGAAAACATCGTGAATGCAATGATGTCGGAGGTCGGAAATTCCAAGTTGAAACTTCCAAGTTCCAAGTTATCTTGAAAGCGGTAGAAGGCCTAACATTCAGATTATTGGATTTGAGACTTTAAGGACCTGCAGAAACCCTGAAAAGAGGAAGAAGAGGAAGAGTAGTGTCATGTGAGTCTGTGGTCCAGTCTCTTCTCCACAGCCTGCAGTAGCAGCTCAGAGTATCTCTCCACCAGCTCCAGAGTCTTCTGCTCCCTGCCTGCCCTTCCTGGTGCTGTGGCGGCAGGGCTTGATGTCACGGTGACAGGGCTTGGCGCCAGCATGTCCGACATGGTGGCGAGTGGCGGCAGGGCATTTAGCTCCACCCTCATCACGCTGAAGGCCTCTGATAGGACACTGGCCATCTCTCTCTGGTCAGGGGCGGAGTCAACGGCTGGGACGCTGTTCACCTGCACACACACACACACACGCGCGCACGCACACACACACACACACACACACACACACACAATAAAGTAACAACAATAAACACAAGGTACATATTTGTACTGTAAGTGCATGGAGAAATTCAGAATCAGAATCAGAATCAGAATAACTTTATTGATCCCAGAGGGGAAATTGAGTCATGCTACAGTTGCTCGCACTCAGGTAGGGAAAAATATAAACATCAAACATTATAAGAGGTATAGGAATATACCATACAATAAAATAGAAGTTACGTAGCAGATATACAATAAAGTGTCACAAATATGTGCCTTCTCCTACAATCTGCTCAGTGATTTTCACTTTTAAAGCATTTAGTGAAATATCCCACTGTGCACACTATATGTCACTAACAGTAACGTGAATGTCCACAATCATGGTCGATCTGTCAATGCAAGGACATTTTCCACCACATCAGTATTACATAATGTTAGGCAAACAACAGATGACTATATAACAATAGCCAATGAGTAACATTGAGTCATTCTGGCAAGAAATTCATGGTGCATCATGAGAATACTGTACTTTAATTGAATTAAACTAAATTGTAATGTACCAGAGATTAATCAAATCGTATCGAATATGTGCTATATGGTTCTGTACTATTTCATTGTGCCCTTAACATTCTTTAGCCTATATGTGCTCCTAACTTTTTCAACTTAGGAGCATAAGACACACAGTTCATAAATGCTGCAATACTTAAAATGCAAAGCCCATCAATGGGCCATAGGCTCAATCACCATTGTGTTAACTCAGTTGGTGATAGATAGTGACTTAAGAGACATTTATTTAGCTACAGACCTATAGCGCTCCAGAATTTTGACAGAAAGGTAATCACTAAAACACTGGCGACCCAGCTAAATAAACATCTGTCATCATTCATCCTGACCAGACAGGGTTTATCCCAAATAGGTTCTCTTTCTTTAATGTTAGACGCCTCCTCAACACCATATACACAGATCATAGTAAGACCAGTGGTGCAGCGATTTTATCTCTCGACGCACAGATGGCGTTCGATCAGGTTGAGTGGGCTTATATGTTCGAGTCGCTGCGTAGATTCGGGTTTGGCGATTCATTCATATCCTGGGTAAAGCTCATATATAGCTAGTCCAACATGTTCAGTTATAAGCAATGGTGACAAGTCAACCAGGTTTCCATTGCTTCGCTCGGGTCAGCAGGGTTGCCCTCTCTCATCGGACCTCTTCGCCGTTGTCACCCAAGCCTTGCAGGCCTGAAGGTCGGAGGTATTGAGACGCGTATCAGCTTGTACGCCGACGATGTAATATTATACCTACAGATTTCAGAAGAATCAATCCCCCCTTTCCTAGAATTAATCACCTCCTTCGGTAAGCTGTCCGGATACACAATATACAATTAACTGGACAAAGAGTGACTTTATGACTCTCTCTGATGTCTTCACTCCCGGTTTCCTGGAAAATCTCCCATTCAAACTGGCTAAGGATCATCTCACCTATCTTGGCCTAACCATACCCAGGGATCCTAAACTAATGTTTAAGTAGAATTTTGGTAATTTTGGAGATTTTGATTCAAGATTAAAGGATGGCTTTACTGTGGTGAGTTGGAATCCGCTGAAATGTTTTGAATTGATGGTTGCTAGCCAGAGAAATCAAAGAAAATCCACTCTGTGGGGTGGGTGGGGAGGGGCGGGTGCGAAGGGGCAGAAATACTCCACTTCCCACAATGCACTGGGCTCGTGGCCTTCTAATAAGTCCACACCCAGCCCGCAGGCAAGCCCTGGGGGCGCTTGGCTAAAACATTATTCACGCAATCTTGCTATTACTCAACTTTACTTTGCTTGTTCATCAAACGATAATGGCAAGGGTTAAATGTGTAGTTAGGGCGTGCATGGCGAAGAAGAGGAGAGAAGCAGAGTGCTTATTTCGCATTGTTTCCCAAAAGATTGAGCGGTACGGCTAGCCTAGGTAGCTAGCATTAGCATAGGGCTCCATTAGCTGGGACCTGTGAGTTTGCAGTAGTCATTTCAAAGAGGACTATCAACGTTATTTTCTAGCCACGAAGACAGCTCAGAGTCGGAAAAGACTGAGGGAAGACTGGTTGCAATAAAAAATCTACAGCTCTATGTCGATAGCTGCAATGTACATATTTTATCCATTTTGATTTCGTTTTAAAATGCTTGATTTTACCTGTCTTGTTTTCAAGGTTATGGATATACTTGAATTTTAACAAACTCGAAAAGGGCTTGATTTGCCAGATAATCTGGTGTAACCCTTACAAATATATTTCTGGCTAAATTCTCTGTATGTGACTACGTAGGATTTGCAGGGGTGCAAATAGTCCCCTTTTTTTTCATCCCAAAATGTGAGGATTTCTGAGTGGTTTTATGAATGCCCTTACCTTTTCACTAGCCAGCCTCCCCTCCCTACCTACATTTTCACTTTCCAGGACTTGCATATATCATGTTCATGCCCCTAGAATTTCAATTTGTGTATTATAGTTATATATATATATATTTTTTTTTTTACATCACTTACCACAGCAAGTCTAGGATTTGAAATCATTCAAATATGTTTTCATTCAGATGTGAATTCCATCCATAAGTAACACAATGACAGAATGTAGGACTATTTTGGTCATGGGTTTCACG
The DNA here is from genome assembly GCF_964638095.1 of Poromitra crassiceps. Taxonomy (NCBI): domain Eukaryota; kingdom Metazoa; phylum Chordata; class Actinopteri; order Beryciformes; family Melamphaidae; genus Poromitra; species Poromitra crassiceps. The sequence continues at coordinate 55,975,697 of NC_139625.1, read as the reverse complement.
TTTCATACACTTTCTGTAATAAAACATCTAAAGCAAAAATCTTATCAGATGGGGGTCTCTGGGACATAATCTTATCAAATGGGGGGCAGTGTAGGGGTCCTTGACATGAAAAGTTTGAGAACCACTGTCTTAGAAAATGAAGTATTTGGGGGATTGTAACATGCAGTAGCATTTCTATTACAAATTGATGTGTGATTTCCACTGGCATTTTATAGGTTGGTGTGAAAATCAACAGCTCTGCATCCCATGTGTTTATACTTTGTTTTTACAACAGTAAAAAGTTCGCCTTTCTTTGGTTAACACAGTAGTAAGTATTGATGCAGGTGCAGAATGAATAGATGCCAGCAATAACTGCTCAAATACCTCTAATCTACTGCATCTAATGTAAATATCAACCTGGCTGCAGCTTTTACAACCCCATACCGGCATGACTGATTAAGGTGGCAAATAACCAAACTACAAGCAACATACTGTATTTGAAATTGTAATACAAGTTCTGACAATATGTAAACACTATGTACAATGAAAAATGGATGTTCAAAAAGCATAGTTCAAAGAGTTCTAATCTGCATTGTCTAAGATGTAGCCTACAGATAATGAAAAATGTATGCCTAAGGGACTGTTCGTTATTTATGAGAGGGGGGGTATGGTGCAGAAAGGGGGAGGGATATCAAATATTTTTTTGAGTACTGGGGAGGGACTTGTGTTTTTTATTTTGGCTTTAGGGAGGGCTATACAACATAAATTTTTTGTATTTTGTATATATTTTTAATGCGTTTTTTCGTTCCAAAATTCGTGTTTACTCCCCTATTTATATCTATGGTTTACCTGTATGGTGACTGGACTTGGTATCTCCCATTCCTTCCTTTCACGTAAACCGCTGCTCCTATCCTCCCTCGGTCCTGCTGTTTGCTTGGTGCATTGACTGGAAACGTTTATCATCGCTTTATATTGTTTCAGAGCTGGAATTGTTGACACATATGCAGTTGGCTAGGCTCAGGGCCGGTTCGTACATATAGGCGACATAGGCGACCGCCTAGGGCGGCACTTGGAGGGGCGGCAAATTGTGCGCCTTCACTTAGTTGCAGCTCTCCAAATATTCTCCAGCGCTCTGCCTCTTCCATGCTCTTCCCATGGAACCAACCAATCATCACTCCTCATGCCTAAACAAGCACTACTACTAGCCAATCAGAGGCAGAGGAGGGCGGGTCATCATGTCTTCTCCATCCCGCTTGAATGAGGAAAAGGGACATACCGGTAGCCTACAAGTAGACTAATTTACATCATTAACTTTGGGTTAAGGTAGCCTAGGCCATGTGCTCATATGTGTGTACCAGTATTAGTGTAATCAGTAAATTAGCGCGATATTTCTAACGTTGTTTCTGGGTTCCAAAACAATCTGTTTCCCTGTGCGGTGCGCAGTGCGCACTTTGCCTGCCCATTCATTGGAGAGACCAAAATTCCAAGATACAATATCTGAAGTTTCTCAAAGTTGAAACTACCTCTGCAGTAGTAGCCTACAATGAAACAAGACAGACTTAATGGACTGGCAACAATCTCCATATAAAATGAACTGGCAGAGAGAATCCTAATAGAGGATGATTGGATTTATTTAAAGACCTTTGCTGACGCAGCCCCCGCTGGTGTCCACTTCTGAAAGGTAAACAAGCTTTATTTGCCAACAGCTCGTAACAACAACTCGCCTTTGTTAAGTTGTGAATCTGCTGATGATATAGGCTATAGGCTAAATACATTGTGAGTCTTATATTACTGTGGTTGCGCCGCCGTGCGCACATTCCGTGTTTTATGCACATGAGAAAGTGGTAGATAAGAGAGATTTGCATAGTTTGAGGGTCTGAAAAATGTGATTATTTGGAAAATATCTGTGCTGTATCATGACTGCCTGTGGTTATTGGAGTTATTATGCAGACCTGTGGCACGTTATTTTTGTAGGTAGGCTATATGGATGTGCAAAATGCCTGCATATTGCGTCATGCATACTTTGATGCTGGTATGGTGTTGCCAATTGGGGGCGGCATAATTTGTTCTCGCCTAGAGCGGCAGAATGGCACGCGCCGGCCCTGGCTAGGCTACTGTAGGCTTTATAGCTAGGAGATGAGGCAGTTATTGGGCTGGGTAGCCTACTAAACGTTATATGCCCCCCGCCCCCTCTCTCCCCCAATGTCATAGGGCGCTATCAAACGTAGCCAAATCATCGGAAAAGGTCATATTTTCTTCAATACTACCTTTGATGTGAATATGATAAAGTGTGGTTATTTATGGTGGAGGGAGGGTCATGCATTTATCTCCAGTCACTCAGGGAGGGACATGGAAAAATATTAATAGATCTGGGGAGGGTGAAGGAAAAAAACGAAAACAAAGTCGCCCCTGCACCATACCCCCCCCTCTCATAAATAACCAACAGTCCCTAATTCTGAGTTCAAATATTTCTTCTGTGTCATGGATTGTTTGCTGGAAGCCAGGTACATGGATTGCCTGCACAGCACACGCTGGCAAAACAATAGGACGATGCCTCCCTCTCTCGCCGTGTAGAATAGGCTATCAGGCGACACTGTCAGCAAAAAACAAAAACAAACAGAAAAAACATTACGAACCAGCCTATTTTCAGTGTAACGTTTGACGTTACATACAAATGTTCTGCTAAATAGTAGTATGCAAAAAACGATTGGGTATCATCATAATCTACTGCACGCTATCAGGACTAACGTCTAACGACACCAAAACAGTATAGTAACGTATTGTTATTGTTACACGTATCGTTGTATCGCTATGAAAAACATAATCACATAATTATTAAATGTATTCCCAGATGCCACTCTAACACCAAAACAGTAGGCTATAGTAACGTATGTATCGCTATGAAAAACATCATCACATAATTATTTAATTTATTCCCAGACGCCACTCTTCTAACACCAAAACAGTGTATTGTTACACGTATCGTATCGCTATGAAAAACATCATCACATAATTATTTAATTTATTCACTCTTCTAAGACCAAAACAGTATACTAATGTATTGTTACACGTTCTGCTATTACAATACTTACTCGATGCTGCTGGCCTTGGCCTCGTTCCTCGGTATATTCAGCGACTTCTTCAAGAAGAAATTGGCCTCTCGCTGTAGCAGAGCGATCCATTGGAGCACATTTGCAGCAGCGGCACAATGCAGAATTTGTCCCCGGGACGGGCAGCCTCGGGGCCGGGCTGTGGTTTGTCTCCGGCGGCCTGCTCAACTGCCTCTCCTTCCATACGGCGCAATTCCTCTGGACTGTAGTCTGGCTCATATGGCGATAAGTAGCCCTGAATGTCAGAGTTTATTAGCACACTTTGGAAATCGCCTTCATCCATATCAAACTCTTCAATTTCAGCAGGAATATTTCCTTCAGCCATGGTTGAGTTAAGTTATTTAAGTTATTTAAGTTAAGTTAAGTTATTTAAGTTAAGTTATCCTTTATTTATCCCCTTGGGGAAATTCATCCTCTGCATTTGACCCATCCTCTACTAGGAACCTTCCTAGAACTAGGAGCAGTTGGCAGCCACTGTGCAGCGCCCGGGGACCAACTCCAGTTCTTTTTGCCAGTACCTTGGTCAGGGGCACTGACAGGAGTATTAACCCTAACATACATGTCTTTCTTGATGGTGGGAGGAAACCGGAGCACCCGGAGAAAACCCACACGGACACGGGGAGAACATGCAAACTCCACACAGAAAGGACCTGCCATGGTGAGCTAAGTTAGCTAGCAGTCAATGCGGGGCAGAAAAGATGGCTGACGGAGTGTTTTGATTTTGGAGCTGTGGAGGCGCGTGGAGGCCCCCTAGAGGCGGCACACACACAAAAGAGTTGTAGTTCCAATCGACAGCTCTTCCGCATGTGTGGTACACCGCTCTGACGCGGTCGTGACATACAACGCGTCAGAGCGGTGTACTAAAAATGTGAATGATAAGGGAGTACAGCCAAGAGCGTTTACTGAGGGGAGGTAAAGGTTGCCCATCTACTCATACTACTGACATTGTAAGGATACAAATCTGGTTGAAAATCGGTAAAGCCATCTTTTAAACAATGTATAGAAAACTGGAAAATCCTCCCTTTATCCATGATTGGCCGTATGAATCCATTAATATGGTTTCACTTCCCAGGTTCCTCTATCTGTGTCAAAATCTTCCCATCTTCCTTACATCGGCTTTCTTCAAAGAACTGGACTCCATAATTCTGTCCTACATCTGGAATTACACGAACCATATAATTTCGAAAATTCATTTGCAAAAACCCAAGTCTGAAGGAGGGCTAGCCTTACCGGTGTTTAGGCACTACTACTGGGCTGCCAATGTTAGGGCTTTAATGTTTTGGTGGCAGGGGACTCCTGGCAGTTTAGCTCTTGGGCCCCCCTGTGGCTGAAAATGGAGGCCAGCTCTATTGCCAACTCCTCTCTGCCAGCCATGTTGTTTTCTAGACTAGAGAGGCCCGGGACTCTACAAAATGTGAGTTTTGTGTGTGTCTGTCCACACACCAATTTGTCTTGATCACTCTTTTTTACTAGGAATGGGCGGGAGACCGGGAGTACTCGGTTACTCATTTGTAACATTAGTACTCGAGTAATGTTTTAGCTGTTCGGGTACTCGCCCCACCCCCCACGTGGATCTGGTGATACAGCTAGGCAGCATGGCGTAAGAGTAATGTTTGGAAGTATTTTGAGAAACACCACAAAGTGACTGTGCAGTGTAATTATGTAAAGTTAAACTTGCAAAATATAGACATACTAGTTTGATGCTTAACCACGTGCGCATAAAACACAAGGAGAACGTCAACGGGGCAGATGAAAAGCAGTTTCGCATTACCTTGTTTGTTAGGAGTAACAAACGCCGTTGTTGTGATGCCGTCAGGGCAGAGAAGATTTCCCAGCTCATCACGAAAATGGTGGCTGGAGGAGATATGCTCCCCTTAAGGAAGCATGAGCATATCTCCTGTTGTGGAGCTGGAGTAGGCTACAAGCCACCATCAGAGAACAACAGCTATGAGGGTGGAGAAAAACCGTGTGGGGGACGTGCAGGTGGTGTTAAACAAGCGCACCCTATGCCCAGTTCAGAGAAGCAGGAGGAGGGAGCAGAAGTCAATTGTTTTGTGAATGTTAAGAGAAAGAAGAAACGTCACATTCTTTCCGGTTTTCAACTCAATGTGAGCAACGTTACAAGTCTTCAACTGTAAATTCAACTCGCCTGTTTCCATGAAGTCGCTCCACTCACTGCATAGGCTGCTGAGATAGAATACGTGTTTCTATCCCTCTGTTAGGTTCCAAACAGCCCAGCCCACACGAATCTAACGTTATCCGCCAGTAATTCTGTCCATTTTCTGCCAGCTTGTTGAATATACACACGTTGTGGGTCAGGATCTGTAGCGTTAACCTTATTTGTTTTGCACCTTTCAATATGGGTAGTGATGTAGTGATAGCCTACTCCTTCAGTCGCCTGCCTCTGTCCTGTAGTAAACATGCATTGCAGCGGCACAGCCAAAGGGGATCGCAGCGACTTTTTAAATTAATCATCTGCACGTGCGCCCCCCCCCCCCCCCCCCCAGTACCCCAGAGTACCCAATTACTCGTTCATAATAGAAGGAGAGTACTCGAGTATTTAAATTACTTCAAATGCCCATCCCTATTTTTTACCTTCACGGTCAGTCAGAACTTTCCATGCCTGGAGTGAGAAGGGGCTGGTCTCTGATGGTCATTTTGCATCCTTTGATCAACTAAAAGAGGAGGTTTGAGTTGCCTGGCACGCACTGGCTCAGATACCTGCAAATCAGAGATTATGTTCGATCCAAGATTAATGCCTTTGAGGCCCTCTCAAACGAGCATGCTTTTTTTTATGTTTTACTGAGCCCTCCTCACTCCAAGCATCTCATCTCAAGATTTGTATGTCTGTTTGACAACTGCCTCTACTGAGAGGATTAGAGAAGCGTGGCAGGGGGGACTTGGTATTGATTTGTCTGACATTAAATGGGAAAGGAGTATAGTGATAGTAAATTATTGATTGAGTGCTTATTGATTGATTGCTTATGATCTATGGCCCTTCTAATATGTATTTTGTGAACTACGCTCTTCATCATTGCAGAACATTCCTGTATAGGGAGAACATGTATCTTGCCTTGTGTGTGTAGACATCAGATTGTTGTGTCTTGTGAACATCAGATTGACTACTGGCATCATGGAAATGTACTGAGTTGGACAGAAGTTGTATGAAGCAGTGGAAAAGTACTGCCCTCCAAGGTGGGGGGCGGGTGCCATAGTTTCAGTATATGATGAAAAGAGATTTTGACTCGTGGCTCCTTCGGACAACGTGTTCGGGGAGACCATCTGTGCACAGATGTTAACGTAGAATGAATCCTCCTAAATACACTTGAAACGGGTATCTCATTATTGATGGATCAGCAAGGCATTTCAGCAATTTTTCTATCACAGTATGTCTGTGGTACAACTCTGCTCAGTTAATAGCAGACACCAGCTGATCCAGTTTAAAGTCACTCACCGTCTGCACTATTCTAAGCATAAGTTGCACAGGATCTACCCCTCCGTCTCACCACTGTGTGACAGGTGTCAGGTGTCAGAGGGCACTCTGTCTCATGCCTTCTGGTTCTGCGCTTCATTAACAGGATTCTGGGCGAAAATATTTGGTACTCTAAGGCCTACAAATTAACCCTACAGTCGGAGGCAGAAGTCGCCATCTTTGGCTGCTCGGCGTCCTCTCTGAACTTCCCAACAGCTGTGCAACAGTCTCTGACACTAGGGACAATTGTTGCCAAAAAAACTAATTCTGAAGGAATGGAAGTCCCCCTCTTCACCCCCTTTTCAATTGTGGGTGATGGACATGATCTCTGTTATACGGATGGAGAGGCTCAGATTCCTGAGAACCAACTCACTTAGAAAATTTCTAACGATCTTGGATGCGTTTCTAGCCTACCTCGATGAGGTTAGGGGCGGCGGGTGACTCGCCTGGCTGGTTTCTCTTGGACCCCTCGCGCAGGATCCCATGTACATTTCTTATGTGGCTGGTAGCACCACGTTGTAATATTGAATGGTGATGTTTGTGTGTTTTTTCTTTCTTTTCTTTTCCTGTGCCTGAGCCTGTTTTTTTTGTCTTGTTTGTGTACTGCTCTATTAATTTTCTTTTGAATAAAATATTGAAGAAGAAAAAAACAGACATTTATTTACCGTACATGAAAATCTAATAAAGTTTCACTTTAAGAAATTCCCAAAATGTAGGCTATACAAAATGACAAAAAGGTGCACCGGTGCAACCAACATTAGTTTGGAGCCCTGTATATGCATAAAGAGTTCACTGCATACCCAGCTATGGACCAGTGGAAAAGTTACGCCTACATTCCACTAGGTCCGTGTTCGGTCCGTCTGCGCTGCGGTACGGCATCGGAGCCGATACGTTTCCACTCTAATCATTGTGTCAACTCCCACCTACTCCGCTGCGTTGCGTGTCTACTCCGTCCCAGCTCCGACGATCCGGAGCTCTCCAAAAAAGATACGCAAGGCTTCTATTTTTCACGGATGACGGAGCAAAGCCGCAGCAAGTTGGGCGGAGCCAGGCATGAAATCAACAGGGCAGAGGTGTTTACAGCATTCAATATCAAGCCAGAGGACAAACATGTATGAGGAAAAGTTCATAATTGAAGTGGAAAACCACAAAATAATATATGACACAACACATCCTTTTTACAAGGACAACACCAAGCAAGTCCACCCCTCCTCTGCTTCTCCAGTTGGGAACAATGATCTTCTGCCTGTTTGTTGTTGTATTTATCCAACATACAAATTGTCTCGCGCGATTTTACCGTGATAACCTGTGGGTCTCGTCACTCTAGCTGTCTGGCGGAGCGGAGCCGTGACGTGCTCTGCATGCAGCCGGTTAGTGTTGGCGGAGCACAGAGCACGGAGCAAAACCGGAGAACAGCTGCAACGCAACGCAAATGCAACCAGTGCAATCCCGGCGTTAGTCTGGAACCCTCGTTTGCACTTTAATAATACTGTGAAATAAGCTGTTACACTCAAGTTGTGCATATTATGTTTTTGGACCTGGCTTTGCACTCTCTTGACAGTTTTTGGCTGGTGTGTGCGCATGCGCCACAGTCGGCCTGTCATCTCCACTCGTCCATACAATTTGCGTGCCCGACCTGGGGACCGACCTGGGGACCACCTGCGTGCCGAATCTGGTCTGGTTGTCCCACTGGTCACCGCTGTACGCCGCTGTACTCTGCTTTCAAGTTGTTGCCCCAGTAAGTGTATGCCACTGCCACTAGTGCATTAATGGCCGTGTGTCCACTGAGTGTGTGTCCACTGAGTGTGTGTCCACTGAGTGTGTCCACTGAGCTTCTTTTCCACAGCTCCAGCTTCTTCAGTTTTCCAGTTGTTTCCGATGACGACAGAGCGTGTATAGAGAATTAGAGAAAGTTGTGCACTTGTGCGCCAAGGCAGCGCTGGCGTCCCACAGCTGAGCTAATGTTGTTCTCAATCTGCTTAATTCATTGCATATTGCGGGCGGACCAGCGTGTTAACTTGTTAGCTGGTAGCTATCAAGCTAGCTCCAGCTGCTGAGCTAATGTTGTTTTCAATCTGCTTAATTGCATATTGCGGGCTGACCAGCGTTCTTCCAGCATTTACTTTCTGTCTGCTCCTTGCACCCGGCTAGCAGGGTAAGTCCAATGTGCCAGAAAACCACAAAATAAATGGATGTTAATGTAGCAGTGAAACTACATTAATTCTAGGATGAGTTTTTCCCTTATATCCTCATCCACCTTTAAAGCTGATATCTTTTAAAAAATCTTCCCGGAGGAGCCCCCTAGGTGGTCCGGGGGTCCGAGCTTGGAGGCTCCGGGGAGAGGGGCTGGCGCATTACCATGGTATATATATATACAGACACACACACAATTATATAATATGTCCAGAGCCTGTGTGCTGCTGTGTGGAGCAACTCACCTGTCTGTAGAGTTCGGTCGCTCTCCTGAGGACGCCGTGCAGCTCATTCACCACCGCTCTGCAGGATGCCACGCTGACCGCCGCCAAGGCTGCTGGGAGAGAAAGAAGAGACAGAGCGAGAGAGGGAGAGAGACAGAGAGAGAGGGAGAGAAAATTAGGAAAATGTTTTTCTCACCTAGTTTTTGTTAAGGATAATAAGACTGGAGAGGAAGAGGAGTGCAGTGATGAAGAGGAGAATGAAGGTGAGGAGGAACAGACAGGATCAAGGGATGAACAGGAGGTGAAGAGAGCTAACCTGAGTCCACCTCTCTGCTGGATGTTTTCTCCTGCTCCAGAGGGCACTCCTCCTGTCGGGCCGGGATACGCAGCTCCATGCTGGGGCCCTGAGCTGGGGAAGGGGGGATGTTCAGTGCGAGGTTATCATCGTAACGGAAGATTGAAATTGTGGAAAAAAGTGAAAACTAAATAAAAGTAAAAACTAAAAGGAAATGCTAATAACTGCTAATAACCTTGGTTTGACGAGGTGGTGGTCATAGCATGGAGGCGGGGTTTGTCGGGGAGCGGCGTGCTGCCGCCCGGCAGCCGAGCCTGGAGGCTCCGGGGGGGAGGGGCTGGCGCGTTACCATGGTTACTGACAATGGAAGAGGAAGAGACCATGACAGCTCGGGGGGGCATGGCCAGAGCGGTGTGGGGAGGCGTGGCCAGAGTGGCATTGGAAGGTACAACAGCCACAGGTATTTTAGTAGGTATGTTAGCAGGTAGGATAGCAGGGATGTTAGCAGGAGGCTCTTTGACGTGAGAGGAGGAGGGGCTAACCGTTGACGTCGATGATGTCATAGTCTCGGTGGGCAGTGCCCGGCGGCCGGGCTCCTCGCCAGGCTCCGGCATGTCGAGGCCGTCGCCCACAGAGATGGAGCGTGACATCTTAGCCTTGGAGCTGGTGGTGGGGCTCATGTAGGAGCGTGGCGCCCAAGGAGACGGCACCAATGCCAACAACTTTCGGCTTGGCGTTGTGACGACAGAGGGCGGGGAAGTCACCGTGGAAACCGTTGAGGTGGGTTCCTGCGGGGCTCCTGGGGAGGCGGGGCTGGGCCGCTGAGGGGGCGGGGCTCCGGGGAGAGGGCGTCTGGGGGTGGAGGGGAGGGTGGTGGGGCGCTGGAGGGGAAGGAGGTGAGGGGTGACTTCTCTGGATGGACGAGACTGAGAGGAGTCTGCTGAGAGAGCGAGAGAGAGAAATTAACATCACAGTTAGGTATGTACTTGCTAGGCTTTGCTGATATCCAAACATCGACCAAAGCCTAGGCTCTGTGCTTGTGTTCCTCCTCACCTCCATCCAGCAGCAGGCTGTGGATGGACCGGGCTTTGCGGAGTCCAGAGGCGGAGCCGAGGTGGGAGGAGGAGGCCCGGGCCGGTGGACCCGTCTGTTTCTTCTTCTTCAGCTGCGAGGTCATCACCTCATCCTGCTCGTGGGCCTGGAGCTGAGGAGGTTCTGTGTGGTTGCGGAGCTGAGAAGGTTCTGTGTGGTTCTGGACCCATGCCGTTCTGCTCTGCTCAGTCCTGTTGGAGGTTTGGAACTGGTCCTGAAGTGAGGAGTTATGGTTCTGCTCCATGAGCGGTCGGACTTCAGAGACCAGCGGCTTGACCTTCACCTCCCCTCCTCCTCCTCCTCTGGTGCTCCGAGATGAGAATGGAAACACAACTCTGCTGAGGAGAGGAGAGAGGAGAGGAAACAAGGAGAAAGGGTTAGAGGAAACTTTGAAGCATCTTTGGTGTTTACCAACATATTTAACCTCTCCCTGCAGCAAGCTGTGGTCCCTACCTGTATCAAATCCACCACTATCGTCCCTCTCCCGAAAAAGTCGGGAGTCAAAAGCCTGAATGACTACCGCCCAGTTGCACTAACACCAGTGGTCATGAAGTGCTTTGAGAGGCTTGTACTAACTCGCATCAAGGCCTGCATCCCCAGTGATCTGGACAGCCATCAGAGAAAACAGGTCCACAGAGGATGCAATCTCAACCACCATCTCTGTATATTGATGTGACCGCTATGCTGCATACACAGGGGTGAAAGTGGTTTGAATTTCTTGCAGGAACTATAGGCTACTACCCCAACCTTCATCGTTTCATATTGTTCTCCTCCCACCCCCATGCATCCCTGAACACACACATCCAATTTTTAATGCCTGTATGGTGTCGAAATTAGAAACACTTGACACTCGGCTTCTTGTTGAGTCTCCTCTTCCTCTCTCTGGCCCTCAACTGTTTGAATTAAATTAGATTAACATTTTGTTGGGCCAGACATTTTGATGAACACTGACAGTGAATGAAAGACATGTTCAATGAACACTGACATTGAATGAAAGACATTTAGAGTGAACATTGATATGGTGTAAGAGACATGTATGTTTGAATGCAATACATTTGAGGGGACACAAACCCCCACATTCCAAGCACCCGGCCATTTGAGTTCACACACCCATGATAAAACAGCAGGGAAGGGAGCCATTCCTTTGTTTTCGAAGATTGACAAAAGAACAGCCAACTCTCCTGACTGTAAGTGAGATAAGGTGAGCCAATCAGAGTGCCTCACCACAACAAAGACACGCCCTGCACCTCACTATATGCAGAAGAAAGTCACCCAGACTTTAGTTCCTACGCAGCCTAGCTGCAGACAGGTCCTCCTCTGAGAAGTTCTAAGTGACAAATCGTCGCAACAGGACGTGCGGTTAGCTCGAGACAAACCGCCCTTCCCCCCTCCTCGCAGCCGAGCAGCAAAGGCCGCAACCAGGCCTGACGACCCCTGCATCAGAGCTAAGCTGGCTGTGATATCCTGAAAACGACCCGCATCGCCTGGACCAGGCGAGTGCCCTCAACCCGAAGAAGCGAGCTGTGAGATCCCCCTTTCCTCCACTGAGACGACAGCAGATCCAGAAACCCAGCGTGGCCAGCTGAGTTCGACTGCCGGCTCTCAACCCTCCGCTCCTCCTTCCCGGGACAGCGGACGCCCGCTACACGAGCATCCCTCCTCTCCGCCGGAGGAACCTTGCGAGACCGACCATAACAAACCACTGCATCCGCGTGTGCAGAGCTGAGCGAACAAGCCAAGTAAGACTGAATTGATCACTCAAGTCCGGGCTTAGAATTGTTTAGAGTTAGATGATATATATCCATAGATATACATGATTGACTGATATGATACTGTAAATGAATCTGTGACTGTTGTGTCTGACTGTAATGGTGCCCATACATGCATTACTGAATCTGAGTGTTTACACGCTAGCCTTGCGGCACATCGCTGCCTGCCTGCCTCTCAGTGGTTGGAAATATTACCGTTTCTGCTTGCTTGCTTGCTTGGGAACTACACTCGCGCAATCCTGGTGGAACTGTTTTTGTTTGCGGAGCGGAGGCAAGCCGCAAGCGAGACTAGACTTGACACAACCCAGTGCAGGCAGCAGCAGCGGCATTCAGGAGCTGCATGCTGGAAGCGCAAATCAGCCTACACACACAGCACGGATTAAAAACCACTGACAGCCAGGTCTAAAACAGGAACAATTTAGAAGCAATTTATGAGAGAGACTGTTGTTTATTAGTAATGACATAACGTCAGCCATGCATTTCCTTGTTGGAAATTATGGATCGACTGCACTCTGCAACAATCGGATTTTGATTGACAGGCAGCTGGATGTCTTCCCCCAACGGCGTTCAGGCACCGAAAGTCTTACCGGAACTGCGCACCGGACGGTTCCGGCCCACTTTCACCAGTGTGCATACAGACACTAAGACAAATTCCTCGTATGTAACTTGCATACTGTGGCAATAAAAGTGATTCTGATTCTGACTTCCTGTCTCACCTAGAGCAGCCAAACACATACGCCAGGATACTTTTTATTGACTTTAGCTCCGCCTTCAACACCATAATCCCCCATAAACTGGTAGAGAAACTCAAAAACATGGGAATACCAAACTCACTCTGCTTATGGATCATGGACTTTCTCACTAACAGACCACAAAATGTCAGGATGGGCAAACACACATCATCAACCCTCATCCTGAGCACAGGCGCACCGCAGGGTTGTGTGCTCAGCTCAGCCCTCTTCGCTCTCCTCACCCATGACTGCATCCCCATCCACCTCCACTATAGTCGGGCTCATATCCAACAACAACAAGACGCACTACAGAGAGGAGGTCCAACATCTCGTCAAGTGGTGCTCAGACAATAATCTGGTCCTCAACACCACAAAAACCAAGGAGATCATTGTGGACTTTAGGAGATCCAAGAAGACCACACATCCCCCTCTCCACATCGACGGAGAGGAGGTGGAGAGTGTCAACGACATCAAATTCCTGGGCACCTATATAACAAAAGATCTCTCCTGGTCCATCAACACCTCCCACCTAGTGAAGAAGGCTCAACAGAGGCTCTTCTTCTTAACTCATTGAGTGCCAGCCACTTTTGGAGAACGGACGCTCCCAGTGCCAGAGTTTTCAGAGCGTTTTCAGTGATTTCTCGAGGCCCACAGAATATTGTGTGATATTACTATGTAAACACCGAACACGCACAAAGAACGAACTGGCTCTATTGTATCATCAGCAAAAAAAAGTTTATTGATCCCATTTTCCGTTCTTTAGTTATGAGCCGGAGAAGATAGGCTGTTTTGAGCAAAAAGGCACTTTTCAAATTAGAAGCTGAGTTATTCCGCCTTTTGTGAAATGCAGCATTTCAAGCACATTCACTGAGTCTGAAGATAATATTTTCTGATGTAGTGACGTGGTGTAGTGGTGTGATGCCCTGCGTGCCCCACCCCCCTCTCCCCCCCTCCCATCCCTGCTGCAAACTCCTCCCCACACTACACAGCCTCACGCACCCACTCTATTTTCGGAGTGCTCCGTTTGTGTGTGCCTCCCAGCGCGATAGGGAAGAGCCAAACCGGACTGCTGAATGGTTTGGCGTCGGGTGCTGCTTTTCTGGTGGCTAATCATGTGGAGAAACTATACAGACAGACAGACAGAGACAGAGGGGCTCAGTTGTGTGCGCGGATTGACTCCTGTTCGCAGCCAACGTCAGCTCCAGACAGAGCAATCTATATGGCTCTGGCTGCAGCATGCATCGGCTTCTCTTTGATCACGGCTTTTTCCTCCTGTTTCTCAGGACCTGTCTCTAATCTGGAGAGCACTGTCGCCACCTAATGGGTTTGTAAAATAGGTTATAGACCTCCAATAGCTACAATATTTGTACAGGAGATGCAGAAGGCTTTGATCGACGTCCCCCCGTCAAAAAACGCATTGGACGTCGAAAGACGTCCTTGGCACTCTACGTCACTATTTAATTGGACGTCGAAAGACGTCCATGGCACTCAATGAGTTAACACGTTGAGTGCCATAGCCGAGATATCTCGTCTTACATAATCCAACGGTTGAGTGCCATAGACGAGCTATCTCGTCTTACATAAACATTTTTTTTTTTGACGGGACATCAATCAACCCCTTTTACGTCTTCTATATCAATATTGGGAGGAAGAGAATGTGTATAATCTATTTTACCGACCACTAAGTGGCGACAGTTCTCTCCCAAGACAGAGAGAAAGCCACAGCCAGCCACAGCCAGAGCCACAGCCAGCCAGCGCGCTGGAGAAAGCCAGTGTAATTTTCAAGGAAGTAGCTGGGCGAAAACTCTTTCGATTTCACACACACACACACACACACACACACACACACACACGCGCGCGCGCGCGCGCGCACACACACACACTCGAGTACCTTTGCGCATAAATAAGACCAGAATCGCAAAAGCTTATTCAAAGCTCTCAGCCGACACCTCAAGAAACAGTTTTACAGTCCAGACTGCCGCGGAGAATCCTCCCTCCGCAGCACAGACGGAGGGAGGAGTTTGGAGACACACACACACTCTCTCTCTCTCTCTCTCTCTAGTCCCGAGAGAGAGAGAGAGAGAGAGAGAGGAGAGAGAGAGAGAGAGAGAGAGAGAGAGAGAGAGAGAGAGAGAGCACACAGAGTGGGAGACAGACACGCTGTGGGGGCAAAGAACGGACAGAGATCTCTTCCTCTCAGAGCCACGGAGCAACGCGCGAACACACACACACACACACACACACACACACACACACACACACACACACACACACACACAATACAGTATACAGACTTGCCCAAGGGCACCCATAATCACAGGCAGGTGACTGTTCTGCTGTTTGATTGAATTTCACAAAACTGCGATTATCTCAGCTTCCTGTCTCAAACGCTAAAACCATGCTGTACTCAACGGCTAATATCTACATAACTACTAACTCTGCAAACTAACTCTTTTAGACAGAGAAAGCACACATTCTATTAGTTATTTTTAGATGATTGGTGTTCACGAAGTCTTAACAGAAAAGAATCCTCGACTCTTGTAAAATGAGCCAGAATCCTCAAAAAAAAACCTGGCACAACTTACCTACAGGATTGAAAAAACGGCTGGCACTCAATGTGTTAAAAAATAAAATGCTACATGTTAATTATTCCTTCTCAAACTACTTCCTACATGGTGCTAGTCTATTAAAATATCTTGGCTGTCATTGATTGTGTTGCATAGTGGTTTTCTGTACTGTTGACAAATTGTGATATTGTAAGTCGCTTTTGGACAAAACAAAAGTGTCTGCTAAATGACGTAATGTAAATGTAATGTAATAAAAAAAATATATATATATTTATTTTTTTGCAAAATCTTCATAGTTCAACGAAAATAGTTTATGCTTTAAATCTAAAATGGTTCATGGATTACATTCTAATAACAAACCTATCAAAATAAAAGTCAAGCACGTTACCGTGGAAACAATTAAGCTTAGCCCAAAATCACAAATCAGAATGAGGGGGTCCCCGGTATATTTTCTATCTTGTAAGGGGTCCTTGGCTGAAAAACATTTGAGAACCTCTGCCTTAGGGAACAGTTTATGACGATATGCGTCGAAAACGGGAATAAAACTGTCTATTTACATGGAGGAAAACACGCTGCCACTTGGCCCCCACGGAGCTACATTCTAGGACTGGCTCGCAATTTCGATCACAACAATGCCTAGGACGGACAAAAACGCTGCGGAGATCACTGGGTGAGTCGTCAGATCATAATTAATGTGAGGAGACGGCTGCGGGTTAAAAAAAAACGAAATTCTCCTTTAATGTTGAGCCATGGGAGCCGCCATTACTGTTTTGCCAGTGACGTCTCTGATTGTCCGGTTATGATGTCAACTACAAGGCAGGTCCCTGATTGGCCCGTGGAATTTGTGATTTCTGAAAACGCCCGCCCTGGGCTGGAGGCCAGAGGGATCCACAGAATTAAACAGAATGTGAGTTCACGTGATCAAGATGGTTTACCTGTGATTGCAAAGTTCCCGACTGCTTAAAAAAATTCATTATGATTCCAATTCTCCCAAAAAAGCCAATAGAAAAAAGTGACCTAGATATGGGGGGAAAAAAGCTAATAACATGGCAAATAATTTCTGTAAATAAATAAATAATTTGTAAAAAAAAAAAAAAACGCTACAACTCCCTCTAAGGGAAACACTGTGCTCTCTTACCTTCCAGCTGAACTCTGGGA
Organism: Poromitra crassiceps; assembly: GCF_964638095.1. Classification (NCBI taxonomy): domain Eukaryota; kingdom Metazoa; phylum Chordata; class Actinopteri; order Beryciformes; family Melamphaidae; genus Poromitra; species Poromitra crassiceps. The sequence continues at coordinate 55,959,107 of NC_139625.1, read as the reverse complement.
GAGGAACCTGGAGGAGATGCTGAGGTTCTCACAGGAACTCTGGGACGATCGGGTCGGACTCCCTACGCATGCATGCACGCACACACACACACACACACACACACACACACGCACACACAGAGTTTAAAGAAACTGCAGGGAATATCTGGACATGACATGATGTCTACATTTGGCCGGTTATCCACAGGGAGAAGAAAAATACAACAAACTACTGAATGGAGGCAGAATGCAAAGTCCCATCGTGTTTTGTTTTTGTGCATTCAGAACAATGCTGACATCGTGGGAGAAGGAAGATTTATTTATATATATATAAATAAATATTATATATATATATATATATATATATATATATACCGGTATATATATATATATATAAAAAAATAATAATATATATATATATATATATATATATATACAGTATATATATATATAATAAAAAAAAAATATATATATATATATATATATATATATATAGTATCTCTAAGTCTATGCTTATGCTTATGCTAGTGCACTGGAATGTTAACAGGTGGACAGTATAAAACTGTAAGTTAAGATCCACTATTCTGTAGTCCATGAAACCAGACATCATCTCACTGAATGAGACACATCTTTCTGATGAAATAGGAATTGACCTGGAAGGTTATATTTGGTTTGGGTATAATAGAGCTTAAAAGCCCCCAAAGGCTCTGGTGGGGTTGGCTTCTGTGTTAAGAAAGATTTGTTGCATCTATATAGAATTGATATTATAGATAAGCAAGTGGATGGAATATTAGGTTTAAAATTCTGGCATTTGAAATCAGAATGTTTGTTCTTTTCACCCTTGTCCCTCCCACCAGAAATCAGTATGGGGAAAGGATGCCTAATTTTCTTTAACCATCTTCTCAGTCAAATTTCTATGTTCTGGAGCTGAGGCAATTTATCTTTCAGGAGATTTCAATAGCAGGATAGCTACTCTTGACGATTATTTAAAAGAAGTGGATGAGGTTCCAGCCAGAGCCTCTTTAGATTTTGTAAATAGGCATGGAGAGTCAATGATTGAGTTTTTAAAAGAATCAAAGTAATGTATTATTAATGGAAGGATATGCTCCTTGAATGATAATTATACATCTATATCTGTGAGGGGCAACGCTGTGGTTGACTATATTTTTGTACCATATGACTGTTTACAAACCTGTGACTTCTTTGAAGTATTCGCTCCAAATCAATTAATTATGTTTGCAAACTGTATGGACCGAATTGGAGAAAGTTGCAGAGTTCCAGATCACTCATTACTGTTGTTGAAATTTCTAATAAAGACTGAAGCTCACGATTATGCAGCTTCTCAGGTCAGCAACATTAACTCAATTACTTCAAAGAAAGTCAGCAGGACTCTACCAGAGGATATAGAAATTGATGTTAAAGCTGGAGGAGACAACTATTCAAAACGGAAGTTACTTAAAACAAACCTTTTTGGAATGAGGAGTTAAAAGAATTGTGGCAATCTATGCATAAAGCTGAAAATATGTTTCTGAGGTGCTCCAGTAATCATACAGAAAATAAAGCATTTTTAGAAGCCTTTAAGAACAGCCAGTAGAAGTTTGACAGATGATACAGAAATTGCATGATGCAGGGAGCCAAACATCGCTAATACTGGGGCTTTCAGGGGAACCACATGGGACATGTTCCGTTCCATCCAGTTGAAAAGAAAACATCTCATATTTGTACATCTTTGCTTTGTGATCTTTGCTGTCTGGGGTCATCAGTGATCTATGACATAATTTGTTGTATAATGGGAAGTTACTGTGAACTCTAACATGAACTCTGTTGTATATTATACTATCTCTGCTGTATGAATGTTGTACAACATGAATGTAAGGCAGCTGTTAGAGATGACCTCAGGGTCGGAGGGACAGAAAGGACTGTTTTTGTTTGTTTGTGTTTTGTTTTACTCCTTTTTGTAGGATGTGAATGTTGTTTTTCTGTTTTGTTTTGCTTTGGTTTTGTGTATTTTATAAAAAGCAAAATGGAATATTAGGGGATCAGGGAGCATAGGCGGAGTTTGACTTTTAGCTTTGGGGGGGCCACTTCTGCAGGAGTCAGACGTTCAGCAATTTTTTTTTACGTTTTACATTTTACATTTTTCCCGTTTGAACCTAGATTTAGAGGAATACCTCATCATAAGGCTGGCATCATCATGGTCTCTCTCTAATTATGGTTTAATAAGTATAAGAATGGAAATATAAGAAATATTAGCATGTGAGTAGAATTACAGAACATTAATACTCATTATTGTTTGTTTAGTAGGGATGTCACAATATATCGTCCCACGATATATCGCGATATCAAAACGTGACAATATGTATCGTTGAGATGAAATCTCATATCGCGAGAAAAATAAGCTGAACATGGTGGCACTGATCTGCATCTGATTGCATGCTCGCTCTCCTTTTCATTGCTTTGTTTGAACAGACGAGGGACGTTACAGACACCGAGGATCAAAATGGTGAAATTACTCAATTTAGCGTGGAGGATGCCCCCTCAACTTACAAATCGATCGCAAAAAAATATTGTTAAAATATCGTATCGTATCATTATCGTGAACCCAATATCGTGTATCGTATCGTATCGTGAACTGAGTGTATCGTGACACCCCTAATGTTTAGTAATGTAATGTATATTATGTAGCGCTTCACTGTTCACTATTGCTTTTGACCGTGCTCAAAGACACTTTACAAATACAGGAAAAAACAACTTTAATAAAGAGAGAAAATATTAAAATAGATGAGAGAGAGAAAATGATTATAGGTCAAAAGCAACAGTGAAAAGGTGGGTTTTGAAGGCTTTTTTGGAAAGACGCAATAATGAGTATGAAAGACAATGAGCTTTGGCCTGTCAGATGCAAGGGCGTCATTTTGGTCTCAAAGTTGGTAGGGTCGAGGACGGCATGAGGGGAGGCGGTTTCGGTGGCGCCCGGAAAAAAATTGGGGTTTTTGTTTTACCTTTTTTAGCCATATTTGAATGAATATCTCATTTTAAATCAACATTAGGATTATACTGTTGTGATGTCATTCAGTATCTTCTCCTTTTCTCAATAACTTTCATGTCACCACATGCTCAGCTCTCCTGTCAGCATAATTGTAACTAACAAACACAAACTGTAGGTTTAGCCATCTAATCATGTTCTTTCACAAACAGCCGGTTTGGAAAGAAAAAATTGCCACTGAATCCCACACATCATACATCCTACATTTCTTCCTCCTAAGAGTTGCACGATCTTCAGTCAGATCTCAATCACCACCCTTTGACATCGCCAATACACTGATGTCATCGCGCAAGCACATGGCTAATTAATATGGACGTTAACATCCACCTGAAGCACATAGCCACATAGCCATGTGCTTCAGCTGCGCTGTACTTTGCTAAATTAGCATCGATGCTAGCGGGACTTACCCAGCTATTGTCATTGCCTGCTTGCTGCTGCTTGCACTGCTGCTTGCTGGTAATGTTAATCCCATGTCAGAAAAAGTCTCCAGATTTGTCGCTAACGTTAGTCTCTTCTGAGAAAGATTGTCTCCGAGGGTCTGTCTGCTGTAGGGAAACCCGGAAAACTGTGTGTGTGTGTGTGGGTGGGCGTTTGTTTGGTCATCAGCCAAATGAGCCAATCAAACCTGAGTTTGGGGGGGAAAAATTGGACTGGCCCATTCAGTTGTGAAAAACAGGGGTAAATGTAACTTTGAACATAATGCAAACTAATTTCACTCAATAATGGTCGGGTCAATTCTATCCTTGCAAAATATGGGAAGACAATCTAAATGACCTATATAACTGCACTCCAAAGATAATGCAAATAAGGTTGCTTAAAAGTTGATAGGGACAATTGGACACCCTGAAATGTTGGTTGTGACATGTCACGACGGTCCCTATGCAAATCGACGCGCTTGGTCAGATGTGACTGGGGAGGGCATTCCAGAGGGAGTGGGCGGCTGCAGCAAGGCCCTGTCAGAGGCCCCCCTGTCACAGCTTTAGCAAAGAGATACCTGTGATGCTTGTCAAAGAGGTTATAAATTGTATGATCATATTCAGCCAGACAGTGAGATGGAGATTTACAATAGTGAGGGAAAAAGAAAGAAAGAAAGAAAGAAAGAAAGAAATATATATATATATATACATATATATATATATATTTTATACTACTGGGGGGGGGGGGGGGGGGGGCTGGCACCCCCCATTAACTCCGCCCATGTGAGGGAGGGGGGTCCTGGGGCTGGAGAAGTCTGAGAACCACTATTATAGACTGAAATGTACTGTCTGAACTGATTTCCTGATTTCTTTAATTTGTATTTTTTTCCCAAATAAAATGGTGTAAAAAAAGCCTCCCTCACTTTCAATACTCTGCAGGTGAGCCTGCAAGACTGTCCGGTAACTTGTGGTGAGTTTGAAATTTCGGTGCGACACTTGTAAAGTCCAGCGCGGACAACGTCTTTGTGGCTTGAGAATTAATTGTGAACCAGGTTATTTGAATATACCAGTGTCCTGAGAAGGGCTAGTGTCAACCATGCTTCTAACACCAGTCAATCAACCCGCATGACCCAAAATGCAAATGTTGGGCAGTGCGTTGTGCAATATGAGGATATTTTGATTGAGGTGTGCCATGCAATCGTGCATCCGTGCCCGTGGCAATACTATATCAGCATGTTCATTGCCTGTTATTAAGGAGAGGACGTCAGTTGATTGTCTAGCAAGCAGCTTTCATTTATTCGTTTGATCAACTTTATGGTAAGTAGCCTAGATATGATCACAGAGGTGGCCATGTGGTCTCAAACATGGCAAGTGCTTAGGCTATACAAGTAACAATACAATATATTCTTACCTTTCCTTCCACAAAAGCAAATATTGCCATGTTGTGAAGTGAGGTGACGAGAGGCACACTGCATGTGCAACCAATCCGGCTTCCTAATTGCAAATGTAACAACTGTTTCATTAATCAGGCTATACCATACACACAGTGGCGCCGGAACGAGTTTGCAATTAGGGGGACACTTTTTATTTTTTTTTATGTTTTTTTTTTATTTTTTCCCGGCAAGAAAAATTGACGTTTTTTTGGACATTTGGATGATTTTTAGCCAGATTTAGAGGAATATCTCATTTTAAATTAACATTAGGATTATACTGCAGTGATGTCATTATTCAGTATTTTCTCCTTTTCTCACTCACTTGGTGACCTGCTCTCCCTTTAGGTCATTTTACAATTACACTACAACAGACAGCAACACAGGCAGAAACACTGAACTTATTATTATTATTATTATATTTAATGTCATCTCAACACAAAAATAAAATAACTAACCGTATACAATTATAGCAGCAGCCAATGACAACACATTCAAGCCATCCTAAAGTGCGTTAGTGAGTGCAGTACAGAGTCCGGGTCTGTCTGTCTCTCAGGTGTAATAATCCCACAACGATCATGGCTTTAACAAGTGTCACAGGCTGTGTAAACAGTGTAAAGTGGGCTCTCTGTAACTTGATCCCCGGGTCTGTCTGTCTCAGGTGTAATAATCCCACAACGATCATGGCTTTAACAAGCATCACAGGCTGTGTAAACAGTGTAAAGTGGGCTCTAAGCATCAGGGGCAGTCAGATTTTGGCATCAGATTTTGAAAATTTTTTAGGGGGACCAAATTTTAAGGGGGACAAAATGTCCCCATGTCCCCCTGCTTCCGGCGCCCCTGCATACACATCATACAAATATCAGTTTATTTAATAGATGGAGATGTGTGAAAATTTTATTCTAGTCTATTTCAATATCTATGAAAATTGTGCTGGTGCCCTCCAGATGCAGGCTTTCATCTTGCTGCGCACCGGCATGTCTAGAAGTTATAGCCTATAAAACTTGCCGACACTCCTTTCAGCAATGTCAGGCTATATTTGAAAATCATCGGCGACACGGCATTTTGAAATACTGTAAGTGACATCTCCTTAACAGGATGGCTACTGTATTTCTCTTAAACATAAAATAGACTAAATAAACCTGCCTTTTTTATTTAGCAGCCAGCCATATTTATAGGATTGCAATAGCCTATTTATAATTGCTAATTGCAATGTTGAATCGCTGTCAGGGGGGAGCCCACATAATCCCGACAACAAGATATATTTCAGAATATAAAAATATAGATATAGCCTACAAGGGGAATTCCAAAGGTCTGTGGTCTTCCAAAAGTTTCCTCCTGTCCACACTTCCAGGCAACCCCGCATTTTGGTGATGAAGACGGGCTAGATAGCCGGAGACCAAAGCCTCCGGTTTTACAAACGTCTTGATGCTCAGAACAATAGGGGCAGTGCGGCTAATAGGTGCAAACCAAGTGACGACCCGTAACAAATGGTCTAATATAGACCCCTTATACAGCTTGTCAACATTGAGCTGCGCGCGCAACGTGTAGGCAGAAAACCGTCAGCCCAGCATTCACAGACAGTGAAAAAGCCCCGCTGTCAGGACTGCTCTATGCCCATCTGCAACACACAGTTATATTTTAGTTTTAAAATGCAGTTCTCGGCTTACTACCACAGCTTATCGCCTAGTGATAAGCAATGTTATGCATCGAAATTAACGTTGTTTAATGGGATATGTCTTACAGACCCATACGCACTGCCGCTGTCAATTGGCCAAGCGTAGTGGCCGGCAATACATATCGTGCATTCCTTTATAACTGGGGATAGCGTAGATAATTATTCTGTAACTTGCAAAGATATATTGTTATGTTGATAATGCACACAACTCAATAATGACATTATGTAACGTTACTTGGTCGTTAACTAACCGAGCGATGTGGCTGAGCAGCCTACAGCTACAGGGAGCTTACCTGATTATGAAGAGCACTACAAAGTTGGGCATTTTTAATGATGTCCTCGTTCCAATCAGTTCAACTCAATAATGACATTATTTAACGTTACTTGGTTGTTAACTAACCGAGCGATGTGGCTGTTACTAGCAGCCTACTACAGTTTACCTGATATGAAATGAGCGAGCACTGCAAAGTCGGGCATTTTTAACGATTTCCTCTTTCGGCTTGCAACCAAAGACACCTACGGTTAGCATAAAAGCAGTATGAGTTGACGGGATTCGGTAAAACTTTAGTCCTTGCTTTTAATGCTAACCGTAGGTGTCTTTGGTTGCAAGCCGAAAGAGGAAATTGTTAAAAATGCCCGACTTTGCAGTGCTCTTCATAATCAGGTAAGCTGCCTGAAACTGTAGGCTGCTCAGCCACATCGCTCGGTTAGTTAACGACCAAGTAACGTTACATAATGTCATTATTGAGTTGTGTGCATTATCAACATAACAATATATCTTTGCAAGTTACAGAATAATTATCTACGCTATCCCCAGTTATAAAGGAATGCACGATATGTATGACTAGGCTTGGCCAATTGACAGCGCCAGTGCGTATGGGTCTGTAAGACATATCCCATTAAACAACGTTAATTTCGATGCATAACATTGCTTATCACTAGGCGATAAGCTGTGGTAGTAAGCCGAGAGCTGCATTTTAAAACTAAAATATAACTGTGTGTTGCAGATGGGCATAGAGCAGTCCTGACAGCGGGGCTTTTTCACTGTCTGTGAATGCTGGGCTGACGGTTTTCTGCCTACACGTTGCGCACGCAGCTTGCTTTGTTGTCATTGTGACGTAGGCGTATAATTGGTCTATTGACAGTCTATCAGTCAGAGCTGTGTGAGTGGTTAGGTTACCAGAGCTGGAGCCATCAGCCAGAGTGACAAAGTGTTGCTTGAGGAAGGCCTCCTGGTCGGGGGTGTGGGGCACCGCCCCCCCACCTGCTCTTCCCCCTCGGTCCTCCTCCTCCTCCACCTCCAGCTCAGAGGAGTTTCCATCGGCCTCTGTGGGCTCCGAGTCTGACAGGAGATAAGAGGGACAAATGACAGCAGGGTTAGATAAGAGGGACAAATGACAGCAGGGTTGTAATCAAGTCAGTATATCTCCAGTCCAAGTTGAGTCTCGACTCTCCAGTGTTCCAGTCCGAGTCCAAGTCACCAAAGCAGAGTTTGAGTCCAGTTCGGAGTTACTGAACATGAGCATGAATCCACATGTAAGTGGAACACACGTGTCTGCCATTGCACCAAATTGAATGTCACAGTATTAATATAGCTATCAATATCTTATGCCAAATTATTAGGGCCTATTACAACCCTGCTGTCCATGACACAGGCCACAAACACTGCCTGACCAGAGCCATGAACATTGCCGAGGACTCCCCCCCCCCCCCTTCCATGGACTGTCCAGCCTCATGCCCTCTGGAAAAAGATATCGCAGCATCCGGAGCAGACCGGCCAGGTTCTGCAAGAGCTTTTTTCCACAAGCCATCAGGCTCCTTAACTCCCTGTGATGCCCCCTACCCCTACACATGTGTGCGCGCGTGCACGCATACACACACACAGACACACGGGGCCCTATCGTCGCAACGGCAGTAATTCTGCGTTAATAGCGCCCGTTTTGCGCTGGAAGAGCGCAGCGCAAAGCCCTAATTGTGGGCGTGTCGGCCCGCTGCGTGTCATCTCGGTGCAAACCTCCATATAGATGTGTTTATGCCCAAAAGTATGTTTGCAGGTGTGATCATGACTATGTCCATCCCCCTTAAAAGCCACAGCAGCTTCCTTCTCGCGTGCACAAGCAACGGGACAGAGTGAGACAGAGAAAGAGAGAGGACAAGAGAGAGAGATGGGGAGAGTGAGAGAGGGAGAGAGAGAGATTCGAGGCTGTCATACATAGAAAATCAAAACGCGCTCATGCCCACCTGTGAATCACCTGTGTATCACTGCCATTTCACACACTGAAGAAGGGCTGCCGCCCGAAGTGTGGCATTAAAAGTATTCAACATGGAGTGCTGTCCTCCTTTCTTGATGGCTGTCATGTAGAGTTTTCAACGGTCCTAAAAAATCGAATCCGACCCAACCCAACCCGCTTGAGACGCGGACCGAGCGAGTATGTATTTCTATGGTAAGATTTTGTATATTCTTTAAGTGTCATATTATGTATACATGTATTGTATGTGTACACGTATTTTGTAACAATAGTTTCACGTCCTTCTCTAACCCGTGGGCTTACACATGTACGCATTTCCTGTATAGACCTTTATTGAATTATTGATTGTACTTCCGGTCTGTATGTATTTAGTCGTCATTTCTGCCTTACACAACACAACGCTGATGAAGGCTTGACGCTGAAACGTTCGTTGTGTGCCATCCCAGGTGACTTATTAAATTTCTGAGAGGACATTTTGGAGTGCTGGCCTGCTTCTTCTATTACTCTTGTGACTTGTGTGGCCCTGCACCCTAATAGAACTCGAGTTGTGAGTGTGCTCGCATTCTGTGAGCTTGGTGGTATTGAGCCTTCCTGAAATGCCCGGATCAGGTTGTCTGCTACCTGGTAATATTCAGCCAGAGCATTAATACCAGTCAGGTGGGCCACGAAGGCCATGTCATCTGCGTTCTTTAAAAGTACAATTCCTTCCCTGCTGCAGGTGATGTGATTGGAATAGGCAGATAAGAATGGGGGGATGAGACGCAGCCTTGGTGGAGCCCTGTGTTTAAAATCAACTTGCTGGATTTAAAACCATTTAGCAGCACCTGCTGTGGCCTGTCCTTTAAAAAGTTCTTGAACCATAAAATCAGTGTGGGGTTGACCTGAAGCTCCACTAGGCGGTGTAGCAGGATGTGTACAGTGTTCAAAGCAGAGGAAAGGTCCATCAATAAAATCCTAGTGTGGGGGTGTGCTGAGTCCAGGTGTCAGACAAATGGTCAGACTTGCGTCCTCCACACCACGCTTTGCCTTATAGGCGAACTGGAGTGGATCCAGTCTCTGCCACCATGGTGGAGAGGTCACACTACTCTCGCCTTATCTCACGTTGGTGATCCGATTAGAGAATTACCATATTTTCTGACAAATGTCATGCATATTAATAATTTATTAATTATTAATAATCATATCAATAACCAAACCAGCTCTTTAACCCCAACACTTTGTTGTCACTGAACTGTTATTGGCCACATGGTATGCCAGATCCAATCGACTGGCGTGTCCTTCCCGAGGTCCAATCGCCTCGGGGCCACTTTAGATGGACTTGGAGTCCGCCAAAACCCCCAGAGGCCAACTTTCATGACTATGAAGTGTTTACTTGGGGTGTCCATTTGGGAATCCCTATGTCCCCATAGAAAGCTTTTTCCCTGACATTTGGGAAGCTTTCTTTGGGAACGTAGAGATTGTCTCACCCTCTCCAACCTGTCAGTCTGTCTGTCTGTCTGTCTGTCTGTCTCACCCTCTCCAGCCTGTCAGTCTGTCTGTATCACGCTCTCCAGTCTGTCTGTCTGTCTCAACCTCTCCAGCCTGTCAGTCTGTCTGTCTCACGCTCTCCAGTCTGTCTGTCTGTCTGTCTGTCTCACCCTCTCCAGCCTGTCAGTCTGTCTGTCTCACGATCTCCTGTCTGTCAGTCTGTCTGTCTCACCCTCTCCAGCCTATCTGTCTGTCTGTCAGTCTGTCTGTCTCACCCTCTCCAGCCTGTCTGTCTGGACTGGACAGTCTGGATGAAGAGAATCCCAGTGAGCAGCCGCTGTCTGGACTGGGCTTGTCCTGCCGGCCCCCTGCTGGGCTGTGGGCTGCCTTGTTCACCTGGTATTCACTAGAGGGGGTGGGGTATAACATATAGTTACAGGTATCAGTGTAGCTGGAACAGACATTCCATTTATAAGTATATAATAGTATATAATAGTTAGTTAATAGTTAGTGAAATAGTAAATTGGAGATTTATGAATGAGTCAAGCTTCACTGTAGCACCTGCCAGCCAGGCTCACGCTGTCCGCCCATTGGTCAGGGTAGATGACAGGCTCCTCCCTGTCTAGGCTCTGATTGGACAGCAGGATGAAATCTGGCCTCTGGTTGGTCCTTGCTTCACTGTCCTCAGCCTGGTCACACACACACACACACACACACACACACACACACACACACACACACAGTATCATGTAATCATGTATACAGGCGATCTGTGCAGCTGTGTGTGTGTGTGTGTGTGTGTGTGTGTGTGTGTGTGTGTGCGTGTGTGTGTGTGCCTCACCCGTGCAGAGGTGACATGCAGACTGACAGTGCTTCCCAGCTCCTGATCAGTGCTGTAAAGCTCCGCCGCTCCTCCTTGGCCCAGCCTCCTCAGGCTGCCGTCCGGGGGGCGGTGCTTCACCTGGGGGGAGGGGCAGAGTGCAGGGCTTAATCCTGATCAGTTTTCTCACTCTTTGGGCATTTTTACATCAGGGACCTGGCCGGGACCCCAGCACACTTGACCCCAAAGTCCGGTTTGTTTGATTAGTGTGAACCAAGCTCAGGATTTTACAGAGGAAGTGATACTGAAAGCTGTAGTTCCTCGAATGGCCACTTCAATCCCATGTTAAAATGCCCCCATTTGTAACATGATTAATCATGTTTATAGCCTGGTTCAAAAAACTGTTTTGGCCTCTCGCTAATTTCATCTTTCATAACAGCAGTACGGGGGTGAATTTTTGCAGCTAGCTCGTTGCAGCTTGCCGAACACAGACCAATAGCAGGTGGCGCTGCGGCTTTGGGAAACCCAAAGGGTGACTGACCATATTTCTGAGGCAGACTATGGTGTGAACACTCTGTATCGTACCCGGGAACAGATCAACGAACCGGGCCCGGGTCAACTTGAAAAGATATTCTGGACGGTTCAGGCGTGCTCGGGTACGGAACACGTCAAGTGTGAGAATAACTGTACCTGCTATGTATTTACAGTTTGATGACCAACGTTAACTTCAACTTCAACTTTATTAGTATCCTGAAGGAAATTTGGTTTGCAGCAGGCATTGGGACACAACAGTACAAAAAGACACCAACAATAACAAGCATCATCGTGACACAATAACTGCGGGAGTGATCGAGCTCAAGTAAAAGATGAGGACATTGCCTCCACATAGCACCAACAACAGCAGGAATGGCAACCATGTCAGATCCAAACATATAATACAACATAAAATATAACATCAAGTCGTTAAGGTCTTTAAAGTGCTGTGCTCTGCAGAGGCAATATATAATATTATATTTGTACTTCCTCCGGCGGCTGAGCAAGTTTAAGGTCGCACCATCCATCTTGAAGACATTCTACTCCTCAGCCGTCAAGAGTGTCCTCACTGGGTGCATCTCCTCCGCCTGGTATGATAGCTGCACCAGACGGGATCAGGTAGCCCTGCAGACTATGCCCACCCTGCAGGACACCTAAGCCTCTTCTAAACATGAAGTCTGGATCATGTCCGTCTAGCCAGAGCAGGATATTTTCTGGTTTTCCCTTTCTAGACATGAGTCTTTGTTTAGAAACAGCTCAAAATGGTCCGTATTCTCTCTGCCGATGGCGAGTAGAGTGGGCGGGGGGAGGGGGTGCGGTAGGGTGTATCGATAAAAAGAAATGTGATGTGGAAACAGCTTTAGCGAATCCGTAACCAAACTCGATTAAAAACATGCAGTTTTAACGGAAGATGCATTCCGACGCATTCAGGCGATAACGTGGAGTGGCAATGTGTCAGAAAAAGTGAGCGCTTGCCTTTGTTACATCGCCCAAAAGCCGCCAGTCAAAATAGTGGTCGCACCATCGCACTAACATTACACTGTGGATGATTTTACAAGTGGCATTCAAGTCATAGCTGACTAGTTTTCAATGTATTTCTCCCCACAAAAGTTAGGCTATATGTCTTGATATAGGCTAATGCAACTCTTGCATTTTTACATAGCCTACAAGACAGACAGGTCAGGAGGGAAAAAAACATTCAAGCCGTTTGCAGCACTTTAGGAAACCGTGAGTTTGCTCGTTTAATTCGTTGATATAAGCGATTGCCTGAACGATTAATTAATTAATAGGCTACGTGAACGTTAGCGGGTACTTTAGCCTATGCAGTAGGCTAAAAGTAGTAGGCTATCATCTCCTTGTTGCATTTTTAAACTGGCAGATAGGGGGGGGAAGAAACAATTCAACTTTTACTTGTTTACTCACCTAATTTGGCTCTCTTCCAAATAATCCAGCCACGTAACTAACGCTACGTCCATTCATGAAAATAATGATCACTGTAAAGTGCCATTTAACCACCCGCCCACTCAGACATACATGATCCGGAACATGAGCTGCCGGTGTTAAACAACAGCCGTTTTTCCAATAATGCGGATTCTGTACTAGGGGCTCAGATGGTCATGATCCGCACTCGCGGGAGTGCGCATAAGGCGGCTAATTGTTTCTAAACATGCAGGCCGACCGGCTAGCAGCTGGTTATAATCCGGATTTCACTGCATGTTTAGAAGGGGCTCTACTCTAAGCGAGTGAGAGCAAGAGCTCTGAAAATCCTGAAGGATGTCACACACCCCAACTTTGGCCTGTTCACCCTGCTGAGGTCGGGGAGACGCCTTTGCAGCCTGAAGGCAAAAACTGAAAGGCTTAAGAAAAGTTTCTTCCCCCGGGCTGTCTGCATGCTAAACGCTAGCCACTAGCAGCAGTAGGACCACGTAACACTATTTTATTTATTATTATTTTATTTTTTTAAGGTTCCTTTTTAAACTTATGTAGGCCGTGCTAGGCTACTGCCTTTTTAATTAGTTTTATTTATTTATTGCAGGGACTGTACGATACTGTATTGCACTTTATGCATAGTATTTTATGTATTTTACTTCCTGTTTCTTTTATTGTTTGTTTGTTTGTTCTTTTCCTCTTGCACAGTGTAGCAGACAGATCCCATTTCATTTCACTGCATGTTTTACTCTGCATTTCTGTGCAAGTGACAAATAAAGTATCCTTGAAATCCTAAAAGAACTAATAGAAATAGTAATAATAAAACATAATAAAAATGCATAGAGAATGCAGGGATTGCATTGTTACTTGATTGTTACCCTATGGTTTGGACTTTTATGACCTACAAGAGGTAAATACCAGTTTGTGTATTGTTTCCTATACTGTGACTACAGTGGAATCCGCTTATAGTGATCACAGTTATAGTGATCAACCACTGAAATTGATCAAAGTAAGTATCAAAATAAGGTAAAGTCAATAATTCAAAAGAGACAGGAGCACTTCCAATAACATGCCAGGACCAAGAAGTGGAGGACACTCAGGAACCAGGCACAGAAGCTTGTTAAGCAAGCAAATAATTCATACTATACATTCAGCAGGTGAAAAATGAAAATCCTAGAAAATGGTGGAACTTTGTCAACATGGAGCTGGGAAGGAAGCAGAAGAATAGTAATGTAAGAATAGAAATTCCGGAATCGATCATTGGTAACATTAACGATCAATCAATCGAGTAATTGTAATTAAAAATCAAAAATTTCCCAAACAATACCAAATGCATTTTTTCCTCAATAAAACCTTTATTTATACAGCAGCAACATATATTTCTCACAGCATTGCATAGCATAGCGTACACTATGGAACAAATAAAAACATAGAGGCATAACTTTTAGACATGTCAACATTTGTCCAGAATCTGCGCCGCGGCCGCTGCCTAGGTCCAACAGGGGCTCACTTACTGCAGGTTGTTTATTTTTTCTGCTTGCCGTGCATCACAGTTCTTAAACGCTGATGCCGAGTTGCACAGCTCCAGTCCAGGTGAGACTAGGATCCAGGCAATTTATCCGAATGAACATTGTTCAACTGATTGTTGTTGTAGGTGTACTGTACACCGAATCACAGATAGGTATCATGTCTTTTTCTATAACCCCGCAGATCGATTGGGTTATTTCTTCTGCTCGGCCTGCGTCGCAACTCTTCCTCTTCATCGCTGAGCTGTGGAATGTTGTTGTGTTGTAGCTGTAGCCTACACCGCTTCACAGTATTTACATACGGCAGTATCTCCTCCTTTCTTATGACTTGTCTGAAAAGGGCTATAGTGATGTAGCCGAGTGTCGAGGTCCGCCTATTACTTACACTTTGTTAATAAAACAATAAACGAGAGAGTCAGGCTGTAAAGTTATAATACGCTTCCACTTTTATTCTCAGACAGCTAACGCTAGCTATAAAGACAGATAGCAATCTGGTTTTGGCTAGTACACTCGTCAAGAACAAGCTTCACTCTTCTTCCCCACACTTCCTGTTCTACGGCAACTCTCAAGGGGACAAACACAGAGCCTCGCATACACACTGAACAGTCTGTTACAGTGATATCATTGCGCCCTCTGGAGGATCATTGAAAAATGATTTGAAAACACCGTTCTACTCACAGACTGCACGTTGCTTTTTGCTTTGTTTTGAGTACATTTTTCAAGTAAATGTTCACATGCTCGAGTAAATCCTTAACGAGCAAGTAACCGAGCTTCGATTAATTGTGTGCATCCCTATTACTTATCCAATAGGATTCAGTCTGTGTTTTTCAATGGTTGTTTTTCCTCCCCTACATGCTTACAGTGTGGCGTGCCCCAAGGGAGTTGCCTTGGGCCACTCCTCTATGCAATATTTACCAACAACATGCCTTATGTTTTGGATAATTGCAGTGCTACTCTATTGGCAGATGATACAACTATATATTTCACATCTAATAACATCAGTGAGTTAAGAAACACCTTTCAGTCAGAACTGCAACTATTATTTGACTGGATGTGTGAGAATAGACTTGTTTTGAATGTGGCAAAAACTAAAAGTATGGTATTCAGGGCCAAACACGCCACTAATAATGCTAATCAGCTATGCCTATCACTCAAAGGCGTGGATATTGAACAGGTTCAAAATGCAAAATTGCTTCGTGTCACACTCGATGGGCAGCTATCATGGGAGAAACATATTGAATGGGTAGAGGATTATCATGCATTAGAACATGTTCCTCTTTTCTTACCCCTGCCTCTGGAGTGCTAGTGACACAGGCACTGATTTTGTCTCACCTTGATTACTGCTCAGCAGTCTGGTCAGGTGCAGCCAAAAAAGATGTGTCTAAGCTCCGGATAGCTCAGAATAAAGCTGCAAGGCTTGCACTGCACTGTCCACTAGGTGTGAGGCAGAGTACAGACAGAATGCATGCCAGCCTCTCATGGCTCAGAGTGGAGGAGAGGTGGGCATGCAATCTAATTGGTTTATTTAGGAATATCTGTTATAGTAAACTGCCAATTTGTCTGTACTCACAAATAAATTATGTGAGAGATCAACATAGTCACATTCCCAGGCAGGCAACTAGGGGTTATCTGGTTAAACCAAAACCCAGAACAGATGCAGTGGGCAGCTCTGTAATGTATCGGGCCATTACAATGGGGAACAAGTTACCAAATAAGATAATTGAAGCACCCAGCAAGGCATATTTAAAAAAGAAAATACTAAAAAAACACAATAACCCTAACCTTAATTAACTGATCTGATCTATCAGACATCAAATGCAATTTGATGTTGTAATTTTCATTTTAATTTCTTTTCCCCCCTCTATTATTTTTGTTTTCATTGCGATTTGTTACATGTTTTGTGATTTTAGTATTTTAAAATTATTTTCTTTTAATTGTTTTTGTCTTTATTGAGATTTGTTATATGTATTATATGTCTTATGTTATGTTTGTTGTGTGTGGACCCCACGAAGAGTAGCTGCTACTATGTCAGTGGCAGCTAATGGGGATCTGAATAAACCTTTCTGCGCTCTACCTCGTGGTGCGAGAAGAGAAGATCGCTTATCATGTGGAGGCAGCTTTAGGGAGGGTGGACTTTATTTTATTCAGCTGATTGTAGCACTAGCTGCAGTGTGCACCGACAACCAGTAGAGAAATAGCATAAGTACTTGTTGCTTAGCTGAGTACTCTTCTTCTTCTCCAGAATCTAACCTGTACCTCCTGGTGCTCCTGCTCCTCCTGGCTGTAGGAGTCCAGCAGCCTCAGGTCCAGCATAGACTTCATCATCAGGACGCCGTCAGCCCCTGCCATCCGCCGCGACCAGCGCCGCCGTGGGGGGCGAGACCCCACCCCCTCCTGAAAGAGAGAGAGAGAGAGAGGGGGGGGTTACAGATGATTTTTTTAAAATTTACAGTTAAAGCTAAGCTCACACTAGGCGCTTGGAGCCCTCCGCGAGCCGTTTCTGGAGCTTGGCGACAAACCCCCCCGGATCAGAGGTAAATCACATTGGCTCAGGGCTCGCAAATCTGCGCTCGCTTGTGAAGTGTGACCTGTCCACAGACGCGAGCAGGGAGCTCCCCGAGTGCTCACCGACGAGTCACACGAGGTCCGACAGAAATCTAGTTTGCTAAAGATATCTGGTCGTGAGAGAAGAGCGTAGTGAGGCAGACACGGCAGGGGTGATGTCTGCTGTCTGCAGCAGGCTACAAACAGGCAAGTGGTCTGGCAGAGGAGGCCATTCTCACAAACTGGTACAAGCTGAAACAAGAAATAAGATTGAGATAGCCTAAACTTGAATTTAATTAAATTGCTCCCTCCTCCCCCACATCCCCCCTCTCCCTCCCCTGCTTCCTCCCCACCTCCTCCCTTTCAATGCTCTCCTCTCCCCCACATTCCCCATTCCTTCCCCACCTCCTCCCTTTCCCTGCTTTCTCCTCCCCCACATACCCCCGCTCTCCCTCCCCACCTCCTCCCTTTCCCTGCTCTCTCCTCCCCCACATTCCCCCCGCTCTCCCTCCCCACCTCCTCCCTTTCCCTGCTCTCTCCTCCCCCACATTCCCCCCGCTCTCCCTCCCCACCTCCTCCCTTTCCCTGCTCTCCCCACCCCCACATTCCATCCCCCTTTCTCTCTGTCTCTCTATCATATGATTCTTCAATCATGTTGTTATTATTACTACTGTAATTGCTACTGTTGTGTCAGCTAGATTTAGCTAGACATATTCTCTGTGAAGTCCTCTGAGACATGCTTGTGAATTAGGGCTATACAAATAAACTTGACTTGACTTGACTTACTTTTGTTTTATTCTCTGTGTTTTGGCATAGTATCTTATTTTGTCTAAATGTGATAGGTTGATTGTTTACATTAATTATTTTACAAAAAATTATGAAAGCTAAAACAAGGGTTAAATGGTGAATGGGCTTGCTCTTCTTACAGTTTTAATGTTATAACTCATTTATTTATTAGTTTTTATCAGCAAGGGAATAGCCCGCACAGCTCCAGGTCTTAAGCTTGAATTATGCTCACCCTGCCGTGAAGGGCGCGTGGGTGGAGCGCGGGCCGGGCGCGTCAAATGACGTAAATTTGTTGGGCGTGGTTATTCGCTAGCTACGTCTGGCGCTCGCCTTGTGCACGATTTTTTTTCTAACAGTGCGAGCAGCGCACGGCTTCTCTCCAAACATGGCCGCTTTCAAGCCACTGAACCCTGAACACTGAGCTGTGTTTTCGCCACATTTCTTGACCCATGTGGTAGGCTATAAACTTTGATTTGCAACTGTTCGTTTTTAGTCATTTCACCAAGTAAATGTGTTGTGTTGAGAGCATTATTGAGAGAGATTAAAAGCAGCACAGAGTAGGCAATCAGGGCTGAGATGTAAAACGGCTATTCAGTAAAAACAAGTTTGGTGATTCCTTTATGCGCTGATGTGGGGTCGTTTGAGAGTGAAAGCCCACTCAGTACTGCACATAATAGCGTTTCATTGCGACTTTTCCACAGGCTGTTCTCACTATTAAGGTCCTTACACATCAAGAGCGATGCGAATATACGGCACGAAATTACGATGCAAGTTTTGACCCACCTGTCAATCACAGCCACAGACGTGTACACGTCGGAAGCGAATTTCTGAAAAATCGACCGTGGTTCGAAAAAATAAACACCGCAATAACGCTGGGCGAAACTTCGCCGTTGGTATGCACGGTTGCATTGACTGATATAGGTTCGGAAAATATTATTGATGTGCGAATTAATCGCACGAAAAAAACGTGCTCGGTGTGTAAGGACCTTTACCGTTGTACAATACATGCTGATCACTTTCTGAGTATAATGGCATCAACCCCAGCGCGGGGTCTGCACGGAGACTCGCGGGGCCCCACCCCCAACGAGCTTGGTCGAGTATAATTCAGCCTTTAGGCAGCTCAATTGGTGCAGGTTGCAGGGAGATCACAGAAACAGAGGTAGGCAACAGCACTCGAATTAGAGTGAACAGTAGCGGAGCGTACACCGGGGCAGAGGGTGCACCCACCCCGGGGCCCACTCGTCAGGGGGGCCCATAAAAAATAAAAAATAAAATTAAAATTGCAGGCCAGGCCAGGCCAGGCCAGGCCAGGCCAGGCCAAGCCAGGCCAGGCCAGGCCAGGCCACCGGGCCCGGCTGGCAACCTGTGTTTTTCTTTTTCTTCTTCATTACAAGCTTGTCTGTAAAGTGGCTTCAATGTAGGCTTTTTACTTGGCTCAATGAGTGACAAATTGTGTTTTCGGATATAGGGGCTGTCAGCTATTTTACAGTTGTGACTTAAAATGACTATTTAATAAAGTCAGTGGTGTGAGTGTGAGAGGAATTCAATCAATGGACAATATAACATTGGTGTGTTTAAAATGAGATATTCCACTAAATATGGCTAAAACCGATTCAAACATGCAAAAAAGGCAAATTTTTCTTCGCGGCCTGGCCTGGCCTGGCCTTCAAAAAAAAAAGAAAAAAGAGAGTGAATCTTTAGGTTTTTTATTTATTAAGGGCAAAACAGATGCGTTTCAGCCTTAGGCCATCATCATAGTTTGCAATTTTGCAGTGTGACTGCCATAATATAATTCGCAGTGGAGTGAAATCATGAGTGCAGTGAATCAGTAATCTGAAATTTGGCGATTTCGAGTGGTATGGTGTGTGTCCACATTGCTAACGAGGGGTTGTCAATTATTAACCAACTTGTAGGATAATATCCAAACTCATGTTGCTTGCTACATAACTGGCTTGCTTGATTTATCAGTTATTGTTTTTTGTCTAAATATATTTTCAAAATAAAGAATGTGTCTAACTATAAAGATTGTCTCTATGTATTTATATAGTCCAGGTCCTTATGTATTTTCGTTATTTTTTTTGGGAGAGTTTGTAAACTACCGTATACATTTTTGGAAAGCTTAGAGTGTGACGAAACCCAAAACCAATGTTGCCATTTTTTTCAAAGTCACTATGGTGGCCATCTTGGCCTTTCAAAATGGCGACCACCAAAATTAAACACCTGCACTGGAAATCCCTATATGACCCAGCAATGTAGTTTCCTATGAGCTTTTATGAATGGAATGTCATCTATAGGCCTAGTGGATGAAATTGAACTTGGTTGCTAAGAGTTGCATGTTGAGAAATTTGAGTAATTCGCATAATGAGCCAATTAATTGCCGAAAACTGGAAAATGGCTATAACTTTGCTTCCAGTTAACTTAGAAAGATGATCTAAGAGTCTAACTCCATGTTTGTTATGTGCAGGAATTCATCTATTACCATAGTGCAGTCATGCAACATTTCCTAATTAGCATAATTAGTATAAATTTGGTTAAAAAAAGGTAACAATCAGGAAATCTTCTGTTTTGGGCAACTTAGAACGATTATCTTAGAGTCTAAGTCTATGTTTTGATGTCTAGAAATTAATGTCTTGCCATAACTAAATCATGCAACCTTTGTTCATTAGCATAATTAGCATAAATTATATGATTAGGCTGAAATGGACATCTATATTTTGGCTTTAGTCAATTCCATTTTGGATTTTAAAAACGACAAATGTTCAAAACACTTTAACTCATTGAGTGCCAGCCACTTTTGGAGAACGGACGCTCCCAGTGCCAGAGTTTCAGAGCGTTTTCAGTGATTTCTCGAGGCCAACAGAATATTGTGTGATATTACTATGTAAACACCGAACACGCAAAAAGAACAAGGAGACTCTATTGTATCATCAGCAAAAAAAAGTTTATTGATACCATTTTCCATTCTTTAGTTATCAGCCGGAGAAGATAGGTCAAAAACAGCAAATACAGGCATTTCTATCTAGAAGCTGAGATATTCAGCCTTTTGTGAAATGCAGCATTTCAAGCACATTCACTGACTCTAGCTAATATTTTCTGATGTAGTGACGTGGTGTAGTTGTGTGCTGCCCTGGGTGCCCCACCCCCCTCTCCCCCCCTCAGCTACAAACTCCTCCCCACACTAGTAACACACAGCCTCACACACCCAGCGTCTATTTTCGGAGTGCTTTTTGTGCGCCGCCTCCCAGGCAGCGCGACAAGGAGCAAGGAGCATTTCCTTGTCGCGCTGCCGGACTGCAGGGAAAGGGTTGGCACTTCGGCGTTGGGTGCTGCCTTTCTGGCGGCTAATCGTGTGAAGAAACTATGCAGACAGACAGACAGAAGCAGAGGAGCTCAGTTGTGTGCGCGGATTGACTGCTGTTGCCAGGCACCGTCAGTTGCAGCCAGAGCAATCTACATGGCTCTGGGCTGCAGCATGAGCGCTTTCTCTTTGATCAGGGGGCTTTTTCAGGCTATATTTCGGACATTTCTCTAATCTGGAGAGCACTGTCGCCACCTGATGAGTCCGTAAAATAGGTTATACAGCTTCAATAGCTACAATATTTGTACAGGACATACATAAGGCTTTGATCCACGTCCCACCGTCAAAAAAGGCAATTGACGACAATCGTCGTCTTTGGCACTCTACGTTAGTATTCGAATTGACGACAACTGTCGTCATTGGCACTCAATGAGTTAAGGAAAAAGGGAAGGAAAATCAATTGGATATAATATAAAGTAAATATATTTATAATTTGAATTCAAGCATCCATAACAAATGGATTGTAACAAAGATCTCTGTACGTCAAGGCATATTGAAATTCATCATTTGCAATTATAACTAACTTCTGTTAGTTAAAAACCCATCTAATTCAAGATCTTCAACATCGCTGCCATCTGAATCCCGGTTTTCAGATCTTGAGTCCTCATCGTTCTCACATTGTGTACTGCAAAGGCAAAGGTCAGTGCATTGTAAGTTTCTCTTCTTACAGGAGCATCTTTGTGTTGAACAATCTCCTTTGCAGCGGCATCTCACTATTTCAATGTTGGACTCAGGAGCTGGTAGTTCATCAGTGGTAGTGGGTCTTAACTGGCCTTTATCAGCCTTGAAGTAGCCATTTTTGAGAGGATTTAAAGGTACTTGCTGCTCAACGCTTGCCTGTCCCCAAACATGAGCTTGCACATGTACCCTATCAATTAGGGATGGGCATCGAATTTCGAATTTTCGAATAATCGTTGTTATTATCAAGGTCGACTTTTATTATTGAAATTCGAAATTCGAAAAAAAAAAAAAAAAAGTTTTTTGTTTTTGTTTTTTTTGTGTGAAATGTTGCATTGTCTCCCCTGATTCTAACTATAGTCGAATCGCTTGGTTTGAGCAAGTAAAACAATTTTTATAAGCATTTTAAGCAAGGTTTATGGAAAAATGAATGGCGGATGAAATCCCATGAAGAGGGAGAGGGGTGACTTTGGCACCCCTTTGGCACTCAGACCTGAGCCTACTAAATATTTAATGAACCACTCATGATTGTCAAAACTGTTTTTTATTTTTGAAAATGTCATGTCATGTAACATGTTCTTTACTTCAGTGGTGCAATGCTTGTTTGAGCTAAAAATCCACAGCAGAAGCTTTTTATATTAATTAATAAAGCCGTAGACTTAGAATCAGGGGAGACAATGCAACATTTCATTCACCAAAAAAAAAAAAAAAAAAAAAAATTACATTTTTAATTTTTTTTTACATTTTTATTTTTATTTTCGAATTTCGATTAAAAGTCGACTTTGGCCAGCGAATTTCGAATAGTGTTTTTGCTAGAAATGCCCATCCCTACTATCAATGTGCTTTTTCAAGGCACCCTCTGTAGGTGGTAGCCTTTAACTCTCTGCCATATACTTGCAGAACATGTGCCAATGCAGCTCTGGAATGTTTCTTAATGTTTCTTCCTTTTGGGCAGTAGGCAGCACACACAAACCTAGCCAAGCATTTCTGTTGTTCCTCCGTTACTCTGGAGTCATCTGAAAGCTTCTGTACTTTAGCACGCATAGTGCACAGACTTGAATGCTCTTACCTTTTATTCCATAAAAGTTAACCTTTCAAACCACCCAGGTGACGTGACGGTGACGTGGAACACCGCAGCCGCTCCTGAAGGCATCACCTGGCCGAACCCTGTCTGTGATTGGATGCGACCGTCAGCCATTTTGTAGCGGCCCGCCAGACAGGGAACCCCACTCCAAGCATTCAACATTGAGCCAAGTATATACCCGGACAGCAAGGCTGGATAGTGAGAGCTCTCGCTTTCACTCGTAAAACCTGGGTTGTTGCACAACCCCTACGTTTTACTTCGCTTCAGCTCGAGCTCTCACTAATGCTACCTACAACCGTCCTTGCTACAACGAAGCACCGCGGTGCGACCTTCGGACGAAAAAGGGCCGTCATGGCATAGCGCACGGGAAGAAGATAAGACGGTGTGAGCGAACGTTGTGCCTACCACGTCCAAGCTATAATACCTCACGAAGGTGTCGTGGGTTGCCCATGATGCCGCAGCACACATGTCCTCTACCGATACACCGCGCAATAGCGCCCAAGATGAAGCAACACCCCGCATAGAGTGAGCTTTAATGCCCTCCGGTGGAATCTTCCCAACGGCAGAGTAGGTTAGTGGCCTCAACTATCCAATGCGACAAGCGCTCCTTGGACAGAGGCTTACCTAAAGCCTGAGCTCCATTGCATACCAAGAGCTGGTTAGAAGTGCGCAATGTGCATGTCATATTCACATAGGCTAGAAGCGCCCATATGGGGCAAAGCCCCTGGAGTGTCCTCTCCTCCATTGGATCCGAGTAAGCAGGGTTAAACGCTACCAGATCTATGGTCATAGACCTGAACCCGGCCCTAATGTTCTTGGGCTGGTAAGCCGGGTTGTGGCGAAGCGTGACCCTGCGCTCATCATCAGAGAACACCATGCATGACTGTTGCACCGACAGGGCAATCAAGTCACCAACTCTTGCCGGAAGACAAAGCTAGCAGCAATGCCGTCTTCAGCGAAAGGTGTTTCAGACTGATTGTGTCAATCGGTTCGAAGGGAGGGCCCGAGAGACCCTCCAACACCGTAACCAAGTCCCATTTAGGGAAGATGCTCCTCGTATGGGGGCGAAGCTTGCGGACGCCCTTCATAAAGCGAGAAACCAAAGACAGGCTTCCCACTGTCTTGCCCTCAGTCTCCATGTGGCAGGCAGAGATTGCGGCCAAGTATACTTTGAGGGACTGTGGCGACTGGCCCGCTTCGTACAGGCCTTGGAGGAAGCAGAGAATGCACTGTATGCCATAATACACTGGATCCAGGTCCTTTTCCGCACACCAGCGCGCGAAGGACTGCCACTTGTGAGTATACTGTGCACGAGTGGAGCTAGCTCTAGCGCTCTGTATGGTCTGTACCACGTTCATCGGTAGGCCCTGGGCTAACAACCGTTCCCCTTCAGGAACCAAGCTGCCAACTTCCACTTGTGTGGGGAAGGGTGCAGAATCTCCCCGCCCGCCTGCGACAGTACTGTAGGTCCACTCGACGTGGCAACAGCCACGGAGCCTCCTGCACCAGAGCAATCAGGTCCGCGAACCAGATCTGCGACGGCCAATGTGGGGCTACCAGAATGAGCTGCAGGCCCTGCTGCCTCACCCTGGCTAGCACCTGTGGGATCAGGGGGATTGGGGGGAACGCGTAGAGGGCGTCCCCCGGCCAGACGTGCGGCAGTGGCCCAACGGTGGGTCGTCCCCGAGGACAGAGAACCACTGGGGGCAATGGTGTGCGTGCCGCGATGCGAAGAGATCGACGCCGGCTCGACCGAACTTGGCCCAAATTTGTTCCACCACCTGTGGGTGGAGAACCCATTCCGAGTTGTGCAGGTTGCCCCGCGACAACAAGTCTGCGCCCAGGTTGAGGTGGCCCCGAATGTGGGCCGCCGACAGGGATAGCAGGTGAACACGAGCCCACTCGTGGATGTCCCTCGCTAGTTCGTTCAAGGCCTGCGACCGGACACCGCCCTGGCGATTGATATACGCCACCGTGGCAGTCTTGTCCAAGCGTATCAGTATATGGTGACCCAATATCAAAGAAAGATCATCATTCTAAGATGACTAAAAGTGAAAGATCTAGCCATTTCCTAATTGTGACCTAATTTTTACATACCTTATGCAAATCATGCAAATTAGGAAATGTTGCATGTCTGCACTATGGTAATAGATGCATTTCTGGACATGACAAACATGGACTTGGACTCTTAGATCGCCTTTCTAGGTTGACTTGAAGCAAAATTTTTGCGATTTGGCGATTAATTAGCTCATTATGCTAATTACTCAAATTGCTCAAGATGCAACTTTTAGAAACCACTTTTAATTTCATCCACTAGGCCTATAGATGACATTTCAGTCATAAAAGATTATAGGAAATAACATTGCTGGGCCATATAGGGGTTTCCAGTGCAGGCGTTTAATTTCGGTGGTCGCCATTTTGAAAGGCCAAGATGGCGACCATAGAGACTTTGAAAAAAATGGCAACATTGGTTTTGGGTTTCGTCACACTCTAAGCTTTCCAAAAATGTATAGTTTACAAACTCTCCAAAAATTTTGAACGAAGGTTGAAATCAGAACATTAGGAACCTGACTAATAGCTGCTGTGGTGGTCATTGTGTGGGCCCAGAGAGCCATTAGGCCTAGCCATGTATGGTGACATTTTTTATCATATAGATTTTACTGGAATGAAACATGTAAGTAATAATAACCCATTTATGAGGTAGAATGAACCCAAAATCCCAGTTAATTTGATCCAGCATTTGTGTAGAATATATAACCGATTCATCTGGTAAAATTAAGCCAGTGTTGTAATTACCGTAATTTGACGTGGAAGTTTGATTTAATATTTAACCCATCTTGCTGGGTTAAAGGATCCAATATCCAATATTTACCCAGCAGTTGGATAGGAAAACCCCCCAGATTGGGTTGTATTAAACCCAGCATTTCTTTTAGGGTGTACATACATGTGTGATATTTCATTGCTCTAAGGGTAATTAAATTAAAACGGTTTATTAAACGATTCACTGTCTAACCATTCCTGAACATGTACACAAAAATATTGCTTTGTGCCTATATTTATGCTGGGCAACGCATGGGTACATTGTCCCCAATATAATCAAAACCGGCATAAGCCTCATAACCGGCATACGAAGGTCCATGTAAATGCAGTCACTTTTATCCAGACGGACAGAAGAGGTGCCGTGATGTCACAGCCAGGTCAAGCTTCTGGCCAGGCCCACTCACCTTCCTGAGCTGTCCGTCTCTGCAGCGCTGAGCATCCAGAGAGCTGTTCTTCTCCTCAGAGGTGTCTGCAGAACGGAGAGGAGGCAAACACTTTAACAGACGATAAAGTGCTATCAGAGTAGCTCCATGCTAACATTTTAGCATCCACTATGTTTAGTGATAGTAGCTCCCAATACTTTAGTGTCCACTACATTATGTTGAGTGTGTGCTAACAATTTAGCATCCGCTGTGTTGAGTGACCAGAGACCTTTAAATATGTAGATAGAGACAACCCACTCTAGGCTCCGCTGAATAATAAGAAATGGGTGTGGTCACCTCTGCCCTTGAAGTGTTGTGAGAGAGAGCCTGGTGACATGAGTGCTGACCTAGCAAGCTAACTTGAGCTATATCGTGAGTTCCCAAACTCCACACACACCACACATAAACACACAACTGCCCATTGTTAGCTCAATCTAGTTGTAACTAAGATATTATCTTAGAAATATTTTTCCAAGCACGCTACTACATCAACAAACTTCACATGTAGCTTTAGATTGCTCCCTGCTAAGGTGAGCTCCTGTTCCCAAATCTCACAAGAGCTCTGAGACAGAGACAGGTCTTGAACAAAGTACATTTTCTCCTGATCTGTCTGTCTAAAAAATGCCATTTAGTGTCAGAATGTTCAGAAGATATCTGGCTTGTGCTAAATGGGCCCAATATTTACTTTGGTGATTATGGGCCGAGAGAATCAGTCATAATCTGAGATCACGTTCACTTCTCCCATTGACTCTAATAGACTCAGGACCTGCTGCTAGTCTCCAAAGGTGGGGCGGCAGTGGTGATAGTAACTTCATGCTAACACTTTAGTGTACACTATGTTGAGTTACAGTAGCTCCATGCTAACACTTTAACATACACTACGTTGAGTGACAGTGGCTTTATTCTAACACTTTAGCCTACACTATGTTGAAGGGCTGGCTCCATGCTAACAATTTAGCGTACACTATGTTGAGTGCTAGTAGGGTTGCCAACCGTCCCGTATTAGCCAGGACGTCCCGTATTTGGGTCAAAAGAGGCGCGTCCCGTACGGGACGTCACTTGTCCCGAGTTTAAGGGAAGAGGCATATATTCTGACCTGTCTGTCTGCTTGCCTGTGTGTTTGTGTGCTGTATGAGATAATAGGGGGTGCCGCTGCCGCTCAGTTGATGACAGCAGGGCAGGCACAGCCGCACAGAGCGTGTGTGTGTGTGTGTGGGAGACTCTCAGGTGGGCGCGGCTATATTCTCTGGCAGCGTGTGGTGTGTCACAATCACTCATGTGGAAAAATGAGCGCAGGTGGACGTGAGCGTGAAGAGGAGATGGAGATGGGCGGCGATGCGGGTCCCGGCCCTCCCAAAAAGAAAATACTTTGTTCATATAGTATACAGGGGGAAGAAAGGCATAAGTGGGTTAAGCCCGTGAGTGGAGAACTTAAGTGTCACGAGCCTTCTGCACACTCTGTCGAAGGGAGTTTTTAGTCAGCCATGGGAGAGACCGTCCTGTATTGCTGGGATGGAATGTTGGCAACCCTAAGTGCTAGTAGCTCCATGCTAACACTTTACAACCCTTGTCCCCTACTGGTACAAGTTTGAGCGTTTTGGTGGCTATTTTGATTTGTTTGTCCAAACGGTCTGAAATTAGGCCCGGGTATTTTTTGGGGGTGTTTTACAAAAGTTCAACACTCTTCATGTTAGGGACATTTCCTGTCACCCTGAGTCAAAATACTCCCATTAAACCTATTAACTCATTGAGTGCCAGCCACTTTTGGAGAACGGACGCTCCCAGTGCCAGAGTTTCAGAGCGTTTTCAGTGATTTCTCGAGGCCCACAGAATATTGTGTGATATTACTATGTAAACACCGAACACGCCCAAAGAACGAGGAGACTCTCTTCTATCATCAGCAAAAAAAAGTTTATTGATATCATTTTCCGTTCTTTAGTTATCAGCCGGAGAAGATAGGTGGATTTCAGCAAAAACACACATTTCAATTTAGAAGCTGAGATATTCAGCCTTTTGTGAAATGAAGCATTTCAAGCACATCACTGACTCTGAAGCTAATATTTTCTCATGTGACACCTCAAAAATAATTTCCTTCAATAAAACAGTGAAAACAAAGGAATTTTGTTTGGCCAAATAATATTTTTTAGCTGCAACCAGCAGCGCTGGCCCCTGCGTGCGCAGACCCTACACCTTCTTGCTGGTCTTGATTTACTGCTGGTGGGCATCAGATATTCTAGCTTGTTTGCCTGTCTCTGTCCATCGAGCCTGCTGTCTGGGTCTGTGTTTACTGTCAATGGTTGTATGCTGCCCTGCGTGCCCCACCCCCCTCCTCCTCCTCCATGGGAGTGTCTCTGGTGGCTCTGCTGCGTTTGCTCTGCGTTTGCTCTGCACTGAAAAGTGCGCTGCACCCCGCTTTTTCACAGCGTGTCGCCGGCTCCCAGCTGAGAATAATGTAACTTTTCAGAAAGACGCTGGTGTCGGCAACTAAATCATATGGAGGGGATATCGCAGCGGAGACGGAGGGGCTCAATTGTGGCAGCAGATTGGCTGCTGCAGGCACAGCTAACGTTATGCTTCATGCATATCGATGCATACCGATGCGATTTCCGTTTCCCCATGACTTCTTCTCTGTTTTTTCCTCGCCTTTTTCTAATCTGGAGAGCACTGTCGCCACCTAATGGGTCGGTAAAATAGCTTTTACACATTCAACATCCACCATACTTTCACAGGAGATGGATCAGGCTTTGATGCACGTCCCACGGTCAAAAAATGCAATTGACGACTTTAGTCGTCTTTGGCACTCAACGTTACTATTTGAATTGACGACTATAGTCGTCATTGGCACTCAATGAGTTAAGTGTCAAAACTTGACGGATTTACTTCTATTCAAAAGTGCTATTTTGGGTCCTCCAGCCATTTTTCACAACAGTCATTCATGGTATTTTTTCATGCTCCCATCCAAGACCAAAGACCTTGGAATTGTCCACACACACACACACACACACACACACACACACACAGGCGGTTGGTGAAAATTGCATGGCCAATTTCATCGTTTTCCCATTAGTTTTAAAGTTGAATTTGCACAAAGACAACACTTTTTGGGGACTTCCAGCCATAAAAAAATCATGAATTCCCTGATGTCAGGCATCCATCCTGGAGTCAAGGCTTCACATTTGTAGTTTCTGTTTGACTATTTCCCCCCATTCCCCATGTTTGGCATAGGGATCAATTGTATGCAGTTTACACTGAAATGTATGGGACATGGATCCCTATGCCAAACACGGGGAAATGAGGGAAAATAGTCAAAACACACTAAAAACAAAAAATGTGAAGCCTTACCTCCAGGATGAATGATTAACATCAGGTAATTAGCAGAGGTGGAAAATAACTAATTAATGTACTCTAGTGACTGTAATTGAGTAGCTTTTTGTGTACTTGTACTGTTTTGAGTAGTTTTTAAAATCAGTAATTTTACTTTTACTTATTATGTTTGAAGTAATGTACTCTGTTAGATTTTAAGTCCAACAGTAGAGTCCAGTGTGCTTCAGTCAAGTTTGGAATAAAAGGGTCCTGTGGGACGGAATTATTTCACTATTTGTGTTTTGTATTTTTTTTTTTTTTATTAAACCTTTATTTAACCAGGTAAAAGAGATTGAGATTTCAAATCTCTTTTTCAAGAGGAACCTGGCCAAGAGGGGGCATAAAAAAACAAACACACATTTAGGTTCCATACAGACACACAAATAAACATTTGAAGAGGGAGACTTGAAATTACAGTTCCAATACTTCCACGTTCCAAGTCCTTTAAAATTGAAATATATGCTAAATAGAATGAAATGTTGGTACCTATAATGAAGGATGAAGTTAAATGAATAAGAAACAATAAAAAAGTAAAACTATACCCTTCTCAACTTATTCTGCCAAGTTTTGATGCTTAATGGTAAAATGATATTTAAGTAATAAGGGGAAAAGGTTAAAGTCGAGCTGAACCCAAAAATGACTTTTCTTTTCTTTTAGTTCAAATACCTGGGTATGCAGTGCACCTATTTAATAATGTATGCAAACAAAATCACAAACATGTGATTTCTTTCGTTTTTCACACTTTCACATCAAAAGTTCCTTTTTCAAGATTTCATTGATAACAGTAATGTACAGTGTGCTGACGTCACCTAGTACTATCACATTTCTACCCCATTTCAACCAATCATGTCACGACATGCGGCTGTCAATCAAATCTTCATTTCAGGATAATTTTCTCTTCCAAATGTAAAAAAAAAAGTAGAAAAAGTAGAAAAGTAGAAAATGGCGCCTAGTGCCTGTCATCTGGCAGAATTCCTATCCCATAAACTAACTACTAACTTGGCCAATTGTTAGAAACATGAACAAAAAACAAAAACTATAATCTCTAAGAATGCAAAGAAATGTAACTGGCTCGTTAAAACGTGCATTCCAGGGATATCGTATATACAGCAGCGATAATGGCGCGCGCATCCGAGAGCTTGGTTGTCAGGGGTCGCACTTCGGAGATTCCAGGCCGACGTGCTGCACTCTCCACTCAGCCACTTGACCTCCCGTCAAAAGGCTCTTCCCGAGGGGAGCGCCACAACACACTGAATCCCACTCGATTTGGAGGCGGAACACGCCAGGATTGGCCAAAGCCCAATCCAGTCCCCAGAATTGTCAAATAAAATCATCGACATGATACTATGACCCGCCTCTCAACCTGTCATCTTAGACAAACTGTTTTCAGTCTGAAACGGACTCATATGCATGTGACGAACGGGTTCAGTTCGACTTTAAGGTCCACTATGTTAAGCGATAGTAGCTCCATGCTAACACATTTGCATCCACTATGTTGTGTGATAGTAGCTCCATGCTAACACTTTAGCATCCACTATGTTAAATGATGTTATGCTAATACATCTTTGATGATTGTATTTATGCTTTGTGTTTTAAAGTCGTCAAATTAGTTTAATCTCATCCCTGTACATCAGAGGTTCTCTAACCACAGGGACTGACCTGGCTCTGCCGCCAGGCCTCCTCCTGTGATGTCATGGCAGACAAGCTCCTCTTCCTCCTCGGCCTCCTTGTCGCTGTCAGACGACATGACGACCGCAGGAGAGCTGTGCACCTCCCTGCTACTGACACACACGCACACACAAACACCCCAACACACATGCACGCACACACACACACACACACACACACACACACACACACACACACACACACACACACACACACACATACACATACACATACATCAAGCATAATAACACAACGAAGCCAGATGTCACTGGCTTCTGGAAGGAGGTGAAGGGACTCCCATAGAGGGAGTCTCTGGTGCTGAAAATATAGCTGAATTGTGGAGGCAACATTATTCTGTTCTCTTCAATTGTGTCAATATAATGTCCTTATAATATAAATAAATATACATAAATCCTTGTGGGCACCAATGTGAATGGGGATGTAGTATATGTTACAGCTAAAGAAGTATACCAAGCTATCTTACAGCTAGCTGATAACAAAGCATGTGGACTAGATCATATTTCTGCAGAACATCTCAAGTTAGCTAGCCCCAAGGCGCAGCTCTTCTTGCCATGTGTTTTAGTGGCTTCATGACCCACAGTTTTTTGCCAGCATCTACAGTATGTTGTCAGTCACTCTGGTGCCTGTTATCAAGGCTAAGACTGGTAAAGTTGGGAGTTTAGATAACTACAGGCCTATCGCCCTAGCCGGTGTGATTTCCAAGGTTTTAGAAATGGTTTTATTAGATCATTTAGGTTAGTTTATTTCTACCTCTGACAACCAATTTGGCTTCTTACCTTTATAACGCTACCAGTCGCTTTAGTTTGTTAAATGTATCTGTGCTCACTTTTGGTTACCTCCTTGTTTACACATGCCTGGATCTTGAGGTAGGGTTCAGATGGGGGGCAAATAAGTAACAGTGGTCTCCTGGAATGTCAAGGGGCTAGGTCATATGGTGAAGAGGGAAAACATTTTTCGATATCTTAAATCTCTCTCCACAGATGTCATTTTTCTCCAGGAAACCCATATTAACTCATTCATGGCCAAAGACGTCTTTGACGTGTTATCAGGAATAGCCCTCCCAGCCAATGACGTGTTTGACGTGTTTTTGTTTTTATTAGTGCAGCGCGTAGTTCAAAGACTTCCCCAGCCTGTGACATGTTATCAGGTCCCTAGCCTCAAAGTCAAGCCGACAACACGTGATCAAACACATACCGCAGCTGTTGTTTTGAAATGAGCAGGAGGAAAAACAGAAAACAGAGAAACGCGCTTCCTTGTGTAGAGAGGAGAAACGCCATTGAAACGCCCATCGGGGCGCTGCACGAGCTTGTCGGCTTGCTGCAGGGCAGCGGACATCGATCAGTTGTTCGCGGTAGTCAAACCCGTGACCAACATGATCGATCCTGGTCCCTGGACCCCGTTCCTGTGTCCCAGCCCGAAAGAGACGAGACGGAGTCACAACTTTGTGAGCAGGAGGAGAACAGCAGCCTCGCCACAGAAATGGCTTTCACACAGAGCCAAGCAGCACGGCCACTTTCCTGTCGAGGGCGAGGAAGACTGGACTCCAATGCGACAGGACCCAGATGATCTCGTGGTAAGGAGTGTGTGTGTGTGTGTGTGTGTGTGTGTGTGTGTGTGTGTGTGTGTGTGTGTGTGAGAGAGACTACACTGATCTCTGCATTCTATTCTATGATCACACTCACTCACACTGAGTAAACTGTATTGTTGAATGTAAAAAAAGCACTTCATGTATATATATATATATATATATATATATTATTTTTTGTCACTCTATGTCTGATGTCAATACAGTTCAAAATAAAAGAATTGAGAGCGAGTTCTGCCTGAGATTGTGTGCTTTACAGAAATGCCATTTTCTGCAATTTCTCTTCTCAGAGAGACCTTTTTGGTGAAAACAGGGTGTATATAAATGGCTATAAGTAGAGTACAGAACATGCTAAAAGCTCACTTTTTTTTCCTGGTGAACCCAGAGACGTACATCTTCATTTTGAGGTATTGCAAATCACTTTGGTGCTAATAGATAATTTACTGTGGGTCTTGAAAGATGACCAACAATTATGAAAATCTTTGGCCTGTGCTAAATATTGGCAGTCCTAAACTGGCCATGAATGAGTTAAAGCAACCCTGCCGATGGAACGGTTTACAGCAGGCTGCAATAAACAGTTTTGTTCGACTTCCGCATCTTTCCGTCCCGGGGATGAGACTCTATAAATAACAAGATATCAATTGCCGTTTCACTCGGCTCTGGTCTCATCTGCAGTTATAGGTAAGATCTGAGGCATCACTATTAAATTTAGACTGTTTCATAACAAGTGAAAAAGTTGCTCGTAGTTGCTTATATGAGTTTCCTGGAGAAATGCAATATCCACCTTTTTACGACGTAATAAATCTTGGCATTCCACTCTTTTGACTTTAGCATTCAGACCCTGGACATTATAACTCAAAATTTTATAGTTTAACCATTATCAAAAATGGTCCTTCTAAGTGTAAATGAAAAATGTTTATTGCCTGCCACCCCCCTCCCCCCGAACAGTGTTTCTGTGATGTGTGTCACATAACACAGTTCTGCAAGACCTCCCAGGCTCACACCCATCCCTCCCATATACAAAAGTAGAGTCCGGTTATTGCAAAATAAAGCATTCCAGTGGAAAGCCGTTTCACAATCATAACCATATAACCAATCTGATAATAAAGTAACATTATGTTATTATGTCGGACATTCCAATGTCATGTGACATGCAGATTGTTGGATACAACTGAGCAAGTGGGGTTACCTGTGGTTGCCAGGTCTGTGTTGAGGTGCATTGTGGGAGTTGTGTGTGGGAGTGGGGAGGTCGGCGAGCCGCTGTCTCATCCTGATGGTCAGCTCCGGACTGAGACGCCACACAAAGATACAACTACACACACACACACACACACACACGCGCACGCACACACAGTAAAATAATACGGATTAGGAATTATGTGTGGTATGCACAGGAGGCGATATTTTTTTCCCATGATGGCGAAGGCTAGGCGAAGGCATGACCCGCCCCTCTCTGCCTCTGATTGGCTGACTGCACTCGGCTGCTCTCGCTTGCTTCCCAGGCGAGTCAGAAGTCATTTCAAACGAGCCTAATATATTTCATTCAGTCACTAAGCATTATTTGTTCATAAAGTGAGCAGCAGGTGCAAAACAATCATTAAATCAACAAGCATGAGATGGCAGATGGCAGCATAGAATCAAAAGGTTATGTGTGAGAGATCAATAGCCTACTTGAATGTGTATTTTTTCTTTTCATTCTAAATGTCATCACCTTGTTTCTTCTGATTTATATTTCAATTCAAATACATGTCACTCTTGTGTTACAATGAGTCTTTTATCTTTTTTTTTTTTTTTTCCCTATAGGCTACATACGTACACTGCCAAGAGTAGCAGCAGCGTTATAAACCACAGGGCCAGACATAAACACACATGGCGTCTTTCATTCAGGCTAGCAAGCAAAACTGCTGTCTGTCTGATCCACTGAGTCTCACTACAGACTGTAGAAAGAGATGCAGGATAGCTAAGCGAATGTGATTGGATGAACATTTGACGCTAGGCCAATCAGAGGCAGAGAGGGGCGGGTCATGCCTTCGCCTAGCCTTCTGCCCCCCCTAGCTAAGCCAGCTACCTAGTCCAAATGGCCCCAATAGAGGCGCCGGTAAAAAGCAAGGGAATATACAGTACAAACCCTACTTAAGACAAGATGATAGTTGCATAAACTATTTGATTTGTATATATATATATATATGTATATATATATATATATATATATATATATATATATATATATATATATATATATATATATATGTATATATATATATATATATATATATATATATATATATATACACACACATATATTCATATATATATACTAGGGCTGTCAGCGTTAACGCGTTAATCGCGATGCAATTAAGGGCGGACCATAACAAAAAAATGTATCGCGTTAATCGCATGCCGCTATTTTGTCCCTTCGACGCACCCATACTTGTAGTCAAGCCGGTCGCAGCGATTTCCTGTCTCCTGTATGTTTCAGGCATGGAAAAGAAAGACGACAACACGCTTCTAAATGGCTCGTTTTACTTTAAAAAAAACTCCCAGATGGCACGTTTGCTTTAACCATTCAACATACAAAAGAACGACACTATGCAGAAATATGTGCCCAGCATAGGAATAATAATAATAAAAATAATAATAATAATAATACATATTTATAGAAGGAGGATCAGTACCTGTCTCCAGACACAGTGATCAGGTGCTTACAGTCACTGCTGAACTTCATCCCTGTTACAATCTCTGAGAGACAGACAGGAGGGAAGGGGGGTGGCAGACAGGCAGAGTAAGACAGGCAGAGAGACAGGCGGAGACAGAGAGCCAGACAGAGAGGCAGAGACAGAGCGACAGACAGAGAGGCAGAGAGACAGGCGGAGACAGACAGGCAGAGGCCGTCAGGCAGAGAGACAGGCGGAGACAGACAGGCAGAGAGACAGGCAGAGAGACAGGCAGAGAGAGAGAGAGAGGGGGAGTAGAGACAGTTTTAGTTTTACAGAGACAGACAGCTTATAGTCAGTAAATCACAGCCTCTATATCTGAATAGTATCTGCTGTGTTCTAATGTGTTCTACTGTGTTTTATTCCACAGTAAATCCTCCTCTCCACTTCGTACAGTCATCCTGAGTTTTAGGGCCCTATCGTCGCAAAATCGGTAATTTAGCGTTTGTGCTGGTTTTGCGCGCAATGCAAATTGGGGGCGTGCACAAGCGCATGCCTGTTATAAGTGTACTGGACATAGGCGTGCTGCATGCAGAACCAGGTGTTTCAGCACAAAAATGTGGGGATAGATGGCATTATCCTATCGTCAGCAGCGTGCAATTACTTTGCGCTAAGAGCTATTTACCTTTTAGACCTGATGAAGACGTATGCACGTCGAAACGTTGTCTGATTATTTTGCACTTTAAATAAAAGGCATCATTGGATCCGAGCTGCTCCAGACTTATTCCTTTAAGTATTATTGCGTCCCTCCTGTGATGCACCGGACCTGCCAGTTCCTACAGCTGAAGCGCAGTTGGATCCTTCACTTTAGCTATTTACCTTCACCTATCCCATAACGCGGAGGGTCGTTGGCACCACAGACGATCTGTCAATAAGCTCTCTCCATCTCTCTCTGTCCTCGGCACGAGTTAGTCCACTCTATTACGCATGGAGAGAATTACAGCATATTGTATGCCTCACGCAAACAGAGCGATTGCGAGATGGGAATCTGATTGGTTTGATTGATGTAACGCCCAGGCATTGCCTGGCCAAACCTGTGAATAATTCTGGTGCTTAAGCCCGCCCAAATCCCGTTTGTGCTGGCATTTTGGGGGCACAGATGATTTGGCATGGTTCTAATTTGCGCCTGCGGCAGGTGCCATGAACGTTTCTGCATCCCCGCCGAGAAGTGGGGCTGATCTCGGGGGGCGACGAGACAGCCTACAGAGAGGAGGTAGGGGCCCTGGAACAATGGTGCCAGGACAACCACCTCTCTCTGAACGTCTCCAAGACCAAGGAGATCATTGTAGACTACAGGAGGGGGGGGGGGGGCACACACCCCCCAATCACCATCAACGGCACAGTGGTGGAAAGGGTGGACAGCTTCAAGTACCTGGGAGTCAACATCCACCAGGACCTGACTTGGGCCGGCCACACCGCCACTGTTGTCAAAAAGGCCCAACAGCGAATACACGGACTCAGGCGCCTGAAGAAATTTGGGCTAAGGCCAGAAATCCTTACGGACTTCTACAGAGGCACCATTGAAAGCCTGCTGACTGGCTGCTTCACCACCTGGTACAGGAACTGTACCACCATGGACCGCAGGGCGCTACGGAGAGTGAGACGCGCGGCCCAGCACGTAACAGGATGTGAGTTGCCAGATCTGCATGAACTGTATAAACAGTGGTGCCTCAGGAGGTCCCTGAAGATCATCAAAGACACAAACCATCCCCACAACAGCCTGTTCTCCCTGCTACCCTCAGGGAGAAGATACAGGGTCCCAAAAGCACGCACAAATCGCTTGAGGAACAGTTTCTTCCCGCAGGCCACGAGACTCCTTAACATACACAAATAGTGCAGTAGCCGTACTGTAACGTACTGTAGCTGCTACCATTACGTATGTCTAATGTTTAATTGTATGTCTAATAAGGAATATGCTATTTGCACCTGTATGTCAAATACGCCGAATTTAAAACGCCGAGTTTAATTGTATGTTTAATAAGGAGTATGCTATTTGCACCTATATGTCAAATACGCCGAATTTAAAATGTCTAAGCACGGCTAAAGTATGCACAGGACATGTGCACCTATGTGCAGTGAATATGCCACTGTCTCTGACTTGTCCTATCACTATACTGCCTTATTGCTTGTTGTGTCTATTGTTGTTTTTGCACTCATATGCCCTGTTACATTTGTACTATGTTGTAAACGGAGTCCACAGCACAAGAATTTCACACGTGATACTTGTACCATGGAGTGACAATAAAAATCTTGAATCTTGAATCTTGAATTGCATCCCCACCATATTTCGGGGTTGTTTTAACTTAGAAAACAGGGAGGTCACGTCTACCCAGACAATTATATAACTTTTTTTTTTATATTTTATTTTAAATTTCTATATCACTTTTAAACAGTTACATTTCTGTATAAATCATTACAATATGCTCCCGTGAGGTGGGGATGCGTTTAGTTGCTGCCGGGCAGGGGTGCAAAACTCAAACGCAAATAGGGGATATCGCCTGTACCAAGATAGGGCCCTTAGTGTTTTGTGTAATCTTGTGTGAGGTGCAGTGTTGTGTGTTGTGTGTAGTGTTGTGTGAGATGCAGTGTTGTGTGTGGTCTTGTATTGTGTGTTGTGTAGTGGTTGTGTAGTGTGACTGACCTGAGTGTCCGTACATGGTGGCCACACACTCTCCAGAGTAGAAGTCAAATATACTGATGTTCTTATCTGAACAGGAGGTGGCGATGTAGAGCCCTGAGGGATCGATCTGAACCTGAGGGAGTAGAGCAGAGTCAGTCATATCAGGTTTCCAGTTGGTCACTGATGGAATCCCAAAACGTTTCCACGACTTTCCAGGACTCCTTTTCAAATTTCCAGCACCAGATTTGAATGAGTGAGACTGAAGTGAAATCAGCTCCACTGAGTCTGAGTCTGACTTTAAAGTCGAGCTGAAATGGCATTTGCATGGTATGTGATTCCTTATCGTGTCGTATTCCGACTGAAACAGGGTAGAGAGGCTGGAAATAGTGTGTGGTGTGGATGAGTTTGATTTGACCGTTGGAAAGAGGGCATGTCTGGGGTAAGGGACTGGACCGACTGATTGTTGTGAGGCGACTCAGGTGAGTGCTCTGTGCCTCAGAGCCGAGTGAGACAGCAGCTCTATGCAAAATAATGTATTTTACTGGGGGGGGGGGGATTATTTGTGAACGTCCGCACAAAGACTTCCTCTTCCATGCTCCGCGGCCATTGTTTACGGTCTAATTAATATCTCAAGACAGATTTTCAATTTTCAGGAAAATCCTTTGGCATGGGTGAAGGAAATAGGGCTCCACATAACATCGCGAGTGCTAGAGACATCGTCGGACTGTAAATGACGGAAGAGGAAATCTTGCTCTATACCGGAAACCCCGAAGTATCGTCTATCTGTCCCAGAGTCTGGGTGTTCAGACTGATAAGACACTGGGTGCTCAGACTGGACTCACCTTGATGAGAGTCCCGTCTTCTCCCTGGGAGCCTTTATACAACTTCTTCTGTTTCCCATTACTGATGTTGAAGATCCTGAAGGAGGAAGAGGAGGAGACAATGAATTCAGAAAAACAGCAACCACGTGGTGAGAGGAACCAACCAATGCTCTCACACCAGCCATCTTCATCATCATCATCATCATCCTCAGCTATAGACAAATATACATTTGTCTATGTATTTAGAGAAAAAGAGCAGAAAAATATACATTTAGCAGACACTTTTCCAAAGCGACTTAGTAAAGCATGAGTAGTGAAATCAATTGTGCAAAATAGTCTGCGACTGCATGAGCCAAGACCTTTTAAGGAATAAGTAGCATTTGTCAATACTTGAAGGAATAATATTCATATATATATAATATATATATAGGAATGACCTTGTTACAGTACTATCTTCAGAGTAAAGGTTATGCAACTATGAGACCATTTACACCTGGCACTAACATGCATTTTCTGTGATCAGATTGCAATCGGATAGTGCTTGACCACTTGAAAGTACAAGTGTAAACGCCCCCAAGACACATTGAGGACGGATTGCGATCTGAACGGCCAAACCACCTCCACAGGTGGTCAGGGTTGTGATCACATTGAACACAAGTGGAAATGCAATGCGTCCTCTCAATCTACATACACAACAACAGTCACCGCTGTTTTTCTGCTGCTCTACGCTATGGATCTTGCCTGATGCGATCGCAATCAGATCTCAATGTGGACACTGGAGACATATTGTGTAAATGGTATCAGGTTAATGTGGTCAAGCACTCATGTCCTGCAAGTGATACTGTTTAAAGAAAAATGGACTCCACCAGAGAAAACAGTCTTCACTTTTGCTATACCCCTGCTTTAATTTCCAAAGTATCAGTTCACTGAGAGTGACTCCACCTCCTCTCACTATTAGTTTTGATGCCAAAACAGGCCCAGACTCCTGTACCAGATTCTGCGCAGTGTGAGGTCCCCGCCCCTCTGAACTTTTTTTATGCAGCTGCTCCTGGTGCTAGCTTTGCCGACAGTACGTAGTGTATTTATATACAGTCAATGCTCTCTAGCTAATAAATATGGCACTTTAAGTTATATTACTTTTTGTCTCGCCAAAGTAACCATGTTGATTCCCACTAGTAGTTCTGTTTAGACTCGTTTCTGGAGTCGCGGACAGGGACGTGTGAAGAGAGCAGAGTTGGGGTCCGTTACTCAAAAAAGTAATGTATTACACATTACACATTACTTTAAAAAAAAGTAATGTCTTACTTTACTTGATTACTTCCTGGAGAAAGTAATTTGTTACACCGCTCGTTACATTACTTTTGCGTTACTCCGTAACATCGCCTGAGATGCATTGTCACGTAATTTGCCAGTTAACAATACAACATTAAACCTTACATATGCCCATAAGCCTGTCCATCTCTGATTTTGATGTTACCTGGTGAAAAACAAGCTTTTGCTGCTAGCTTTGGGTCGAGGCGGGCGACTCAGCTTGGCTCTGCGGGTCGATCGCAACCAGCTTTGTGTTAGCATGTTGCCTCTGCAGATGCTTTGAGAGGTTTGATGCAGTGGTAGCTAGCTGCTTCTGTCCAGGGCAAAGTTTGCAGTGTCACATTCTTGTCCTTCCGCGCAACAAATCCGAAGTAATGTGCGTATCTCCACCCCTCAAAGGTTGTTGGAGAAGACGGCGAGTATTGCGCGTTTTTTGGCAGATTGCAATCCAATTATTACGGAGCATACTTCACTATAACATGTTGTATTTGCGAGGGGTATTTATAGACCCCATCGCTGTATGTGGGTTTCTCTTATGGTTTACATTTCATTTTGTTCAATATTCAAATATTCCAGAATTGCATGTTGTGTTAAAAATAAATATTATTTCTATCTAACACATTTTAATCAGAATCAGAATCAGAAAGACTTTAATGATCCCCGGGGGGAAATTGGGACAAGTTACAGTAGCTCGCTCACAGGACACACATAGCATAAAATAAAATAAAAATAAACCGTAGTAAATGCAATATTAAGCAAATAAGCAGAAAAACACAACATAGCATAGAATAACTAGTAAATGCGATAGAAGCAAAAAGCAAAAAATAAGTAGAATGTCTAAGTAGCAAAATACAAATACGTAGAGTAAGTATAGTATACATTCCGTGTCAATTATCATTATTGCACGTGATATATTGCACATATTGCACGTATTGCACGTGATTTATATTAAGTCGGCTTGCCCTATACGTTACACGTGGCTCAGCCAGGCACAGTTAACCTATCGGCTGGCTCAGTCTCAGGGAGACTGAGCGTCTCGGAGGTGCTCTTTTAACACGTTCAGTGCCAGCGACGCCATATGGCGTCATTAGAAATTTACCGTACAGTGCCAGCGACGCCAAATGGCGTCATAACTCCAAATTGTTTTTTTGACGGGGGGGTGTCGATCTAAGCTTCTTACGTCGCCTCTAACAATATTGTAGCTATTGGAGGTCGATAACCTATTTTACAAACCCATTAGGTGGCGACAGCACTCTCCTGATCAGAGAAAAAGGAGCCAAACACACAGAAATAGTCACTGGGGAAAATGAGGAAATCGCATCGCATCCGTCCGTATGCATCGACGTGCCTCCATAAACGAGCACAACGCCAGCTGTGCCCCCAGCAGCAGCATCCGCTGTCACAACTGAGCACCTCCATGTACGCTGCAACAGCACATTCACATAATCAGCCTTATTATTCCGAACTGGAAGCATGCCAGCCCGTGACAAACACACGCGGAACCAAAAAGCTGAATGTCGCGCACCATTCACTGTGTGTGCGCAGCAAACTCAGCAGAGACTGAGAGCCACCAGACACATAAGACACACCCAGGAGGCGTGTGCAGTTGAGGGGGGGGGGGGGGAGCACGCAGAGCAGCAGAGCAGCATACACTTCACCCAGACAGACCCAGACATCAGAAAATTAGCTTCAGAGTCAGTGATGTGCTTGAAATGTTTAATTTCACAAAAGGCTCATTATCTCAGCTCGTAGAAAAAAAGGGATGTTTTTGCTTCAATCAAGCTATCTTCTCCGGCTCATAACTAAAGAACGGAAAATGGGATCAATAAACTTTTTTTTGCAGGTGATAGAAGAGAGTCTCATCGTTATTTGTCCGTGTTCAGTGTTTACATAGTAATTATTAAAAAAATTATATGACTGTTTTAAAATGCATTGCGGCCTATGTGGCACAGCAAGCAACCTTTTGCCCAAGGGCCGTGGCACTCAAAGTGTTAAGAGAGGCATTAAATAGACCAATGGCCACAGGCAGGAATGATTTGATTTGATTTAGCCTGATTTAGCCTGATTTAATTGTAAAACAGAGTGTAAAAAGTTATGCAAAGCTTTCTGGAAAATTTAACCTGTGGCAGAGGAAAGTGGACGGAGTTCCCAGCATGCCCTGGGGTAGTGTGTTTTGTTTATAGATTTTTTTGTCAATGTTTGTCAATTGTTTGTTTGTCAATGTGTTTTGGAGGTTAAAATTATTTCTTGTTCTATATGCATGATGTTAGTTATCTGCAAAGTTATGTGTCGACTAATAGTGCTGTTCTGCATGCTAATACAAAGTTGAAATGTTGGCACCATGGGTGATTCTGGTGTGCAGTGACCCCGTCTGATG
The DNA here is from genome assembly GCF_964638095.1 of Poromitra crassiceps. NCBI lineage: Eukaryota > Metazoa > Chordata > Actinopteri > Beryciformes > Melamphaidae > Poromitra > Poromitra crassiceps. Next base: position 55,916,365 of record NC_139625.1, on the reverse strand, counting down.
GGGCACAGGATCTGCTATTAAAACAGAGATCTTTTCTCTCTATACTTATCTTGCTAGTACGCAAGTTACGAGTTAAGTGTTTGACTAGTAACTGTAATGTGATTACTGAACTTAGGGACAGTAGTGCCTTACACTACTCGTTACCGACAAAAGTAATGTGATTATAGTAACGCGTTACTAGTGCGCAGGCGTCGACCAGGAAGGTCGCTTGTTGTGGTAGCTCGTTCGTTTTCCTGCTCTTTGTATTTATATTATTATGATCGCTCTTTTTCTAACACTTAACGTGTGTATATATTGTGTAAATAGTGTATCCGTCAGTAACCATGTGGTTCAGAGGAATTTTTACCTTATTTTTGACCTGTTTACTCCTATTGGAATGTATCGCATGGGGACATCAGCTGGCGCCAACACATGGGGCCATTGTGTACAGCAGAGAACAGCTGTTGGCGCTACGCTCGCCGGCTGGCGAGGCGGTATCTGCGCCGCTCATTCCGGAGGAATTAATAAGAAACGCACGACGTGGAAGGAGAGGGAGAGGCAGGAGAGCGAGACAGAGGAAAAACGAAGCCAGGAGGGAACGTAGAAGATTCAAGCCAAGTCTCCCCTCTCTGATTATGGGCAATGTAAGATCGATAGCGAATAAGATGGAGGAATTAACAGGACTGGCGAGGACACAGAGGGAATTTCGAGAGTGCAGCATAATGTGTTTCACGGAATCCTGGCTAAATAAAGATATTCCGGACTTTAACGCATCAATTGATGGCTTCCAGACGATCCGAGCGGACCGGGATAGCACCTTGTGTGGTAATAAGAAAGGAGGTGGCCTTGCCATTCTCGTAAACAATAGATGGTGTAATCCGGCTCATATCAGCATTAAGGAACGCTCGTGCTCACCGGAACATGGAGCTACTAGCTGTGGGGCTTCGGCCATATTATTTACCAAGGGAGTTCTCGCATGTGATTGTAGTGGCGATTTACATCCCCCCTTCCGCTAATCCGATATCAGCCTGTGACATTATCCACAACGCCATTGCTGGACTACAGACTAAGCATCCGAGTGCATTGGTATTGATATCGGGGGATTTTAATCACGTGACTATGACGAAGACACTGCCCAACTTTAAACAGTACGTGAGCTCTCGTAACGGGACAAGCCTGTCTTTTATTGTCACACGAACACCACAATACATGCATGCGGCCACAACACACTCATGCTGACGGTGGCCGGTGAAAAGTGTCCTCTGCATTTAACCCATCCAGGCATGTCCTTTCCTCCGGGGGGCAGGCCAGGAGCAGTGGTCGCTTTCTCGTACAGCGCCCGGGGACCAACTTCGGATGTTGTCGTCACTGGTCGGATGACGATGACGATCTGATCTTTTGCATGTTTTTAGTGGGGGGGTTATATACGGAGGAACCCCCTGGGGGAGCACGGGGAAAACATGCAAACTCCACACAGAGAGAAAGGCCCTTACGACGAGATACCCCACCTGGGCAGTAGGCACTGAAGATATGGGGGGGAACACAACCACAGCGCCCACAGTGTCCCAGGCGAGAATCGAACTCAGGACCTTCTGACTGTGAGGCGACAGCTCTACCACTGAGCCACCGTGCCCCCCAACGTGAGCTGTAGCACTAGGGGCGACAGAACAATAGACTTGCTGTATGCAAACGTGAATGATGCCTACTCCTCGTCACCCCTCCCCCCGCTTGGCCGCTCTGATCACAATCTGGTCTACCTCAGATCCAGACAGTGGTGTATAAAGTACTTGAAAACCATACTTAAGTAAAAGTAAAGATATCTTCCCAGAAAAAGACTTTTGTAAAAGTCAAAATCACTCATTAGAATATTACTTGAGTAAAAGTCTTAAAAGTACTTGATATTTTCTGTACTTAAGTATCAAAAGTAATTTTCTGATATTAAATGTACTTAAGTATTGAAAGTAAAAAGTACAAGTAAATGCTGCAAAAAAATATCAAGCAAAAGACATGCCTGGGCTTGAGTGGAAGTCTATTTCTTCTTCTTGACTTTTATAGCCGCTGGCAAACGTTTTGTTGCATTACAGCCACCAAATGGAATGGCGTGTGGATCGTGATTAACGTAACTTGCAAACTAGGAGCACTGATTTGACAAACCTGATTGCTTGCAGGCTGAGCAATTTCTTCTGATTTTACTTTGTAACTAAGATGCTTGGGGGAAATGTAGTGGTGTAAAAGTATCCATTTTATTTGGGAAATGTAGTGGAGTAAAAGTGAAAGTTGACAGAAATATAAATACTCAAGTAAAGTACAGATACTCAGAAAAAATACTTAAGTACAGTACTTAAGTATACTTAGTTACATTACACCACTGGATCCAGATATACCCAGATGGTAAAAAAACTGCCTGTGACCTCCAGGACAGTGAGGGTATGGTCAGAGGAAGGAACGGAGGCTCGAGCCTGTTTTGAGGTAACAGACTGGCAGGCACTCTGTGACCCACATGGCGAGGATATTGATGGGATCACAGAGTGCATTACTGACTACATCAACTTCTGTGTGGATTGCAACATACCCACTAAGGAAATAAAATGTTACCCTAATAACAAGCCGTGGGTAACTAAAGACATCAAGGCCATCCTGAACGCCAAGAAAAGAGCATTTAGGTCGGGGGATACAGATAGGATCAGAGCCATCCAGAGGGAGCTGAAAGTGAGCATCATAGTGGCAAAGGAGGGCTACAGGGCGAAGCTAGAGGCAAAGCTCGAGGAGAACAACATTAGAGAGGTATGGAGGGGTGTGAAAGCCATTACGGGTTTCAATAGGGCTGGTGGCGGGGGGGTGGAGGCAGGGGTTGATCGGGCCAATGAATTGAATCAGTTCTTCAATAGATTTGATGCAGCTGGCCCGGGGGCCCCCTCCCCCGACTCTCCTGACTGCAGCATACAAACAGCAGGCCCCACCACACGGCTCTCCCCCCCCCTCCCTCTCCCTCTGGCTCTGGCCCTGGCTGATGGCCCTCCAGACGTACCAGACGCGTGATTTCTAACCCCACATAGGATAAGAAATAACCACGCCCTGTGGCGCTGGGATTGGCCAGGAGCATTGAAGCTTGGGATAAAGCACCTGGGGTTTTTCATCTTTTAAAATAAAGATGTTTAAAAAACTATTGCCTGTTACATTTTCAGTGCTGTACCTTTTCTCTGGGTAAGAATTGAGCTTGAAATTAACGATACATTATATTATATGAGCTATGAACACAACACCGTTTATATTATTGCATGTTTTTGTAGATTGTGTACATTGTGTATATTACAATTATTATGCTTATTATTATTATTACTATGCTAAGGAAGGTAGGTGACCATAATTCATTTCAATGTCCGCTCTCAATATCGCTGTCTGTTCTCAAGAGCTATTCAGTTGGTTCATGAAATCGCTGGGCTGCGTGCCCTCCAGTGTTGCTCCTGGCCAATCCCAGCGCCACAGGGCGTGGTTATTGCTTATCCTATGTGGGGTTAGAAATCACGCGTACCAGACGTATCACCTTCCCCTCCCCCTCATCCCCCAGGCCATACCCCGTCACCCAGAGATGAGGCTACACCCCCCCCCCCCCCCCCCCCCCCAAAGGGCTTCAGAGCTGATGATGCCACCCCCCCCACCCATGCTGACCATCACAGCGGACCAGGTGAGGAATCAGCTTATGAGGCGTCAGCCCCATGGTGCTCAAAGCCTGTGCCCCCCAGCTGTGTGATGTGCTACAGCTGATCTTCAACAAGAGCCTGAGGGGCCCTTTACACGAGGACAGTCTCTGGAAGAAACGACACAATAGCGTTTCCTTCACACCTTTTCATTCACACCTTCTCCCCGTTTACATGAGCGCTGTTGAATTTTTAAAACGCCGTAATGTACATGCCAGGTCGCTAGGTGGCATTGTGATGGTCAACGGGGCGTTGCTCGTCACTCCACGGACGCTTCTGCATGACGTCATTTCGTAATCTTCTTTCTGGGTTTTAGACACGGAAGTAGATTACGGCTACCGTAGTAATTTTTAGACTTGCCAAAAAGCTGTTTTCAAGCTAAAAAAACCAAACTGTTTTAAAGTTGTAATATTCTTCGGGTGAGAACGTTACATAGATGTGACCAGTTTATCAGAATAAGCCTATTTGGAAATATTTAACGAGCAGCGAGGATCGGGAGCGCTGGCTGTGCTGACACTGTCTACTGTGTAGGCTGCAGTGAGAAAACACTGTCGATGTGCTTGCCTAACGTTAAATGCCGACCGGGTACAGCCATCGGCTCCTCGCAGCAGCAGTAACGCTATGAATATGTAACTGAAGTCGGCCGCAGTGTAGCAATGTTGCCAAGCGTGTGTTGCGTGTGCAGGCACGTCAGAGTTTCTGGGAAGACTATCGTTTCTAACCGATTACATGGAGCGCTCAGCGGGAAGCGTCACCAACAATTCCACTCTAGAGGGTGGTTTCAAAATGTGTCGTTTCCTAAGCGCGAATTTGCCGTCGCCGTCTTAACGGGAGGCACTAACGATACAATAATTCCCCGTTTCCATAGGAAACCGTCCTCGTGTAAAGTGCCCCTAAGTCTCCAAAAGGTCCATGCAGGATGTAGTTAAGTGCGCCTCAACCTCTACAGCCCAGCAGGCTAGTCTGGTGCTTCTCAGAGAAGGCAAACTTACAATATAGATGATTGGATGTAATCCAATCTCCAAAAGGTCCCAGTGATGTGGAAAATGTCCTGTATCGTTCCTGTACCTAAAAAGCCAAGACCCAGTGGCTCCAACGATTACAGGCCGGTAGCTTTGACGTCCCACATCATGAAGACCCTGGAGAAACTCGTCCTGAAGCAGCTCAGGCCTATGGTCAAACCATCCCTTGACCCCCTCCAGTTCGCCTACCAGCCCCGACTGGGAGTGGAGGACGCTGTCATCTACCTGACCAACCGCGCCTACGCCCACCTTGACAACCCGGCCAGCACTGTGAGAGTCATGTTCTTCGACTTCTCCAGTGCTTTCAACACCATCAGGCCGGCTCTACTGGGTGAGAAGCTGACGACGATGCGGGTGGATGCCCCCCTGGTGGCCTGGATTGTGGACTACCTGTCGGGCAGACCACAGTATGTGCGCCTGCAGAACTGTGTGTCAGACAGAGTGGTCAGCAATACGGGAGCACCACAGGGGACGGTCTTCTCTCCCTTCTTCTTCACCATCTACACCACGGACTTCACCTACCAGACAGAGTCTTGCCACCTTCAGAAGTTATCTGACGACTCTGCGATAGTGGGATGTATCAAAGATGGCGACGACGATGAGTATCGGGATGTGGTGGCCAACTTTGTCACATGGTGTGAGCAGAACCACCTGCAGCTCAACGTGTCAAAGACAAAGGAGCTGGTGGACCTGAGGAGGGTCAAGGCTCCGGTGACCCCTGTTTCAAACCACGGGGTCAGTGTTGACATAGTGGAGGATTACAAGTACCTTGGAGTGTACATTGACAATAAACTAGGGCTGGGCTAAGAACTCTGATGCACTCTACAAGAAGGGGCAAAGCCGTCTCTACTTTCTGAGACGGCTGAGGTCCTTCAACGTCTGCCGGACCATGCTGAGGATGTTCTATGAGTCGGTAGTGGCTAGTGCCTTCCTGTATGCTATTGTGTGCTGGGGCAGCAGGCTGAAGGCAGCGGACGCCAACAGACCTTGTGGGGCTGGATCTGGGCTCTCTGACTGCGGTGTCAGAGAAGAGAACGTTGTCCAGGCTACGCTCCATCATGAGCAACGACTCGCACCCACTCCACTGCATGCTAGTCAAACATAGGAGTACGTTCAGTGAGAGACTGATTCCACCTAGATGCAATACGGAGAGGCACAGGAAATCATTCCTGCCTGTGGCCATTGGTCTATTTAATGCCTCTCTTAAAAGAGCACCTCGGAGACGCTCAGTCTCCCTGAGACTGAGCCAGCCGATAGGTTAACTGTGCCTGGCTGAGCCACGTGTAACGTATAGGGCAAGCCGACTTAATATAAGTCCGGTGTGCAATAAAGATAATTGCACGTAATGTATACTTACTCACTCACTTAGACGTATTCTACTAATTTTTGCTTCTATCGCATTTACTACTGTTTATCCTATGCTATGTTGTGTTGTTATTCTTATTCTGCTTATTTTGCATTTACTATTGTTTACTTCATGCTATGTGTGTTCTGTGAGCGAGCTACTGTAACTTGTCCCAATTTCCCCCCGGGGATCATTAAAGTCTTTCTGATTCTGATTCTGATTCTGATTACTTTGTAATGCGTTACCCCCAACACTGGAAGAGAGAGATGGAGAGGGGGTGTATGGGTGTGTGTCCTTGTCTGTGTGTGTGAGCATATGTGTGTGATGTGCTTGGTTGGGGTGGCTTTTGGTGTTTTGCGGTAAAAGTGGCTCTCCTATTGACTTTGACCTGCCAGTGTGGCTCTCATCGAAAAAATTGTGAGGATCACTGGATTAATCGCATGAACTAACTACTATTAGTGACTAAGAAAATATGTGCTCACGAAGGTGACTGACCTGATGCTGCGGTCCTGGCAGCCAATAGCAGCGTACTTCCTGGTTGGCTCGACGTCCATGTCATACAGCGTGGTCTTCCTCACCACGTGGTGCGTTCGCGTAAATGCCAGCCCATCCTCTGTCTGAGAGACAATCAAGTTAAATATCAGGGACAGCATTTACAAAACCCTCTTAAAAAAAAAGATCTCCTCAAGTGCAGTGCAATTAGTAATCAACAGGGGGAAATAACCACCACAGATCCTCTGGAAATTAACCAAGCGTTTGTTCTACAAAGCCCTATATCAGTCAGAATACCCAACAAACTCAGTAAATCAGAATATGTTTCTAGATAGACTAGACATGTATGTCTGAAGAAACTAAATTTGAGCTAGATAGGGAAGTGGATATAGAGGACGTTTCCAACGCCATTATTATTATCTTTTTACAATTATTTTTTGGGCATTTCGCCTTCATTTATTTTTATATAGGACAGTAGGCAGACAGGAAAGATGGGGAGAGAGAGAGGGGATGACATCCGGCAAAGGACCGCAGGTCAGATTCGAACCCGGGTCGGCCACGCGAAGAGCCGAGCCTTCGTGGTATGCGTGCTACCGGGTGAGCTACCAGGACACACTTCCAACACCATTCTTAACATGAAAGGCAGTAAAGTGGCGGACCCGATGCGCTGCTGATAGAAATGTTTATGTTAAATGATTTAGAGAAAAACAAATGGCCCCACTGTTAGATATGTACAGTATGCAGAGTCCTTCAAACAGGGTTACCTTCTTCCTTTGGTACGAAGTAGCACTGATCACTTTTATTTTAAAGCCAGGTAAACCACCAACAGAATGCGGTTCCTACAGACCGATTTCACTTTTAAACTCTGATGCAAAGATAATTGGAAAAGCCTTGGCTATGAGACTCTAAGGTTTTACCAGCCATGATACATACATATTTTTTAGCCTTTATTTAACCAGGTTTGTCCGATTGAGATCAAAGATCTCTTTTACAAAGGAGACCTGGCCAAGAAGAGCAGTAACACAAAGTCTCAACATAAATCACATAAAAAATTGAAACATTTGAATAACATTAAAATGATCAGATAAAACATTTTCAATAGATTTCACCATAGCTTTAAAAGCATTCAGGGTTACTAAGCTATGAAGTTTAAGATCAGACTGTAGATTGTTCCATGCAGTGGGTGCAGAAAACCTAAAAGCTTTCTTCCCTAGTTCAGTTCGGACTTTTGGAACAGAAAATCGCAGTGTGTCCTGAGAACGGAGGTTGTAATTGCCACATTTCATGCTTAAGAGAGACGACAAGTAGGTAGGAACTTTGCCAAGAATGGCTTTATAAATTAAAACATACCAATGACTAAGGTGGCATGTACATAAAGCGGGCCAATTCACTTTTGAGTATAATACACAATGGTGAGTAAGAGATCCACAGTTTGTAATGAACCTCAGAGCCCCATGATCCACGCTATCCAGCATGTGGAGACACTGAGCAGAGACATTCATATACATAGGGATGTCAATTTTCGGTTAATTTCACTTTCGATTAACCGACGCTAATAATCGATTAACCTATCGGTTAATTCATAATTTTTTAATATTAAAAAAAAAAAAAAAAAAAAAAAAATTTTTTTGTCTATTTACTCAATGAGCTCATGCCCAAACAAGGCGTGTCTATTTAGATGCTGAAATGTTAATGCTTTTTGTGTTAGAATTATGCCTTTATTTTTTGTTGGCTTTGCTGAAATTTATAAGTTTATTGCCACATTTTGATCAGGTAATCATTCCAAAATCATTCTGGCTCTTATATGGATGACAAGGAAATATATTTTTGAGAGCTTTATTTCCTGTTTATGTAAACATTACAACAACAACAATCTGTTATTTCTTTTGATTTTTTTCACATTAGGCCTACTGTCTTTTGCAGCATAAAAACTTAAACAAAATATAGCCTATTTCGATTTGCTGCCAACAATTGAACAAAATTTGAACAAAATAGTTGCATGATGCAAAACACTGCGCAAAATCTGCAAGGAAACTCAAAAAACGTGTCAAAAAAAAAAAAAAAAAAAAAAAAGTTTTTTTTTTTTTTTTTTTTATATTAACTGATAGACCGACAGCAATAACCGAACAACGACGTTAGTGACGGTTAATCGATTAACGGTTAACCGTTGACATCCCTATACAATACATCACCATAGTCAATAACAGGTCGAAAAGTCCAGCATGTGGAGACACTGAACAGAGACATTAATATAAAACACATCACCATAGTCAATAACAGGTAGAAAGGTAGACTCAACCAGTTTCCGCTTCACACAAAAAGAAAAGCATAAATGAAATCAAAATGGCTTCGTTAAGAAATCGCCAGGGGTTCCACAATGTGAGGACGGTGCTCAATATAATCCATGCATGTGAAGGGTCCCCAGAGAGGTACTTAAACATTTTGGCTTTGGTGACTACTTCGTAGATGGGTTGAGATTCTGTTTGTTGATTCATCTGCTGAAGTATCTACAGATACTTTGATTTTGCAACTGTTTAGGCTCTTCAGTGGCTCAAAATACAGTTAGCCAATTTCACCATTACTTTTTGTAATACCCATGGAACCATTGGCAATGGCAATAAGATAGCACCCTTCAATCTGTGGGATTAAAACAGGGGTCCTAGAACAACATATTGCATTATATGCAGATTATACTATTGTGTTTCTATCAGAGCTTGGAAAACCAATACCATCCATTTTAAAGCTGATCAGTCAATTTACAGCTTCTTTGGGTTAGGTGAAAAAAGATAAATAATCTATTATGTTTCTAAATGAACAATAAAGAAGAAGACCAATGATAGCCCACCCATTTGTAAATGCTGTAGAGTCTAGACGATTTTATTAATCTGGGTATTAAAATAACACCAGAGATAAGAACCCTTCAAGTAATTATGAGCCCATGTTTGCTAAAGTGTCGGAAGATCTCACAAGATGGACAACACTGCCTCTGTCTATAATTGGAAGAATAAATGTAATTAAGACGACTACATTAGCTATGTTTTTATATATTTTCCAATCGATTCCATTGGCTCCTTCACCCTCTTTTTTCCAAAGGTCAGAAAATGGCTTTCAACAAATTTTATTTGGAATAACAGGAAGCTGACTTAGACAGTTTTTGCCTTACGATAGGGGAGGATTGCAACTACCAAATTTACAGTGGTACTACTGGGCTGCCCTATTGAGGGTTTTCTAAAGAGGTGTATCTGCCCTGGTTACAAATAGAATTGTTGTGTTCAAATGCCTTGAGGCTGGATAGCTTTTTATATTCTGTTCCCCTTAATTAAGAAATTGTGAAAAACACTATTGTTGTGTGGCATGAAGTACATAAATATATGTGTGACTCCCCAGTGCTGTCTTGCTTTTCACCAATTTGGGGCAATGAACACTTCAGCACAGCTAAAACTTACATGCGATTTAAAACATGGTTAAAGCTGCATTCAGTTATTTTCCCAGTTTGGCTGTATTCATTAGGTTTCGTTTAGAGGAGTCCCCCCTCCCCTCCCTACATCGCCCAGGGGAGCGCACACAGGCAAGCTGCCTGGCTGCAGATCCAGGTCGCCATTGTAAATAAGAATTTGTTCTTAATGACATACTTGGTTAAATAAAATAAAAGATCCAATATGGCAGCGGTCTGCATCAAACTGTAAACACAACAGCAATGTAAGTACAATGTCAACCTTGCCACTTTCCAGCCACATACTGAAATTAAATCAGAGACGATACATTACACCCGCATGGTAACTTTAGTATGATTATGGTGTTGGCTAATAAAATTGTGTCCTAATGGCTAACTTAGATCGATAGCTGGCCACAACTAGCGTAGCTTGCAGCTGAGCTAGCCATCAAATGGGAGACAAGTAGGTAAGCACCACTGGCTAACCAAGCTATTACAACAATTTTTGCAAACATGTCTAGAGCAGAAGCCAATAATAATATAATACTGAAAAACCCCGGCCTCGATCATAACATCCCCAACAACTTCCGTCCCATCTCCAACCTCCCGTTTCTGTCCAAAATCCTCGAGCGAGTTGTCGCCTCACAAATCAAATCCCATCTTGACTCCAACAACCTGTACGAACCCTTCCAATCCGGCTTCCGCTCAAAACACATGTACTGAAACTGCCCTTCTGAAAATCACCGACGACATACTCCTCTCTGCAGACTCCGGCTCCCTCACCATCCTCATCCTCCTAGACCTCACTGCACGCACCACAGGGGACACGCCCACACAGTCCGCGGTAGAAAAGAGAGTCTAAAATCTAATTGATTCTCATGACTTTTGTCATGGCTGTCAAACCTAAATTCATATACTTTGCGACGTTCATCATCGTTCAAATTTGGCTGGTGGCTTATTAACATAGGTTCCTGTGATGTGATGAACTCAAAATGCTAAATAATAAAACAATATTTCTGGTTTCCAGGGACTTTAAGTAAATTCTCAAAACAGTCCTAAACTGTGTATATTAAGGATCTACCATGCCTGTTCTTTATATAATAGAGAAAGAAAAATGGTTGACTTATGCCTATTACAATCCAGGCACTCGAGTGCCCTGTGTTGGAAGAATGTTAGTTGCCCCTCTCTAGGTCACTGGTTGAAAAATCTGATTACACTTATATAATTTGGAAGAAAGCTTCTGTGTTTTATGACATATGGGAGATGTTTTTAGAATTTGTAAAAAAAAAAAGGCATTGGAAGTGTGATTTGATAGTGAAATGTGGAAATGAGGAATGTGTGTTGTATGCTTATATTGTGATTGTATCTGTATTTGTATTTTTTTGTACTCCATTTATTTAACTCATTGAGTGCCAATGACGACTATAGTCGTCAATTCGGATAGTAACGTAGAGTGCCAATGACGACTAAAGTCGTCAATTGCGTTTTTTGACGGTGGGACGTGGATCAAAGCCAGATCCATCTCCTGTAAAATTTTGGGGCATGTTGAATGTGTATAACCTATTTTACCGACCCATTAGGTGGTGACAGTGCTCTCCAGATTAGAGAAAGTTGAGTAAAAAACAGAGAAGAAGTCGTTATGGAAACGGAAACGGCATCGGTATGCATCGATATGCATGAAGCATAACGTTAGCTGTGCCTGTGAACAGCAGTCAATCTGCTGCCACAATTGAGCCCCTCCGTCTCCACTGCGATAGCCCCTCCATATGATTTAGTTGCCGACACCAGCGTCTTTCTGAAAAGTTACATTATTCTCAGCTGGGAGCCGGCGACACGCTGTGAAAAAGCGGGGTGCAGCGCACTTTTCAGTGCAGAGCAAACGCAGAGCAAACGCAGCAGAGCCACCAGAGACACTCCCATGGAGGAGGAGGAGGGGGGTGGGGCACGCAGGGCAGCATACAACCATTGACAGTAAACACAGACCCAGACAGCAGGCTCGATGGACAGAGACAGGCAAACAAGCTAGAATATCTGATGCCCACCAGCAGTAAATCAAGACCAGCAAGAAGGTGTAGGGTCTACACACGCAGGGGCCAGCGCTGTTGGTTGCAGCTAAAAAATATTATTTGGCCAAACAAAATTCCTTTGTTTTCACTGTTTTATTGAAGGAAATTATTTTTGAGGTGTCATTACATCAGAAAATATTAGCTTCAGAGTCAGTGATGTGCTTGAAATGCTTCATTTCACAAAAGGCTGAATATCTCAGCTTCTAAATTGAAACGTGTGTTTTTGCTGAAACCCACCTATCTTCTCCGGCTGATAACTAAGCCTGAACTGTGCGTGTTCGGTGTTTATATCACACAATATTCTGTGGGCCTCGAGAAATCACTGAAAACGCTCTGAAACTCTGGCACTGGGAGCGTCCGTTCTCCAAAAGTGGCTGGCACTCAATGAGTTAATTACTTAATGACTATGATTAGTGCCACATTGGTTCGATCAGGGGGGAAGCTTGAATGAATAAATATGTATGCATGTATTTATGTATACATGTTTGTTTTTTTACCATCTGGGCGGTGCGGAAGTAAATGCTCTTATCGGCTCCACAGCTGATCAGCCACAACTTGCCCTCATTGGCTGACACACAGGAAGAGGACAAAGAAAAGAGGTCATGTTATTGGTCATGTGACTCAGGGTCAGAGGTCAGGGATCATGTGAGGGTCAGAGGTGAGGGTTCATGTGACTCACCAGTGAAGCGGACAGCGGTGATGGAGGAGGAGTGTTCATCCAGAGTCTGGACCAGGCTATACTCTCTGCCTGCATCCAACACATGGATCAGACGGTCCCTACTGGCTGTGGCTAAGAGCTGCAGACCTGACAGAGAGATTGTCATTCATTATTACTGTTGGCAATACTGTATTTTATGTTGTTACATTCATGCCAATAAAGCTAATTGAATTGAAATTGAGAGAGGGAGAATAGTCTGCCTCTGCTGATCTGCCACACCAACACCCCATATATGCCTCTCCGTTGTCTTGCTATGAAAAACATCTACAGTATTACACTATTAATTTAAAGTTTCTTGATTATACAGAGGTAGGATTACCACGTGCCACTCTTCAATTCGGCATATCGTTCGCCTCATAGCATAATTACGTAAATCATATTTTGTGGAAGTGCGTAAACAAATGTGTAAAAAAATATTAAAAAATCGTTTTTTCTTCCTTTTTTTCATATTTTATTTTCAATTTGAACAATATATATGAACAAAAATGAACAAGCTCAGACACAGTAATGAAAAAAAACAAACATATGGAGGGGAGGGGGGGAAATGTTTGGGCTACCGGGCTGCTGGCTGGCAGGTCTGTAGCCCCCCCCACATGTCTCAGGTCTGGAGCCCCCCCTCACCCGTCTCAGGTCTGGAATAGTCCCCCCACCTCTGTCTCAGGTTTGGAGCCCCCACTCCCCCCTCACCTGTCTCAGGTCTGGAGCCCCCCCCCCCCCCCCTCGTCTCAGGTCTGGAGCGCCCACTCCCCCCTTCACCTGTCTCAGGTCTGGAGCCCCACCCTCGTCTCAGGTCTGCAGCGCCCCCTCACCCCCCTCACCTGTCTCAGGTCTGGAGTACTCCAGGCAGAGGATCTCAGAGTCGTGCGCCTGAACGTTCAAGGTCTCCTCCATGCTGTCCAGGTCATGGATCCTACACACACGCACACACACCCCAACACGACTTGAGATTAGCTGTGTGTGTGTGTGTGTGTGTGTTTGTGTGTGTAAAATGCTGCTGACCCAGCAATCTGAGCACCCAGAGACTAGTCCCACTAGGCCCACGATGGAATTGCAAAAGCAACATGCAAGATACCCGCTGAATAAGTGTCCAAATGTTCATGTCATTCTGGCCAATACTCTTCTGTTATAGCATTTCAGTCTGGAATATGGAATATCTTTCAATAATATTTATGACTAAAAGGCTAAAAGTAATCTCATGTGTAAGAAATTACTGTTCTACATTGAAGTAGAAATTTAAATAATTAACTTGTTGGTTTTGGATTTATTTAGCTTCAAGAGTGCATTTTTGTTCTTGTGTGACCCTCAACACAGGCTTTGAGAATCCCGGCCCACTTACTCATACTTATGCTTAAATTAACCCACTTGTATTCTGGTTTATTTCAAGAAAAACATTTCGGCTAGTGGAAATTCTAATTGGCTGGTAACTTTAAAATCTAGCAGCCATATTGGCAGGTGGTGAAAAAAGTTAATTTCAAGCCCTGCAGGGAGAGCAGGTGGTGACATACAGTAGGAGTGAGTGAGAAAAGGATCAAATATTGGTGGTTAAGACTGCATCACAACTGTTAATTTAAAATGAGTTATTCCTCTAAACCTGGCTTCAAATGCCCCAAATTTTTCACGCTGGCGCCGTTCAGCCCTCAGCCAAATCTGGTAGCGAGGACATTTTTTTGTGGCCCTCTCTATCATCAAAGTTGCCCATCCATGGGTTACGGCATGACAATATTTGTTCGGCCCCCGGCAACAATCTGGGTTTCTCATGTGGCCCCCGATGAAAAATTGTTGCCCACCCCTGGACTAGTCTGACGACTAACAGACTCTGTAGCCCCTTTTACACAGCCTGTGAAAGCCGTGATCGTTGCGGCATCATTATGCCTCGCCTTCTGTTTAAAGGTCACAAGGACGGAATGGCGTGTCATTTTGTTTTGCCTCTCGTTCAGCCAGTGAAGGTAGTAACAGCGCCGAATCAACGTCTGTCTAAAAAGGGGTGAGCCTGACGGACATGATCTCTGTTTTCCACAAGTTCCAAATACGGCCAGGAAAGCTCAATACCTGTCAGAGAATACTTTGTTGTTGGTTTGTTTATTTCCATGAACTGAGTTTAACTATAGGCTACATCCTCCAACATTAGCTTGAACAACAGTATTGATATCGAGAAAAATCCTTATGATTATCATGATATTAATTTCAACCATGTTACCCAGCCCTATTTTGGTATACAAAAATTCACCAGCCGCCCCTGGATAATAAGGTAACTCCGCTGACAAAGTATTTAAACCGTCAAACAGCCAATTGATCTTGAAAGACCATCTGCAAGGTTGTGCTAAACAAACAAACAACATAATTGGTAGAATATGTAAGTAAGAATGTTCAAAAGTTCAAAAATAATCCATTGAGCACCCCCTTGTGGACAAATAAAATGGCCTGTTTCAGAAACTTGTTTCATTTCTGTGTAATTGGTGATATTGACTTCAGGCTGGGCCTGAAATGTCAGGCCCTTGCATGTGTGTGTGTGTGTACCTCAGGATTCCCATGCGGTCTCCAGAGGCGAGGTGCTTCCCGTCAGGACTGACCCTCAGGGACCTAATGCCCGCCCGGACCAGGTCCTGCCCCCCCTCTGTTTTCTCCTGGTTCCCTCCAGCGACGCTGTCCGCGTCCAGGAGGCTGACCACGCCCTCGCCCATGTACAGCACTTTCTGCAGGTCCTGAGGTCAGAGAGAAACATGGAGATACACTATGGAGTTACTTTGTGTCTTTATCATGTCATAAAACAGAATAGGTTTGAGAGCAAAACTTTCTACACTGCAACCAAAACATGTTTTATTGCTAATAAAATGCATTTCCGATTAAAAATGCATAGAGAGCCAAAATCACCCCCACATCTGGTTTGAGCCATTCATCCGTCATTCTTTTTTCCATCTACATTTTGGAAAATGCTTATAATTTTTTTTTTTTTTTTTTTATATTTCCCCTCCGATTTTTTATCCCCCATTAGTGCTAATTTAATTTATTTATCCTGGTTGCTGCTCCACCCGATCTGGGGAGAGCCGAAACTGGCTCCATGCTTCCTCCGAGACATGGGCAGTTAGCCGGCCGCTTCTTTTCACATGACAGGGGAAGCTTCACCGGTAGGACATAGCACGTGGGAGGTTCACGCTATTCCAACCAGTTCCCCTCCCTCCAAACAGGCGCCCCTAACGACCAGAGGAGGCACCACATTAGCAATCAGGATATTGCATGTTTTGGTGAGGGGTTCCTATATGAAGGAAACCCCCAGGGGGCATGGGGAGAACATGCAAACTCCACACAGAAAGGCCCAGGTGCCCCTAACGACCAGAGGAGGCACCACATTAGCAACCAGGATATTGCATGTTTTGGTGAGGGGTTCCTATATGAAGGAAACCCCCAGGGGGCATGGGGAGAACATGCAAACTCCACACAGAAAGGCCCTTTTGACGACCCCACCTGGGCGGTGGGCACTCGAGGACATGCGGACGGGCACGCATTCCTTCAGCGTTCACAGCGTCCCAGGTGAGAATCGAACCCAGGACCTTCTAACTGTGAGGCGACAGCTCTACCACTGAGCCACCATGCCCCCGTATAATTTTTTTTTTAACTTGGTCAAACCAAGTGATTCAGCTATATTTAGAATCAGGAGAGACCATAGGACATTTCACTTGGACCACAACTTCAAAAAAATTGCAGGAATCCCCCCCCCCCCCCCAAGGTGGAAAATTGTCTTTGACTCACCAAACACAAAAAACAACAACACAAGAGGCCAGTAGGCAATTCATGAGACAACAAATATAAACAGGCATAGACAGGGTTAGATCACACATTAAAACAGTTCATGTCTGTGGTTTAAGTCTTGTTGGTCACTTTGTAGAGTTAAGTATACTGATGGCGCTTGGGATGAAGGACTTCTTAAATACATTTTTGTTTGCCAAAGGGACTCTATAGCGCCTCCCTGAGCTCAAGGGCTCAAACTGGCTAAATAAAGGGTGGGAGCTGTCTGCCAAGATACTCCTCGCCTTCTTGCTCATCCTTTCTGTGAAGAGTAGAGTCAAGGGCTTTTGGGGTTTACCCACTACTTTGCTGACATTGACACAATCCTGGAAAGTTTATTCCTAAATCTACAGTTTAGGTGACCAAACCAAGCAGGAAAATGAATAAGAGCTTTGTACACAAATTCTAAAATGTGCTGACTAACACCGAAGCCACAGAGTCACGGAGAAGATAGAGTCGCTGTGAGCATTTCTTAAAAACATACTCTGTGTTTTCAGAGAAGCTCACCTGACAGTCTAAGAGTGTACCAAGATATTTGAATTTATTCACAGTTTCAACATGTTGGCCAGTGGCTCCGTTTCCAGATTTTGTTTGGTACACATGATTAGTTCTTTGGTCTTGGCCAATGTTATCTTCAATAAACTGCGGACCACGACGTACAAGTTAACGTTTTATTCACATGCTGTCAGAAGCTCCATCTTACATCAACAATGTCACAACAAAACACTCTCCGGCAGCTGTCGTAAAGCTGGCCGGCACAGCTACAACTGGTGTGACCCATACACAACCCCCCCCCCCCTCACCCCCCCACAGGGAACCCAGAAGAACATAGCAATCAACTCTCTCTTTTTTTCCTTTTAACCTATCTAGGTGAACTGGGTAGACCGCCAGTCACCAGCATAGCCATGTGGATTATTCTGCCATGCAACAGACTATGCTCTGAACATACTTTTTGAAGTCAACAGTTTGTGATATAGTCCTTCAAGTATCTTGGTCTGACCCGGGCACGGGCCGGACGGGCGTCTGGGTGAACTAGGGGTTCGGCGATCGGGGGGTGGTGGCCACTGAATGGATGGTCGTCAGCGCAGGTGCGCCAGGCGAATGCAGCGGTGGGCTGGCGGCAGCGGGAGCAGAGTGGCAGACCTGGGCAAAATGGTCCCACTTGCCACAGCGTCAACACCTCTGCCCCCTGGCAGGGCAGTTTGGGGCTCGGCCTGGGTGCGATGAGGAGCCACAATTACCACAGGCCCATCGTGCTGTGGGCGGCACCACTGTCTGAGTCAGTAGCACGGGTCTGGAGGGCGCTAGCAGTGATGCTAACTAAGCCAGCTGTTGACTTGAGTTGGAAAGCGATATCCACAGCCTTTGCGAAAGTCAGCTCGTCTGGAGACATCAGCAGCAACTTCTCTCAGAGCTTCGGTTTATTAGTGTGCTCAGCCCAAACTCACAGAGGCTGGCCAGTCCACCCAGATCGGCTACGTAATGGTGGACAGACTCACCCGCATGCTGCTGACGTTGACGGAAAACAATTCGCCGGAGCATTACGTTACGCAAAATGTCCAGACAGCAGTGTGACACAGTATGTAGGAGTGGGTCCGAGAGTCTGAAAAATTTGCTGTCCCTCGTTTCCTAGACTGTGCATCAGCAGGGCTTGCCTCCTTTCATCGTTAGCTTTATTAACTAGCCCGACAGCTACCATGAACATTTCAAAGGATTCATGCCAGCGAACCCACGGAATCGGCGGCTCACCAGGCAGGGCGAGGAATGGGGAGAGAGGTGGGAGCAGAGAGTCCATTATCCTCATCGCCAATGTTATCTTCAATAAACTGTGGACCACGACGTACCAGTTAACGTTTTATTCACATGCTGTTACAGGCTTCATCTTACATCAACGACGACACCACGACACTTTCCGGCAGCTGTCGTAAAGCTGCCCGGCTGTCTTAAAGGCACAGCTACAACTGGTGTGACGCATACACAACAGCCACGTTGATTTCCAGCTGGCTAATGTTACACCATGATTCAAGAGCCTTAGTGTAGGCCAGACAGGCAGCTTCACCAGAGGGGTCTATTTTCTGCAGGCCAACTAAGCCATGTCATCAGCACACTTAATACAACAAAAATGTTCCTCATTAATCATAAATCCATTTGTAAAAAGAAAAAATAAAGGGGGAGAAAAGACAGAACCTTGTGGGCAGCCTGTGCTGACAGTGAGCATATCTGAAATACTCCCACTGACAGAGACCCTCTGTGGGCGGCAAGAAAGAAAATCTCTGATCCAGAGAATTAGCCCCTTGTTGACACTGAGATCGGCTAGCCTTTTCAGGAGGATATGTATCTTCATTTAATTCAAAGCCGAGCTAAAATCCACAAATAAAACCCTAGCATATCCTTTAGGCTGCATGAGATGTTTAGTTACTGTATTAAGCAGAGTCAGCACGGCATCTTCTGTGCCTCTGTCGCTCTTATACGCGAACTGCAGTGGATCTGGCCACAGTGGTGGACAAGTGATTGACCAGGACTCTCTCCATAGTTTTACACAGTATGGAGGTTATTGCAAGGGGCCGGAAATCATTTGGTATACTGGTCCGAGTGAAATGTTATATGGTCTCCCACTCTCCCTCTGATTCTAAATATAGCCTGAATCGCTTGGTTTGACCAAGTAAAACTATTTTTATAAGTATTTTATGAAATGTCTAT
The DNA here is from genome assembly GCF_964638095.1 of Poromitra crassiceps. NCBI lineage: Eukaryota > Metazoa > Chordata > Actinopteri > Beryciformes > Melamphaidae > Poromitra > Poromitra crassiceps. Next base: position 55,897,129 of record NC_139625.1, on the reverse strand, counting down.
GGGAAAAAAGAAATGGTGGACGAATGGCTCTGGTGCGTATGCCTAAACTGGTGTAGGTATCGGATCGGCTCACCCTATACCGGATGTGCTCGGCTCAGGGTTCACGACTACAGATTAAGTTAAACTCTCACAACATTTAGTTTAAAAAACTAAGGCTCATGTTTATGAGAAATGGTCTGGTACACTTCAATCATGATAATTGAATGTTTGTATGATTCATACATGTTTAATGTCTATCATGCCTGATAACATCAGTAGCTTAGCTTGTTAGCTAATCTAAAGATGTCGGACATTTTTCCCACGTTAAACCCACGTGCCCGACATACAGTGAATCACGTGTGCCCGAGCCGATCTGTTAGGCGAGCCAAAATTGCACCGAAACCGGAAGTGGCCGTGTCTTTGGCTCTCTATTCATGCGAATCAAAGAGCTGAAGCTTGTGGGCGGGACCTATACTGAAAGATTGGCAACATCAACAGTTAGTAAAGGAGAGAAGGAGCTTTGAAGTCCATGGAGAAGATAGAGCGGGAACGGAGAAGAGAGAAGATCAATGCACAGGTATGTTTACACATAACTTCTATACACACCGGCCAGATTTTCAGATATTTGCGTGACGAGATTACATACAAAGTCAATGCAAATGCATGAGTAGATGAGATTTCACCCCGGGCGGGATGTATAGTGCAAGCGCAAATTATGCAATTTTTCGCCTTATCACCCGTTCATTGAAAGTTGAAATTGTCCAACTCAAGTATGTGTGTGTGTGTGTGTGTGTGTCCTACATGGCTCAGTATATTCCTGGTCAGAGCGTTGTTGCCCTCGATGCTCCACAGGCGGATGGTGTTGTCAGAGGAGCAGGACAGGAAGCAGCCGGCCCCGCCCGCTCGCTTTGTATAGGCCCCGCCCCCTCCCTCTGGATACACCTGAGGAGTCAGAGAGGACACTTCCTGGTTAGATCTCATTGGCCCCAACCACAGGGGAGACTGTGGATTGGTATCTGTTAGTTAGTTAGTTAGTCATACTGTAACATTGACTTTGTGCCACTAGGGGGCAGCATTGGCAATGAATGGGGACTCATTGTTAAAGCAATCCAGTTACAGTTCTCATAGGGAACATAACTAGTCTAGACAGTGGAGACATCAGACTGAATGTGTTGAACTGAGAGTCAATGGAGAACTGTTATAAGTTGTCTTGTAGTGAACATTGTGTAATGTACATATTTTATTTGTTGTTGTTGTTTGTGTATTGTAGTTCTTATATTTTGTACTGTATTGAGTAAAAACAGGACAATTACTTTATAATTATGGTTAGACACAGGGGCGTCATTCAAGCCAAAATTCTGAGGGGGCAACGTTTCAGATTTTTTTTTTTTGCATTTTTTCTCAAATGTTGGCCGCTTGAAGCCAGATTTAGAGGAATATCTTTTTGTTTCAATATTTTATTTTCAATAATACACGAACAAGACAAACAAATAGGCTCAGACACAGGAAAAGAAAACAAAGGGAAAAAATAATACATATTATGATCACAATATTCAACATTACAACATGGTGCTACCAGCCGCATAAGGTGCTTGTGTGTTTATAAGAGATATTGTGCAAGGGGTCCATGAGAAACCAGCCGGGCGAGCCAACCGTCACCTCTAACCTCAGTCACTTGTCATTCTTTCTTTTTTTTCAATATTTTATTTTCAATTTGTTAATAGAGCAGTACACAGTACACCTCTTGAAATGCCCAAACTTAGTGATGCTGCCAGAGAGGACTTAGACTCTGATTTCACATTGGAGGAAATAACTTCTGCCATTAAATCATTCCCATCAGGCAAAGCAGCTGGCCCGGACGGATTTGGTGCTGAATTTTACAAGAAATTCTGCAATATTCTCGCTCCACTCCTCCTCAGAATGGCATCTAACTCTGTGAAGGACAAACTCTTGCCTAAAACATTGTATGAAGCAAACATCTCCCTCATTTAAAAAAGGGGAAGGACGCTGGTGTGACAGTGTTGTGTTGGTGTTACATGCAGCAACCCATGTTAAGGGCTTGCCCAGGGGTGGATTTGAACTGCCGACCTTCGGCTTGCTGGACGGACACGCTAACCACTGCATCAAGAGAGCTAGCTCCCTTGGCAGAGCTGATTAACGTGCCTTTAGGGGGAGTGAGTTTAACCAACCTAGTCGCTACCAATCGGGACTCACGAGGAATCGGCGCTGATTCACTTCGGTTACACTCACCCCCTTAAACTCACTCCACACCCACTGGGCATCCGGGCTCACGGCATCAATCTAACAGCGTTGTGTTGGTGGTACTTGCAGCAACCCATGGTAATAGATTCCTAACCTCAAATGATCTCCTAGATAAACTCCAATCAGGCTTCCGCCCCCATCACAGCACAGAAACCGCGCTTACTAAAGTCATAAATGACATCAGAATGAACACAGACTCAGGCAAAAATTTGATTCTAGTGCTACTGGATCTTAGCGCCGCATTTGACACTGTTGACCACTCAATTTTATTGGACAGACTGGAAAACTGGGTTGGGCTATCGGGTACGGTCCTCCAGTGGTTCAAGTCCCATCTTCAAGACAGGAAGTACTTCATCTCCATTGGCAATTACACATCTGACCTAACTAGGATGACTTGTGGGGTGCCTCAAGGATCCATTATGGGGCCCGTTCTCTTCAACCTTTATATGCTCCCTCTAGGCCTAATTATGCAAAAAAAACAAAGTAGCCTATCATAACTACGCAGACGACACTCAGTTGTATATAGCTCTTTCCTCAGCTGACTATGCCCCCATAGAATCATTGTGCCAGTGCATTGATCAAATAAATAACTGGATGTGCCAGAATTTCCTACAGCTAAACAAAGACAAAACAGAGGTGATCGTCTTTGGCCCCAAAGAACAAAGGCTTAAAATCACTGTACGCCTTGAGTCTCGATCCCTGAAGCCTAAGGATCAAGTCTAAAATCTTGGCGTTATTATTGATTCCGATCTCAACTTTAACTCCCACATTAAGTCAATCAGAAAATCAGCCTTTTATCATCTTAAAAATATAGCAAGAATTAGGGGATACATGTCCAGACAGGATCTAGAAAAACTAATTCACGCCTTCATTTATAGTAGGTTAGACTACTGCAATAGCCTTTTTTCTGGTCTCTCCAAAAAAGAACTTAGGCAACTTCAACTCATTCAGAATGCTGCTGCTAGAGTTCTAACGAAGACTAAGAAAGCTGATCATATCACTCCAGTTCTTAAGTCCTTACACTGGTTGTCAGTGTGTCATAGAATAGATTTTAAAATACTGTTATTAGTCTATAAATCACTTAATGGCCTAGGCCCAAAATACATAGCTGAATTGCTCCCACGCTACGAACCGTCTAGAACAGGGTCCAGCTTATTAACTGTCCCTAGGATCAAATAAAATCATGGGAAGGCTGCATTTACCCACTATGCTTCTGCTAGCTGGAACAAATTGCCTGAAGACCTCAGATCTGCCCCAACCTTACTTACTTTTAAAAATAGACTAAAGACTTTTATGTTTACTGTCGCTTTTAACTGCTGACAGCTACTATGCAACCCAATGAGTCCTCTATAAGTTTTTAGCTCTTTTTGCAACTGCTGCGCCTGTTGCTTAAAGGAAGGCTTTCCCGTGGGGAATATGAAGATATATAAATATATAAATCTCACGCCCCTAAGGAGTTGGAATCCGTTGAAATTTTTTGAATTGGTTGTTCAGAGCCTGAGCAATCAACCAAAATCCACTCTGTGTGTGGGGGGGGGGGGGGGGGGGGGGGGGCTGGTGGAGGGGAGGGGCGGGAGCGGGGAGCAGAAATCCTACACTTCCCACAATGCACTGGGCTCGTGGCCTTCTATTCCACGCCCACCCCTCAGGCATTTGGCTGATATCAAACTCCAGTAGGTGGCGGTAATGCACATATATGTTTGCCAACCGCCATAAAACTCAAAGAAGAAGAAGAAGAAGGCTTCAACATAAAACAATGGTAGAAGAAGAAGAATATTTATTTTTTTGGCTCCAAATTGCACCAAATTTAAACCGAAGTATATATGTCGGGAGATTTCATGCAGTTTAAGGCATTTTCGTAGGAGTTATGAGCATCTGATGTTGTAACTATTTCATGTAAAAATGGGTACATTGCTCAGCGTTGATTTCGTAACTTCAACGCACCTTCTACTAGATGTAAAATTTGACGAGCTTTCCAATGCCGCCAGTCCCGTGTCTGTAGCTGCTTCCGTTCCCGAGATATGGTTCTTTGCAAGCAGCTAGGGGAGCTAACATTAGCTAGCCTAGGCTATGCGGTGAAAAAAGATGGCTGCCTTTTGTTTTTCGTCAGGAGCTGTGAAGGGGCGTGGAGGACCTCTAGAGGCGGAACCATGGCGGCACACGCCCACAACACTTGTAGTTTACAGCTGCTCTCTTCCGCAGGGCTGGACTTGACGCTCTGACGCGTTTTACGTCAGAGCGTCAAGAAAATATGTGAGAGATAAGGGATATCAGCCAGGAGGGTTGAGTGAGGGGAGGTGAAGGCTGCAATATCTAATCCAACTACTGACATTGTAATGACACAAATATGGTTGAAAATCAGGAAAGCCGGCCTTTAATGCACTTTTTATACTCTTTTTTTAAGTTTTGTTGTGATGCTTTTAAATGTCCATTTTATTCTCTTCTTTTCTTTTATTTTCCTGTCAACCATTTTATGTGAAGCTTTGAATTGCCTCTGTGTATGAAATGTGCTATACAAATAAACTTGACTTGACTTGACTTAAGGGCTTGCCCAGGGGTGGATTCCACATGCCGACCTTCGGCTTGTGGGACGGACACGCTAACCACTTCACCAAGAGAGCTAGCTCCCTTGGCGGAGCTGATGTGCCTTTATACTGGGGGAGTGAGTTTAACCAACCTACTCGCTACCACTCGGGACTCACGAGGAATCGGCGCTGATTCACTTCGGTTACACTGGCTACCCGGCTGAACATGCATTTGTCATCTATTATTCATACTGACCAGACGGGGTTCATCCCGAATAGGTTCTCTTTCTCCAATGTTAGACGTCTTGTCAGACGTCTCCTTAATACCATATACGCGGATCACAGTAAGACTAGTGGTGTAGCGATTCTATCACTCGATGCACAGAAGGCGTTCGATCAGGTTGAGTGGCCTTATATGTTTGAGTCACTGCACAGATTCGGGTTTGGCGAATCATTCATATCCTGGGTAAAGCTTATATATGCTAGTCCAGCATGCTCAGTTATAACCAATGGCGACAAATCAACCAGGTTTCCATTACTTCGTACGGTCCTGCAGGGTTGCCCTCTCTCGCTGGCCCTCCTGCTGCCCCACTCTGTAGTGATGTCACTTGGTCCTCTATAAACAGTTTCTGAGTGCTCTGTAGCCTGTACTACGAAGCTAGTTTAATGCCTTATCCGAGTAAGTTTGAGTTTAAACCTGGTTTAGCCGTACTACAAAGCAAGTTAACTTTCAATCACCATGGCAACTGACGCTGCAAAGCTAACCTGGTCGCGACCAGGTTAGCTTCAGAGGATAAGATCAAAATCCATGACAGACCCATATAATCGGCTCTCTGGAGTCACTCACCATTCATATAAGATCGCCATATGAAAAATAGATTGCAGTCAACTGAGAATATAACAAGAAAAACATTTGTGGCTCTGTAGGCTACATAATTAAATTAAGCCTACTTACCACTTTATGTCTTAACAGCTCAACGATGCGTGGAGAAATATGATCACTATTAATCACGCAGCGCATATCATACACGGAGCCTCAAATGGAGTGAGGGTGATATTCTCCTACATGCCAGAAAAGCCTATAGCCTACATATAATATAGATATGGGATAAATATGGGATAGCCCCAATAGGCTACTAAATATGCAGGCAATTCTTGCATGTTTCAGCTGGAACTGTGTCCTGTAGGCTGTATGCCAATATATGAGCAAAAATAATGAAATAATGAAAATGAAAACTATGCCCGCATCGTCTCAATTCAGTTCAGCAGTTTTCTCTTTTATATTAGGCATCAGCATCATTATTTAATATATTAATTATTCGATCAGTGCAACTACACACATAATGAGTGATAGAGATCATTATTCATTGAGCATGCGTTTCTAAATCTATGGTCTAAATAGGTTTACAGATTGTGGAAATTTATAGGCTGAGATTACACATTTAGGGGACAGAAATCGCTGATCAAAGTAAATCAAATGACTGATGTGAATACAAGCGGCAGCTTTAGCAGTCCTTCAGCAGATTATATCCAACGCGGATTTTCATTCTGACATAGGTTACATTAAATATCCGCTAAAACTCTGATCACGCACTGCGCTTTCATTGAATGAGGAAATGGGTGTAGAAATGGGTGTGGGCGTGGATGAACTCAGCTGTTCATAATGTGATTGGCTAGCGCACCTCTTTCGCGTGGACGCGCGCCTGTGCACGAGCGAAAAACGTGCGCGTGCACAGGCAGATCCCAGATAAAGCCAGCTTCAATTATCGAGTAGAAAACCAGCGTCGTAGTATCGGTTAACTAGATAGCTTTGATCCTGTTCAGTCAAACCAGATCAAAGGGACTTATCGCGGATCTGTTAAGATAGCTTCGTAGTACAGGCTACTGATCTCTCTGTCTCCTCTGTCCTGGTTTCCATGTTTACTGGCTCTCTGCCTGCTAACATCCACTTTACTGTCCATTTACATCACAAGTTATGCACTACAACTTTCATTGTGTTTGTGATTCATACAACCGGCTGTTGCTATTGTACCTCCACAAACACGCACACACATGCACACACACACACACACACACACACACACACGCACACACACACGCACACACACACACGCACACGCACACACACCTCCAGGCTCCAGACACAGGAGGAGTGGTAGAGGGCGCTGTAGAGCTTCCCTGCGATGCGGCGAGGGTCGCGGAGGTCGCGGACATCCCACACGTACACGCTGTGGTCACTGTACACGCATGACAGCCAGCGGCTAGCGGGGTCAAAGGTCACCGCCACCGTGTCCGGAAACACTGCCTCTGACCTGCACGAGAAGAGCTGACTGAGAGAGGGGGGGAAGGGGGAGAGAAAGAGGAGAGAGAGAGACAGAGAGAGTGTCAGAGAGAGAGAACAAATACATTTGTAAAAAACAACAACATTGCATTGTTTACACGGTTCTGACTTGTTTGTATTTATTGTTTGTTTATTTGTTTATTAAAAGGATCCCCATTAGCTGCCGCCTAGACAACAGCTGCTCTTCCTGGGGTACACACACAAAATACACATGACACGCAATAATTAAAATACAAAAACACAAAGTAGAAGAAAGAATAAAAAGCAAATCTAAGCTAAGACAGACAATAGCATGGTTACCTAGCCCTCTAGTTGGCCAATAACCAAAATCAATCAATCAATCAATCAATCAATCAATCAATCAATCAATCAATCAATCTATCTATATATCTATCTATCTATCTATCTGTCTATCTATAAATTTGGCAATGTGGACTCTGTGGGCCCTATCGTTGCATCGGCGCAGTTTCTAGGCCGAGCGGCAGGCGCAGATCAAAGCAGTGGGCGTGGACAGGCGCACTTGATATCGTCGTGCTGGCGCTAGATGCAGCCCAAAGCATTACAACCACGCCTTTTAGGCGTAAAATTATGCACCGTCATGCTCATTGGATAAGTGCAATAAACGAATGGCACGCTTGCCTTTTTAGCTCCAATTCCACTGGTCCCGCAAAACCAGACGAAACCCAAGCCTCTGATCCCCCCCCCCCCCCCCACCTCCCTTCATCCCGTCTGTCTCCATATATCGGCTATTATTCCATATTATGATGCTTCTCAAACCAATCTAACTGCAGTTTAAATAGCCTACTGCAAGCATGTAAATACGCTACACTATAGCAAGATCAAAGTGAAAATAATGTTCTATGCATCAGCTAGAAAAATATAGCCTATTAGATTGGTGAAAGTTTGTCCAGAAAGATATCATTTTCTCTCGCCTGCTGCAGGAAGGATGATGCACATAAATATACCCTACATTATGTCAAGTCATTGCATAAATGTGTTTTTATTGTAAAACTAAATGTGAAATAGGGCCAAGTTATTGGAGGGACATCACAGTATAGCAGATGCCATTAGAAGCGCGTTCCGAAGCGCGTTCCGCTGTTACTTCTCTAAATCACGTTAACTCGACAAGGGGTATATATAGGCCCAGGAGGACATATATGTTTCACATAGGGTGGTGTTTTCATTTCGATGTTTTATTTGGTCCAATATTGAAATGTTGACAATGGCAGGCTGTGTTACCATTACACATTAATTTAGAACTACCTTTTATATCTATTTTGGCTCATTTGGTGGCTATTTAGTAGCGAAATGAAGAAACACAATGCATGCTGGGAACTCAGAGAGAGAGAGAGAGAAGGGTGACAGAGAAGAAGCAGTGAAGGCACAGAATAGGCCTGCTTTTCAAAAGCGCAAAGCGCTAAATGTAGGCCAGGTCCCAAGATATCACTAGGCTGGTATTTAGCGCCGACACGCCCACTTTGGGACTGCGCCACGCCCATTCGGCCTAAAGCGCATTTGGCAGCCTAAAGCCTATTGCTATCTTGCCGAAACAGGCGCAAGGCACGTTTTTTTGCGGTTAAGGCCCGTAATAGCGCCGATGGCCTGTGGGAGAATAGAGCCCATTGTCTCTGTTTGTTTCAAGAATTTTGTCCGGCCACTTTAAGGGGGTGTAAAGAGCACCCGTGCAGGTGACCTGACGGAGCCGGATTTTTTAATTAGGGCAGATTAATTGCCCTATAGGGCAGATTAATTGCCCTACTGATGACATCAGTGATGATGTTATCAGTGATGTCATCAATGATGATGTCATCAGTCTGAGGCCACGAGAGAGACTGACTGAGAGGGAGGAGAGGGAGATCGAGACAGAGAGAGGGAGAGGAAGAGAGGGAGAGACTGAGGGAGAGAGAGAGGGGGAGAGACTGAGGGAGAGAGGCTGAGGGAGAGAGAGAGGGGAGACATTGCGTGCACGCCAATAGGGCAGGCAAGGCCACGCAGCAGGCGAGTTGCGGGCGAGGCTGCGCAGCAGCGGAGCTGCGTATGCGAGCTGCAGGGCCAGCTCGGCGAGCCTAGGAATCGCTGTTGCTGAAGTAATCAGAGACCGGTTGCGCCCGCTGTGGCGCTGAGGCCCGGCGGCCAGTGTTTTTGCTGAAGTAATTAGGCCAAATATGAATACAGCGCACCGAAGTACCGGATTGGCGGAACAAGCATTCCATCCAGCGCCCGCTGTATCTCTGAGGCCAAGCCCGGGTGGTGCTTTCTTAAAGTCGCTGAAGTAATTAGTAATGGGCCAAATGTTAATACACACTCTGGCTCCATATGCATACTTTAATGATGACGTTTCGGCCATCCGGCCTTCTTCAAAATCAACTGTGCGACACTTTCTTTCATTTAAAGTTTATCTTCAGCTGTCAGCACCTCACCACAACCTTTGGTGTGCGTTATTTTGCCTTTTACCAAATGTTAATACAACACAGTCAATTATCGGAGCTCCTGATGCACGAGAGTCCGTGGCTCTAACATATTCTGGTTGGAAATGCGATCCTGCAGTCCTGATGGCTTGTATGTGGGTTTTGGCACGCCGCTGCTGTCTCACTCTGTCCATCGGCCCACTTTCACCCATAGACATGACTCAGAAAAATACTAAATAATATATACAATAATGGCAGATCTGTCTGTGTGTGTGTGTGTAATATGTGTGTCAGTACATTGTCCTTTGCATATCTGGAGAACTGTTACTCATCGACTTCAAACTCGGGGAGTGCAGTTTAGGGGAGCCGACGGAGTGCAGTGCCAAATTTGGTGCAATTTGGCACTGCACCATCTGGCAACACAAAAAGCAGTTTATCACGAGAACCGTCCGTCGGATCAACTTCAAACATGGGGAGTGAGCGGCTGGGAACCTGCTGGAATGCAGTGCCGAATTCCATGCAATTTGGACACATGCATACTTCAGGGTGGGAATTACACGGAGGCCATCAGGCCATGACCTGTGTTGCCCCTCCCTCTGGCCATGATGCTCTGAGATCCCTAAGGCCACCTTGGCAGTAGTGCCCTGCTAGCAGCCTACTGTTAGTTACTTTAAAAGCATCAGTGGTCTCAGTTTATTGTAGCCTGCCCTATGCAAAGGATGTGTAATTGGCTCATTTTAACACACATTTCAGAAAAAATCGCTCTTCACGATGTCAATGGAGGAATTGCCTTTGTGCCCTGGCATGTGGCCTTGTGCCCTAAAAAAATGTGTGATGCCGAAGGGCAGATGGCCTTGACCCTAAAATGACGAAATTCCCACCATGGTGCATAGTCATAGCGCCACCTACTGGCAACACAAAAAGTGGTTTATCTCGAGAACCATCTGTCCGATCAACTTCAAACTTGGGGAGTGCGCGGATGGTAACTAGGAGTGGAGTGCCGAATATCGTGTAATTCGGACACGCGCATAGTCATCGCGCCACCTACTGACAACACAAAAAGCGGTTTATCTCAAGAATCGTTCATCCAATCGACTTCAACCTTGGGGAGTCCACTGCTGGGGATCCGCGAAAGTGCAGTGTCCAATGCTGTGCAATTAGACCAGAATCTAATAGATCAGAACATGGCTTTCACGTATCTCGAGAGTTTGGTCTCCACCCTAGAAATGAGTTTTCAGTCATTGAATTGAGTCATTTCAATGATGATTGATCATCAATGATTCAATGAGTCATTTCTAGTATTTCTTAGTAATAGCTTGTGTGTGAGTGTGTGTGTGTGTGTGTGTGTGTGTGTGTGTGTGTGTGTGTGTGTGTGTGTGTGTTACCTGGCATCCAGCAGCCCGGCGGGGTCGGCACCCAGGCAGTGTGGGCGGGGCAGGGTGCACAGGAAGTGGAGGCTGCCCGGGCTGAAGGCACGCACAGTCCCGTCAGAACAACCACAGAAAATAACCTCCTCTGTCACACAGAGACAGGTGGCCTGAGACGCCTAGAGAGACAGTCAGAAAAAAACTTAAAAAAAAGAATCTTAAAGTGTTCAAATGTTCTATGTTCCTGATTCATAACTGAATCGCTTGGTTTGACCAAGTAAACCTATCTTTATAAGCATTTTACAAAATGGTTATGGAAAAATGAATGGCTGATGAATTCCCTTGGTGCAGATGCCGGACCTGGAAGATGGCTTGACTTTGGTTCTCTATAACAGTTAATCAACCTTGGTACCCGGCAGAACCTAGAGGTTGATCCCATTTCTCTTAATTGGATCCACGTTTCCCTCACTTGCATCTTTTCATTGCTTAGTCCCTCTCACTGAGGAAACCATGTGAGGAGAGAGGAAACAAGGAAACCATGTGAGGAGAGAGGAAACAAGGAAATCTGTATGATGGTGGCAGCAGAAACTTCCGCTCACAGCTGAAACGGGTTGTGGATGAACTAAAGGTAATTTATGGTCCCCATGGTCTTACATTAACATTAATTACCGTATATCAGTATCATATGATGGGCACTTAACATGTTCTTACATTAATGTTATATCAGTATCATATGATGGGCACTTAACATGTTCTTACATTAATGTTATATCAGTATCATATGATGGGCACTTAACATGTTCTTACATTAATGTTATATCAGTATCATATGATGGGCACTTAACATGTTCTTACATTAATGTTATATCAGTATCATATGATGGGCACTTAACATGTTCTTACATTAATGTTATATCAGTATAATATGATGGGCACTTAACATGTTCTTACATTAATGTTATATCAGTATCATATGATGGGCACTTAACATGTTCTTACATTAATGTTATATCAGTATCATATGATGGGCACTTAACATGTTCTTACATTAATGTTATATCAGTATCATATGATGGGCACTTAACATGTTCTTACATTAATGTTATATCAGTATCATATGATGGGCACTTAACATGTTCTTACATTAATGTTATATCAGTATCATATGATGGGCACTTAACATGTTCTTACATTAATGTTATATCAGTATAATATGATGGGCACTTAACATGTTCTTACATTAATGTTATATCAGTATCATATGATGGGCACTTAACATGTTCTTACATTAATGTTATATCAGTATCATATGATGGGCACTTAACATGTTCTTACATTAATGTTATATCAGTATCATATGATGGGCACTTAACATGTTCTTACATTAATGTTATATCAGTATCATATGATGGGCACTTAACATGTTCTTACATTAATGTTATATCAGTATCATATGATGGGCACTTAACATGTTCTTACATTAATGTTATATCAGTATCATATGATGGGCACTTAACATGTTCTTACATTAATGTTATATCAGTATCATATGATGGGCACTTAACATGTTCTTACATTAACGTTATATCAGTATCATATGATGGGCACTTAACATGTTCTTACATTAACGTTATATCAGTATCATATGATGGGCACTTAACATGTTCTTACATTAATGTTATATCAGTATCATACAGGGGCGGAGCGACCCTATCAGCCCAGAGGGGGCGAAGCTCTTAGGGGGGCCCCATCAAATTTTTTTTTTTTTTTTTTTTTTTTGAAGGCCAGGCCAGGCCGCAGGGCCGGTTCCAGAACAAGATGACTAGGGGTGCATCCTAGATAGGAAGGGGTGCAGATGCCCGGCCAAAGGCCGGGCCCACTCGGGTGGCCGGCCAAAGGCCGGCCGGCCGAAAAATTTGACATGTTATTTTACTAAAAATAATGCATTTGACCATCATTTCAAGTAGAATGATACCACCCAAGCAAGAATATTTCAAGTGTTTCAAGTGCTTTACTGAAATATTTGGACCATATAATGATAATACAATTATCTCAACCTTAAAAGGTTACATATAGGTGCCAAAAAGCCATAAAATCACATCAAAGAACAAAGAAAAACAACAACTATAATTCAAGTTTAAACAGTAAGTGTGCAGCTGTAGCATTTATACATTTTTTTACTTTTCAACTGAGCATGCAGACAAATAAGGGTGCAATGCATGCTTTTGCACCCCCGTAGAACCGGGCCTGCCAGGCTGCGAAGAAAAATGTGCCTTTTTTGCATGTTTGAATCGGTTTTAGCCATATTTAGTGGAATATCTCATTTTAAACACACCAATGTTATTGTCTATTGATTGAATTCCTCCCAGACTCACACCACTGACTTTATTAAATAAAGTCATTTTAAGTCACAACTGTAAAATAGCTGATAGCCCCTATATCCGAAAACACAATTTGTCACTCACTGAGCCAAGTAATATTATGTCCAAGAAAGACTACAGTGAAGCCACTTTACAGACAAGCTTGTTCTGAAGAAGAAAAATAAAAACACAGGTTGCCAGCCAGGTGGCCTGGCCTGCAAAAAAAAAAAAAAAAAAAAAAAAAAAAAAAAAAAAAAAAAATTTGATGGGCCCCCCTGACGAGTGGGCCCGTGGCGGCCGCACCCTCTGCCCCGGCGTACGCTCCGCTACTGGTATCATATGATGGGCACTTAACATGTTCTTACATTAATGTTATATCAGTATCACATGATGGGCACTTAACATGTTCTTACATTAATGTTATATCAGTATCACATGATGGGCACTTAACATGTTCTTACATTAATGTTATATCAGTATCACATGATACAACTACAGCTCATTCAGAATGCGGCTGCTAGAGTTCTAACAAGAACCAAGAAAGCTGAACACATTACACCAGTTCTCAAATCCCTGCATTGGCTGCCAGTAAATCTTAGAATAGACTTTAAAATTCTGCTAATAGTTTACAAATCTCTCAACGGGTCAGGCCCACACTACATCTCTGAAATGCTTCTACACTATGAACCATCCAGATCCCTGAGATCTTCAGGCACTGGTCTACTAATTGTCCCGAGGACCAAATCAAAACATGGTGAAGCCGCGTTCTCCCACTATGCCTCTCATAACTGGAACAAACTCCCTGAACACATTAGATCTGCCCCTACTCTGCCTATTTTTAAATCCAAGCTAAAGACCTTTATGTTTACTCTTGCTTTTAACTGCTACTAAACTACTGCCTCTCTCGGCCTGTAATTAAAAAAAAAGATTCCTGTACATTTCCAACAAATGGACTGTACATGTAATAATAATACTGAAGAATGCCTTGTAACTTATTTAAAACAGAAATAATGTTTCATGTTTGTTAATTTGAGTATATATTTTAACTAAAACTGTCGGCTGTGTTTTTTATGTGTTTTTTATATGTGCATTGCTTTGCTGCTTGTTTTTTCGATTATTTTTTTGTAAAGCACCTTGAATTGCCTTGTGTATGAAAGGTGCTATATAAATAAAATTTGACTTGACTTGACTTGACATGATGGGCACTTAACATGTTCTTACATTAATGTTATATCAGTATCATATGATGGGCACTTAACATGTTCTTACATTAATGTTATATCAGTATCATATGATGGGCACTTAACATGTTCTTACATTAATGTTATATCAGTATCATATGATGGGCACTTAACATGTTCTTACATTAACATTATATCAGTATCATATGATGGGCACTTAACATGTTCTTACATTAATGTTATATCAGTATCATATGATGGGCACTTAACATGTTCTTACATTAACGTTATATCCGTATCATATGACTATGACACGCACTTAACACTTGTGCTGTTCCCTGCCATCTCCTTCATTTGAGCTTCTTTACAAGGAGTTAACTTGATGTAGCTATACTTTAGCTAGCTAGCGTTTTGCTAACATTAACTAACTTCAAGATTCAAGATAGTTTTAGCCATAGCGAGTAAACCTGTTACAAATGAGGAATTTGTCTTTGTGCATTATGCAGCGCAGCAATCACAGAAATAGCAAACACAAAAGCCAAAATGAAGCATACAATAGACAATCTTCAAATTATAAATTATATAGCGCAAAGTAAAGAGTCCATGTAAAAAAAAAGTCCTTAAGTATAAGTGGGATAATGATGACAATGGGGGGGGGGGGTCGTCAATGCAGAATTGGATTGCTGCTTTCCCTGTGACGTGAAGTCCTGGTACTGCAAGAAATCAGTCTTCTGCTATGGGGGAGGACCCTGAAGAGTTTATGTCCTGGATGTGTGCGGTCGGCCATAATTTTCTGAGACCGCTTTAGCATCCTGGCAGTGTGTAGGTCCTGGATGGATGGCAGGCTACACCCGATCACCTTTTTAGCTCTGTGGATGATGCGTTGCAGTGTAGAGATGTCCTTGCGGGCAGCAGCAGCATATACCAGACGGTGATGGAGGAGGTGAAGATGGACTCGACAGTGGAGGAGTAGAAAAGTGCCAATGCTGGCTTTGGTACCTTGAACTTCTTTAGCCGCCGAAGAAAGTACATCATCTGTTGTGCCTTCTTGGTGAGAGCTTTGATGTTCAACTCCCATTTCAGGTCCCGGCTGATTGTTGAGCCCAGGAAGCGAAAGGACTCCACAGTGTTGACTGGGGAGTCACCCAGAGTGATTTTTCTGTAGTCCACAACCATCTCCACTGTCTTTTGGGCATTGAGCTCCAGGTTGTTTTGACTGCACCAGGTCGTCAGGTAGTCAATCTCCTGTCTGTACGCAGACTTGTCTCATTAGAGATGAGCCCTATGGGGGTGGTGTCATCTGTGAATTTCAGGAGCTTGACAGACTGGTGGCTGGAGGTGCAGCTGTTTGTGTACAGGGAGAACAAGTATGGAGAGAGTACACCACCCTGGGAAGCTCCGGTGCTGATGGTCCAGGAGTTAGTGACATGCTTCCCCAGTCTTCTGTGCTGCTTACTGTTCGTTAGGAAGTCTGTGGACCATCTGCAGATGGACTCAGGCACGCCCAGCTGGGAGAGCTTCTCGTGCAGCAGGCCCGGGATGATCGTGTCAAAGGTCGAGCTAAGCTCCACAAACAGGACCCTAGCATAGGTACCTGTGGTGTACAGGTGTGCAAGAATGTAGTGGAAGGCCATGTTTATGGCATCATCTACAGACCTGTTGGCTCTGTAGGGGAACTGCAGCGGGTCAAGGGGTGGGTCCAAGATGGATTTTTTGCGGATGGGGATTATAGTTGAGGACTTGAAGCAGGCTGGAACGTGGCATGTTCCCAATGATGTGTTGAAGAGGATGAGGTGAACCCTGGGGCCAGCTGGTCAGCGCAGAGGGTGAGACAGAGTCAGGTCCAGCTGGCTTCAGTGACTTCTGTCCTTTGAAAAGCCTGTTGACATCTCTCTCCTGACTGCAGAGCGGTGCCAGGGGAGGGGAGATGGGCAATGAGGTGGGCTGGAGTCGGGGGGGCTGGTGGGGGGTACTAGGGGGAGGATTTGAGAGGTTGGTGGTTTAGCACATGGGAGGTGTCGCAGGGGATGATGGGGTCAGGGCTGCGTTGTAGAGTAGAACTTGATCTCTAGCCCGTGATCTCTCTCATCTCTTTCTCTGAGTCATTGTCCGAGACCTGCTGATAGAGGCGTTGTGAATACAGATGTATTGCTTGTATTGCTTTATCAAACCTGTATTTGTTCTCTTTAAACCACTGTTTGTCTCCACTTTTGAACACCTCCTCTTTCTCCAGTCTGAGATTCTTGAGTTCAACAGTGAACCAGCTCTTGTTGTATTTCAGTGTGGGCCGTGTTGGAATGCCGGTATCCTCACAAAAACTGATGTAGGATGTGACTGCATCAGTATATTTGTCTAGACTGTTAGTGGCAGCCTTGAACACATCCCACTGCGCGTACTCACCACGCAGGCAAATGAGGAAGTAACTTTGGTTAGACAGGGAACGCTCTTTGTTAGTTCTCGCTGTGGATTTACTTTGAAAATGACCGTTTCCTGTAACTTTGGATTATTATTTCATTACATCACGTGGTGAGTACACGGGTGGGTGACTGAACGGGTGTAGGCAGCTGTCCCATAGACTGCCATTGTAATACTAAACTTAATAGCAGTGAGGGGTGAAACAGACTTTCTAATGCACGCACAGAGGAGAGAAAGGCATTTACATTCTAGTTATACTATCGGGAATATGGCCCTTTAAAGTCGAAGTGAACCGGAACGGAATGCACCAGCGCGAGCGTCGGACACTGAAAACGAATTGAGAGGCGGACCATATACGTGTCGATTATTTGATTTGACAATTCTGAGGACTGGCTTTGGCATTGGCCAATCCTGGCGTGTTCCACCCCCAAATCGAGTGGGATTCAGCCTGTTGTCATGCTACGCGAGTGGGATCCGCAGAGTACCAGGGAGCCAGCTGCTTCGTTGCTGAGCGAGCGGACAATCCGATCCATAGGTGGTGCCCGCCCGCATGGAATCTCCGAGAGACGACCCCTGACAGCCAGGGAGGCTGTCAGGCTCGGAGGCGTGCACCATTATCGTTATAAATGTAAATAATATTCCTGGAATGCGTGTATTAATGAGCCAGTTACATTTCTTTGCATTCTTAGACATTACCGTTTGATTTAGTTTGCATAATTGCTCAAGTTAGTAGTTAGTTTATGGGCTAGAAACTCTGCCAGATGACAGGCACTAGGCGCCATTTTCCCCTTCATTTGGAAGAGAAAATCATCCTGAAATGAAGATTTGATTGACAGCTGCATGTCGTGAAATGATTGGTTGAAATGGGGTAGAAATCTGATAGTACTAGGTGACGTCAGCAAACTGTAAATTACTGTTATCAATGAAATCTTGAAAAACAAACTTTTGATGTGAAAAAGTGTGAAAAACTAAAGAAATTAGATTGTTGTGATTTGTTTTGCATCAAATCACCTTGAGAAAGGCCAGTTTGGCCGAAACATGTCGGTGGAAGCCATATTTTAATAAAGGCTTTTTAAAAATATTCTTGAAGAGTTGCCTTGGACTTCCTTTGTTCTTTCTACTGAATATTATGCTGTTTACATTTCACATGTCACAGTAAATTCACAATATTGTCATTTTCAGAATATTAGTGTGCATGTAAACATACCCAGTGTCTCTCTCTCTCTGTCTCTCTCTCTCTCCTTAGAAAGCTATGAATGGTGGATCTCAGGTTCAGATGGAGGCTGTTCCCTTCTCATCGACCCCCTTCCCCCCCGCCCTTCCAAAACATTGCAGTCACATGACAGTGTGAGTGTGGGAGAGAATCAGCCAGACAATGAAGGCTGTGTTACTGGGTCTAAAGTCACTCAGCCAATACGGTGAAGTTTGGTCATGAATGACAGCTGTGAAACCAGCCAATGGAGTGAGAGACAGCTGCTGAGTCAGTCAGGTCAGCCAGTGGATTCACCCCCCATTTTTGCCCCATTCATACTTGTCTTCCCCCTGCTGTCTCGGTCGTTGCTCCACCTCCTTGGCTGATCTGGGGAGAGTGGTAGACTAGCACATGCTTCCTCCGATACATGTGCAGTTGCCAGCCGCTTCTTTTCACCTGACAGCGATGAATTTCACCGGCAGGACATGGCGCGTGGGAGGATTGCGCTATTCCCCCCAGCTCCCCTCCCCCGAAGAGGTGCCCCGGCTGACCAGAGGAGGCCCTAGTGCAGCGACTAGGATTCATACCCCACTGGCTTTCCACCTACAGACCAATTTTGTCTGTAGGAAAGTCTGACCAAGCCAGAGGTAACACGGGGGCTGAGTTTACAGTTGAAAGGCTCACTGCTGGACTGACTGAAAGCCTGATGAGATGCGAGTGGAGAGTTTGATCTAACCAACTTACTGTGAGCGAGTCGACTCTCTGTGCAGGAGGGGAGAGGGAACAGAGCGGACGCAGATTAGAGAGAACAACTGACAGAAAACTCCACTAGTGACTTTTTCAATATAATATACTAATTTAAGATAACAGTTTTTACATAATAATAATAATAATAATAGTATTATTATTATTATTATTATTATTATTATTATTAATAATAATAATCACTATTCCTCGTCCATGAAGCTGATCCAAACCACTGAATATGCATTTATAAAATATTAGCAAGAAACCAGTTTCTGTTTAGACCCTGCTGATCGCCTGGAGGCTCAAATGGCTGCTCTCTCTTCCTCTTTACAATTTAAATTGTTTTGCATCGTTTCCTATGTTTGACATCCTTTAGTGTTTGTGGAAACCTGTTAAAGCCCCCTCCAGTGTATTTTGTAATTTTTAAGATATGTCATGTGTTGCTGCTGAATCATGTGACCTGGCTTATAGTGATATAGTGATACGTCATGTCAATTAGATTCTGATTGAGGATGAGCTAGCATGTTACCTAGCTAGCTAGCTAGCTAGCAGTTAGTTATGTTAGCTAAGCCCGATGCCTGCTACAGTAACCACGTTCGCCAGGCTCAAAACGCCACTGAGTGACCAAAACTTTTGCTTGTTAACCATTTTGAGTCATGCCCTTTCCAATAAGACCATCAGCTTTGAAATCTGTTGGCTGTTTGTTAATAATAAAGCAATAGTGCATCTTGCAGCTAAGATAACGTTACGGAGGGAATACTGTAGTGCAGACAAATAGTATTGAAGGCAAGAGACGAAGCTGTTGTGCTTTTTTGACAACAGCGCTGAAGCCATGATATTGCAGTGGAACAAGCTATTGGCCTTCGGTTCTTATAAATGTAAGATCTTTGGTGCAGAATCAGATGATGTGCGACTATACAGCAGGTGTTAGAATGTTTGAAACAGAACACCAACCATTACACAGGTACAGTAGGTAAACTGACTGGAGGGAGGTTTAAGGGTAAGCCCTGGTTCACACCATAGGCATCTCAGAAGCAGCGCTTCATGGAAGCTTCGAGCAGGAGCCTTGCCATTCACACCAGAAGCACTCTCTTTCGTCCTTTAGTGTGGCTTCGGTGTATGGTGTGTTCGGCCTGTAACTCTGTGGCGTCTGTCACGCCCAGCAGAGCGGGGTCACTCACCCGTAGCTCCACCCACTTGTCGAGCAGGCGGCGGGCGTTGAACTCACACAGCAGGCCGGATGAGGTGATGGTGAAGGTGGAGGAGACGTGTCGGCCCCGCCCACATGCCACGTCACTGAAGAAGTTATTCCTCAGCTCGCCCAGAAGAGCTGAACGCCCCAGGAGAGGCACTGTGGAACTCACCTGAGAGAGAGAGAGAGATTGGTGGGGGGGGGGGGGGGGGTTGGAGGGGGACTCAGTCAAACCCAGACTGGATTCAAATAGTAACTAGTATGACTGCACCGCAGATATACCTATGCCTCCGCCAACAAGTGAGAAGTCGACATCCATGTCTGTCCAGACTTACGTTTGAGCCAAATGTGAAGAAATTCCGTCAAGGCGTTACTGAGATATCGCGTTAACAAGCTTGAAAATGGCGTTTGTGAGGTCACAGTGACCAGGACCTTTGACCACCAAAATGTAATCAGTTCATCCATGAGTCCAAGTGGATGTTTGATCCAAATGTGACAAGATTTCATCAAGGCGTTCCTGAGATATCGTGTTAACGAGCTAGAAAATGGCGTTTGTGAGGTCACAGTGAGCTTGAACTTTGACCACCAAAATCTAATCACTTCATCCTTGAGTCCAAGTGGACGTTTGAACCAAATGTGACAAAATTCAGTCAAGAGCTGTGTTCGGAATGGTTCACTGATTCACTATTCCCCATGTCGTTTTTATCATAGTGAACTATATGTGGAGGGATCAAACGAGTTTCGGACACTACACAGATTATTTTTTCTGAAGATTATTGCGTCACAAGTATTGCGTCAAGTATTCATGTGACGGAAGCAATCCGCGCCCAGTATCACGTAATGGCACTTACTGGGCTTTACAAAAACATACTCACGCTAGGCTACTAATGTGTTAAATACAGAAAAGGCAGCTATTACTTACAAAACAAACAAAATTAGCACTGGTAGCCCTTGGCTGGCAGCACGTGACAGGATGTGAGCTGCCAAAACTGCAGGAACTGTACAATCAGCGGTGCCTCTGGAGGTCCCAGAAGATCATCAAGGACACGAACCACCCGCATAACAGCCTGTTCTCCCTGTTGCCCTCAGGGAGAAGATACAGGGTCCCGAAAGCACACACAAACCGCTTGCGGGACAGTTTCTTTCCGCAGGCCACAAGACTCAACAAGTAAACCCTCAATAAACCCGGATTATTGACATTTGCACACCTCCCTCCACACCTGGACACTTTCTTTTTTTTAATATACATTCCATATCATTCTATATAATATTGAATACCTTACTACCTATTTATTACTCTTCATATTCTAGTGTTGCCACAACTGCCTTACTAGTTAAATATATTGCCCTATTGTTGCTGCTGTGATTGTGTTTGCTGTGATTTTGCACTTATTTAAAACTGCACCTTGTCTGTAACGGAACCTACAGCATAAGAATTTCACACGTGCGTACTTGTACTACGGAGTGACAATAAAAATCTTGAATCTTGAATATAATTCTCCTGCTCCCGCCATCTTGCTTAAAAACTTTCTTCTTCTCCTTTGATAAAGACAGCCGCATTGCATTGTGGTATACCGGTGAAAATGTATGATACATTCACTGTTCACTAGAAATTGCTGTGCATTGTGGGTATTTTATAGTGGACTAAATAGTGAATCAAATTAACAGTTGAGAATTCGGACAGACACTATAAAAAAATGGTGACACACTAAATAGTCCACTATTTCTGTCATATGGACGGATTCGGAACAGGGCTAAGGCATTCCTGAGATATCATGTTAACGAGCTAGAAAATGGCGTTCGTGAGGTCACAGTGACCTTGAACTTTGACCACCAAAATGTAATCAGTTCATCCTTGAATTCAAGTGGACGTTTGAGCCAAATTTGATGAAATTCCGTCAAGGCATTCCTGAGATATAACGTTAACATCGTACGTACCTATGTACGGAAAGCCCGAAACCATAATCCCTCCCGCTCGGCTATCACCGGCGGAGGCATAATAAATTATTCCCCTTTATGCTGGGGAACCCCTGGAACCCCCTCAAGAGGACCCCTGGGGGTCCCCGGACACCACTTTGAGAACCACTGTTCTAGGGTCCTCCTTGCCATTGGAATCATCTCCTCTGCAACTAAGTCAGTGGCGTTGGGAGAAGCGCGCCCCCCATGCCACATTAAAAACCATCTCTGGACAGGTATCTTCTCCTGCTACCTGAGTTCCCTAGCCTGGTAAACCATCCGGTCACGTGAACTCACAATGTTTTTCGTTCTGTATTTCCGTCTGGCCTCCAGCCCTGGGCGGGCGTTTTCAGAAATTAGAGTTCAATAGCCAATCAGGGACGTACCTCATAGTTGACATCATAACCACCAAATCAGGAATGCCACTGGCAAAAGAGTAATGGCTGCCTCCATGGCTCTCCGGCTTGAGCAGTAACGTCAACATTCGTCACGTTTAAACAGTGTAGTTATTGCAGAAATAGACTCAATAACAACAATTAAACAAGAACAGGAGTATGCAACAGCAGAGTTTCTCAGCGGATAAGACGTTATTTCATCATTCTTCCGAGTGGATTTGGATTTAACTGAATCAAATGCTGATTGGCTCAAGGACTGGATACTTCCACCCACTGAAATGACTGTGCACAGCTCAGAGTCATAGATATTATTACTATAGATGGGTCACCGCAGGCTACGCCAATTCTAACAAATGGTAGCAGCAAGTCTCCTAAATGGTCACGTGGTCACCTCTCCCCTGAAGTGTTGTGAGAGGACTGTGCCTGGTGACGCGGGGTTAGTGCTGACCTAGCAAGCTAACTTGAAATAGAGATTGTGAATTCTCAAACTCCACACAAACCACACATATAAACACAAAGCTGCCCCTTGCTAGCTCAATATAGTGAAACTAAGATATTTCATTAAAAAAAATATTTTTCCAACCACAGATTTAGCTACTAAATTAACAAACTTCACATGTAGCTTTCGCTCCCTGCTAACATGAGTTCCTGTTGCCAAATCTCACGAGAGTGTGTTGCTGAGACAGAGACAGGTTTTGAACAAGTTCAATTTTCTCCTGATCTGTCTGTCTGAAAAATGCCATTTTAGTGTCAGAATATTCAGAAAAGAGAAAAAAGGAGCTTCTTGGATACTTATAGACAGACTTTAATTACAAAGTAAAGTACATACATCTACTGCAATAGATAAACAAACAATGTACATCTTCAAGAATAGACAGGGGCACAAAACGCAACGCGTTTCAACCTCTCTGGTCTTCGTCAGGCTGTTTCATAATTAAAATCTGTCTATAAGTATCCAAGAAGCTAATTTTTTCTCTTTTCTGATTCACTTTTGGCCTGCTGAGCTTCCTTGTGCCACATTTTTGCTTTTTCCAGTGTTTTCCAGTGTGAATATTCAGAAGATATGTGGCTTCGGAAAATGGGACGAATATTTACTTTAATTAATATGGGGGCGAAGGAATCTGTCATAATCTGAGATCACGTCAACTTTTCCCTTTGACTCCACTAGACTCAGACCTGCCGAAAACCTCAAGTGGCCGTGTCCGTGGAAAGCCTTGGGCAAAACCCACGTGACAAAATGACAGGAAGTGAGTTGAAGTTGGGTCGTCTTGCTTGAAATCCCATCATCTTTGTTGGAGTCCAGTCAGAACCACGAAACGAAACAGAATGTGAGTTTGCGGATCCAGATGGTTTTAACCAGGCTATGAGTCCCGATCTCGAGTCACAAATAGATCAGATGGTCATAATCGGATACGATGTACAACAAGCAAACAAGTGTGTGTGTGTGTGCGCGCGCGCGTGCATGTGTGTGGGGGTACCTTGGAGGTCTTGGTGTGGTCCAGATACCAGAACTTGATGTGTCGGTTGCCGGCGGTAACGAAGTAGCTGCTGTCGTCAGAGAAGGAGACGGCCGTCACCTTACTGGACACCTTATTGGCTGCTACCACCACGTTCTTCTACTCACACACACACACACACACACACACACACGCACACAGGCAGGCAGGCAAGCAGGCACGCACACACACACACACACACACACAAACACACTTGAGCTATGGTAGATAATCAAGTTGACATCCTATAATAAAATTGTCTAGGCGGACAGGCGGGCGGTGTCTGTCAGTCACATTTTGTGTTGGGCCGAAGGCGCCAGCTCATACAGTACGACATGAATCCCCATGGTGCCAGCTCCTTACAAACAGAACACAACACACAAAGCAAGGGGCCGGAGTCCCACCAAACTAGATTTGAAGGCAGTGTTAAACTTCTAGCGGAGGTAAATGTTAAGTTATATATGTGAGCAAATAAGAAGGCAATTATATATGCACTAAGATGCAGGAGATATCGATGAAGATCATCCTCACCCTTAGACTTCCTAGTGCACATTTGTATAAGGGCATTAAAAACTTCAATATGGCTTCCCTGTCTAAATGAAAATCTATCACCAAAAAGGGGAGAGTTGAGTGAATTCTCAGAAACTAGGTCAGCATGACCTCAGTCATATTGGAGCCATATTGGCAGACAGCCTGTCAAATCGATGGACAGATGATATAAAATTATGGCATTATACTGTGTGCGGACTTCTTTTCTTTAGTTTGAGTGTTTTGTGATCCAGCACCAGTTTTTTTAGGAATCCGGTGGATGTGCATATTTTTTCTTATCTACAGACCGTTGTTGCACTCATGACTGCCATCTATCGTCAAAGTCTTTTGATTGATATGAACATAAGTAAAAAAGGAAGCAGGCCAAAATAGTCATCATGTAAAATTAAAACTTTGTGTTTTGGGGCGCAGCCAGCTAACATGAGTGCTTCATGAGACAGTCTCTCTAGTTTTCTGGCTGGGCGGGGTCCTTCGGGCTAACATTGTTTAACATAGGGATCAACTCTGAGCGCCGTGAGCACAAATGAACGCACCCAGCAGCAGGCAGAGCACACAGACGTGAGTTGAGGAACTGAAAAAGGCTGTCTTATAAACATGAAACTTCGTACACTTCTTTCCTAATTTTCAACCCAGTATGACTATCTTTACAAACATTCATACAAGTGAATTCAAGTCGTTTACGTTGTGTATAATGTTCGGTAAGTAGCAGCAGTCACAGATACATAGCTCTCATTGACAAGCTCAGCTAACTAACATTATCCTGCTGAGCCCACCTATAATTCACATTTCGTGGCAAATAATATCCGCACATCAGACTGAGAAATGAGGACAGATGAGGAGCTTTTTGTCACGAGTTTATAAGCCGGCAAGGAAGTTTACTATGAGCCACGGAGCGGACGGTGCTGAGAGTCCTTTCAACTCAAAGTGAGTAGCCTACAACTAGCGTTACATGTTTGTTTGTTCCTGTCTGTAACACCCTCCCTGGACCGTAGAAGCTTTGATTATGATCGATTTTATCTCTCTGAAGCATCGACGCTCTAAATACGGTATTCGGGACAACCCTATGTATATGTGAGAAAAATGCGATATCTTATTTTGGCCAGGAAAAAATATGCCTGCGGGTGGATTTTTTTCCCATCTACCCGCCACTTGGCCAGTGAGTCAAAAAGTTAATTTTGGGCCCTGTCTGTGGTACAACTCTGCTCAGTTAACTCATTCCCCGCCAGAGGTTCAAAGGAAAAGTCACCAGCCGTCGCCAGGGTTTTTGATCATTTTCATACATTTTCCAAGACCCACAGAATATTATCTTCTATGACTACATAAAGACTGAGTAAAAGAAATGAGAAAAGCAATATAACGAGTAATATAACAAATACTTTTGGCAGGGAGTAATAAGTAAAGCAATAATATTACTTTTGAAAAGAGTAATGAGTAATGAGTAATATATTACTTTTTTAAAGTAACGTTCCCAACACTGCTCAACTACTTTCTTCTGTGAGAGCAATGCTTGTAACTTCCTATGGAAAAACTCTCATGGCTTGGTCATCACATTTGGGTGCTTGGTCTCAATATGACACCGGAGTTTACATACTGTCGTTTGCTAGCACCTCTTTGCAGAGCACACACTGTGGCATGGGAGCGTCGTCGGGACCAACGATGTAAATCCAAATGAATCAGGGTCATACTTCCTCCGTTTTCTGCTCGCACAAGAAGCTGTCTCCTCTCTCAATGTAGGTACTAAATAATGTTTCAGCGACATTTTGCTTCATAGCTGAAGTTCGCTAACCAGAGTTTCCCCCCCCCCTTTTCTTCTCTGATTTCTTTCCATCGCGTCACGCCTCCCCTGAAGCTCTCTTGCGCCCCCCCAGGGGAGGTGTGCCTCACAGTTAAAAACTGCTGGTCTACATTATATTGTATCTGTCCCTATCAAATAAAGCATAGATAGATAAGTAAAGCAGTGAGTGGGTGGGTACCTTCCAGTTCCAGACGTGCACCATCATATCGTGCTGGTAGCCCACGCTGACGATGTATTTGGCATTGGGGCTGAATGCCACGCAGGAGACACCGTACTTATGTTCCTGCAGCTCACAGACCTGCTGCCTGTCTGACACGTCCCAGACCCGCACTGCAGGCATGTGACCACTCTGAGGAGGGGAGAGTAAAGGGTTAACGTCCCATGTGACCGCTCTGAGGAGGGGGAGTAAAGGGTTAACCTGTCTGACACGTCCCAGACCCGCACTGGAGGCATGTGACTACTCTGAGGAAATTAAACTTAAAAAGTTAAATGCTCTGAGGAGGGGGAGAGTGAAGGGTTAAATGTTCTGAGGGGGAGAGAGCGTAGAGGGTTAACTCATAACTCAGCATTTTCTTTTGCCGACTTTCTGAATACCATGATGATTTCATGATACCTTTGGATCATGGAAGGCAAATGAGGAAGAAGACTCATCTCCCTGTCACCACGATTGCAGATTTAACGTCCAAAACAGTAGCATTGTGGATGTGAGTGGACCTACATTTACTAGTTTATTATTATCCATTTCCTGGCATCCCAGGATACCTCGTAATGTTGCATTTACCCCCATGCACATCGTTTGACAATTTTTTTCAACTTATAACTGTATGAAACACCATAAAACCAGAGGAGAATCCCGATTTCTTCTGCTTCTCTATGCTTCTCTATGGAGCTCTAGGCTCAAGTTGTCCGAGTGTATTGTGGGGCTGCACGCGCTATGATTTGCTCATCTGCGTTCGGGGCGGGACTTAGCGATAGGTGAATTGCGTGACATCACTTCCAGTTCAGTGACATCACTCACCAGATCTCCCCCACACACATCTTAGATGATAACCCCTTCCAGGTGACTTTTCAGGTGACTACATCTCGTGCTCCTACAAAGTCACTTATAGAAGCAGTTGCACCGCTTAGAAATATTGCAACTATGATGAATATTTGGACAGTAAACGGACACACTCACCTCTCCTGTAACCACATATTTCCCATCTGGAGAAAACGCTAAAGTGGTGATAGCTTTCCTGTGTGGAGAGAGAGAGAGAGAGAGGGGGAGGGAGAGAGGCAGAGAGACAGATAGAGAGAAGGACAGAGAGATAGGGAGGGGGAGAGAGATAAAGACATTTGAAATGAGAATCACACTACAATAATGATTTATTATTACTTATATAGTTATTATTATTATTATTGTTACTGTTGTTATTATTATTATTATCATTAATCACTTAAAGCTTTAGTGTGTAACTTTTGTAGTGCAGAGCCTTTGTCTCCCCCTTCTGGCAGTGAAGGCACGTGCGCTGCATTCATGTGGTGAGGGAATAATGAGGTCCCTTCCGATTCCTTGCTCTTTGTTGTCACAAAGCTGGAAACAGCTTCAACATACAACACAACTTCTTAGCGGCCATGCTGTTTCCACATTACCACTTAAATAACATACAACACATCTTCTTTGTGCCATGTTGTTTTCCACATTACCACTTAAATAACATACATCTTCTTTGTAGCAGCCATGTTGTTTCCACATTACCACTTAAATTACATACAACTCATCTTTGTAGCGGCCATTTTGTGTCTACATTACCACTTAAATAACACACATCTTCTTTGTAGCTAGGGATGGGAATTTCGACTAATTTCCCCGCCGACTAGTCTCAAATTTTATTTGGGACTAGTCGACTAGTCTATAAGCAAGAAAACTCGCAATTTAATATACATATTAAATAAAAAGTTTAAAAGTTTAAAATACAAATGTTTTGTGTATTTAGGAGCTATTTTAGCCCAAACATTCAGTACAAGCTGTTAATTTAAATTATATTGATGTAACAACAACTGATTGAATAAAGGTGAACAAATTAAAGAGAAATACATTTCTGATACGTTTGCCAATGCAATGCATGGCATTTATTATGAATAATGTTGTAGGACGGAGTTCCAGCGTGTCTTGCATGATTGGGTAAGCTATTTTTATGAAGGTGCTATATAATTTATGTTTACGTTCTAGACAGCCAATGCACTGTAGGCTCTTATGTTGAAGACAGGAAACGGAAGTGTGTGTTGTTGTTGTGGGGGCGCTTGACGCTAGGTTATGCTGGAAGCGGAACAATAATAAAGCTGGCGTCTCATGCTGAGATTGTTCACGATTGGAGTTGCCCCGTTTATTGGTTTTTATTTATTATCATGCACACAGGCGACGACTTTGTTATCCAGTCCCCACTCACTCATCGCACCTCGCAGCTGGACAGCCAAGTTTTCAGTGGTGTGTCTTTCCTCCAGGGCGCACGTCTGAAGCACACAGCTGTCCTTCGTCCAGATAATGACATGTTATAGTCATGTATGACTCGGTGGTTATGGACGTCCACCCATCTGAAGTTATGGCCACATATTCTGCCCCCTCGAACGCTCGTTGCATCTTCTCTGTCATTTTGCAATGGCTGATCTCGAGTCGAGACGTAATTGTTTTGCGAGTGCGGGGAGGAGGAGCAATTCTCCCCCTGGCTGCTCATCCTGTTTACAAAGAAGCCGAGGCAGAGGCATGAAGAACAAGATGCAGCGTTTAACCGACTAGTAAAATACTAAACGGTTAATAAATGAGTAGGCGGTTAAACGATTAAACGTCTAGTCGCGCACATCCCTATTTGTAGCGGCCATTTTGTTTCCACATTACCACTTAAAAGCTCATGAAAACAGAGGAAGCCACTTCCCAACTCGGGAAAGGGTACCCATCCGAGGAGCACGTGAATGCAGCATGCTGCTGTAGTAGCCTGCACGGTCGTGACTGTTTTGGCTGTAAAACAGTGGATAAATAGTTTTGAGTGTGAAATGACTCATTTCACTGTCAGAATTTGATCCATTTGGTCTGATAACATTTGGAAAGTCCAAAAGAGCTGCACGACTGAATTATTTATCCCCATTCCTGTTAGCAGAGCGCTAACAGGAAGTTAGCAGGGGGCTAACCAGAAGTTAGCAGAGAGCTAACAGGAAGTTAGCGGGCCGGGCAGAAGTCTCTGGTGAGCATGCTCCGGGCCAGGACGGGAATGTCTCCACAGACAGCAGATTCTAAACTCTCGTCTACTGTGGAATACAGAGTTACGTGGAGCTGATAGGGTTAATCTACATTGTGGGAACTCGTTTGGCTTGAATGTAACAGACATTCAGTTCTATGTAAAGTTACACACTAGAGCTTTAAAGTCGAGCTGAACCCCACATTCTTTTTCATTTTAGTTCAAATACCTGAGTATTCAGTGCACCTATTTATTAATGTATGCAAAGAAAATCACAAAAATCAATTTTCTTTAGTTTTTCACACTTTTTCACATCAAAAGTTCATTTTTTTAGATTTCAATCATAACAGTAATCTACAGTTTGCTGACGTCACATAGTACTATCAAATTTCTACCCCATTTCAACCAATCATATCACGACCGATCACAACATGGCAGCTGTCAATCAATCTTTATTTCAGGAGAATTTTCTCCTCCAAATGAACGAGAAAATGGCGCCTAGTGTCTGTAATCTGGCAGAATTTCTACGGTAATGTCTAAGAATGCAAAGAAATGTAACTGGCTCGTTAAAATCGCATTCCAGGATAACGTTAACTAAGGGGTCGCCGCTCGGAGATTCCAGGCGGGCAGACAGCACTCATGCATCGGATTGTCCGCTCCGCTCCACAAAGAAGCAGCTGGCTGCCTGGTACTCTGCGGCTCCTACTCGCGTAGCACCACGACACGCTGAATCCCACTCGATTTGGGGGCGGAACATGCCAGGATTTTCCAAAGCCAAGTCCTGTCCCCAGAATTGTCAAATCAAATAATCGAGATGCTACTATGGACCGCCTTTCAACCTGTCATCTCAGAAAAATTTAGTTTTTCAGTCTGAAACGTGACACCGACCCACGCGCCACTTGGGCTCCGTTGGGTTCATCCTGTCTTTAAGGTAAAAGCTGATGTAGATGTCAATTAATTGTCTCAGTTGATTGGCTGGACAGAAGGTGAGAGCTGATTGGCTGGACAGAGGTGAGAGCTGATTGGCTATTGGTACCTGCAGCTGTTAAAGATGTGATGCTGTTTGTTCTTCTTTGGATTGAGCAAAACAACAACACACCTGGGGAGAGAGAGACAGATACAGATTAATAATTAAAGAACTGTAGAGCAGTCAAGGTCTGATTCATCACAGCTGTATCACACACCCACAGTGAAATGAAGAGACTTGAGTCAAGTCTCTTCATTTCACTGTGGGTGAGCCATTTCCACATATGAAGTCTGGACTATTCCCGGTAAATCAGGTCCAGGTATTTCCCGGAGTTACCCTACCAGACATGAGGGATCCTTGTTTCTAAACATGAGGCAAAGGTCTGTGTTTTTGGCTGAGCGGGCATGGCGAGGGTGGGGTGTGGAGAGGGATGGGGCATGATGTGCTGCACATATAAAGTCTGCAGGCACACAAGCAGAGAGAGAGAGCGCAGAAAGGAACATATTGGCACCCAAAATTGTGCACAGCTCTCCATACATGCATCCACGAGATCTCTGCCCAACACGTTTCTCCACTACATAATGCACATGTCTCACTTTGAAGTTCCCGATGCATTCCGACGCACTCTTAACAAGTCCATATTTTCGGCATGTGATTCGGGGGGAAATAGGGCTGTAACAGATACAGCTACAATTGTCTACTCTGGATCAGATGAGCTATGAACTGGAAGATCAGAGCCTCAGCACAACATCGGAGATATACTGTATTTCAGAAAGCAATACTCCACTCCATGAAAAACCTTCAACGCATTATTCAGGCGATAACGTGGGGTGGCAATATGCCAAAAAATGAGTGCTTTTTACATCACCCAAAACGTTTAACGGTGGAAAAGGCGATTTTACAAGTTGCATTCAAGTCATATCTGAGTAGTTTTCAATGTATTTCTCCCCACAAAAGTTATGTCTCGATATAATGCAACACTATCATGTCATTGCATTTTCACGATACAAGACAAACAGGTCATTTGCAGCACTTCTTCAGAGTCACTCTCTGAAGAAGACGCTGCTCGCGTCGAAATGTAAGTTTTTCTTGTTTTTTCTTTACTTGAAGCACACAATGAGAAGCGTATAAAAAAATATAAAATAAAACGATTAAAAGTCCTTCAGAGTCGATAAAATGTTTAAAAGAAGATATTTGAAAAAAGAGCATAGATAGCAAGATGTTTTCAAATCTTAAAGAATATAGGATAAAGATGTTTACAACATTTTTGGAACTCGTCGTAATGCCCGAGTGGAGCATACAACAATAATGGCAATAATAATTGGGGGTGCGCAGCTGTCTGTATGTTCTCTGAGGGGAAGCCTACTCTCCCACACTTTGGAAACCGCTGTGCTATTGTAAGTCGCTTTGGATAAAATGTCTGTTAAATTACATAAATGTAATGATGTAATGATGTAATGTAATATAATATAATGAGTTGAAACATCTTTAACATTTTATTAGAACGCTGTGTCATATTTTCTATGTCAACCACTGTTAAATTAAACTGCAAAGAAGAAACGATCCGCCAGAATGCACTCAGGAGTGTTCAGCTTCTGTGGCAGACTGTGTGTGTGTGTGTGTGTGTGTGTGTGTGTGTGTGAGAGAGAGAGAGAGAGAGAGGGTGAGAGAGAGAGAGAGGGTGGGTGAGAGAGAGAGAGAGAGAGAGAGAGAGAGAGAGAGAGAGACACACACACAGCAGTAAGTAGTGCTGACTGTCTGGCTTTAAGTAGCTGAGTCAGTCAGCTCCAATTATATTCTTTCTCATCAGGGAATACCTACACACACACACACACACACACACACACACACACACACACACACACACACACACACACACACACACACACACACACACACACACACACACACACTATGGTGCAGTGAAATCCGCCTTCCTCCCATCCTGGCTCTGGAGGGGAGCAGGTGGGGCGGGAGGCACGGCACAGAAAGGCCCTTTCGATGAGATAGCCCACCTGGGCACCAGGCCCCGAAGGCATGGGGAGACCCCCAGTGCCAACAGCGTCCCAGGCGGGAATCAAACCCAGGACCTTCTTGCTGTGAGGCGACACTGCACCAACGTGCCTTCCACTATCCTACTGTAGGAAGGAAAATGTTTTTTTCTCCTGAACAAGTCAAGTTTATTTGTGTATAGCCCTAATTCACAAGCATGTCTCAGAGGGCTTCACAGAGAATATGTCTAGCTAAATCAAGCTGACACAGCAATAACAATAACAGTAATAATAATAATAATAACATGGTTGAACAATCGTATGTTCGAGAGAGACAGAGGGAAGGGGAGAAAGGGGGAGAGGAGAGAGCGGGGAAGGGAGAAGGTGGAGAGGGAGAAAGGTAGGAAGAGAGCAGGTGGGGGGGGGAGGAGGAGAGACAGCAGAACAGACAGAATAGACAGGGTATGAACTGGCAGCAGAGTGGGCAGGCCAAATGAGCAGCAGCTCAGACAATCTGGCTACTCTAACCATTAACCCGGAACTAACTAGCACACAAGGGATCTAACTAATCTACAGCCTAGTCTGCCATGTCCTTCCTGGCCTACTCTAATCCAATCTTAGCCTGAACACTATAACAATCAAAAGGTCCAGCTCAGATGTTTCCAAAGTGGGAGGTGGGCCTCCCCAGGGGGCTCAAAACAGTTTCAGGGGAGGCTCAGTGAGTGGGAGTGATTTATTTTTGTTATTTCAGTAATATGAATAATAGTGAAGGAAGCTTTTTCCATGGAGCTGTTTCCATGCTTTATCTCAGAATGTGGAATCCTCTGGTCTAGCTAATCTACAACCTACAGTTGCCACTTGCTCTGCACATGGGCATTGAGCATTGGCACAGGCAGGGACTCACCAAGCTCAAGATGATTTTTCTATATTCCCAAATGTATTTGTGGACAGGATTTTAAGGTGTAGTCTTGGGGGGAGGGGTTGCAGTTCGCTGCGCCGAGGATTGCATCGCTGCTTTCGCGGACAATGTGGTCCTGATAGCATCATCGGTCTGGGACCTTCAGCACTCACTGGATCGGTTCGCAGCCGAGTGTGAAGCGGCTGGGATGAGCATCAGCATCTGAGGCCATGGTTCTCAGCAGGAAACTGGTGGATTGTCTACTCCAGGTAGGAAATGAGTCCTTACCCCAACTGAAGGAGTTCAAGTATCTCGGGGTCTTGTTCTCGAGTGAGGGGACGATGGAGCGGGAGATGGGCCGGAGAATCAGAGCAGCGGGAGCTTTACCGCACCATTATGACGAAAAGAGCTGGCCTAGAAGGCAAAGCTCTCTATGTACCAGTTGATCTTCACTCTTACCCTCACCTATCGTTCATGAAGGATGGGTCATGGCCGAAAGAACAAGATCACGGATACAAGCGGCTGAGATGGGTTTTCTCAGGAGGGTGGCTGGCATCTCCTTTAGGGATAAAGTGAGAAGCTCAGTCATCTGTGAGGGACTCAAAGTAGAGCCTCTGCTCCTTCACGTAGAAAGGTGCCAGTTGAGGTTGTTCGGGCATCTGGTAAGGATGCCACCTGGTGGCCTCCCTAGGGAGGTGTTCCAGGCACGTCCACGTGGGATGAGACCACGGGGCAGACCGAGGGATAGGTGGAGAGATTATATCTCCACACTGGCATGGGAATGCCCCCAGTCAGAGCTGGTTAATGTGGCCAGGGAAAGGGAAGTTTGGGGTCCCCTGCTGGAATCATGGCCGTAACTAGCTATGAGGACGGGGAGGTCCGGACCTCCCCTAATATTTCAGAGGAAAAAAAAGAAAAAAAATTATAAAACAATCTGCATGGAAAAGCATGAAAAACACGGGATCGCTTTTATTTTGAAACGAAAGGCAGGTCAGGCAGGAAGTCATCTGACGCCGCGTCCGCGGTAACTTGATTCCGAGAGAGCAGCAGCATGGTGGTGAGTGATGACTGTCTGTCTGCCTGGCGAGATAATTGAAGGTGAGCGAGCTGCGAGACAGTGAGCGAGTGAACGACAGACAGTGAGTGACACTGACAGATTTTTTAGCAACAACCAAGAAAGTAAGTGTCTAGTCTGTCTCTTAAGTAATGTTACCTGTGTGACACGTTGGGATGCTACTGGCTAATCATGCATGATGCCAATTGCCAAGCTCCCGAAGTCAGGTATGCAGGTGGCTATATGCATGGTTTCAGTTTCATGACCCAATAAGTAACAAAAAGAGGTGGTGTAAAGTTAAAAACAACATAATATATTTTATTTTATTTTTCAATCGTTCCTATCAGGAATAAATAAATGTCCCTCTGTATGTTTTTTTTATTATCGATGATGACTTTGTGTGTTGTGTACGGCTTGGGTTGTGTACCTGTGTTTGTAGGTGTCATTTTGATATGAATTTGGCTAAAACAGTTTGTGTTTGTTAGTTACAATTATGTTGACAGGAGAGCTGAGCAGGTGGTGACATGAAAGAGAATATACTGAATAATGACATCACAACAGTATAATCCTAATGTTGATTTAAAATGATATATTACTCTAAATATGGCTAAAAAAGGGGGAAAAAACCCTCAATTTTTTTTCCGCCTCCCCTTGCTGGACCTCCCCTATTTCGGGACCCTGGTTACGGCCCTGGCTGGAATGGCTACCTCCATGACCCGATAAGCCGTTGAAGATGGATGGATGGATGGATGGATGGAATATGGCCGACAGACTGAAGGAGAGGAAAGAAACAGCAGGAGAGAGAACAGCAGGTCTGAGGCTTAACCAGGCTGACAGCTGGTCTCTCTCTCTCTCTCTCTCTCTCACACACACACACACACACACACACACACACACACACACAGAGTGGGGATATCAGATGAGATTAGAAACAGTATACGTAAATTATGCCCATTGTTCTTCCATAAATCGCACCACATTACATCACGCTCAGTCCACCTGTGAGCGGTTCATGACAAACATGCACTCGGTATGCATGAACATGGCGCGTACACCTCGAACTTTCACACACTAAACTATTCACCTGAACACAAGAGTGTCCCTGCTGGGTTTTAGAAATGTTGCATAATCTTATCAATGCCTTCCAATAGTGCCATCATGTGACCATTAGGTGTAACTGCGGTGCAAAATGACATTTTGGGGGGGGGGGGGGGGTTACACCGGAAGAAGCAAGGCATCATGGCAGCTAGAAATAAGGTGGATAAAACATTGTGTAAGGACTGTCTTATGTAGGAAATACACTAGCAGACTTCGAAATCTTAACTGTGATTATGAAAAGACTGGGAGTTTACACTACACGACTGGTTCATTAAGACTTTTTATCACGACTGAAAAACTCACTGAAATACATTACACGACTGGAATCACAGCTCAAAATACACTACCCGACTGTGCGCCCAGCAAACTCACGTCTTTCAAGTTATAAGACGGTGTCTTGAACCCACAACACAAATAACCAGCAAACTGATGTGACCACACTACTACACTAACCAGAAGGAAGCTAGACATCATTTTAGTTTAAAAATAAAAGTGCCAATGTATTACTGCATGACTCACTACGGGTTAAAATTGACTTTTCGAAGCCACAACATTTAACATTATAATTTAAAACAGAACACATTTGCAGTTTCTATGCAAATGTGTTCTTTATTTTCTCTTTGGTACTTGGGGTATTTCGGATCACACATACAAAACGGTTGCAATGGTATACTTTTATTTTGAAATTCGTAACGGGAAGTTTCGGTTTTATTCTTTCTGACTTAACCGTGAGTAACCGGCATAGCGGTGTTATTTCGAATCCCACATAGGTTACGCTAAAACCACGCCCTGTGTGCCCGCCTACGCACAGTCAAGCGCCGGGATTGGCCAGGAGCAAGTATTTTGTCTTCTTTTGACAGCTCGAATCTCCCACACCACAAACACTGCACTGCACGCAGCCCAGCGATTTCATGAACCAACTGAATTGCTCTTGAGAGCGGACATTGAAATTAATTATGGTCACACCTTAGTGTATTAACGCTAATGAAAACGTAATACAAGCTTTTAACACATTTCCCACACCACAAACACTGCGCCCAGCCCAGCGATTTTATTAACCAAATTGCTCTTGATAGCGGACATTGAAAATAAATTACTGCAATATATTAATGCTAATGAAAACGTAACACAAGCTTTTAACACACAATAGATTTTTAGCCAAAGCTTCAATAACAGAGCGCAGCTGACAGTTTAACTTGCAAATGAAAAATATAAAAAATATAAAATTAACTAGAACGACCGCAACGCAGACTTATGCCTCCGCCATTAGTTCATTCTCGAGTCCAAATCGCCATTTGAGTCAAATTGGAAGAAATTCCGTCAAGGCGCTCCTGTGATGTTGCATTACAGAGCTTGGAAATTGGGTGAGTGAGGTCACAGTGACTTTGAACTTTGACCACCAAAATGTAATCAGTTCATCCTTGAGTCCAAGTGGACGCTTGAGGCAAATTCGAAGAAATTCCATCAATACATTCCTGAGATATCGCGTTAACAAGCTTGAAAATGGCATTCGAGAGGTCACAGTGACCTTGACCTTTGATAACCAAAATGGAATCAGTTCATCCTTGTGTCCAAGTCGATGTTTGAGCCAAATCAGAAGAAATTCTATCAAGCCGTTCTTGAGATATTGCTAACTTGGGAATGGCGTTCGTGAGGTCACAGGACCTTGAAGTTTGACCACCAAAATGTAATCAGTTCATCCTTGAGGCCAAGTTAATGTTTGAGGCAAATTTGATGAAATTCCATCAAGGCATTCCTGAGATATGGCGTTAACAAGCTTGAGAATGGCGTTGGAGAGGTCACAGTGACCTTGACCTTTGATCACCAAAAATGTAATCCTTTCATCCTTGCGCCCAAGTCGACGTTTGAGCCAAATTGGCAGAAATTCCATCAAGCCGTTCTTGAGATATCGCTTTAACGAACTTGGGAATGGCATTCGTGAGGTCACAGTGACCTTGACCTTTGACCACAAAAATGTAATCAGTTCATCCTTGAGTCCAAGTCGATGTTTGAGACAAATTTGATTTTGAAAAAGGTCTGAGACCGAAACGTTACAATATTAAATTTATTTTTGCAAGTTTGGACAGTGTGCGGGACTCTCTTTATTTTGTGAGACAAATTTGATGAAATTCTGTCAAGGCATTCGTGAGATATCGCGTTAACAAGCTGGAAAATGGCGTTTGAGAGGTCACAGTGACCTTGACCTTTGACCTTTAACCACCAAAATCTAATCAGTTCATCCTTGAGTCCAAGTCGATGTTTGAGGCAAGTTTGATTAAATTCCGTCAAGGCGTTCCTCAGATATCGCGTTAACAAACATCGGACGGACGGACGGACGGACATACGGCACAGCTATTCATTCCCCCCAGTCCAGCCGTTTGTTCCAGGCCAGTGAAGTCCCAACAATCTACAAAAACATGCAATAATATAAAATCATAGATAAAAAGTTGAATCATACACAATCAATAAAACCAAAAGTAAAGGGTTAGCCTTCTCAATGGCCAAGGGCAGCATCTGTTATTCTGGCCTCATAATAAGCACTGAGGCGGGTGGTCAGAAAGTCAAATAACCGCGGTACATTGTATGCTTTGGTGCGATGTAGGATTTTGTCTTTCAATATCCTCATTGCAGACTCGCTGTAGTTGTTGGTGTTGTTGCTTCTCACAGGAATGGTGTCCCTGTAATGGAGCCCAACCCATGAGCCCAACATGAGCATGGGCGCCTGGCCAATCCCGGTGCTTGACTGCTGCGTAGGTGGGCCGGGCACAGGGCGTGGTTTTAGCGTAACCTATGTGGGATTCGAAATAACGCGGCATAGCATCTTTACTTCCCTCATTCACGTGTGCCTTGGTATCAGAAATATCTAGCCTATTGTATGAAGACTAGCGATTTGACTGCATTTGGCTCATTGCCTCCTAGTTTTCCATTGGATATTGACGGGATTCCACATGCACATGAGTTGAGTTGAGTTGAGTTGGGTCGTTGAACCAGTTTACACTACAAGAGAAATTCAAACATGTTTGATATAATCGTTGTGGCTCCGACTGGCTCTGACTGGAGTCGGGAGGTAGTTTACACTTGATGATTAGAAATCTGTACCCATAATACACTAACAGATTTAGCTGCAAATTGGCACAACAACTGCCCACAACAACTGCAGACTACAGTCAACAAAGACAGACTGAGCCCAACTGGAAATCCTATCTAAAATCGGAGGGAAACTAGTGTATTTTAGGTATTAGAGAGAGTTGTAGCCATGGGGTGAAACTCTGTCCCATCTGTGTATTTGGTGGACACAAATAAACTCATCATGATGGACCCAGATGCTGCCTACTTTTCCTCTTTGAGACTGTTTTTCTCCAGGGGTTCTTGATTAAAGGGATCTCTCGGACTTCGTCTCTGATGACCCGGTGGATTATCGATGGAGTATTTAGAATAACGGGACTTTGTTTTTCCCGCTTGCCAGCAGAGGATTTACGGTATGCGTTTGAGCATAACCTGGACATAATGGTAATATATTCCCGACTGATTTTTACACAAACATGTTGTAATTTTTACACGACAAATCTCTTTACACCTATCTCTGACGTGTTTGGTCAAATGGTAAATGTGATTCTTCACCATGCCTTCATAATGTGTTTATAACAAGCACTTTTATTACGAGCAAGTTGATCAAAATGCGCAAGTGGTCTAACAGAAAACAATGTCTACCATGGGTAAATGTGGCAATCCGTAAACTTATGAAACAAAGAGACATACAAACATCGAACAAAAAGTTCGGAAATTTGTGTTTGGTAAATTATTTCTCTGTTGTAACAATGCTTCTTGCCAATAAATTGTATACCGTTGGAAAGCCTGTTTATTTCTCTTTTAAATGGTGCCCGATTTGTAAGGAACATGCATTTGTGGAATGAGCAGCACAGCTGAGTATGTGGGTTGCGCTCGTGAAAGATTTGACAAAATCTTCTCTGCCAATGTCAAACAGCTTATTCTGCTGTTGCTATTGACTCTTGTTTGGTGTTGTTTGGTGGATTGGATGATTGAAGTCTATCAGTAACAAGGAAGAAACAAGACATATTGGCAATTTTACAATTTATTCATTAACAAACAGTCAGGAGCCTCAGTAGCGTGTGGAAGAACCATAAGCAGCCACCAGTCCTTGACTGTTGATTTACCGTGGTCGGTTGTAAGCATCCATGATTTGATGTTGTACGGGGGCTGTGCACTCCCCTTATTCTGTGCTGCTTGGGATATGTACATGTAATTGCATATTGCGTTTCTATTGCCTGTTGTTTGTCCAACATGTATGGTGGCACTCAGTTTCCCCTCTGGGGGATTAATAAAGTTTATCGTTATTTGGATAGTGGATGCTGCACACTGACTCTGCAGTCAGCATGGCTGCAGCCAGCATGACATAAGCCTCTTTCACACATGAACTCCGGATCAGGTCAGGGTTGCCCCCCACTGAGCCTGCCCCGGATGATAGGTGAAGTGTACCCTTTCACACATGAGGCATGTTGCATTCACACATGAGTAGCACCTCCGCAGAGTTTGTAAAGTAGAGAGGGGGCGGGCGGCGGGGTGGGGGAATTTGGGCATGACCACACAGTTGTGAAAACTAAAAATACATAATGGGCCTAACGTTCACGGCATATAATCGTTTGCGCATAACGTTAGTAAGTAATTAATTAAACAACCCTACAACTCACGCCCAGATGCATCGATTTCCTCGAGTCGCAAGCAGTACAAACAAAACAGGTCTTTGCTATGTTCAGTCCTAAAATGCCTCAAACCTACTAGAATTATACAGAATACAGGAAGCTAGACGTTTTTACCTTCAAAATAAAATAAATTTTGTATTACTTAGTAACAAAAAATCAGAATGTCGACTCACTACGGGTTAAAATTGACTTTTCGAAGGGAGCAGATATTCTTCCAGTTTATCTCCGTTCTGTATCTTTCGAAACACACACAAAAAAACATTACACGTGCATTTACTTTATTTAATTGCCATTATTGCGAAGGTTATACCCGGAAGTTTTCGTTTTATACTGCCTGACTTGACGCTACTTGGAATTTGCGCGAACGCTGTGTAAACGTTAAATCAAAGACATGAACACAACCAGATCCAGATACCCTACCTAGCGATGTCCAATACTGGGAAGCGGGACGACCCTCGCGTCCAAAAATGCTTATTAAATGTGTGTGCTGTGCGAAGCAGACATGAAATCAGATCAGAGCCATGAGCCTTTCAATCCAGCAATCTGCAACATGTTGGCTGTCGCACACGGAGCAGTTTTGAGCTTCATTTGAAAACCAAATGGCATGTGTTTCTGCGACTACGGCTGGGGGTACACTTCCCTCCGGCTAGGACGAGGCTCCGCGGGAGCGCGCATGAGCCGCATGCAGACATTCACACATGACAGCCAGCCGTATGGCCTCTAGATAACTCCTGAATTCCAAACATGTGTGAAAGCAGCTCAAGTCTCTGATTTTTCCCCGTGACTTCACACCTTCCTTGAAGATGTCTCGCGCCTTCACACTTTGAAAACCGCTGTCCTCTGCAGTGCTTCTGTGTAGGACTTTTCATCTTATTCTATTTAATACTTTATCACTTCTACTTTATTACCTCTCCTATTTAACTGTTGCCTTAATTGCCCTCCACATACACTGTTTACATTGTTGCCCTATTTAACTATTGCCTTATTGTCTATTTGTTGCTTGCTGTGATTTTGTGCCCTATTTGTTGTTTGTGATTTTGCACTATTTACCTACTGCACCTTCTGTAACGGAGCCCACAGCATAAGAATTTCACACGGGTGTACTCGTACAACGGAGTGACAATAAAAATCTTGAATCTTGGACTATGCATGTAGTCAGGTACACTCTGTACACACACACACACACACACACACACACACACACACAACCATAGATCTGCAATGCAGCAGAGAGACCACTCCCCTACCTACTGCAGCCCCCCACTCTCTCTCCCTCTCCATTCATTAGCCTACATTCACTCTCTCCCACTGTCTCTCTCATTTCTTCTCTTTCACCTACTAGCATGACTCTCTTGGTCTCTCTCTCCCCCTCTCTCGGTCTCTCTCCCCCCCTCTACTGACCCACTTCGTAGCGTTACAGAGTTAAAGGGACATTTCACACTAATCTGACTCATCTGAACTCTTCTCTGACTCTCCCTGTCTCTCTGCCTATCTCTCTCTATCTCAGGTCTCTCTGCCTGTCTCTCTGACTCTCTCTGCCAGTCTCTCTCTGCCTCTGTCTGTCTAAGGCAGCGGTTCCCAACCTTTTCTGACTCACGGCCCACTTGAAAATCTCAAAACAGTTCACAGGCCACATCTGACTGTAAACAGTCAGAGGCCAAATAATGCGCTCTCCGAGGACTTTTGATTTTAACGATAAAAATAGCTGTCCATCAGCACCACACAAAACTAAAAGTTTGTTTGTTTATTAAAAGGATCCACATTAGCTGCTGCTTAGACGACAGCTAGACTTTCTGGGGTCCAAGACAAAATACACATAAGTGAGGGGCTGCCGCTGTCTGCAATAGGGTAATTAACAAATAATTGATTATATTGATAATCTCACAGTCGTAAAATGTGGTTATGATGATGAAACAAGGATCATTCCATTCCGGGGGTAAATGGTAAATAGCCTGCATTTATATAGGGCTTTTATACAAATCACTTTACAATGAGTTGGTACATTCACCCATTCACACACACATTCATACACCGATGGCGGCAAGCTACCACTCAGGGTGCTGGTGCAGCCATCGTATGCAATTTGGGGTTCAGTATCTTGCCCAAGGACACTTCATGCAGACTGGAGGAGCCGTGGATCGAACCATTTATCCAAAGTGACCCGCTCTACCTCAAGAGCTACAGTCGCCCTGAATGAAGCTGAATGTCTGATTTTAAATAAAATTGCTTGGTCTCTCCCAATAGATAGTAAGTTAAGTTTATTTAATATGGACATCACAGAGCATTAGCGATGTAACATACCGTACATGTATGCACAACAACCGGATACATAATGTTAAGTGTTTATAGCGGAACGCTAATTTTCAACACCTGTCCACAGTGGTATATAGCATATTTTGGTAGAAAAATATTAATACCGTAAAACAAAGTCCCAATTAAACAAAGAAATTTAATAAGCTCATGCCAATGAATTTTCTGAATGCCAGATAGTCTTATTAAAAAACAAAAAACAAAAAAACAAAAAAAAAGAATAGTTGAATATTCGTATTAAACAGCCAAATCCGATTCGACTGACATAATTCTAAGTTGGGGACAGCCCTAAATAGCAGTATCATAAAAAAAAAAAAAAAGAGAGAAATGCATTCATGATCAAAATAATAATAATAATAATCCCCCCCCCCCCCCACAAAGATCATAAAGTTTTGCAAATGATTTGGCGGGCCACTTGCAAAACCTTCCCGGCCCACAG
The DNA here is from genome assembly GCF_964638095.1 of Poromitra crassiceps. Taxonomy (NCBI): domain Eukaryota; kingdom Metazoa; phylum Chordata; class Actinopteri; order Beryciformes; family Melamphaidae; genus Poromitra; species Poromitra crassiceps. Next base: position 55,854,279 of record NC_139625.1, on the reverse strand, counting down.
GTTGGGAATGGCTGGTCTAAGGCAACGTGTGTGTGTGTGTGTGTGTGTGTGTGTGTGTGTGTGTGTGTGTGTGTGAACTGACTGTAACACAGGAGGCAGACAGCTGAGGATTAAAGGGTTAAATCAGCTATGTCTCTTTAAATGTGGTTTGGCAGTGACAGAGTCCTGCTGCACTTCTTCCACACCACTGACCTCAACACACACACACACACACACACACACACACACACACACACACACACACACACACACACACACACACAAACAAGACGGTCTAGGACAGACCTGTTACTCTATTTTCAGGTAAAGACAGGGCAGTGTAAAGGGCAGTTTATAGTACAGGTAAAGACAGGGCAGTGTAAAGGGCAGTTTATAGTACAGGTAAAGACAGGGCAGTGTAAAGGGCAGTTTATAGTACAGGTAAAGACAGGGCAGTGTAAAGGGCAGTTTATAGTACAGGTAAAGACAGGGCAGTTTATAGTACAGGTAAAGACAGGGCAGTGTAAAGGGCAGTTTATAGTACAGGTAAAGACAGGGCAGTGTAAAGGGCAGTTTATAGTACAGGTAAAGACAGGGCAGTTTATAGTACAGGTAAAGACAGGGCAGTGTAAAGGGCAGTTTATAGTACAGGTAAAGACAGGGCAGCGTAAAGGGCAGTTTATAGTACAGGTAAAGAGAGGGCAGCGTAAACGGCAGTTTATAGTACAGGTAAAGACAGGGCAGCGTAAACGGCAGTTTATAGTATAGGTAAAGACAGGGCAGCGTAAAGGGCAGTTTATAGTACAGGTAAAGACAGGGCAGCGTAAAGGGCAGTTTATACAGTAGTACAGGTAAAGACAGGGCAGTGTAAAGGGCAGTTTATAGTACAGGTAAAGACAGGGCAGTGTAAATGGCAGTTTATAGTACAGGTAAAGACAGGGCAGCGTAAAGGGCAGTTTATAGTACAGGTAAAGACAGGGCAGTGTAAACGGCAGTTTATAGTACAGGTAAAGACAGGGCAGCGTAAAGGGCAGTTTATAGTACAGGTAAAGACAGGGAAGTGTAAACGGCAGTTTATAGTACAGGTAAAGACAGGGCAGCGTTTGCATCGCATCCCATAATAATATGATACTTGGGATGCCATTACGAACATACATGTAGATGCGAACAGGTGAGCTAGAAGTTTAGCGTCGCCAGCGAGGGCCCCCACCGTTGCGGTTGGGGTACGTTTCGAAATCCCTCCAGGCCTGAACATTTTTCTAGGGGAAACACTGTTCTATCATCAAAGTCCATTGGCCCAATCGACATCATCATAGTTGACAATGAGGAACGCCACTAGCGAAACAGTAATGGCACCTTCCGAAGCAAGGAGCAGGAACGTTAACATTAGTAGAGTTTACACAGCCATAAGTGCGGTTATTGCAGAAATAGACTCAATAACAACAATTAAACAAGAACAAGTATATCAACCAGCACAGTTTCTCGGTGGAAAAGATGCTTTCACCATTCTTCAGACTGGATTTGGATTCGATTTGGCAACGCTGATTGGCTGAAGGATTTGAGTTGTCTGTCAAGGCACAAGTACTCCTGCCCACTGAAATCACTGTGAGTGGCTGGAAGTCCAGACTGATACGTAGAGCCAAACAGGATGTGAGCTGATGTTATCAGGATGAATTTATAAGGCTAGCCGCAGTGGTGGCCTAAAGGTTAGAGACCGTAAGGTTGTGTGTTCAATCCCCCGGTGCGACCGGCAAAATAAATCTGTGTGGGGAAAGTGAAAAGGCAGCGCTTGCCCCTCCCTCATTACGATCACTGAGGTGCCCTTGAGCAAGGCCCTTAACTCCAACCGCTCCAGTGGAGCTGGTCAGTGGTCAGCAGATCACACAGCAGTGTGTGTGTGTGTCTGTGTGTGTGTGTGTGTGTGTGTGTGTGTGTGTGTGTGTGTGTGTGTGTGTGTGTGTGTGTGTGTGTGTGTGTGTGTGTGTGTGTGTACAACAAGGAAGAAAAACTGCTTCAAAATGCTTCCTGCGCCAATGAGCAGCAAATGAATGGGCAGCCATTTTTCCATTCAGCCCCCCCAGTTATGTCTGTCTGATCGCGACTCTTCTTGTCCCTGGCACCACAAAGGTGGAACGAGCTCTCTCCTTCAGTCAGAACAGCTGAATCTCTGCCCATCTTTCGGCTGAGACTAAAAACTCACCTATTCAGGCTATACCTGGGCCCTTCTTGAACTTACTAACATCTTTCACTAACTTCTTAAAAAAAAGGAATGTTACTTCTTCCTTCTCAAAGCCCTTTCTACATAGTGCTACTCTAGTCCATCAAAAGGACTTAGGTGTCATTGATTGTGTTGCATAGTTGTACTGTTGACAAAATATGATATTGTAAGTCGCTTTGGATAAAAGCATCTGCTAAATATAATGTAATGTAATGTCTGTCAGAGAAGCCCCGCCCACCCACCTCCTCTCTGTCAGGGAAGCCCTGCTCACCCACCTCCTGTCTGTCAGAGAAGCCCCGCCCACCCAGGTCTGTCAGAGAAGCGCCACTCACCCACCTCCTGTCTGTCAGAGAAGCCCCGCCCAGCCCTGTCTGTCAGAGAAGCCCCGCCCAGCCCTGTCTGTCAGAGAAGCGCCACTCACCCACCTCCTGTCTGTCAGAGAAGCCCCGCCCAGCCCTGTCTGTCAGAGAAGCCCCACTCACCCACCTCTTGTCTGTCAGAGAAGCCCCACCCACCCCTGTCTGTCAGAGAAGCCCCACTCACCCACCTCTTGTCTGTCAGAGAAGCCCCGCCCACCCAATTCCTGTCTTTCAGAGAAGCCACGCCCACCCACCTCCTGTCTGTCAGAGAAGACCCACCCACCCACCCCTCTGTACACAGTCAGTTCCTGTTGATAAAGCAAACAAACCCTGTGAGCAGACAGACGGGTCCAGTCAGTCTGCAGCTCAGATCATGGTGTCTGTCTGTCTGCCTGTCTGTCTGTCACTTTACATTAAAACACTCCAGACCTTTCTCTAGACCTGGATTACTTGTGAAGATGTCTGGTGTCCAATATGATTTAGGCAGATAGACATCTTCCTTTAGCTTATTTTCAAGTTATTTAATTTGATGGGATAGGATGCAAAGAGACATTTGTGTTTTTGTTTTATTGCTGTTTAAATGGAGGCTATTATCGGGTGGCCGGTATAGATATTCTATATGGCCGGAATTCTGGAACGTTACCGGCCGCATTGGCTGTCAGAAAAAAAAATCTAGTGGAATCCCTGCATGGTGTGACTCATATAGCCTACTGTATTTTTTACTGTAACTGACTGTAGCAGCTGGCCCTAGACAGTAGAAAAATAATAGGGACCTGCAGGCCAAAGTGTTATTTATGTTTTGTGCCCTATAGTGATATGGCCTATATATTTTTTATTAAGGCAATATATCCCTCCCTCTATTACCACAGGTAAACTGTTCTGGTACTGCCAAATGGTTTGAATGAAACCTGCAGTAGAACACAAAGTAATCAAAAAAAAGGATGTGGAGAACATCAAATCAAAATCATTGCATTACCTAAAGACTAACCCCACTGGGGGACGGAGGGGGGGAGCGGGATGGGACGGAAGTCATTCTAAAAAGAATGGGAGCGGGACGGGACGGGACAGGATGGGAATATTTCTGTGGGAGTGGGATGGGATGGGAGTGAAAAACCACTCTCGTGTCTAATCCGTGCATCTCTCACACATGCCAACGATTCTAAGGCTAACACAAACAGCAGTGGGGACAAAGGACAGCCTTGTCTCGTAGACTGATACAGTTGGAAGGGGGCTGAAATTAGACCATTAGGCTTAACTGAGACAGGTTCATGGTACATTGCTCTTATCCATTGCATACACTTAGGACCAAAACCAAATCTAGAAAGCATGTAAAACAAAAATGACCATTCTACTCAGTCAAATGCTTTCTCTCCATCCTGATATTGCAACCACTGGGTGAACAGAGGAGCTGGCTTTAAGCATTATCTGTAACAAGCTCCTCATAGTTAGAAGAAAGCCTTCCTGGGATCCCACTGGGTCTAGGTGAACTAAGTTGGCGATAACTTTCTCTAAATGTTTTGCAAGTATTTTTGCCAACAGTTTATAATCAGTGTTGAACAAATGTAGGTGGCGCTATGCCAAATTGCACAAAATTCGGCACTGTACTCTGTCAGGTTCCCAGTAGCGCACTCCCCAAGTTTGAAGTCGATCAGACGAACGGTCCGTGATATAAATCACGTTTTGTGTTGCCAGTAGGTGGCACTATACCAAATTGCATGAAATGTGGCACTGGACTCCGTCAGGTCCCCCGACGCGCACTCCCCAAGTCTGAAGTCGATCCGAGGAATGGTTCTCGAGATAAACCACTTTTTGTGTTGCCAGTAGGTGCCGCTATGCCAAATTACACGACATTTGGCTCATGCACTCCAGCAGGTCCCCCTAAGCGCATTCCCCAAGTTTAAAGTCGATCGGGCAGACGGTCCTCGAGATAAACCGCTCTTTGTGTTTGCCAGTAGGTAGGGATATGTTGAATAACACGAAATTTGGCACTGAACTCCGTCAGGTCCCCCTAAGTGCACTCCCCAAGTTTGAAGTTGATCCAACCAATGGTTCTCGAGAGTCTGTGTGTGGTGGGGGGGGGGGGGGGGATGGTATCGGTCAGCCCGGCCTACGTCACGAAACTGACAACGGGATGTCACTTCTGTGACACAAACCGTGATGCAAATCATACCTAACAGACAGACAGACAGATACCGCTACCTGCCCGCCCGTCCACCATAAGCATATCGTCAAAAAATTGGTATCGAGAAAAATCCCTAAACCACCTGACCTGATCAGTACATGGCTCCACAGGCCCTGTGTGTGTACTGTTAGACACATGATGTCTTTAATCTCATTTTCTCATTAGCCTTTGAAGCACCAAGCGTTTGTGTGTGTGTGTGTGTGTGTGTGTGTGTGTGTGTGTGTGTGTGTGTGTGTGTGTGTGTGTGAGTGTGTGAGTGTGTGAGAGAGAGAGAGAGAGAGAGAGAGAGAGAGAGAGAGAGAGAGAGAGAGAGAGAGAGAGAGAGAGAGAGAGAGAGAGAGAGAGAGAGAGAGAGAGAGAGAGAGAGAGAGAGAGAGAGAGAGACACACATACCACAGTGGCTGGTGTGACAGACAGACTAACAAAAAAACAAAGGAAGATGAAGTGTGATGTTTCTCTTATAGTTCAAGACTGAAGCTGTGGAAAGTCGACCTGCAAGTGCTGCAGCTACTAGACCCAAACACTCTCAGCCTACCCAAACAACAGCGTTTGAGCAGCAAAGACAATATGATCCAAAGAAGAAGAGAAACAAAGAAATTACACAGGGCTGTTAGCGGAGTATTTGTGGATGGATCAGGTCCCCATTTACACACTGGAGAAAGCTGGGTTCAAACAACTTCTTCAAGAGCTGTCATGTACCTGTACACTGAAATCCCTGTACTATACAATACAACAGAATGATACATACATGGAGCAGCTTTCGGGGGGGGGGGATGTTACTGTAACATCAATGGCTCATAGTATCTAGTATCGTGACAACCCTACTTTGCATCACTGATGACATCATGTCTATGACATCATCAGTGATGTCACAATTGCTCGAGTGTGTAACCAAAAACCAGAATTGCGTGACGATGTCACATGCACCGGCATGAGGCTCCTGTCTCGTCTCCATGGAGACAACACGTGACGTAGTCAGTCCACGACACAGGAAGGGGCCAGCTGCACAAACACAGCAAGTCAGACGAAGTAAATATATAAACTAGGGCTGTCAATCGATTAAAATATTTAATTAATCGCATGATTGTCCATAGTTAATCGCGATTAATCGCAAATTAATCGCACATTTTTTTAATCTGTTCTAAATCTACCTTAAAAATAGTGGCGTTAAAAGGAATTTGCGTTAACGTGTTATTATCGCGTTAACTTTGACAGCCCTAATATAAACGTATATTATATAGCCTAAAATACTGTTACTCTAAACACCGGTCAGTCACATCTTGCAGAGCAGCGTGTCTCATCGTGCTGGTCATCTCGTCTCGTCTCGTCTGTCATCTCAGAGAATGAATGATTAACGTTACCAGTAAGTCAACAATATGGCCTGCGGCACCGTCAACCATCAATTCAAATCTGAATGGACTGAGCAGTTTTGATTCATTTTACCGGACCATGCCAACTAAGCCTACATGCTTGATATGCGTGCAGACCAGTGGTCTGTGTGTGTGTGTGACTGAGAGAGAGAGAGAGAGAGATGTTCATGACATGTTAAAGACCCCCAAAAGTCATGTTTCAAGATGTATATAAAATACTCTACTTTGAATAATAATTTGTGTCTGATGGTTTTTCCCACAATTTTTTTTTCCAACTATCTTGTTAAACATACAACAAATGACTTCCCCTCATTCTCCCTCATTTAAAAATCCAAAACAACCAATCAGGTTTATCACAGCATACAACACAGGCTTTCAACACATTCTCACTCCCAACTCGTGACAAAATGACAACAAGGGTTCCTGACCAATCTGCAGTATATGACAAGTTGGGAGTGAGAATGTGTTGGGGCTTTAACTGCTGAATACTGGACAGGGACTGGCTCCAGTATTTGTGATGTTACGAATCATGCTGATTGAAAATGGCCTTTTCAATGAGCTCAGAGAAACTTTCCACTTTCAACAGACGATTGCGAAAATTTTGCACAGTGAAGCTCAAACATCCAACTGAAGGAACAAGAAGAAAAACTAATTTTTGACTTTTAGGGGTCTTTAAAGACCCTCCTGTTTACAGCCCGTTCACACAGGATGCCGAAGCAACGCTCAACCTAAGCTCTACCTACGCTGAACCCACAAGTTTCATTTAGGCATCCTTGTTAACAGGCAAAGCCGTTCACACCACGCGTGTTACGCCGAAGACACGCTCACGCCTTGCTCAAGCGATCGTTCAGGATTCACACCTATTCCAAGCATGATGCGTGCTGAAGTCGAGCATTGATCTGTCAAGCCAGGCATGAAGTCAATGGGAGTTTGTGGGCGGGTTCAAGGTGCCGAGTAGACGGTGAGAGTAAAAGAGAAGGCTTCTTGTGTGAACGGTTAGGCGTGAGCCTGCCTCAAGCTTCAGTTCTGCTTACATTAGGCGTCCTGTGTGAACGAAGGCTTACAGCGCTTTGACACTCAAAATGGCTGCTGTGAAAAGGGGCTATGAAGAGCCACATCTCACATCATGGGGGGCTACTAGAGGGGACTGCATTTAGTCAGTCTGCCTGGTCTTTTAGAGGGTCCCAAGGATATAACTTCACACATAAACACTTAAATATTCACATCCAAACAGGTTCATACAGTCCTCTAGGTAGGTAGGTAGGTGAGAGAGAGAGAGAGAGAGAGAGAGAGAGAGAGAGAGAGCGAGAGAGAGAGAGAGAGAGAGAGAGAGAGAGAGAGAGAGAGAGTGTGTGTGTGCACGCGTCTCACCCAGCAGGATACGCGAGCAGTCCTGTTCGGGGGTCGCAGGCCAGCGCTCGGTTCCCCGCAGCCGTGATGCCCAGAACCTTCTCCAAGGTCACCTGGAGGTCAGAGGTCAAGGTCATTAGTCACAACAGTGTACCACCGAGCAGGTTGCGGGGTTCAGTGCCTTGCTCAAAGGAGGAGAGTTCACCTTCCCCACCCAGGCTTCCCCCATTGGTTTAATGTTATATTGTTAACTTTAGGGGTGTAACGGTACATGTAATCATCATATCGAAGTTTTTCGGTCCAGGACGTCCGGTCCAGTACAGACTACAGACAGAGGTGTACCGAATTTTGGAGAGAAAAAAACAAAAACAATCCTACTTCTGATAACGAGCTGTTAAGAATAGGCCTCGGCCTACATAGGCAATAAGTGCCGCTATTGTCGTTGGCGCATATTAACTCATTGAGTGCCAGCCACTTTTGGAGAACAGACGCTCCCAGTGCCAGAGTTTCAGAGCGTTTTCAGTGATTTCTCGAGGCCCACAGAATATTGTGTGATATTACTATGTAAACACCGAACACGCACAAAGAACGATGAGACTCTCTTCTATCATCTGCAAAAAAAAGTTTATTGATCCCATTTTCCGTTCTTTAGTTATGAGCCGGAGAAGATAGGCTGTTTTGAGCAAAAAGACACTTTTCAAATTAGAAGCTGAGTTATTCCGCCTTTTGTGAAATGCAGCATTTCAAGCACATTCACTGAGTCTGAAGATAATATTTTCTGATGTAGTGACGTGGTGTAGTTGTGTGGTGCCTGCGTGCCCCACCCCCCTCTCCCCCCCTCAGCTGCAAACTCCTCCCCACACTAACACACAGCCACACGCACCCAGTCTATTTTCGGAGAGCTCCGTTTTTTTGCGCCGGCTCCCAGCGCGACAAGGAAATGCCAAACCGGACTGCAGGGAAAGGTTTGGCCCTTCGGCGTCGGGTGCTGCCTTTCTGGCGGCTAATCGTGTGAAGAAACTATGCAGACAGACAGACAGAGGCAGAGGGGCTCAGTTGTGTGCGCGGATTGACTGCTGTTCGCAGCCAACAAGCAACAGCAAGTCAGAGCAATCTATATGGCTCTGGCTGCAGCATGAGCGGTTTCTCTTTGATCACGGAGGTTTTTCCTGCTGTTTTCGGACCTTCCTCTAATCTGGAGAGCACTGTCGCCACCTAATGGGTCGGTAAAATAGGTTATACACCTTCAACATGCCCCAAAATTTTACAGGAGATATATTAGGCTTTGATCCACGTCCCACCGTCAAAAAACGCAATTGACGACTTTAGTCGTCATTGGCACTCAATGAGTTAAGTGCCGCTATTATGGTTTGTGAATTGCACATATTAATTCGTTAAAAAAAGGGCCACATCACCAAACTTAAGCTAGCCATTAGCCTCCATGGGAATACTATAGGATAGTAGGGGTGGGGGAAAAAATCGATACACCATAGTATCGCAATATTTTGCCTGACGATATTGTATCGATATTTGGACGCCAAGTATCGATATTATTTATTTGTTTATTTTTTTTGCAGGCCATGCCATGCCAGGCCACCGGGCATCTGCCCGAAGCGCCCGATGTTGCAGTCCGCGCCTGCAGTGGCGTATTGAGTCCAGAGAAGCTTAATAATGTAGCCTACATTTTGGGCAAAAACAAAACAAAACGAAAAAACACTGCATGTTTTACTTCCGGTGAGGTCAAGGAAAAGGTAGTCTCGGCTCCCAGACGTTTGGTGGAATTTCACTGTCAGAAACTGTCTGTCCGAGCCCGGCGAGAACCGCCGGCAGCAGACACGCCTACATTTATTATTAGAATTTTATTTGGTAGCGGCAATGCCATTTATCATAGTCCTAACACAGAGCATGAAGCTGATATGCTCCAAACAAAATTTATAGCTGTGGTTTATTTTACAATCATTTTTCCTACCCGGAAGTGGTCCGCTTGATACTGTGAACTTGTGTGAAGTCATCAGCAGCCAGCAGGCTCTGTAACGTTAGCCTCGGGAGTCGGGTTTATCGCTGGGGGAAAGACCTCTAGCCGCCGGGGCCTGATGAAACACGTCCTATTAACAGGTTATGTTTGTTTCTACGTGATTAATATGTTTCTCCGCAAATGCGACGATGTTTTGCGAGACACCGGTTCTGCATGAGATCTGCCCCCAGAAAGCAGGCCCGCCCACAACACTCATGATTGGTTCTCCGATGCAAGGCTTCCAACAGCGCCACCTAATGTTATGCAAAGATTTAAATAGTAATATTCTCAGTCTTACAGGAGTGAAACGGATTAGGATAGTGTAGATCAGGATATTACACAAGATAAACAAGATAAGGTAAAATGGCTGTAGGCTACAGGGGCGTATCTACGGGTGGGCCTGGGTAGGCACAGGCCCACCCACTTCTTGCCCTGGCCCACCCAAAAAAAAAAAAAAAAAAAAAATTTTTTTTTTTTTTTTTTAATTGGTTGTTTTCTAGAAGCAAACTTGCTGCTGCATTGCTAGCCAATGGTTTTGTTACTTTTGTAAAAACGCAGGGCACATCATCTCCAGAGTCTAATGCATGACAACTTCATCTAGGAATTTTGTTCTCTCTGTGGATAAATAAACCAAAGGCGTCTTGTTCAAACTTGAAGCAGCCTCAGTGTTGTTATTTTTTAAACTCACAGCAGTATATGGATCAGTGGTTCTAATTTCTGTATAAAGTAACAGTATACACACAAGTATAAGCATTCATGTATGCAACATTTGGCACCTATATGTAACCTTTTAAGGTTGAGATAATTGTATTATCATTATATGGTCCAAATATTTCAGTAAAGCACTTGAAACACTTGAAATATTCTTGCTTGGGTGGTATCATTCTACTTGAAATGATGGTCAAATGCATTATTTTTAGTAATGCAGATGCCTTCGGCCGGGCATCTGCACCCCTTCCTATCCAGGCCCACCCAATTTGATCCAGGCCCACCTATAATTCAATTTCTGCATACGCCCCTGGTAGGCTACACATTTTTTCGAAACTTGAAACAATTTCTATTATAGAAAATATAATGACTTAATGACTGCTGCTCCAGACTGCCACAAATGTAGTGATTGCAATTGTGTATAGGCTGATATACTTACTAGTACTTCTCAATCTGTAACACAAATAATACAAGTGTCCAGAATAAAGAGGGCGGGAGGCAGATGGCTCAAAAGTAGGGCTGCACCTAACAATTATTTTGATAATCGATTAATCTGTGTAATTATGTGGGGAGAGATAGCGCTTTACCTGTTTTTAATAACATAACTCAACAGCTGTTGATCAAATATAAAGGAGCTGTCAAAAAACACATCAAGATTCTTAACAGATGAACGATTGTAAGAAGCTAAAGGGCCAAGAGTACCAACACAGAACAAGAGTACCAACCAGGGATTCCGCTAGCATTTTTTCTGGCCGGCTAATGGAGCCGGCGACATTCCAGAATTCCGGCCTCATAGAATATTTACCGGCCCAGTCAAAATATACCCTATTGAAAAAAGATAGATGTAGCCTAATCATTTCTTAAATACATAACATATTATTGTATAATTTTTAGCTAACGAAAATTTAATTTTAAATAATTTTTTGATTTCCAAATAATTTTCTAAGACCGCACCACAGTGAATAGACTGCGGTGCGGTCTGCGCACGCACACCGCTCCTTATTTAATTAATTAATTTGGTTCGGGTTTGCAGACCCATTAACACATTGAGTGCCACAGCGCTTCAGTAAAATTGTCTGCAGCCTGTGCCAGATTCACTTCCATTCAGTTGAAAACAGCTATAGAATTTTTTCTATTAGGGCTATATTGACAGGGCTGGACTTTAATGAAACATTGAACACTCCTGCTTCTTCCAAAGAAGAAATTTTGTTTCTAGACAGTTCCATTATGAAATGACAGCCTCTGAAAAAAGTGCACTTTCAAAGGGTTTTCTGTCGTTTTTTTTTACTTTCCAAGATATAGTCACTTTTATGAATACCTTTTGCACTCTAATTTCGAGCACATTCACTGACTCTGGCTGGTGTTTTCTGATGTGGTGGCGTGGTGTGGTTTCTGTGCAGCCTGCGTGCCCCCCCCCCCCTCTCCACCTCTGAGCTGCGGGCTCCTCCCCACACGCACAGAGTTTGTTTTCTCACAGACTCCGTTTTTGCCCCGGACGGATCCCAGCGCGCAACAAGGAAATGCCAAACGCGACTGAACGAAAAGGCTTGGCCGTTCGGCTTCGGATGCTGGCTTTCTGGCAGGGAATCGTGTGGAGATAGATAGAAGCAGAAGAGCTCAGTTGTGAGCGCGGATGCAGCCGAGCCCACTGTCCGCTGCAGACAGAGCAATCTATACGGCTCTGGCTGAAGCATGCATCGGTTTCCCCTTTGATCACGTCTTTCCCTGCTGTCTCCTGCACAAAGTAAAGGATCTGAGGTGGGTGGCGCAGCTCCCGTGTCGATGTTTAAGGTGGCGCCGTGTGATCACAAGGGACTCATGCTCACTGGCTAGGTACGACCTTAAACAGCAGAATTATGGAATAATATGAATTATGATTTTAGGACGTCCACAGACGTCCTTGGCACTCCTCGTTACATTTTTTTAGGACGTCCAGAGACGTCCTTGGCACTCAATGTGTTAAGATTAAACAATAAAACAAAAAACAAAAGCTATTATCCAACAAATGTATTTTATTATAGTGAATGAACTCGTTACAAGCTTTGTGAACTAAGTTTGTCATATATTCCTGTTTAACACGTTCACTGCCAATGACGAGTTGACTCGTCCAAAAAAATCCAACGGTTGACTGCCAATGACGAGTTGACTCGTCAAAAAAAAAAAAAATTGACGGTGGGACGTGGATCAACGCCCCCCACGTCTCCTATAAAAATATTGGAGCCACCGAACGTGTACAATCCATTCCACCGACCCACTAAGTGGCGACAGTGCTCTCCAGACTAGAAAAAGCCGAGCCAAAACTGCAGGGGAACGCGCGAGGAAACCATTCTCATACTGTAAAATGGATTGGCGAAAACGCTTTCGCTTTCGCGCATTATCGCGCTGGGAGCTGGCAGTGGGGGATTGCAAATTTGCATAATAGATTATGCGTGCAACACACTTTCAAACACCGGCAGAAAGCCCACAATCGCACGCAGCTTCATTGCAGCTGAGCTCACAACCGAAACGACTCATGCAGACTCGCCCAAAGAGCAGCCGCCAGCAGCCAGGCAGCACAGACAGGCAGAGCCTCGCTTGTGACAAACGCTGCAAAGCCACCAGAGACACACCCACGGGGGGAGGAGTTTGAAGGAGAGGGGGGTTTCCTGCTGCTATGGAGGAAATTACTGTTCAAAACTATTGTTTAGATGTCTGACGTCTTACGCCAAAAATAAATGGTTAAAGTGACTGTTCTATCGAATTTCACAAAAAGCCATTTATCTCAGAATAAATTTTCAGACGCTGAAACCATGCTGTATTCTACTGCTAATGCCTACATAACTACTAACTCTACAAACTAACTATTTTAGACAGAGAAAGCACACATTCTATTAGTTCTTTTGAGATCATTTGTGTTCACAAAATCTTAGCAGAAAAGAATCCTCGGCTCTTGAAAGATGAGCCAGAATCCTCAAAAAAAAACCTTGGCAGAACCTACCTACAGTATTGAAAAAACGGCTGGCAGTGAATGTGTTAATTAAGCCTAAAGAAAGACACCGGCGGGCCTACATTAAATGTCTCTTTGCATCCAAGAATGTGAAATTAAATAACTTGAAAGATAATCTAAATTAAGAAGTTGCCTATACCTGCAACAAGCCAAAGATGAGATGTGCAGTCAGTCAAACTTTATAGCCTATATTTTCTGAAGCAGTCTATTACAACGATGACGAGGGACTGCAGCTGGTTGACACGCGGGCATCCAACTCGCTTTCAGAACGGACTTATAGCCTAGTTCACAAGATGAGAATATTTGCTTTACTTTAAACAGAAGGGCAAAGGTAAGAATATTAGCCTTGTGTTACCTGTAGCCTACATCTGAGAACGAAATCACTTGTTGCGTGTTGTGAGCTTTGAGATAATGCGCAATAAAGTCATTCAGACAAATAAATGAAAGCTGCCCATTAAATACTCCTCCTTAAATGGCAAATCAACTGAGGTTAGGCATATTTATGCTGAAATGATGTTGACATTAATGGCTAAATTAACGAACATAATAATAAGCTTTACAACCTGTAGAGGAGGACTTCTCTGTCGCTGCGAAAATTCTCACAATACGGCTGTGGCAGTTTCTTCATGATCAGCGCTCCGCTACATGTGCAAAGCAAAAGCGATTCTTATCAACCCAACTTTTCCTCGCTGTGGCGGCTTCCATGGCTGGTTAGATCTTGTTCTGGACCATCGTTAGGCCTACATAAAAATAAATAACTGGCCGAGGGATGTCTGCGTTGACATTTCGGTCTCTTTGGTCAATCCAAAGCGCTGTCAGCTGCGAGGCCTGTTGGGCGCGGGATGCTGAACAGCTGCAGCGTGCGCATGGAGCGTCTGCTGTATTTTTTCTTCGTCCCCCCCCCCCAACCACTCAACATAACAGCGGGGCGAAAATATATAATATTTAAGTCTATATTTAAGTTGTAGCTTATGGCAACATCACTGGTCACACAATATTGGGCTATTTTATATAGCCTAATGGATTTATTTATTTGCCATTTCCAACCGGCTACTTGAGCTGGCGACCTTTTAATTTGCCGGCCCACGGCAACAAATACCGGCTAAAAGCCGGCAATAGAGAGCTCCAGGAACGAGTCAAATCATCGATGCTAACAGCCCTGGTTCTTCACAGTTTTCGCCTATGGGAGTTTTGAATGGGTTTTTGGCGCGATGCTTCTAATAATCTCTCTGGGCAACGCTGGCTTAACACATTGAGTGCCAGCGACGCCATATGGCGTCAAGAGAAATTTACCGTACGCTGCCAGCGACGCCAAATGGCGTCAATAACTCCAAATTGTTTTTTTGACGGGGGGGGTGTCGATCTAAGCCTCTTACATCGCCTCTTACAATATGAGAGCTATTGAATGTGTCTAACCTATTTTACAGAACCCTTAGGTGGCGACAGCGCTCTCCAGATGAGAGAACGTGGAGTAAAACACACAGAAGAAGTCGTTGGGGAAAAGGAAATCGCATCGCATCCGTCCGTATGCAGCTGCTTCATTGAAGCATAACGTAGCTGTGCCTGCAGCAGCCAATCTGCTGTCACAATTGAGCACCTCCGTGTCCGCTGCTACAGCCCATCCGCATGTGGAGTTGTTATTATTCTCAACTGGAAGCATGGGAGCTGGTGACAAATACACGCGGCTGTAAAAAAGCTGGATGTAGCGGACTTTTCATTGCAGAGCACACGCAGAGCAAACGCACTCACAGCAGAGCCCAGAGAGACACTCCTCCCACAACGACGGGAGGAGGAGGAGGGGGGGGGGGGGGGGGGGCACGCAGGGCACTACAGCATACAACAGACCCAGGCAGCTGCAGCAGGCTCGATGCACAGAGAGCAAACAAGCTAGAATAGGCTATCTGATGCCCACCAGCAGTAAATCAAGACCAGCAAGAAGGTGTAGGGTCTGCGCACGCAGGGGCCAGCGCTGCTGGTTGCAGCTAAAAAATATTATTTGGCCAAACAAAATTCCTTTGTTTTCACTCTTTTATTGAAGGAAATTATTTTTGAGGTGTCATTACATCAGAAAATATTAGCAATGAGTCAATGATGTGCTTGAAATGCTTCCTTTCACAAAAGGCTGAATATCTCAGGTTTCTAGAAAAAAATGGCTGTTTTTGGTCAAATCAAGCTATCTTCTCCGGCTCATAACTAAAGAACGGAAAATGGGATCAATAAACTTTTTTTTGCAGGTGATAGAAGAGAGTCTCATCGTTATTTGTGCGTGTTCAGTGTTTACATAGTAATTATTAAAGAAATGATATGACTGTTTTAAAATGCATTGCGGCCTATGTGGCACAGTACAGCACCTTTTGCCCAAGGGCCGTGGCACTCAAAGTGTTAATCAAACGCGAACCAGTGTTTAGTAACATCATCTTCACACATGAAGACCACTTTTATGAGTTTTGAAGCTTTTATGTGCCGTTAAAAGGGTGGCTAGCTAGCAAACGGCTAAATGAGACTACAATGTCGACGCGGATATTATACGTCATCACGAGTGAACACGGAAATTCTTTCTCTCGCAATCAAGGCGTGGACGCCTATGCGACACTGTGTGTAGTTCTGGATTAGCTTAGCACAAGCTTTTTACCTCTAGGGCTCGCAGTTACACTTCAAAACTCATGAAAGTGGTCCTCATGTGTGAAGATTATCCCACTGAACCTTGGTTCGCGTTTGATTAAACTTGCGTTGCCCACAGACATTATTTGAAGCATCGCGCCAAAAACCCATTCAAAAATCCCATAGACAGAAACAGTGAAGAACCAGGAAGTTCGGGACTTCCGCATTCAGCCTACAAAAATACGTCATCCCTGGAGCTCTCTATTACCGGCTAACGGAATCCCTGGTACCAACACAGATCAAGAGTGCCAACACAGATCAAGAGTACCAACACAGAACAAGAGTACCAACACAGATCAGGAGTACCAACACAAATCAAGAGTACCAACACAGATCAAGAGTAGTACCAACACAGATCAAGAGTACCACCAACACAGATCAACAGTACCAACACAGATCAAGAGTACCAACACAGATCAAGAGTACCAACACAGATCAAGAGTACCAACACAGATCAAGAGTAGTACCAACACAGATCAAGAGTACCAACACAGATCAAGAGTACCAACACAGATCAAGAGTACCAACACAGATCAAGAGTACCAACACAGAACAAGAGTACCAACACAGATCAAGAGTACCAACACAGATCAAGAGTACCAACACAGATCAAGAGTAGTACCAACACAGATCAAGAGTACCAACACAGATCAAGAGTACCAACACAGAACAAGAGTACCAACACAGAACAAGAGTACCAACACAGATCAAGAGTACCAACACAGATCAAGAGTACCAACACAGATCAGGAGTACCAACACAAATCAAGAGTACCAACACAGAACAAGAGTACCAACACAGAACAAGAGTACCAACACAGATCAAGAGTACCAACACAAATCAAGAGTACCAACACAGAACAAGAGTACCAACACAGAACAAGAGTGCCAACACAGATCAAGAGTACCAACACAGAACAAGAGTACCAACACAGATCAGGAGTACCAACACAAATCAAGAGTACCAACACAGAACAAGAGTACCAACACAGATCAAGAGTAGTACCAACACAGATCAAGAGTACCACCAACACAGATCAAGAGTACCAACACAGATCAAGAGTACCAACACAGATCAAGAGTACCAACACAGATCAAGAGTACCAACACAGATCAAGAGTAGTACCAACACAGATCAAGAGTACCAACACAGATCAAGAGTACCAACACAGATCAAGAGTACCAACACAGAACAAGAGTACCAACACAGATCAAGAGTACCAACACAGATCAAGAGTACCAACACAGATCAAGAGTAGTACCAACACAGATCAAGAGTACCAACACAGATCAAGAGTACCAACACAGAACAAGAGTACCAACACAGAACAAGAGTACCGACACAGATCAAGAGTACCAACACAGATCAAGAGTACCAACACAGATCAAGAGTGCCAACACATATCAAGAGTACCAACACAGATCAAGAGTGCCAACACAGATCAAGAGTGCCAACACAGATCAAGAGTACCAACACAGATCAAGAGTACCAACACAGATCAAGAGTACCAACACAGATCAAGAGTAGTACCAACACAGATCAAGAGTGCCAACACAGATCAAGAGTGCCAACACAGAACAAGAGTACCAACACAGATCAAGAGTAGTACCAACACAGATCAAGAGTACCAACACAGATCAAGAGTACCAACACAGATCAAGAGTACCAACACAGATCAAGAGTACCAACACAGATCAAGAGTAGTACCAACACAGATCAAGAGTACCAACACAGATCAAGAGTACCAACACAGAACAAGAGTACCAACACAGAACAAGAGTACCAACACAGATCAAGAGTACCAACACAGATCAAGAGTACCAACACAGATCAAGAGTAGTACCAACACAGATCAAGAGTACCAACACAGATCAAGAGTACCAACACAGAACAAGAGTACCGACACAGAACAAGAGTACCGACACAGATCAAGAGTACCGACACAGATCAAGAGTACCAACACAGATCAAGATTACCAACACAGATCAAGAGTGCCAACACAGATCAAGAGTGCCAACACAGATCAAGAGTACCAACACAGATCAAGAGTACCAACACAGATCAAGAGTACCAACACAGATCAAGAGTAGTACCAACACAGATCAAGAGTGCCAACACAGATCAAGAGTGCCAACACAGAACAAGAGTACCAACACAGATCAAGAGTACCAACACAGATTAAGAGTTGTACCAACACAGATCAAGAGTGCCAACACAGATCAAGAGTAGTACCAACACAGAACAAGAGTACCAACACAGAACAAGAGTACCAACACAGATCAAGAGTAGTACCAACACAGATCAAGAGTACCAACACAGAACAAGAGTACCAACACAGATCACATTGCTTTACAAATAAACTCTGCTGTGGGGAAGGTTCCCTTTTTAAAGCACAGCTCAAGTTTCTCATAATCATCCAATTCAAAGAAGTCAACATAAATGGAGGACATTTTACTAAAGAGTACTTCCCTTGCGTCATCATAAGCAGTACAGTAGAACAAGAAATTAATTTCGTTTTCAATTTCGCATAAGTCACATAGTGAATAGAGTCTATCATCTTCAGGGGTAGCTTTAAACCTACCAGTCTCTAGTGCTAATGGAAGAGTTCCAGAACGCAGTTAAGCACACAGGGTTCAAGTCAAACTTAGGACCTTTACAACGCCAGGACCAAGAAGTGGGCAGGAAAGATCATCGCTGACCCCTCCCATCCTGGTCATCATCTTTTCCAAAGACTTCCACTCAGCAAAAGGTTCCGGTCTATCAAGACCAGAACCTCACGCTACCTGAACAGTTTCTATCCCATGGCTGTGAGGCTCACAAACAAGCCTCCTGCCCCCCCATTGACTCTTGAGACTCCCAAACCTCTCCCCCCACACTCTGTTAGTCACACACGCACGCACGCACACGCACACACACACACACACACACACACACACACACACACACACACACACACACACACACACACACACACACACACACACACACACAATGTGCTCCTGCACTGATAGTGCACCTCCTTTGGCAGTTAAACATGTGCAATACAATGTAATTCATGCGAATAACCTGGGAATAGAACCTGTTAACTCTTATTTCTATCGTGTTTATATTTTGCTAAAATTATCAACTCTGGATACTGTACTATTGCCAACCTTGTACTGTAACTGTCACTTTGCCTTGCTAAATTTGGACTCTGCCACATTTGGCTGTAAATACAATACAAAGTATTTTTCTTTGTATTGTACTGAGTGGTTAATATCTCATGTAACGTGTGCACCTTCTACACCAAGACAATTTCCGTGTATGTGCAAACATACTATGGCCGAATAAAATAATTCTGATTCTGATTCTGATCTGAAATAAAACAGTCATCCAAAAGGTCAGGTCACCCAAACATAACAATCTCAGTCTTACTTTCCTTAAGGTTGAGAACATTTAACTGCATCCCAGAATTAATGTCATTGAGACAGTTCAGCAAGTTTGGTTTTTTTCCACGATGCACACAGACAGCCGGACTTCCTGTTACAGCCCAGACAATGTATATATAGATAGATATATGCCCCCCTTTATGGCGATAATTGCACTCATGTTCACTGTGTAACTGAGGTGAATCTGCGCGGATTCCTCTTGGTGGAGTGGTTAGTGTCTTTTGACTCCCAAGCCGAAGGTTGGCGGTTCGTATCCACCCCTGGACAAGCCCTTAACATGGGTTGCTGCAAGTACCACCTACACAACGTCCGTTACAACTGCACAAATCTGATTGTTGGGTACAAGTTGGGTAACATAATTACTAAAATAAATAAGACTAATAATAATAGGTTGCATGGTCGAGGGTATTGATCCAATGAGGCCACATTAGCGTTCATATAGCCCAGAGCCGTATAATAGAAGAGTTCCGACATCTCCATTCACTCCAATGGACCAGTTTTTTTCCAGGAAGTAGAAAGTGGAACTCTTGAGTTAAAAAAGCAGCACTGTCGAGTTGCAGCAAAATAGACAGTTTGTGTTGTACTTTGAAAGGGTTTTTCATCCCTTGAATCAAAATGTACATTATCAGCTTTATTTTAGCATGCAAAGGTAGCGCGAGACCCATTCCTGGCTGTTCATTGGCTAATGAGTCTCGCATTTTGGTCCTCCGCTGACGCCACTCTCTTACTAGAGGACACTAATATAGCCTATTAAACTAAGGAATGTATGTGATTTATTTCAATGTCCGCTATCAAGAGTAATTCAGTTGGTTAATGAAATCGCTGGGCTGGGCGCAGAGTGTTTGGTGGTGTGGGAGATTCGAGCTGTCAAAAGGCAAGAGCTGTCAAAAGGGAAGCCTCACTCCTGGCCAATCCCGGCGTTTGACTGCTGCGTAGGCAGGCACAGGGCGTGGTCTGCCCAAAACCGCGGTGGGTTCCATAATAACGCATCGGGCAGCGACAGCGGTCAGCTAATGCTAACCAGCCAGCTAATGCTAGCCAGCCAGCTAATGCTAATCAGTCAGCTAATACTAACCAGTCCTCTGGTGCCGCTGTACAGAAGCCCAGGAGGGACAAAGAAGAAATGAAGAACCTGACCGACAGGTTGTGTGTGTCTACAGTATAAATACACGTGTCTCCTAATGAAACAAACAATTAACCCTATATGGAATAAGGACACCATACAAATATCACAGTGACATTACAAGCTCCTATAGGAAAACTAGAAATATCGTTGCGCGCTCACTTCTAGCATGCCTTGGGCTCACCTGATCGACTTGAGCAGTTGTGCACCGCACAGAACCCCCACCCGCCTTATTGGAGTAGTGAGAAATTATAAAGATTAATTTGATAAAGATACAAATATCCACATAGGCTAGTTATTAGATATTATAAAGATTAATTTGATAAAGATACAAATATCCACAATACTGGTAGGCTAGTTATTAGTTATTATAAAGATGTATTTGATACAAATATCCACATACCGGTTAGGTAGCTGATAAAAATTAATTTGATAAAGATAGAAAAAAAATATCCACATTGGCTAGTTATTAGATATGCTATTTGCCCATATGAGGGATTTTCTATTGTTACTGCAAATTAGGAATGAACGTGTATTGTGTGTAGTGTGTGTGTGTGTGTGTGTGTGTGTGTGTGTGTGTGTGTGTGTGTGTGTGTGTGTGTGTGTGTGTGTGTGTGTGTGTGTGTGTGTGTGTGTGTGTGTGTGTGTGTGTACCTTGTCTTTCGGGTCCTCTCTGTGTCTCCCTCTCAGTTTGATGGACGGGGATCGCAGCAGGTTTTTGATCCGCGAGCGGATCCCGGTGTTCCCGTCCGCCATGACGAGCACGAGCAGCGCGTGCACGAGCCGCTACCGAACCACTAAGCAAGAGCACAAGCCTGCCATGCTGTCCGAGCCGAACCGAGCCGGGTCTCATGCAGAGAGTCCAGACCGTCTGAAGCCACACGCACACACACAAAACACACCAACACGAAGCGTCCACAACCAAAGAGCTTAGAAGTAACAGCTCGTCCTATTGCAACATCAGCGCACAGCAAACCAGTCAAACCAGTCATTTTGGCCTGGAGCAGACTACCGTAATAGAGCTCTACATTTTTTTAAATACAAAAGTACTTCTAGCGAAGGCCTGTGTTCTTCTCCGTGACATGATGGTGTGTCTCTCTGTCATGGTTATGTGCTGTAGTGGCAAAAAAAATAGTGCTGTAGTGGAGTTTTCAGGCCAAAATGGTGGCAGCTCTGTTGTAAAAAAATGCAGCAGCTTTCGCCTCTTGGCTTCTATATACTCTAATACGCATACTTCCGCGCAGTGTTTTCAAAGCGCCTTAGAAATACAACTTCCGGTCATTTATTAAACTAAAATACAATCAAATAAATAACTAAAGCCACTCCAGTCTTTGATAATAGCCCCTTCTCACGGGGGGCATTTTGTGTGGAAAAGGCAGGGTAAACACAGGTGCAAGCAAAACACTAATGAGGGTTTCAAACTTCCATGATTGGAATTTGGAAACCCTCATTAGTGTTTTGCTTGCACCTGTGTTTATTCTGCCTTTTCGACAAAACATGACCCCCGTGAAAAGGGTCTATTATATACTGTGCAAAACAACTTTCAACTAACTTTTTTTTTACTGCCTATATGAACACATGCGATTATCACCGACTGTTTTAGCCTACTGTCTATGAAAATAACATGCGATTATCACTGAGGGGAAAGCGTTATCACTTATTTTGAATGTAAATATACAAATTTATGCACTATCAATCCCACATTTTAAGTTGTTTCTAAGAACCTTCAAAACAGACAAATTCTATGCTTTTATTTTGAAGGTAACATCTACTCTGGGAGCTTGGCGCAGCTACAGATCAGGAGCCTCGTGACGTCACAGCAGTGAGCATGAAGAATTAACATCCCATAATATGAAGACTACAGTGCTGTCAGTTCCACTGTGAACAATAATATCCAGCTCCGGCCGGAGCCAGTAGCGTACAGAGCACGCCCCCTAAGTACAGAGCACGCCCATAGGCGAATCCGTATCCAAAGCCCACCTCAAACAAACAATATTGAGTCCAGAAAGCGCTACTTCCCAAACAAGAAAATATTACATAATAAATAAATAAAATATCACCTTCATCCCAAGATTAGCAAGTAGATTTCCCTGTTGTGCAGTAAGAACATCCTCTTCACGTTTTTTTCTCTTGTCTGAAGGACATCCTTGAACTGTATAAGGACTCCCCCTAGGGGTTAGAGTGTAACCTACAATAGGCACAAAGCATGTCCCCCCTATATTCAAGCTCGCATCTACACAGTACCTACATACATATTTTATATGTAGCGAGTCGCTACGTATTGCACATGACATCTACAAATCACTAGTGAACGGAAGGAGGAGAGACAGATTAGGAGGGAAAAGCTCTCCCCCCTCTGGCTTACTGTCTACTAAGGGTTTACTATTCACTGTCAATACATGCAAACCCAACATAAGTGTCCTCTGAAGGTTTAATAATATTAAATATTATTATATTATAATATAATCATATAATTATAATATATATAATATATATTAATGATTATAATGATATTATATTATAATATTAATATGATATGATGATGGCTGGCAACATGTGTGTTTTTCTTTTTATGTTCTGTTTGTTTGGCTGTTTGTCTTCTGTTGAACTGAAAATTCTAATAAAATACAAGTGAAAAAATATGTCATGTTTTATTAAGTTAAGTTGAAGGCTATAGTTTCTTACTTTGTCCAGTGAATGTGTACATTTTGAAAAGCATTGTATTTATGTCTGCATCTATCAGTGGGCCAGCAGTATCAGTCTAAACTTAGACCTAGACTACCTAGACCTGAATTAGCAGTATAGTATTAGTCATCCTAGTAGCATGGACAGGATATCTAATATCCGCTGAATAAACTTAGTCCTGAAGTGCGGAGTGGGCTGTCTCAAGCCAGCAGTATCAGTATAAATCTAGACTTGATTTTGTAGTATAGTATCAGTTGTCCCATCAGTATAGACAGGAAATTATTAGCTGCCAACCTTAGTTTCACCTCTGCGCAGATTCGTCCGTAGTGGCTCTCCCCCCTTCTCTCTCTCCTCCTCAGGTGTCCTTCACTGGCCTGACTTACACCCCTGCCCGCCCACCGACCGCCACCGCAGCCCTCGATCCGATCGTCATCGTCCTGGCCACCTGTCGTCACTCTGGCCCATCTACCCACTGCTCCTTTGCCTGCCTGACGCCCTCCCCCCCTTCCCCAGCCTCATCATCACCACCGACCCCTATCCTCCCCTCCTCTCTTCTTGGTCGATGCCACCAATGCGGACTCATGGATCCCTCAGATCACCCTTATAGGCGACTATCAAAGTCCAAAAATTAGTCACCGAGAGGCTAATAGGGGGACTGACCTGGCCCGACGCGCTGGCTGTCGAATACGAAAAATCACTGGTCCAAAGCAAGTTTATGTTTTGCAGATTTATTGCAGGTGAACATACAGCGTGAAACATCCATGAATTGCATCCAAAAACAGCGATCTAGGCAATGTAAACGATAGCGTTCAGCGGTCAGCAAAAGTGAGACTTCCCCCTCTCACCCTCTCTCCATTCACAAAAACCAAAGCAAGGAGGTAAAACAGCTGATTTTACTACGAACCGTGCCGCCAATACCACGTCACCCAAATCCCCGTATGTGACAGTGACAGGTGACTCAAATCCCCGTATGTGACCAACAATTCATCATACAGTAATAACACACAATCATAGCTCCTACATTCCGGCCCCTAATTATTACAGTTACTATAGGCTACACAGTAATAATTACAAATTCATTAAACATGTAGAAGAATAACAAATGAAATGCAGGAGAATAAACAAAGAAATAACATTATATACATGGTACAATGGAGTCTTCCTTTTTTTTTACGATTTTTTTTAACGCAACGTGTCCATAGTCCGTAACGCATATTGTCCGTTTCGCATATTGTCCCTTTCGATCCAATCTTCTCAAGTCAAGCTTGGTCTAGGACAGAGGTTACAAGCACTTATCCTATTGGGAGTGATCATCACTCAAGTCAAGTCAAAAGAGTCAAATCAGTCAGTCCAAAGTCATATATTCCAGTACAGCCTTCATGACCCCGCTGACTCCTGAAGAAGGCAGACCTTGGTTACAGGCCTACATATACAGCTGGTCGGGGTCTTAATCCTGACTTGTCGCACAAGTCCTCTCCTGTCTGGAACTGCTTCGGTGATCCGCCCAATGATCCATGAATTTCGGGGTGCAGTATCATCAACTATGAGCACTATGTCCCCGGGGATGAAATTGCGCTTGACCTTTGTCCATTTCTGTCGTTCCTGTAGTTGTGGCAGGTACTCCTAGTCCACCTTTTCCAAAACAGATCGGACATGTATTGGACTTGCTTCCATCTCCGGCGTGCATAAATGTCCTCCTTCTGAAACAGACCAGGTGGTAAACATGGCTTGGTCCTGAGAAGCAGAAGGTGATTAGGTGTCAATGCTTCTAAGTCATTTGGATCTGTTGATTCCTTGGTGATCGGTCTACTGTTCAGAATTGATTCCACTTCGCAGAGTACTGTGTGGAATCCTTGCTCATCCAGACTTTGAGTCCCCAAAGTGGAATTAAGAATTTTTCTGACAGAACGGATCAACCTCTCCCATGCTCCTCCGTGATGTGATCCTGTGGGAGGGTTAAAGATCCACTTGATCCCCTTCAATGAAAGAGCATCATTGATCTGCTCCAGGTTCCATCCTTCCACAGCTCGTCTCAGCTCACGCTCTGCGCCGACAAAGTTGGTGCCATTGTCGGAGCGTAGCTCTTGGACCTGTCCTCTTCTTGCGATGAAGTGTCGCAAGGCATGAATGAAAGAGTCAGTGTCCAACGATGAAGCAACTTCAATGTGTACTGCTCTTATCGCCAAACATGTGAAGATGACTCCATATCTCTTCACGAGAATCCTCCCACGCTTGACCTCAAATGGCCCAAAATAGTCCACTCCAACGTGAATGAAGGGAGGTTCTTCTGCAGAAACTCTGTCAACAGGTAAGTCTGCCATTTGCTGTTGACCTGGAGCTCCCTGCAGCCGACGACAAACAACACATCTGGACAAGATCTTCCTTATGGCAACACTAGCACCAGGAATCCAGTAGCGCTGGCACAGCCTGGACAACATGTGGTTTCTACCTCCATGGCCAACGACTTGATGAATGTGTCGTAGAATGAGGTCTGAGATATGAAGATCTTTGGCTATTATGGCAGGATGTTTGGCCTCTTCTGGCATAGCAGCCTTACTAAGCCGTCCTCCAACTCTCAACACACCATCTTCCAATATCGGGTTGAGCTTATATATGTGGCTGTTCCCTTTCACATACTCTCCCTTCTGGAGGCACGAGAACTCCTCAGAGAATCTTCTTCTTTGACAGAACCTTATTATGTGCAGTTCTGCTTCTCTTATCTCTCCCAATGAGAGATAACCACAATGGAGCTTGGCGAGATCATGCATCTCCTTAGTGAGAGCATCTTTCTGTTGAGTTACATCTGACACAGACTGAGCAAGACGTTCTGTGACGTCCTTCCTCTTCCTAAGATTCAAAAGAAATGTTTTGAACCTTAAGATCCAGCCCATCACTCTTGTGAGACGTGTCCAAGATGAGCTGCGGTTGATCAAGCCTGTCACAGCATCATCCTCCTCTGGTGCTGTAGAAACCTCAATGGCAGCAGATATCTTGACCTCAGGGTCTCCAGGTGGAAGTTCCCGCAAATTGTCTGGGTTAACGGGCCAACTTTCCTCTGGTTGCATGAGAAATGAGGGACCAGGTATCCACAATTCATTCTTTTTAAACAGCTCCGCCCTCATGCCTCTGGAAGCAAGGTCCGCTGGATTGTGTGCAGTGCTCACAAATCTCCACTGAGATGGGTCAGACATCTTGAGAATCTCTGTGACTCGGTTAGCTACAAAGGTACGAAATCTTGAAGTTTCATTCTTGATGTATTTCAGTACAGAAGTACTGTCTGTCCAGAAAACAGAGTCTTGCAGCTGTAGTCTGAGCTCCTTCCTCCAAAGTTTGTCCATGCGAGCTGCTACAACAGCCGCTGTCAGCTCCATACGTGGGATTGTCACAGGCTTTAAAGGTGCCACCCTGGATTTTCCCATTATGAAGGCGCTGTGTGTATGAGAATGGGCGTTGTGCAGCAGCAGGTAGGTGACAGTCCCATATCCTTCTTCATTCGCATCGGCGAAATGATGCAACTGGGCACTGGTTGCTTCTCCAAAGTTGAGGGGTTTTAAACATCGTCTGATGCAGAAGCCCTCCAACAGATGCAGCTCTTTCACCCAGTCTATCCACTGCTGGGCTGTGTCTGGTGGTATGACATCATCCCATCCTAACCCTTTCCGGCACAGGTCTTGCAGAATCTTTTTAGCTGTGAAAACCACAGGAGCCAAAATCCCCAGAGGGTCATAGAAAGAGCTGACGGTCGAAAGGATTCCCCTCGGGTCAACGGTCTGTCTTGAACGGTTATGCTGAACTTAAACGTGTCAGACTGGACGCACCACCGCACCCCCAGTGCTCTCTCAACGGGTAGGATGCCATGGTCCAGATCCAAGTCTTTAACCTCCTTTGCTCTCTCCTCCTCAGGTATTGCTGCCAGCACACGGCGACTGTTGCTTAGCCATTTTGTTAGACGAAAGCCTCCCAAGGCACAGATGGTTCCCAAGTCCTCATAGAGGGATATGGCTTCCTGTTCAGAGGTTACTGAAGCAAGACAGTCGTCCACATAAAAGCTGTGCATGATGGTCTCAAACACCTGCTGGCTGAAGAGCTCTTTGTTATCTTCGGCGCACTTCCGGAGAGCAAAATTAGCACAACTTGGAGATGAGGTTGCCCCAAACAAATGGACAACCATTCTGTACTCTTCCATATGCTGACTGAAGTCTCCCCCGGGCCACCAGAGAAAGCACAACAGGTCTGCATCTTCTTCTGGCACTCGGACCTGGTGAAACATAGCCTCAATGTCAGACATCAAAACAATGGGCTCCTTCCTGAACCGGGTGAGGAATCCAATCAACGTGCTAGTTAGGTCAGGGCCTTGCAGGAGATGTGCGTTGAGTGATGCACCTTGAAATGTTGCTCCACAATCGAAGACAACCCGTATTTTTCTTTTCTTGGGATGGTATACCCCATGATGCGGGATATACCAAACCATTCCATCACTGCGCTCCAGATCTGTGGCTGGCACTCTCTCTGCATATCCACTGGATACAAGGTTGTTCATAAAAGCAGTGTAGTCCTTGTGGAATGATGGATCCCTGCTAAACCTCCTCTTCAGGTTGAGAGTACGTTGCTCTGCAATTTTTCGGTTGTTAGGCATGCTCATTTTTCTGTTCTTCAGAGGCAAAGCAATGCTGTAATGGCCACCAACAAGTTGTGCAGTTTTGTCGGCCATTTCCAGGAACTTACAGTCCTCCCTTGACAGTGCTGGCAATTCATCCTGACTGTTTTCCGGGAAGTCTGTCTTGAACTGTTGTTTCCAGAGCTCGTCAAGTGTAACAGCAGAGATTCTGTTGATGGAAACTGCAGATTGATGCATGAGACTATCACTGCCTTCACCAAGTGGTCCATTTACTGTCCAACCAAGCATTGTTTTGATGGCGTATGGCCCTCCATCCACACTCCGGATAACCTCCAGCGGCTCCAAAGCTCTGGGCACGTTCATGCCTATCAAAAGCTCCACATCTGCGTCTATCTCTGGCAGGTAGACATGTTTCAAATGAGGCCATTTTTTCAGGTCTTGTTGTCGTGGGATGCTGCTCCTATTAACAGGCATCCTATGTTGTGTAAATATGTCTGGCATTTCACAGTACCAGTCACTGCCCAGCCCAGTCACTTCCAAATGGGACACAACACAACTGTCGACAACTTTCTCTTGGCCCATGGTGCGCAACAGAATCTTTGTTCTTCTCCCAGAGAGACTCAGCTTATCCATCAGACCCATTGTGCAGAAGGATGCCGAACTCCCTGGGTCCAAAAAGGCATAGGTTTCCACTCCCCTTTGACCTTTACTTGATTTTATCTTCACTGGTACGATGGCAAGCTTGCAATCTTGTTCACCGGCCCCAGTGAGACCACTGGTTTGGACCGCAACCAAGGCACTGTCTGCTGCCCTGTCTGAGTTGGTCCTGCCTTTATCCACTTCGGCTGCCTTTTCTTTATAGTGGATGTGAAGCATACTGGGGTGTCTTGAGCCACATGTCTTGCAAGAAAGACGTTTTCTGCATTCCTTGCTAATGTGCCCTGTGCACAAGCATCCAAAACAAACTCTGTTCTTTTTCAAGAAATCCATCTTCTCGCTGTGTGCTCTCCTCTCCAATAGAGTGCATGACTCCAGCATGTGTCCAGCCCTATTGCAGTACAGGCAAGTCTTCTCAGATTTGTGTCTATCCTTTTCATTGTTTTCTGGTTGGGCCCTCCTCTCAACTGCAGTGACAGTAGTGGCAAAACTACTTCCTTTAGCCTTGGAGCGAGGTGAAGGTTTCATTCTGAGGCCTTCTTTGACTGCAACTAGCATTGGAGCATCTTGTATGTTTCCAAATACTGGGTCCATTGCAATTTTCACTTGACGTTCAATGAACGTCACGATATCAGCAAACATTGCTCTTCGGCGATGCTTCTCCTGGATGTCACATGCCACTGTTCGCCACTTGTCCCTCAGCTTGTAGGGTAACCTTTTAATCATGGTGAGCATATTGGCAGGTGTATTCAAGTCGCACAGATTATACACTTCCTTCATGGCATTGCAACATCCACGCAAGAATAGACTGTATGCCTGTAAAGCCTTTCCATCTTCTGACTTGATTGATGGCCATGAAAATATTTGATCCATGTAGGCAGATGCTATCATATGCTCATTTCCAAAGTGTTCCTTGAGTAAAGCCTTTGCTGCTGCATATCCAGTGCCATCAGTCATGTGTTGACAGCTTTTGATGAGCTCTCTAGGCTGCCCCCTGGTGTACTGTATGAGGAAATGCAGGCAATCTCCGACATTGTCAGTCCTTCCCTCTACAAGCTGTTCAAATGACTGTCTGAAAGTATTGTATTGCAGAGGATCGCCATCAAATATTTGGATGTCTCTCTTAGGGAGTGATGAAAGACATTGTTGTTGCACCAGCATTGTGGTGATTTCGTTTTGTTTTTCCATTAGAGACATGATGTGGTTCTGATCACTGGTGCTATTCATGGAAAGAGGTGTGTGTGCATCTCTGCCATGAGACACTAGAGGCGCTGTGACGCTTGGAAGTGTGCTCTGTATTTTTATGAGCGCTGGAGCCCTCTGGTGGAGATGTGTGGCATAGTCCACATTCATTTGTTTTGGCCTTGTGCCTCCCAAATGTGGATCTGTATTTCCAGCCAGTTGTCCTCTTCCATCCTGTTGTGTCTGTGGCACAAAGGTCTCTGCATCGATGTTAAGGTTATCAACACCTTTTTCATTTTTTCTGAAATAAGACTCCATGCCGTCCAATCCTCGAGAAGCAGCACTCCGTACAGATGAACCAGCTGTTCTTAAGACATTCACTTTTGCCAGCGATGCAGCAATGTCTTCTTCCAGCTGGAGTTGTTCTTTCCGCTTTCTTATTTGCTGCTCCTCTTCCTCAAGAGCATGCTTATCTTTGAGCATTTTTTGACGAGCAAGTAAAGCAGCCACTTCAGCCTCAGCTCTTAGACGTGCTGATGAAGTGGTGGAAATATTTGATCTACTGTGTTTTTTGCTGCTTCGTTGAGATATGCTGTCCCGTGGCCTTATTTCATCCTGATCATCATGTTGAGGCTTTTGGTGTAATTGAGGCCCTGTTCCATTTTTTATTTCCTCTTGATGAGGTCCACTTTTGTCCTCTAAAGCTGGAAGTCCACTTTGTTCCTCTGTAGCTTGAGGTCCACTTTCTCCCTGATGGGGCTGTTCTTTATCGGTTAGCTCTGGTAGAGGTCGACTTGAAAGTCTGCTGGCTTCTGTGAGCCATATTTTCACATCCTCAATACATCCATGTGTGTGCTTATTGATGCTTGTGAACCATTCAATTTGTTTCTCTTGTTCATCAGGTGGAATTAAAAGCATCAGAGACATATGCAGTGCATTGGCATCTTCAGACAATTGCATCAAGACATCAAGCTGTGATTTAACCTTTGACAGATTTTCATTGTCATTCATGAGCTCTTTGAGAGACGAAATCACACTTTTTATTTTGTCCACTTTCCTTTTACGCTCCTTCTGGCTGGACTCAATTTTGCCTGCCAGTCCCTTTTCAGTGAGAATTATTTTTCTCTTTTCCATTTCGGGTTTGTCCACAGCAGCACCAATCTTTGATCCACTCATTTTGAGCGCACAAAAAAATTATCACAATGAGAGTCCAATGCGAAGCCAAGCCAACAACAACCCACAGCAGTAGTGCAGGCCTATATACTGTAGCCTATTCAAATCCAGTACTGAATGAAACCACACAAGCACAGCCCTCCAGGCTCCCAAACACAGCATCAACCCCTGCAACGGCAATCCATACAAGCCGATACAACAACGCCAAATTTCCACTCAGCAGTAACCATCTCAAACTGTTTCAAACAAGCCACTTCAACAACAGTAGGACAAAACAGGTTACATACCGCTGTTTACAATGCGATGTTGTCCGACAGGCAACATCGCATTGAACCCTCTCTCCATTCACAAAAACCAAAGCAAGGAGGTAAAACAGCTGATTTTACTACGAACCGTGCCGCCAATACCACGTCACCCAAATCCCCGTATGTGACAGTGACAGGTGACTCAAATCCCTGTATGTGACCAACAATTCATCATACAGTAATAACACACAATCATAGCTCCTACAACCCTCGTGGAACTACTGATCATTTTCCCCCTCTTCACCTAGCTAATTACCTAGTATTCCCTGAACTTACGAACACTTAAAGACAAAATTTTCTATTTCCTTTTGTTGGACTCCTATTTACATTTTAAATTTTCTGTTCTTTTGTCAATTTTATTTCTATAATCTGAAAATGGTTTAGCCCGGTATCATCTCGGCCTATCCCGGAGGGGGGTCCCCAGATGGGGTCCATAGTTGGGCCCCTACAGTACATCGGCAGTACATCACAAGGTTCCTCCTCAGCCAACAAGTCACTGAGGCAATCCATGTGGTGGAAAGGTTTCCTTGCACGCACTGGGGGTGGAGGGGGGCTCCGCTGTGTCCTGGCCTGGCATTCTCTCCCACGCCTTATGTGTGCAGGGGCGGAGGCCAGGGTGGGGGGCATCGGTGCTCTCCATCACTGGTCGAGGGATGCCGGTAGGTTAGAATAGCTTAGTTTAGGCGATAGATTAGCTACCTCCTAGTCTCAACGCCAGACCCATGAGAGTTCTTACGCTGATACAGTACGTTACTGCATGCTGCAGAGCTCTCTCTGGGTCTGGGACACTTTCCCTCAGAGGGCTGGTTATGGGAGGGAACCGTTCACTTGGCCAGTCATATGCCAAAATATGGCTTCAGTCCTCTCCAATCAGTAACGACTTTGTGATCAGACAACACGGGAGGCACAGCCCATTTTTCGAACCGCTCTCTCATCGGTGCTACGACCTGTCACTCATTCAATTTCAACCCGCCTTCAAAACCAGCAGTGGCTGTTAACTGGCACAGACTCACTTATGTAGTATGGGGAGCAGAGCGATTCAACGTAATATTTGAGTCTGGGGAGAGACTAGCTACAGCCTAACTGTAGGCTGTAGACCTGTTATAGTGTTCAGGCTAAAATCAGACTAGAGCAGAATAGGACAGGGCAGACTAGGCTGTAGATTAACTAGAGTAGTCAGAGTGTCTGAATTGCTCCCCCCTTTTCCTGCTCTCTCCTCTCCCGCATTCTAAAGCATGGCACTCATTCTACTCTAAAGCATGGCATCCCCTCCTTTCCCTGTTCTCTCCTCCCCCACAGTTTATCCTATCTGTTCAGTATATCCTCCCCCACATTCCCCATTCCCTCCCCACCTCCTCCCTTTTCCTGCTCTCTCTCTCATACTCCCCCTATCCCCACCTCCTCCCCTTCCTGAACTCTCCTCCCCCACTATTCTAAAACATGGCACCCATTCTATGCTAAAGCATGGCACCCATTCTCTTTCCCCCTTCCCCACCTCTCCTTCCCTGCTCTCTCTTCCCCCACATTTCCCATTCCCTCCCCACCTCCTCCCTTTCCGTGCTCTCTCCTCCCCCACATCCCCCTGCTCTCCCCGCCTCCTCCCTTCTCCTGCTCTTTCCTCTTTCCCCCTTCCCCTGCTCCTTCCCCACCTCCTCCACATCCCTGCTCTGTCCTCCCCCACATTTCCCATTCCCTCCCCACCTCCTCACTTTCCTGCTCTCTCCTCTCTCACATTCTCCCTGCTCTCCCTCCCCTGATCCCTCCCCATCTCCTCCCTTTCCTGATCTCTCCTCGCCCACTATTCTAAAGCATGGCACCCACTCTACCCTAAAGCATGGCACCCATTCTATTCTATATTTCTATATTTTCTATATTTCTCTATCATATGATTGTTGAATGTGTTATTATTACTACTGTAATTGCTACTGTTGTGTCAGCTTGATTTAGCTAGACATATTTTCTGTGAAGCCCTCTGATACATGCTTGTGAATTAGGGCTATACAAATAAACTTGACTTGACTTGCCCATCACAATAAGAGTAGGCATAATGTAAAAATATGGCATGTATACATAAATTAAGTTGAAGTAGTTTTCTTATTTTGTCCAGTGAATGTATGCATTTTGAAAAAAGCATTGTATTTACGTCTGCATCTGCCAGCGGGCCATCACAAGCCTACTGCCTACTGCCTATAGCCTACTGTGTTCATGAGGATTGAGGAATATGGCACTATAGGTTTATGACTGAGGAATAAGTGGATCAGCGCCGCAATTATACAATGGCTCTGCTGTCATCACATCGTCTCACGATTCACTATGGCTGCTGAGTAGCCCCTCTCTGCAGAGCCGGAGAGCCCAACCAGCAGTTCTACCTGCCGCACTGATACCAGCTGCGCCACACATGATACATACCAGCCTAGTTATTTGCGACAGCACTGCCAACCGAATTTAATGACAAAGGACATAATGTTAGATAATTAATTCGCACAAAGGAGAGTACAGCACACATGGAGGAACCAAGATGGACATGAGTAGCATTATTTACTGAATGTGAAGAATGTGAATCAAGTTTTGTTTAACCTTAAAATAATTCTGGTCGGTTACACTCACTCCACATGCGGGTCCGGGTCACCAATGTAACGGCATTGTGTAGGTGGTACTTGCAGCAACCCATGTTAAGGGCTTGCCCAGGCGTGGATACGAACCGCCGACCTTCGGCTTGGCAGTCAAAGACACTAACCACTCCACCAAGAGAGCTAGCTCCCTTGGTGGAGTTGATTAACATGCCTTTATACTGGGGAGTGAGTTTAACCAATCCACTCGCTACAGGGCCGGCCCTAGCCATCTGGGGGCCCTAAGCAGGATATAGATCAGGGGCCCCCTCCCAGGGGCGGGGGTTTGGGGGCATCCGCGCTGGAAGTACTTTTAAGTAGGGGGTGCTGTAAGGAGGGGACTCTCGGTGCTGCCCGCTAGGGCAGCGCCGAAGAAAATTTGACGTTTTTGGACTTTTAGCCATATTTAGAAGAATATTTAAAACAAACAAACATGACAATGACGCTCGTTTGTAGCCCTATCAGTGTCAAGCAAGCGTGTAGAACCCAGCAGCCATAGGGGTTGCCAGGTCAGTTAAACCAGGGGTTCCCAACCTTTTTTGTGCCAAGGACCGGTAGATACATGCAGGACCGGTTGTCAATTTTAATGGTTTTAGTTACATATATATTTACTCACCAGGTGGCGACAAAAGGTAAATATCAGCCTTTTGTGTTGTATGTAGCCTACAGTATTTATGTTTTTGTTTAAACTACAAACATAAATAAACGTCAACCTATGTTTTAACTACCACACACAGCCTATAATATTATAGCCTATGTTTATTTAAAAAAAAAAAAAAAAAAATTGGGGGGCCCCCCCAACTCCCGGGGCCCTAGGCAGCCGCTTGGTTCGCATTATGGGCGGGCCCTGCTACCACACTGGACTCACGAGGAATCCGTGCTGATTCACCTCGGTTACACAGGCAAATCCGATTTGTTGCTAAAGTCATGATTGGTTTCCCAAATCTGATTTGGGAGAGTGTCCGCACTGCCACAAATCTGATTTGGGCAAGTGTTCAAGCCCACCCCCTTCCCTCTGATAATGCGGAAGTGAATTAAAAAGCTGTAGTTCCTCGAATGGCCACTAGGCGTCGGGGGCAGTATAGGCATTCCCCCCATGTTAAAATGCCCGACTTTGTAACAGGATTAAACATTTTTCCAGTCAGGGGCAAAACACGGTTTTGGTCTATATAGCTAATTTCACCTTTTCATAACAACTGTATGGGGGTAATTTTTATATAACTGGCCCGTTTGGAGTAAAATAGATGATAGAAAAGGGGGTGATTGACAGATCGCCTGTCCAGTGATCACGCAGCTTGCCGATCACGGACCAATAGCAGGCAGAGCTGCGGCTCTGGGAAACAACCATCTTACATGCGGAAGGACTCAACCCATTCCCTCCCACTCTGCTGATGAAAATTCAAGATGGTGACGGCCAACGTTTGAACTCATTCCACCAGGGAGACGAAATTTAATGGGATAGCTACATCCATATTACATCCACGCAAATCCAGGTTGTGAAGGGAAAGGATTTTCCGGTGCCAGGTCCAATCTGGACAGAACTGACCGCACCGGTCAGAAGGTGTTGACAGATGTTAATACCTTTCCAGCGTATCCAATAAATTCCAGATATATGAAAAACCAATATGACAAGCAATTCTGATATTTAGAATATTATTTTATATAGAAAATATTGCATAAATCATGATACAGAGCCAATCAAGTGTGATACAGATTACCAATCAGAGATCTCCGGGTCAGATTCTGGTTGTCTTTCCTAGCAGCTGAAATTGATCAGATGAAGAAAGAGACATTTGAAAAAGACCTCGTTTTTCGTTTTGTCTTCCCTTTTATCACTTCATGTGAGACTTTGATCATGGTGTTGTGGGCGTGTTCCTTCAGTAGCTCTTCCTTCCTCGTGGGCGGATGTTCTTCTCCTCCCTGAGGCCCGCATCACGTGACATGGTCTTCATGCACTAACACTCACTTGAATATTGCCCGCTTGATACATTTAAATTCCTATTTTAACTCCTATAATTTGGGTCAGCTAATTTAGCTATTTTCTCTATTTTAAAATCCTATCACACATTATCTATGATTACTTTAAACTAGATAATCTAATCTTCATCCTAGATAGGACCAAATTCAACTATATTAGTCTGAAGCTGGAACAATTTTCATTCAGCTCAAACCAGCTATCTCTTGGTCGAAAACCACCCCTAATGGAGTGTAAAAAGAGAAGAGATAGTTTCAATTCTTATCACAACAGAGAAAGCAGCTTCATCCTTATTCTGATTGGATGAGGACACTTATCAATTAGCACTTACCATTTATCAACTAATTTGACGACCACCTGCCAATTCGGTCGGCAGATGCAGCTTTAATATGACTATTATTTTGACTATATATTTATTTTCCCAACCTAAAGTTGCAGCAGTAACAATAAGCTAATATTTATCTAAATATTATATACTGTATCTCCCTTATTGTATAGCAAGCAATCTTGGCTTTAACTTTATACTTGACTGGAACTACTAAACATAATATGTTTGTAAGAAATAAGTTTATTAAATCAATACACCTAAGGCTTATAATATATATATTTGTGGGGAGGAAGATCAATATTTCATGGCTGTGGAAAAAGTTAGTTATACATGCTTTTAATATTTAATCACATCAGATATGGGACTTGTTCAAAGCACACATGAGAGAGAGGCTGACTCCCTCTCAGCAACGACCTGCTGCCTGTCTCTCTAGGCAGGAAGCGACACCTACCACAGCTCCTTTCCTGTCTGGCTTCAAAGAGCTTACAGACGTCTTTTTCTGCAGAGACGTTTCTGCAAGAAGCGCTGTTGCCATGACGTTAAAACCACATCAAATACATAATCGGCACCTGTCCTGCCTCGATGGAAAAAATACACATCACTGAACTTTGGGTAAGAGCTTAATGTTCCATTCTGCACAGGGTGTACAAAGGTCATGGTTTTTAGGGGAAAGTTCAACGTATAGGGTGTATGGTTTATTGAACAGGTTTTAAAGTTCATTTTATAAAAGATGTCAAAAACACTTATTTAATAAGTAGGATATATAAGCACAATATGCATTTCAGGATGAAAATGAGTATAAATGAAATAAGTATATATAAGCACTATGCATTTCAAGATAAAAATAATTATAAATGAAATAAGTATAAATGATAAGGTATCAAAATAATAATAATAACATAATTGTAAATATTGCAGTAATTTAAATTCATTATACCTAAAACCTTCTCCCTGGGATTCTGATTCAAAGTAACATAATTTTCTGTGGTGGCTGTGTGTGTGTGTGCACGCTTGAGTCCTTTAGTTTCATTTTCACGTATGCTTTCTCGACAGAGCACACAGGCCTTCAATGAGGAAATGCTTGTAAGTCACTGACAGGCAGAGAGAGAACTGTTATCAATTTAGGCTTTCATTGTTAGGTGCTTAAATGAGGAAATGTTTGGTATCAATAAAAAGGGAGAAATCTTATCAATCCCCCTTTCACACCTATTTATAGGTGTGAACCTTACTCAATTATCTCGTCCCACTGCGGCGCTGGACGGTCCAGCTCCATCCCTTCCTGCAACATAACATGTAATATATTAGCACTGTAATTTGAGTTATTTTAAAAGTAATCGTTAACTTACCATTCCAGCTCGACCTCAGTAGGACAGGTTGAAACTCCTAAAGACAAACATTCAGTCTGACCTTTATGGTCACAAGTTCACTCAGTAACATAACTGTTACAATATCTATCCTGGCTCCCCTGGGTCACCACTTCCTGTGTACACAAAAACAACACAGTCAACCTGCAGCTCTGACACACTTGACCTATTCGTCCCTCAGTTTTTCACTATTAATATTCTCCCTCTATGTGATGATAATTAATCATTTTCCTAATTTTTTATATTATTTTAGCTTGCCTCCCCCTTGTCCCAGGCCAGACCCATACCCTGGTTTCCAAACTCCGCCCCCTTGTCCTATTTGCAGACCATGAGTGCATGGAAAGTTTGCTTAGATGCCACTATGCAAAAATAAAAACCACATCTTAAAGATTGGAATCGAAAGATCAGAATGGTAATCTCAAAAGAATCAACACAAACCTATAACAAATATAATATCACTCCATGACATGACACTGATTTTTCTCTCTAGTCATTTACTGAACTAGCTTAAGTGTAGTGCTTGTGTGAAAGTTCCCTGTTTTCAGACAAACTATTTTAATTACGAGTCATTAGTACAATAAGTCTCTCCGGCAGATGATGTTTGAAATGTGAGTACCCTCCCCAATCATTTACATTTGGTCGCAATGACTGCCCCCTTAGACTAGATGGCTTCTGGGAGTGCATTTTAAAGCTTACAGCGCTTTCAATGTACTGACTTTGTGGGCTTGTGACATGTCTGTGTGTGAGGGCTCTACATGGAGGCTGGCTAGACCTCCCAGTTCACTTGTGTGCATTGAGGCTGGCAAGACCTCTAGATGGAACAGTGACAGTTAACATTGTTTCACGTACTTCAAATGCACCCCAGAACAGTCCGTCCTGAAAAAGTCATTGTCTTATTTCATAGACAAAATTTTGAAACCCTCCCCTTATCCAAGTGTAAATTTAGCTATGTGTCGCTCATCTCAAACGGAAAAATGTTGGTGTATCTTACCTGGGTTTGTGTTAGTTCTTTTATAGAGATAACAGAGGGAATTCTCAAGTTACTCAACGAAGCCTTCATTCGGCAATTGGTCAACTAAGCAAACATTTCGTATGTCAGTTATTCGCTATGTGTCTATGCAGAACTTCCTAACCCAGCATTTAATCAAACCACCCAGACCGATGAATCAAATTAATTCAACCATCAAAATAAAGTAAACCGTGCCTCCAGTTTATAGCAGCAAAGGTCACCAGGTGGAGACCCCGAGTACTGGAGGCCGGCCCTCCCCATTTCCTGGGTTGTATTGCCTTTGTGGTGGCCCATAATAATATGACCCCTGCTGAGCCATCATTGGTTCAGGTGTTTGGTCTTTCTCCACACCGTCTGCGCCCTTTTTCTTCCCTTTCTCTTTCCCCTCTGTGGCTTTTAATTCCTCATTTTTTATTTGCATCTTAAGCAGTCTGGTCTGGAGTTCTTTTATGTCACTTTGATCTTTTATCGCTATCTTTTTTGCCTCTTTTAAAAAGTGTAACAGATGATCTTCCCAGATGCCAAACGGCTGTTTGTGGAGAGCGGGTACGCTCTCCATTTTGTCTCTAATTGGAGTGGGCAGGCTGGATAACACCTGTCCTCTGAACATTGTGGCATTGTGTCCGTCATGTGTCAAGTTAATTCCTGTTTGAGTCTCCCAGTTCTCTTTAATTCTGGCCATATAGTCTTCGGGTGACTCATCCGTCTTGCATTCGAACATTACTACAGCGGACATTGCGGTGGTCGGGAATTTCTCACGGAGGGCCTTTCCCCATGCCTGTCTGCTCGGGCCGAATGCTGTCCCATCAGGGATTAGTGTGGTCTGCGCAATGCACTCTACCTGCTGGAGGTCGCCTGCTCCGGCACATTGCATAATTAGGGCTCGCATGTCCGCCATAGCTAGAGGCGAGGCTGCAGTCTTTTTCTCTAGCTCCCTCAGCCAGGGGGCAGCCCCTTGTCTCAAACTGGGCAAAGCATCTACCAATAGGCTCAGGTCTCTGATAGCCCATGGTGTGTAGATCAAAACTCCCCCTGGGTTCTGTGCATTCACCATTAGAGGTGCCTGAAGTGAAGGTTTACTTTCTGTTTCCTGCCCATGTGCTGCTGGTCCCCTCCCCCTCTTCCTCCTTAGCGTCATTGAGTGGTTGACGTGTGGGCCTGTTACTCTAGACCTAGGCTCCCTCCTCATGACTCCTTTGAACCGCACTGCTTCCTCTCTCTTTTCTTCTTTCTCCCCCTCCCCCCCATCTAAGTAATAGATCAGGTCTTTGCTGCACTGTCCTCCTACAACTCCTCCCTCATCACTGCTCCATTCTGAGTCCTCCCCTATTTCACCCCCTACACACGCCTCTCTCTTTTTCTCTCTCTGTGTGCGCTCCATCAAAGCTCTTCTCAACTCATCACATCTTCTCCTCTCTTCCTTCTCTTCTCCTTGGGAATGATATTCCTGCTGTATTGAGACCTCACTCATGGCTTCTCTCCTGGTTGAATTGACATGTGGTTCACATGAACCGGTAAAAGGAGAAAATGGGGGAATTTGAACGCTTCCATTACGGCTGTTTACACTTCCTGCCTCAACACTCAGCCGACGCTTGAACACTCCTTGCTGTCTCATCTGCGCTTTCAATATTGAAATCTTTTCATCCACTGCCTGTTGTCTGCGGTCCAGCTGTTTCATCTTCCTCTTTCTATCATCCTCTAAGATTAGTGAGGCTAATTCCTCTCTCTCTCTTAGGGTTTCCTCTTTCTCTGTCTCTCCTTCTGCATTTATTTCCACTTTTCCTTTGATGTCTAATAGACCTGAAAACGAGACCAGGGGGGCTTGAATCCCTTCCTCGTACGGTGGGGGAAAAGTCTCAGACAGGAGTGGATACATTCCCCTCTTCTGTCTAATTTCCTCTTCAGCAAATTTCTCTCTAAATTTTGCCACCAAATCTGCATCGGGTGGTGATTTGTCCGAAAACATGGAAGTGGCAGGGCGCTGCTCCTCTCGACTCTTGACATCGTTATGGGCCATCAGCACTTTCAAATATAGGGCATGAGTGTCGGTTTGTACAGCGGCCTTTTTAGCTAGACCTCTCCTTTTGAACACGCCTGCGCACTCTGCTTTCGTGATAGATTCTCGCTTTACATCACCTTTTTCCTTGCAAATTCTTCTCAGGATCTGATCGATCTCTCTGCCTCTCTCATAATCACCGGGGAAATCGCCTCGTTTTTGGTGTAACACCTTAAACTCCTCTAATTGGGACAATAATTTCTTTCTCTGTTTTAGTGGAGTAGACATAAGTATATATTTAACTATTGAGCTCCACTTTTCTCCAAATGTTGACTTTGTCTTCACCATTTTATTACTTGGTACACTTTTCGGTGCTTCTTCCTGATGAGAAATGTACTGCCAGAGAGGAAATGATTTCGTACTGAATGCAATTTCCGATATACTGTCTCAAAGGTGGAGTGGTCCTGTTTCAGCCAGTGTACTGAAATAATCTTGCAGAAGCTTCTACTACAGATAACCTGTAGCGCTGCAAAAAAGGGAGTTTCCCACTTAAATCAGCACAATGTTACTCCTTTTGAGACAGTACTCGATATAACACACTATCCCGCCCACAATTTCCACACAAATCTGCAGAGCACCGTCCTAACGGTTGAATTTGCTGCTGCAGACGACCCAGCCCCCACAGTTTCCCAAACAACTCTTACTACAAATGTTATTTTATTTATTTTATTTTTTATTTTACCTTTATTTATACAGGGAGAGTCCCTTGAGAGCAAGCTCTCATTTACAAGGGAGCCCTGGTGTACAAAGAACATATACAGCAGTTACAAAATTACAGGTTAACACAGCAGACAATAACAAGCATCAAGAGCATAATTAAATAATTTCAAATAAAACATTTGGATATTAGGATACGCCGATCCTTTTTAAGGCTACTGGTCTTGAGAAAATGAATTCCCTCACACGCGCTCGGTCTTGGGCTATGGTCTTGAGAAAATTAATTATTTCCCTCACACGCGCTTGAAACGGGACTTCTAACCCGATATACTTCGCTCCTCTGTGATTCCGGTAATCTCAGAGGTCTAGAACTCGCCGATTCTGTAAGCGGGCCTGGATACCCAGCCTTGGTTCTTTTCTAGGAAGCTCGCAACGTCTTCCTAGGCAGAAAGTCTCTACTTATTTCTGCTTTTCGACAGGATTCCAACCTGTTTGGGCTGTGGTCTTGGTCTATATTCCTCACACGCGCTGCCGGTCTTGGGACTCGAACCCTCACCGGATCCAAACGTGTCTGAAAAGCTCTGTATCTTTTCCTAAATTTGGTTGATATTTACAGCATTTGTGGAGTTCAGTAGATTTAACAATGTTTTTAGAAATAGCCAATTACAGATATTTTTATTAAAAAGGTAATCTGCTCACCTTTTATTGATGTTCTCCCGGGATTTGTTAAACCACTGTTCTCCGAATGCTGGTCAGAATGCTGTCACCTTTGGAGTGTCTCTGGAATCGCGTCGGGCGTCACCATTTGAAGGGAAAGGATTTTCCGGTGCCAGGTCCAATCTGGACAGAACTGACCGCACCGGTCAGAAGGTGTTGACAGATGTTAATACCTTTCCAGCGTATCCAATAAATTCCAGATATATGAAAAACCAATATGACAAGCAATTCTGATATTTAGAATATTATTTTATATAGAAAATATTGCATAAATCATGATACAGAGCCAATCAAGTGTGATACAGATTACCAATCAGAGATCTCCGGGTCAGATTCTGGTTGTCTTTCCTAGCAGCTGAAATTGATCAGATGAAGAAAGAGACATTTGAAAAAGACCTCGTTTTTCGTTTTGTCTTCCCTTTTATCACTTCATGTGAGACTTTGATCATGGTGTTGTGGGCGTGTTCCTTCAGTAGCTCTTCCTTCCTCGTGGGCGGATGTTCTTCTCCTCCCTGAGGCCCGCATCACGTGACATGGTCTTCATGCACTAACACTCACTTGAATATTGCCCGCTTGATACATTTAAATTCCTATTTTAACTCCTATAATTTGGG
The DNA here is from genome assembly GCF_964638095.1 of Poromitra crassiceps. Classification (NCBI taxonomy): domain Eukaryota; kingdom Metazoa; phylum Chordata; class Actinopteri; order Beryciformes; family Melamphaidae; genus Poromitra; species Poromitra crassiceps. The sequence goes on along the minus strand of NC_139625.1, from coordinate 55,811,952 downwards.
TCAGCTAATTTAGCTATTTTCTCTATTTTAAAATCCTATCACACATTATCTATGATTACTTTAAACTAGATAATCTAATCTTCATCCTAGATAGGACCAAATTCAACTATATTAGTCTGAAGCTGGAACAATTTTCATTCAGCTCAAACCAGCTATCTCTTGGTCGAAAACCACCCCTAATGGAGTGTAAAAAGAGAAGAGATAGTTTCAATTCTTATCACAACAGAGAAAGCAGCTTCATCCTTATTCTGATTGGATGAGGACACTTATCAATTAGCACTTACCATTTATCAACTAATTTGACGACCACCTGCCAATTCGGTCGGCAGATGCAGCTTTAATATGACTATTATTTTGACTATATATTTATTTTCCCAACCTAAAGTTGCAGCAGTAACAATAAGCTAATATTTATCTAAATATTATATACTGTATCTCCCTTATTGTATAGCAAGCAATCTTGGCTTTAACTTTATACTTGACTGGAACTACTAAACATAATATGTTTGTAAGAAATAAGTTTATTAAATCAATACGCCTTAAAAAGGCTTATAATATATATATTTGTGGGGAGGAAGATCAATATTTCATGGCTGTGGAAAAAGTTAGTTATACATGCTTTTAATATTTAATCACATCAGATATGGGACTTGTTCAAAGCACACATGAGAGAGAGGCTGACTCCCTCTCAGCAACGACCTGCTGCCTGTCTCTCTAGGCAGGAAGCGACACCTACCACAGCTCCTTTCCTGTCTGGCTTCAAAGAGCTTACAGACGTCTTTTTCTGCAGAGACGTTTCTGCAAGAAGCGCTGTTGCCATGACGTTAAAACCACATCAAATACATAATCGGCACCTGTCCTGCCTCGATGGAAAAAATACACATCACTGAACTTTGGGTAAGAGCTTAATGTTCCATTCTGCACAGGGTGTACAAAGGTCATGGTTTTTAGGGGAAAGTTCAACGTATAGGGTGTATGGTTTATTGAACAGGTTTTAAAGTTCATTTTATAAAAGATGTCAAAAACACTTATTTAATCAGTAGGATATATAAGCACAATATGCATTTCAGGATGAAAATGAGTATAAATGAAATAAGTATATATAAGCACTATGCATTTCAAGATAAAAATAATTATAAATGAAATAAGTATAAATGATAAGGTATCAAAATAATAATAATAACATAATTGTAAATATTGCAGTAATTTAAATTCATTATACCTAAAACCTTCTCCCTGGGATTCTGATTCAAAGTAACATAATTTTCTGTGGTGGCTGTGTGTGTGTGTGCACGCTTGAGTCCTTTAGTTTCATTTTCACGTATGCTTTCTCGACAGAGCACACAGGCCTTCAATGAGGAAATGCTTGTAAGTCACTGACAGGCAGAGAGAGAACTGTTATCAATTTAGGCTTTCATTGTTAGGTGCTTAAATGAGGAAATGTTTGGTATCAATAAAAAGGGAGAAATCTTATCAGTTGATCCATTAAAATTTGTCTTTTTCAGGTAACCTGTGAAAGCTGTCCATTAAATGGTCTTTTTCAGGTACCCTGTGCAAGCTGGGTTGTAGAGATTGTACATCTCGATGCTAAAGAATGAGGAAATGTTTATGCAATTCCTCTCCATTGAATGGAGGATTTATAGTAGAGTGACATCATTAGATTAAGTCTCCTAACTAACATTAGTGAAAGTGTTTTGAATGAGATATGAAAGCATTTTAGACTTAACAATTTTCTCTCTATCTTGTCCCCCGCCGCTGTTTGCTCCTCTCCATTAAATTGTATGTACGTGACGCAGGCGTTTACCCGGACGTTATTGTAAACAAACACTGTGATTCGGTCTATAGAATCTTAGTCTCGCTGGCCACTGGCCAGCCTCCTCTCCCTTCCGTCCGAGGAGTCTGGCGCGACAGGTCTCCATAGTGGGATTGCGATGGGCAGCGCTTAGCGGCAGTGCCCTTGGAAAATAGTTACCAACAATCCAATTAGCCGTTTTCAGCGTGTAGCAACGAGCTAGCGTGTAGGTTTCTGCAGTTAGCTTGCTAGCTAGTTAGCATTGTTGTTTTCACTAGGCGGCAGGGCACTATTTACAACAACACACAGGGAGGAGGGAGCGGAAGCCGCTCTGATTGACATGGTCGGAGCCAATGACAGAGTTTGTAATAAGCTGGGAGCGGACATCCGAAACAGTCGCTCCAATGGGAGAGCAGCTGTAGAGCAGGGGAGGGCTTATCCCAGTTGCCTGTTTCCACAGCACCAGACTCCTCGGACGGAAAGGAGAGGAGGCTGGCCAGCAAGACTAATGGCCCATTTCCACCGCTGGTATCAGCGCGGCCCCGCCCAGCTCGTCTCGCTTTTTTGTCTCATTCCACCGATCAAAAACCTGGCCAGCCCGGGTTGAGTCGGGGTTGAGTCTAGGGCTGTGAATCTTCACTGGCCTCACGATTCGATTCGATTACGATTCAGAGGGCTACGATTCGATTCGATAACGATTATCGATGCATCTCGATGCATCTTAACACTTTCAGTGCCACGGCCCTTGGGCAAAAGGTTGCTTGCTGTGCCACATAGGCAGCAATGCATTTTAAAACAGTCATATAATTTCTTTAATAATTACTATGTAAACACTGAACACGCACAAATAACGATGAGACTCTCTTCTATCACCTGCAAAAAAAAGTTTATTGATCCCATTTTCCGTTCTTTAGTTATGAGCCGGAGAAGATAGCTTGATCGAACGAAAAACAGAGCTTTTTTTCTACGAGCTGAGATAATGAGCCTTTTGTGAAATTAAACATTTCAAGCACATCACTGACTCTGAAGCTAATTTTCTGATGTAGTCACACCTCAAAAATAATTTCCTTCAATAAAACAGTGAAGGCAAGGGAATTTTGTTTGGAAGAATAATATTTTTAGCTGAAACCAGCAGCGCTGGCGCCTGCATGCGCTGCTGGTTGCAGCTTCTTGCTGATCTTTTGCTGCTGGTGGGCATCGGATATTCTGGCTTGCGTTTGCCAACCCTGTCCTGCTGTCTGGGTCTGTGTTGTGTACTTGGCTCTGCGTGCCCACCTCCCCCCTCCTCCTCCCCCCCCCCCCCCCCCCCGTTGTGGGAGGAGTGTCTCTCTGCTCTGCTGTTTTCTCGTTTTCTCTGCCTGTGCTCAGCACTGAAAAAGTCAGCTAGATCCTGCTTTTTTACAGCCGCGTGTACCAGCTCCCATGCTTCGAGTTGAGAATAATAACAAATCCACGGCTGATCATGTGTTGCAGCGGACACGGAGGCTGTTGCAGCGGACATCGAGGTGCTCAATTGTGATAGCAGATTGGCTGCTGCAGGGGCACAGCTAAACGTTGCTTCAATGAAGCCGCTGCATACGGACGGATGCGATGCGATTTCCTTCCCCCCAATGACTTCTTCTGTGTGTTTCACTCCACGTTCTCTCATCTGGAGAGCGCTGTCGCCACCTAAGGGTTCTGTAAAATAGGTTAGACACATTCAATACCTCTGAATATTGTAAGAGGCGATGTAAGAGGCATAGATCGACACCCCCCCGTCAAAAAAAAAAAATCGAGTTATGACGCCATTTGGCGTCGCTGGCACTGTACGGTAAATTTCTAATGACGCCATATGGCGTCGCTGGCACTGAATGTGTTAAATTGATGCATCACTTTTTTTCCCGAATACATAATTTTTTTCTCACTTTCTTTTTTCTCACTGTGTGGCTACTTTTAAAATAAAAGTGCATTTAGAATTGCATTGTATTATGATCCATAATTAAAATAAACAACTGCATGTACTTCCATTATATATTATTTGATTTAATTTTTTTTAATTTTTTTAACAATCGATTTTTGACATTTGTGAATCGATGCAGAATCGTGCAGGTCTGCATCGCGATGCATCTTATAATCGATTATTTTTGACACCCCTAGTTGAGTCGTGCTAGTTTTGGTCCCTGCTTTGTTGAGGTTCTAGCGCTGTGGACCCGGTACCATACGGTGTCGTGAAAACACTGCAGACGACTGATTGGTCAGGCAGAATCGTGTCTACTCTATCTACTGTCAATGCTGGATACCAGTTTAGTGGGGATTACCTTCTCTTCTGTTATTTCCATCAGTCTTTTGTGTTGCTGCCTTCGGCTCTGGTGAAATAAAAGCGATCTCCTTACTCAGCTTAACATGACGGTGGTTTTCAATTGTTTTGAGAGAAAAAAAAAATCTGCTCCTCAGGAAGCCCTTTGTAGCTGTGTGCAGCGTCGGCTCCGCTAGGCCGCAGGCGGGGCTTTGGTGAAGCTGCGGTTTTGCCTGGTGAGAGACCGCCGGGGTAGAGGCTTCACCCTGTAGCGCAACCCCCGTCCCTCGCGCCCGTCCCTCACGCGGCAGCGCATGCATGTGAGTTTGACTAACAACAAAGTGATATCCATTCTCCTGGCCGATTGTCACATTTGCCCATGTACACTGTAGGTCATTTAGAGGCACCAGTATTTCATAAACAGTTTAAAAGTTCTGTGTATGGATTTAATTGTAACGTTATATGTTATAGCCTACTTCGGAATATGGGCGGAGGGCAGATATGCGGTCGTTATGACGACCAGGTGTGGCGGGGGTGGGCGGGGGCAGATGACCAGCGGTGGAAGCAAAACGTCCATCGGGTTGAAACAAGTAGAGCCGAGTGGTGACGAGCTGTGCAGGGCTGTAAAATGTGGTGGAAATGAGCCATAATAGAATCTTGAACCTCATATCGTGTATCGAATCGTATTGTGAGATAAAACTATCCCATCCCCTAGTGACGCTCTGATTCCTACAGAGGGGCAGGACCTATGGGCAGGACCAGCGGCAGCCCAGACACTCCTCCACCATCCTGACCCAGCATTTTATACCAAATATGGCCCAATCTTAAAATCCAGGCTGCAACGTCTGCTTTGTCTCCGGCTTTGCACAATTGGAAGACATGTGGGGGCAAGCGTCCTGAACATGCACCGGTGATGTCAACATTTCCCTTCTCTCTCCCTCCCTGCCGGAATAGCTGATGACACGCCACCCGGCTGAGCTCTCGCCGTCATTGCGGGCTGTTTTTAGCGCCGTACTGTAAACCTCGGCCCACTTGGCCTTGGAAGTTCTCGTCTTTCCTGCTGCTCACGTCGCCCACACTGTACACACCAATGGTACACACACGCTCTCGACCATGCAGGGGAGCGGCGTATGGCTGCTCTCTCTCCTCCACTCCTCTCCTCCCTCACCCACTGACCCACTGGCGGCCATCTGTGGCCGAGAGACTACTTCTCCCAGGCTGCTATTTTCTGTCCACCACTGCAGAAGAAAAACAGAAGCACGTAGGCTACAGGCTTAATTGCGCAATGCTTCTCTCTCTCTCTCTCTGTCTCTCTCACCTCACATGTCTTGTTTACACAATAGTGCACTTGGCCCGTGGCAACCTATTTAATATAGCTCAGTGGTGGCAACACACACGTACAGGAAGCTTGACTGTCAAATTTAGACATGAGATATGAAGTTGACCCCCCTCCCATTTTGAACATAGAAATACATTTTCCTTTTGATTTTTATAAATTAAATTTGATTTGTTTTCTTATTTCATACAGCTGTAGGCTATACATATCAGAAATAATCAAGTTGTTTTTCTCTCCCCCCCCCCTGCTGATACTTCACAAGGACTTAATTCCAGCCCTATTTGTTAATAATGGGGAGTAAAAGTTTGAATTAGAGTTTGAAGCTCTTTGCCCTGCTAGGCTCTACTGCAGGGGTACCCAAACTTTTTAGAATGAGAGCTATACTTACAAAAATACTTTTTAGAATGAGAGCTATACTTACAAAAATACTTTTTAGAATGAGAGCTATACTTACAAAAATACTTTTTAGAATGAGAGCTATACTTACAAAAAATACTTTTTAGAATGAGAGCTATACTTACAAAAATGCTTTTTAGAATGTGGCCCGACCAACCAACCAACCAACCAACCAGCCAACTGTTCGCAGCTAAAAACTAGTCACTATAGTTTATGCATTAAAGAATAAAATACGGTAATGCTATTATTAATATTATATATATATTGTAAAAATATATAACATTATAAAAATAATAATAATTGGATTTCTTTGGCGAGCTACTTATTGAGGGCCCAATATCTACCGGTAGATCCCGATCTACCCTCGCTTGCCAGACCATCTCCGTTTTGCGCTGTACCAGCGCAGGAGAGTCTGGCTCCTCCTACTCTCACTCTGGGTATATAGACAAGTTTCCTGGGCCGTTCCTAGGGCGGCGCCATAGCAGCCTTTCGTGTCCCCGGCTTCCGTTTAAGTCCACATTGAAAAGGAGCTACCGACCCCGGAGTTTAGCTCGGTGCTTGCTAGCATGGAGGGCCGCCTGAAGCAGGAGCTCAGCACGGTACTTGCCGGCGTGGAGGCCCGCTTGATGCAGGAGATCAGACGGCTGTTGGAGGCGACGCCTGCCTGGGCAGAGGGGCTTATGGAGCTGCTACGGGAGGTCGCGCAGGGCGGAGAGAAGCGGACGGAGGAGCCGCAAAGAGAGTGTTGGACCTGCGGAGAACCGGGCCACGTGGCGAGGTGGTGCCGAAGCGGTCCCGGGAGACGGACCGGGTATGCGGAGCAAAGGTACTGGGGACAGCAGGGAGCCTGCTGGGCATGTGGTGCATTGGGACACATAGCCAGAGAGTGTCAAGAAGCTGTCGGGGACTGGAGAACAGTGGGAGAGGAGAGACGTGCAGGCGGCTGGCAGGTGAGACTCTGCTGGTCGTGTAAGAGGCCTGGACATTTGGCCAGAGACTGCACTGAGACAGTGGAGGTCAGGGAAGAGACACGGGTTGGGGAGAGAGTGGAAAGCCGGGGGGAAGAGAACGTTGTTAGGATCGGGAGAGAGACACTCATATTTCCAGGTGAGCAGGTGTCGCTACTAACGCCGGAGGGACCGGCACAGCCGAGCTGCGCTACGCCCCCCACGGTTGCTGTACGGGACAGTGGGTGGGGTGAGAGGGGGGTTCACCTGTGATTGGCTGGGGGGAGGGGAGCTGTGGGCGAGAGGAGAACAGCTCGGGGAGTTGGTGTGTGGAACCTGAGAGGGAAGGCTGTGTGGGTGTGAAGAGCGGAGAAGCTAGGAGAGTTAGCAGGGTTTTGGGTGTGTGTTGTGGGGGTTGTTTTGGCGTGGGCTACGGCTGACAGTGGCCCTCGGACCGTGTGTTAACAGAATAAAGTGCGGTGACTAGATCCTGACTCTCGCCTGGTTCCTGACAATGCTACACTATGTTATAATTTCGTCTCCGAAATTGTAAAATGGTAATCCACGGAGCAGATAGTAGGTGAATACAATTTCATTCAAGTCTAGAAGTGAGTCGCCTTAAAGTTAATATCCCAGTCTTCTTCTGTTTACCATGGTGGGTATTGTGCTGCGTGTACCATGATTTACCGTGTGTAGCCCTATTGTGTGGAGGCTACACACGGCATGTCATGTTTTGCAGTGATCAAGGCAAACTGGGTTGTTTTTGAATGGAGAGACACCTAACGTTAGTCTGGCTGACTGTGACAGAGGAGAGGACAGTAACCTAACGTTAGTCTGACTGACTGTGAGAGAGGAGAGGACTGTAACCTAACGTTAGTCTGACTGTGAGAGAGGGGAGTACTGTCACTGTAACCTAACGTTAGTCTGACTGACTGTGACAGAGGAGAGGACAGTAACATAACGTTAGTCTGACTGACTGTGAGAGAGGAGAGGACTGTAACCTAACGTTAGTCTGACTGTGAGAGAGGAGAGTACTGTCACTGTAACCTAACATTAGTCTGACTGACTGTGACAGAGGAGAGGACTGTAACCTAACGTTAGTCTGGCTGATGCTTCGGAGCTTTTGAGATAGTTCATCGCGTTGCCGTCCACCGCCATTGATTCCTCAAAATACGCTATAATCCTGCCTGTAGTTACGTTCGGCCATTTACACATATTATCTTCCCATGTGTCCACTGTCAACGGGTGTGGGATAGACACTCTTTCATTAGATAGGAGACTCGCAGAATGATGCCAAGTTTGCATTTTTTCGGCGGTCGCTATGGCTACTACGGTAGTACGTTACGCTTCTCCGTATTCACAAACACCGGAAGCGACAGACACGATCGCGGCCGAGTCCAGAAGCAAACCGGAAGTGCCCAGGAAACTTGTCTATACTCTATACCCAGAGTGAGAGTAGGAGGAGCTTAACAGTCGAGTAGGAGGGGCTTAACAGTCACGTGACTTTCCGTGATGTTTCCAGCCCTGGAAGAGAGTCCCCCATTTATTTTCTCCAAAGACATTTAGAAAAATCCTTATATAATGAGTTTTAAGGCTGGAACCAAGCCAACCCGTGACCTACTGAATTGTGAGTGACCATAAAACATTTCAGTTGGAGCAAAAACAAAACATAAAATTTGTTTGTGGAGAAAATGAATGGGGAACTCTCTTCTGGGGCTGGAAACTTCACGGAAAGTCACTTGACTGTTGAGATCTATAGTGGGGGGGGGGGGGGGGGGGGTGCTCCCTTATCTTTACAACCATCAACCAAAAGTACCAAGCAGGACTACTTTATTGCACAATCCAAATCTTTGTCAAATCTTGCCACTTTCAGTGTGCAGGTTGCTAGCTTGCTAGTTAGTTGTTGTTTCACAGCGGCGGAGGCATTTTTATACTCTGCCGCAGTTCAATGGAATGCTCTACCATCAGCACTGAAAGCAATAGATTCCTTGACAAATTTTAAAAATGTTTAAAAAAATGGTTTTATACAAAATGGTCTTAGATTGACCTTTTATAATCTTAAAATGCTTTAAAAATGGTCTTGTCTTGTAAAATGTGAATGTATGTATTGTTATCTTTATGTTTTATGTTTTGCACACAGGCTTACATCTGCACACATTGTCATGCACTGACCTATGCACTCACACTTCTGGGACCACAATGGAAACAAGCTCTTGAGCTTTCTTGTGCCTGTCCCATTGACAGAGTTGAACTGTATGCGTTTGTATGCTTGTTATTTCTGTTCAATAAATAACTACTACTACTACTATTTGAGAGTGGACACGCAGGGAGCGCGAAGGGAAATCCCTTTGCTCCCACTGAAATGCTTGGAGTCAATGGCAGAGCTTGCAAGGAGCGGAAGTAGCACTTCCGGCTCGTGCGTGTAAAAGGCAATGGGATTTTTGTATGGGGATTTCGGTTAACAAAAGTTTATGAAACAGCAAATTTTGTGTTCAGCAAGATAATCTTCCCAAATGAGGACCACTTGTATGACGTTTGAAGGGTCTTTTTGGAGTGGAAAAGGCGCTGCCTGGAGCACTTTTTGTGAGGAGAAGCGGATGATAATATCTCCTGCTAGCTTACCTGCCTAGTTTGCCAGCCACACTAACCACCTGGTTAACATAACGTAATGTTGGCTCTATCGCCAGGCCCTCCTTGCCAGCCATGTTGTTTTCTAAGCTAGAGGAGCCTGGGACTTTGAAAGGTTTGAGTTTTGTCCTAAAAAACTCAACCAGGTTAGGAAAGTTTTGAATATACCAGATGTTTCTGTTCATACACCAATTTGTTTTAATCACTCTTTTTTGCCCTCATGGTCAGATAGAATTTGCCATGCCTGGAGTGAGAAGGGGCTTGTCTCCATCAGAGACCTGTATATTGATGGCCAATTTGCATCCTTTGACCTTCTGAAGAGGGAAGTTGAGTTGCCCCAGACACATATTTATAGATATATACAAGCTAGACATTATGTCCGATCCAAAATCCACGATTTTGAAGTTCTCCCAAATGAACATGCTTTTTTTGAGGTTTTGTTAAGCCCTCCCAACTCCAGGCATCTTATTTCTAGATTTGTGTGTTTGTTCGACGATTGCATTAAGGCCCCTACTGAGAGGATCAGAGAGGTGTGGCAGGGGGAACTTGGTGTTGATCTATCTGAAATCATATGGGACAAGAGTCTGTCTGTGGTCCAGCTCTGCTCGGTTAATAGCAGACACCAGCTGATCCAATTTAAAGTTGTTCATCGTCTTCACTATTCCAAGCAGAGGTTACACAAGTATATCCTTCTGTCTCGCCACTATGTGATAGGTGTCGGGTGTCGGAGGGCACACTGTCCCATGCTTTTTGGTTTTGCCCTTGACTGTCCGGATTCTGGGTCAAAATATTTGACTGGTACTCTAAGACCTACAAAATAACCCTTCAACCGGAGGCGGAAATCGCCATCTTTGGCTGCTCGGAGTCCTCTTTGCTCCTCCCAATGGCCGTGCAGCAATCTTTGACACAGGGGATGACTGTTGCCAATAAAGTAATTCTTAAGGAATGGAAGTCCTTCTCTCCACCTTCTTTTCAGCTGTGGCTGACGGACATGGTCTCGGTTGTGCGTATGGAGAGACTCAGGTTCCAAATGACTAATTCATTGGGGAAGTCTTTAGTTATCTGGGACCCGTTCCTGGCCTATTTTGGTGAGGTTAAGAATTACAAGTGACTCACCCGGCCGATTAGTTATGGACCACTTGTAGTGGATCCTATGCACAGTATCTTTTGTAAGCACATAGGCATTTTACGTGACTGGTAGCACCACTTTGCAAAGTTGGAAATGTATGTCTGTTTTTTGTCTTTTTCTTTTCCCTTTTCCTGTCTGAGTGTTTTTGTTTTTGTTTCTCATGTTCTGAAAAACCATAAAATAAAATATTGAAAAAAAACCATACTGTAACGTAACATTAGCACATTACATTACATTACATTACGTCATTTGGCAGACGCTTTTATCCAAAGCGACTTACAATAACACATTTTTTGTCAGCAATAGAGCAATCAACTATGGAGCACAGTCTATGACAACTACAAATTCTTGAAGGAACAGTGGTACGAGTTTAGCTTAGGATTTTTTTTTTAATAGAAAGAGAGAGAAAGAAGTTAGATCAAGAAGGGCCCAGATGGAGCCTGAAAAGGTGAGTCTTTAGTCTTTTCCGAAAGATCGGCAGTGATTCAGCAGTCCTGACCGAAGGTGGAAGCTCGTTCCACCATTGGGGTGCCAGGGACGAGAAGAGTCGAGATCGGGATGAGCGACTTTTGGGCCCCCGTAGCGAAGGAGGGGCGAGGCGACCTGCACTGGTGGAGGAGCGAAGGGAGCGCTGAGAGGTTTGGAACCTGACCATAGATTGCAGGTACAGGGGAGCTGACTGGTGTACTGCCCTGTAGGCCAGTACCAGTGTCTTGAATTTGATGCGAGCTGAGATGGGAAGCCAGTGGAGGTCCCGGAAGAGGGGAGTGACATGAGAGAATTTGGGTTGGTTGAATACCACCTGTGGAGAGGACTCCACGCTGCCACTGACTTCAAAGGGGCAAAACAACAACACAACAACCCAACCCAAGCTTCTAACATCATCGTGAAGTTTGCAGACGACACAGCAGTCGTGGGGCTGATCTCGGGGAGCGACGAGACGGCCTACAGAGAGGAGGTGGGGGCCCTGGAACAGGTGCCAGGACAACCACCTCTCTCTGAACGTCTCCAAGACCAAGGAGATCATTGTGGACTACAGGAGGGGGGGGGGGGGGGCGCACACCCCCCAATCGCCATCAACGGCACAGTGGTGGAAACGGTGGACAGCTTCAAGTACCTGGGAGTCAACATCCACCAGGACCTGACCTGGGCCGGTCACACCGCCACTGTTGTCAAAAAGGCCCAACAGCGAATACACGGACTCAAGCGCCTGAAGAAATTTGGGCTAAGGAAAGAAATCCTTAGGGACTTCTACAGAGGCACCATTGAAAGCCTGCTGACTGGCTGCTTCACCACCTGGTACGGGAACTGTACCACCATGGACCGCAGGGCGCTACGGAGGGTGAGGCGCGCGGCCCAGCACGTAACAGGATGTGAGTTGCCAGAACTGCATGAACTGTATAACCAGCGGTGCCTCAGAAGGTCCCTGAAGATCATCAAAGACACAAACCATCCCCACAACAGCCTGTTCTCCCTGCTACCCTCAGGGAGGAGATACAGGGTTCCAAAAGCACGCACAAATCGCTTGAGGAACAGCTTCTTCCCGCAGGCCACGAGACTCCTTAACATGCACAAATAGCGTAGTAGCCATGCCGTACCGCACTGCAGCTGCTGCCATTACGGATGTCTAATGTTTAATTGTATGTCTAATAAGGTGCATACTATTTGCACCTGTATGATAAGGTACATGCTATTTGCACCTGTGTGACAAATACGTCGAATTTGAAATGTTTGGGCGCGTCTAATGTATGCACATGACATGTGCACCTAGGTGCAGTGAATAGGCCACTGTCTCGGACTTGTCTTATCACTATACTGCCCTATTGCTATTGTTACTTATTGCTATTGCTTATTGCCTATTGCCCTATTGCTTGTTGTTTTTGCACTCATATGCCTTGCTATATTTGTACTATGTCGTAAACGGAGTCCACAGCACAAGAATTTCACACGTGATACTTGTACCATGGAGTGACAATAAAAATCTTGAATCTTGAATCTTGAATCTACCAGACGGGCTGCAGCGTTCTGAATGAGCTGAAGCGGTCGGATGTCGGTGGCAGGTAGGCCGGCCAGGAGCACGTTGCAGTAGTCCAGGCGAGAGATGATAAGTGACTGGACCAGGAGTTGAGTCGCTTCTCTTGTGAGAAAGGGACGGATTTTGCGGATGTTGTAGAGTGTAGAGTGTTGTAGAACAAGCCAGGCTCACCAGATGGCAGATATTTACAGCACTGTACATGTCCGGTATAATCCATACTGCCTTTATGATCACTGTTAAAGCCTACAACGTCCTATTTCTCTATTGCCTGGCTGGAAAAGGTGGTTCACGTCACCCAGCGCTTTTCTGAAAAGTTGAACATTTCTCCGATTTTGAAAGCGCTCCGCTCTGAAGAAAAAAACACTGGCTGCAGCATCTTACTGGAGCTTACTTGTTGCTTAAGAAAGGGCGCTGGAGCTGAGACAAAGAAGCTAAGTGGACACAGCCTAAGGCCATGTCTACATTAGGCTGTTTTTTTAGGGATCTGCAATTTGTTTGCATCTATTGTCCACACTACCTCTATTGGTTTGAGTGTCAAACACAAAGACTCCGGTCTCCGGGTTGGAATGTGAATGTTTGATGCAAGTCACCTACTTGTACAGCAGGTGGCAACAAACACCTTGAAGGTGCCAGCGACTCGTCGACTAACGTTACACCATTTCAACATGATAACCAAATTCTGACCTTGAGATTTGTGATTCAAAGCATTATGGTTGGCACGGCCGCGTTGTCTTTTTCTTCTTTGCCTTGGCCATAGGCGTAGTTGCTGCCCTCTCCATGTGGACTCCAATACTACACATTGAGGCACGCGCATGCCCAGTGTACGTGACATGTTATGTAACATGCATCTCGCAGGAGCTATTGCTCTATGTGTAGACTGGCAAGGCTTTAACTTCGACATTCTTGCAAACGCGGTAATGAAGATGCAGCCTAAGATGCTCATAGCACCCGAGGTTGTTGCTTGTTGGAAGCCCCTAGAGTAGCCACATAGTACCACATAGTGCCTAGTGCCACCTACTGGCAACACAAATACTCGGGGAGTGCGCTTAGGGGGACTCAACGGAGTGCAGGGAGCTGAATTCTGTGCAATCTGGCATAGCGCCACCTACTGGCAACACAAAAAGCAATTGATCTCGATAGCCATTCATCTGATCGACTTCAAACTTGGGGAGTGCGCTGCTGGGAATCTGACATAGAACAGTGCCGAATTTTGTGCAATTCGGCACAGCGCCACCTACTGGCAACACAAAAAGTGGTTTATCTTGAGAACCGTTCATCCGATTGACTTCAAACTTGGGGAGTGTGCTCCTTTTAAAACGATAAAACGATAAAACGATTTAAAACGATTAAAAAAAAAAAACGATTAAAAAACGATTTTCAGACGGCAGCCCGTCTTTATTGTCACACAACACACTACAACACATGCACGGAGGGCCACAACACACACATGCTGACGGTGGCCGGTGAAATTTGTCCTCTGCATTTAACCCATCCTGGCTTTGTCCTTTCCTCCTGGGGCAGGCCAGGAGCAGTGGTCGCTTTCTCGTACAGCGCCCGGGGACCGACTTCGGATGTTGTCGTCACTGGTCGGATGACGATGACGATCTGATCTTCTGCATGTTTTTTTTTTTTAGTGGGGGGGGGTTATATACGGAGGAACCCCCCTGGGGGAGCACGGGGAGAACATGCAAACTCCACACAGACAGAAAGGCCCTTACGACGAGATACCCCACCTGGGCAGTAGGCACTGAAGATATGGGGGGGAACACAACCACAGCGCCCACAGTGTCCCAGGCGAGAATCGAACTCAGGACCTTCTGACTGCGAGGCGACAGCTCTACCACTGAGCCACCGTGCCCCTCCTGGGTGCGGTGCCACCTCCTGGGTGCGGTGCCGCATTTCATAAAATTTTGACTTATTCCAGGAATGTCTGTCCTTCACGTATCATGAGAACCGTTTGTCGGATCGACTTCAAACTTGCGCTTAGGGGGACCTGACAGAGTACAGTGTGTGTGTGGGGGGGAAGCGCCCACGGGGTGGTGCATGGGGCACTGCACTAGTTTACAAAATGAGAAGACTTGAAACTAGTGATTGGGGCCATAAACCCATTCGGAAAGTGTTTGCTGAGGCCATAAAGCAAGTGAGAAGCACAATTTTCCCATTCACTTCCATGTAACACTAACCGGGCGTCTTTTTTCAGCCAGTGGAGTCGCCCCCTGCAGTCCATTCGAAAGAATGCAGGTTTAAGTTACTTTCACATTGGCTTCACAAATGGAGCTAGGAGCTAGCCCACTGTTAGTACAATAAAACCCATTTTCTGCCCCATGATACATATTCAAGTTTTTGTATTGCAATATATTGAATTATTAAATTGTTGAAGGTATCACTTGAAGTTGAAGATATGAAGCAATGACTTACAACACTGTCTGCAGATTTTCAATGATGACAGTGAAAAAAAGAGAAGTGATTTCATTGTAAGCTGCAGATCAAACAATTGATGCAGCAGACACCATTGCCAAAGATAGCTTCTTTCAACACAAGCCAGTCAGGTGCCATAAGTGATGTTGATCCTGAAGACATGGTGATGTCACTGAGGAACAACATCAAATCTAAAAAAAGAAAAAAAGAAAAAAAGGGGGGGGGGGGGGGGGGCTTTTCTAAGTTTCATACAGTGATTTTTTTAAAGATGTATTTGGATGATTCCGTTTGGAGCCATACAACAACTAATTTTAAATCTAAAACCTTTGCATTTATTTTCAGTTTTCCCAATTACAGTGACAGCCATGGTATAAAAAACCAAACCAAACAAAACAGAAGATTACAATTGTACATGTGCAACCTTTTCCATAAGATGTTAGCCACACCATGCTGGCCTTTCGAAAGCCATTTGCTTCTGCAGCGTGTTTCTATTTGAGTCTAATTCCACTCATGTTTATTCTTGTGGAACAAAGTCTTGTGAAAGTCAGAATGAAACCCTGACATCACATTATGACGTCACACTATGACGTCACATTATGACGTCACCCTGTGGACGTGCATCGCTTTCTGGGAACACAACCTTGAGTTATGTCCCGTACTTGGTTTCAAAAGTCGAATAAACATGCAGTTGCTGTCTGTCTACGCCAACACAGAGGACCTGTGTGTGTGCGTGCGTGTGTGTCTACGCCAACACAGACCTGTGTGTGTGTGTGTGTGTGTGTGCGCGTGTGTGTGCGCGCGTACGTGTGTCTACGCCAACACAGACCTGTGTGTGTGTGTGCGCGTGTGCGTGCGTACGTGTGTCTACGCCAACACAGAGGACCTGTGTGTGTGTGTGTGTGTGTGTGTGCGTGCGCGTGCGTGTGTCTACGCTAACACAGAGGACCTGTGTGTGCGTGTGTGTGTGTGTGCGTGCGTGCACGTGTACGCCAACACAGAGGACCTGTGTGTGCGTGTGTATGTGTGTGTGTGTGTGTGTGTGTGTGTGTGTGTGTGTGTGTGTGTGTGTGTGCGCAAACACAGGGGACCTGTGCGCGCGTGTGTGTGTGTACCAGGTCAGGATGACATCTGCGGAGGGAGTGCAGTGGAGTGGATTTCAGGTTGCTGGTAGCTCTGTTGCTGTGGATAGAAATAATTATTGATGTAGGAAACAATCTCCTTATCGCAACAATAGTTTTCTAAAGGATAAATTCACTAATAAGCAGATTAGGGATGCTTGTGTGAGATTACTCTTCCACATGCAAGATTTTAAAAGGTATATGAGAAAATATCCATCGAAACATCTTTTAAGCTAAATATTGACTGTGATTTCTCAGGAATGGGAAAATAATGCAACTTTCATTCAGCCTTATTCACCTTATGTTGCCATGCCCACTTCTTCTCTTCCGTGTAAGATGCAATTGATCCTTCTCACGGGGGCCATTTTGTGTTGAAAAGGCAGAACAAACACAGGTGCAAGCAAAGCACTAATGAGGCTTTCCAAATTCCAATCATGGAAGTTGGAAACCCACATTAGTGCCGGTAAACATTGATAAACTGTAAACTATGAATGAAGTTTGGCAACATTCAGCAGCTCTACACTGCGGCCAACTTCAGACATGCTCATAGCGTTACTGCTGCGAGGAGCAGCAATTACTGTACAATTATGTACAGTAGCAGTAAGACTGGCTGTACCAGGTCGGCATTTAACGTTAGTTACAAAAGCACGTTGTCAGTGTTTTCTCACTTCCAGTAGCCTACAGTAGGGGTTGACAGATCGCTAGCGAGCGCTCCTCGCTGCTCCTTAAAAATGTCCAAATAGGCGTTATTCTGATAAACTGGTCACATATTTGGAATGTTACGTTCTCATCCGAAACAATATTACAACTTTATATGTTTTTCTTTTTTTTTTGGCTTGAAAACAGCTCTTTGGCAAGTCTAAATGGTAGGAGTAATCTACTTCCGGGTCTAAAACAGAAATACGATTACAAAATGACGTTATGCGGAAGCGTCCTTATATGGGCAAATGATAAGGTGAATAGATACACCACAATGTGGATTGATATAGTTTTGATAGTTTTTTTCTAATTTCTACCATTTTCTCCCCAATTGTACTTGGCCAATTCCCCCTGCTGTTGCTCCACCCCCTCTGCCAATCAGAGGAAAGTTGTAGACTATGCTTCCTCCGATACATGTGCAGTCACCAGCAAGACGTAGCGCGTGGGAGGATCACGCCATTCCTCCCACTTTCCCTCCCCCTGAACAGGGACCCCAACCGACCAGAGGAGCCACTAGTTCACCGTCTAGGACCAGAGCCAGATTAACACCCCCAGGGGCCCCGGGGCACTGAAGCTCCCAGGGGCCCCCCTACTCATCGTCCGGATGTTTGGATGTTTTTTCGCCATATTTAGAGGAATATCTAATTTTAAATTAACATTAGTATTATACTGTTATGTTATTATTCCGTTTCTGAGATTCAGTTTCTCACTCACTCATAGGCGATTCTAGGCTTTGCAAAGAGGTAGCACCAGCAGGATAAAGATATTAGTCTGACTGGGGGGTTTCAAAGAAATTTTGAAATTTTGTACATTTTAAAGTAAAATGCATGAATCTGATGCACTCTGAGAGCAAAAGGAAGAGGCTAATCTTCACATTAATATCCTCTTCACTGTGCTGTGGCTTTACAATGATGAAAAAATAATTGACATTACATTTCCAATACAAAACAGCAGAGGGTGCCGCAGCACCACAAGCACCCCCACTTCCCGCGCCCCTGGTCACCACTTGCCCACAGGCATCCAATGAGACTAAATCATCAGACGTAATCTTCTTGGAAACACATTTTATTTTGTCCTGATTGGTCTTAGATTTGTGTCATAGTTCTGTGGAGCCCAACATGAGCCCGACCAAAAAAAAAAAAAAAAAAAAATTTTTTTTTTTTTTTGGAGGGCCCCTTCACCCCGAGGGCCCCGGGGCACCTGCCCCGGTTGCCCTATGGTTAATCCGGCCTTGTCTAGGACTCATAACCCACTGGCTTCCCACCCGCAGACATGGCCAATTGTGTCTGTAGGAATGTCTGACCAAGCCAGAAATATTGTTGCTGGGAATTGAACCCGCGTCTCTGTGGTGCAGGCGATTGCTTTTACCGCTACACTACCGAGACCCCCCGACAGTTATATTCTGATTTATTTTGTTAACTGATATTCATAATTTTGCCCAGTTGCTTATGATAATGGGTACATGTTCTATCTATCTATCTATCTATCTATCTATCTATCTATCTATCTATCTATCTATCTATCTATCTATCTATCTATCTATCTATCTATCTATCTATCTACAGTATCTAAATTTGGCAATGTGGGCTCTGTCTGTTCTCTGTTCTCTGTTTCAATTTTTGTGCCGGCCACAGCTATGCTGTTTTACGTGCGATCGGGCTGAAACTTTCAGGGGGTGTAAAGAGCAACCGTGCAGGTGACCTGTCGGAGATGGATTATTTAATTAGGTGATTGTCCTAATTACCTGATGGCATCAGTGATGTCATCAATGATGTCATACCATCAGTGATGATGTCATCAGTGATGATGTCATCAGTGATGTCATACATTGGCATTGTGACATCACTGATGTCATCAGTGACACACACACACACACACACAAGAGAGACTGAGGGAGAGGTCGAGAGAGAGAGAGAGGGAGACATTGCGTGTGCGCCAATAGGGCAGGGGAGGCCACGCAGCAGCCGAACTGCACGAGCTGCAGGGCCAGCTCCGCGAGCTGCAGGGCGGGCGAGCTAGCAAGCACCAGATGCCTTGTGAAATAAAAGTGTAGCCTACACTATTTTGTATAAAATGAAATATGAGAAAGCTATAGAAATAAAAACTAATAAACATTTGTGCAAATGTTTTCAATTATGTACAAATGTGTGTGGCTATACTTTTCATACATTCTATATTTGAAAGGGGGAAAATGCATTTCTGGCCACATCATTCATGAGTGAGGTGCAGAGAACAGCAGAGGGCAGCAGAGTGTTTTGCTACAGTTGGCAAGGCCTTCGTCCTGGGCGTCCTCACAGACCACAGACCACTGTCTCTGTTACAGAGAGAGAGCAGATGTAACGAGATGAGTGGAAAGCGCACGGCGTGGCACAGCGGCTTTCGTCACCGGCCTGGAGACGAGGCCGGCCAAGACGCACGGGGGGCGGGCGGGGGGTGGGCACGCACGGTGCTGCTACTTCCTCTCCACGCCCTTGGCAGCGGCATAATTACTGAGGTTGCCTAGCGACCGGAAGCATGGAAACAGAAGGTGTCACTTATTACCTCAGAGCTGGATTTAGCCAAATTGTAAAATAGCCATCGATGGATTGGGGGGTGAGGGGAGGTCGAGTTACTAAATATAACGGGCAGAAGGCAGCGGGCGGGGGGAGAGGGGGGCATCCAAACACAGAGTTTAGGCCTTTGATCCACCGCTCTTTTTTTTATTGTGTTTTGCCGAACAGTTAACATGCAAACAACAGTTAGGCTAAGGCAGGACAGCTGACTCTGATCACACTGATCGCACAAAATGACCATAATCTCTGAGGGGTTTATTGATCAATACTAATAATAATATTATATTACTGTTGAGATTTCAGCTACCCTAAGCCTTTTTCTCCTGCATGGGTTGTGGTGTGTGTGTCGGCGCGGCGCCTGCATGGGTTGTGTGTGTGTGTGTTTGTTTTTGTGTTTTGTGTATTATTGTTCCAGTGTTGAGCCTGGCAATATGTTACTGTCTGTCACTACACATTTCTGGTAGATCTCTGCTGTAATTAGCCAGCTTACTACTTCAGTCAATGATTGATTGCTATTATATATGATATATATATATGATTGGATTTATATAGCGCCTTTCCAAGTGCTCAAAGCGCTTCACAGAATCATTATTCGTTCACACCATTCGTACCGGTGGTTCGAAGGCGTGGCAACCACACATCGGCGCTCAACGGCCCCTCCGACCACCATCATTCATGTCTACATTCATACCAATCATACGAGGCAAGGAGGGTTAAGTGTCTTGCCCAAGGACACAACGACAGCAGCTGGGAGGGAGCGGGGATCGAGCCTCCAACCCTTGCGTCATTGGCCGACCCGCTCTACCTCCTGAGCTAAAGCCGCCCCAAATGTCATGCAATGCCAGACACTTTCCATCAATATTGTTGCAGTTCTTACTACTTGCCAATAGAGGCCGATAAAGATCACAGATTACTTAATGCCCCTTTAATAAAGACCATTTACCGGTATTTACCAGGTAGGCATATATTTTGTGTTTTTGTTGTTGTTGTCATTTTTTCTCTGATGATTTGCTTTTTTGTTGCACATTTACTTTTCTATATTTGTATCCCCCTTTTTATTATGTGCAGAATTTTGTGAAGGTGTGATTATAAGTAAGAGATAAGTATATCTATAAGTATAGATAAGTTCTACATAGCTACTAGTTATTGGTTAATGGGAGTGTAAGACGCAAGTCACAGTGGCGTGAGTCAATGTACCAAGGGGGACTGCCCCCTAGTCCGATACCTCACGAGTCCGACACCTCATGGTTTTGGGTTAGGGTCTGGGGGAGGTTAGGTTTAGGCGTGGGGGTGGGAGAGGTTAGGTTTTGGGTTAGGGTCTGGGGGAGGTTAGGTTTAGGCGTGGGGGTGGGAGAGGTTAGGTTTTGGGTTAGGGTCTGGGGGAAGTTAGCCTCTTTTTTCGGACTCGTGAGGTGTGGGACTCGTGAGGTATCGGACTCGTGCCATGGCACCGTACCAAGATCTACAATGAGATCTGCGAGGCGCGAGATATTCATTCAACACTAATAACAATATGAGAACGACAGATGTGAAGTGTGGTGGCTCTATTGTGAGCATACAGTACTGTATATTGATTCAGTACAAAATAAATAAAATGCAGAACTGTAGCGTTGGCAAGCAATCCTCACAAGGAAAACGACCACATTGGTCGATTTTCAAGGTGGTCAAAATGACCGATGTTTATGAATGCATGCATGCAGTGCATACACAAGTCGGGAGCTGTAACCAGGAAGTAGCAGCGACCTCTGGTAGTATTTAATATGACTGATATTGAAATAACTCACTGACAAGTAATGATGAAGAGATTGGCTGACTGGTAACTTCCTTGTCTGTCAAGCGAGACAACAAGCGCGAGAGGCAGGTTCTTGTCCTGACGTGGTCCATCTTGAACCATTATCCAAGTTCTTTTAGTTGCCTAAACCTAACGAAGTTGTTTTAGTTGCCTAAACTTAATCAAGTTGTTTTAGTTGCCTAAACCTAACCAAGTTGTTTTAGTTGCCTAAACTTAACCAAGCTGTTTCTATCGTTTCGGTATGAGGACATGTGGAGTGTTGGGCAGCAAGTCAACTTCTGTTTTCGACTCACATTAACTGGGACATGCAAACCAGATGGAACCTCATTTACCTGATATTACATATAACATGCAAACCAGATGGAACCTCATTTACCTGATATTACATATAACATGCAAACCAGATGGAACCTCATTTACCTGATATTACATATAACATGCAAACCAGATGGAACCTCATTTACCTGATATTACATATAACATGCAAACCAGATGGAACCGTTCTGATTGAGGGCTGTCATCCTAATTCCAGATATTTTCCTTTCCGTCTTGTCCTTATATCTCTTGCCTCTCTGCCTTTTGCCTGCTTCCGCTCTCCTTCTATTCTTATCTCCTCGTTATTAGGCTCATCGCCTCTCCGTCTCCACATCCCCATCCGCTCCCCCCTCCCTAAACTAACCCATCCCTCCATCTCGCACCATGCCTCTCTCCATCTTTCCCTTCCTGTCCCCCATTCATCCCTCGTTATTTACTCGACTATCTCCCACCGTCACCTTGTCTCCCTCTCTCCCTCCATCTCTCTCCCCCCATACCTCTCCCTCTCTCCCTCCATCTTTCTCCCCCTATACCTCTCCATCTCTCCCTCTATACATCTCCCTCTCTCCCTCTATACATCTCCCTCTCTCCCTCCATCTCTCTCCCCCCATACCTCTCCCTCTCTCCCCCCATACCTCTGCCTCTCTCTCCCCCTTTACATCTCCCTCTCTCCCCCTATACCTCTCCATCTCTCCCTCCCTATACCTCTCCATCTCTCTCCCCTATACCTCTCTATCTCTCCTTCCATCTCTCTCCCCCTATACCTCTCCATCTCTCCCCCTATACCTCTCCCTCTTTCCCTCCATCTCTCCCCCTATACCTCTCCCTCCATCTCTCTCCCCCTATACCTCTCCATCTCTCCCTCCATCTCTCTCCCCCTATACCTCTCCCTCTCTCCCCCTATAACTCTCACTCTCTCCCTCCATCTCTCTCCCCCTATACCTCTCCCTCTCTCCCCCTATAACTCTCCCTCTCTCCCTCCATCTCTCTCCCCCTATAACTCTCCATCTCTCTCCCCCTATACCTCTCCCTCTCTCCCCCTATAACTCTCCATCTCTCTCCCCCTATACCTATCCCTCTCTCCCCCTATAACTCTCCCTCTCTCCCTCCATCTCTCTCCCCCTATACCTCTGCCTCCATCTCTCTCCCCCTATAGCTCTCCATC
Organism: Poromitra crassiceps; assembly: GCF_964638095.1. Lineage (NCBI taxonomy): Eukaryota > Metazoa > Chordata > Actinopteri > Beryciformes > Melamphaidae > Poromitra > Poromitra crassiceps. The sequence goes on along the minus strand of NC_139625.1, from coordinate 55,789,355 downwards.
TCTCCCTCCATCTCTCTCCCCATATACCTCTCCCTCTCTCCCCCTATAACTCTCTCTCTCTCCCCCTATACCTCTCCCTCTCTAACTCTCACTCTCTCCCTCCATCTCTCTCCCCCTCTCCCCCTATAACTCTCCCTCTCTCCCTCCATCTCTCTCCCCCTATAACTCTCCATCTCTCTCCCCCTATACCTCTCCCTCTCTAACTCTCCATCTCTCTCCCCCTATACCTATCCCTCTCTCCCCCTATAACTCTGCCTCTCTCCCTCCATCTCTCTCCCTATACCTCTGCCTCCATCTCTCTCCCCCTATAGCTCTCCATCTCTCCATCTCTCTCCCCATATACCTCTCCCTCTCTCCCCCTATAACTCTCCCTCTCTCTCCCTATACCTCTCCCTCTCTCCCCCTATAACTCTCCCTCTCTCCCTCCATCTCTCTCCCCCTATACCTCTCCCTCTCTCCCCCTATAACTCTCCCTCTCTCCCCCTATACCTCTCCCTCTCTCCCCCTATAACTCTCCATCTCTCTCCCCCTATACCTCTCCCTCTCTCCCCCTATAACTCTCCCTCTCTCCCTCCATCTCTCTCCCCCTATACCTCTCCCTCTCTCCCTCCATCTCTCTCCCTCTATACCTCTCCATCTCTCCCTCCCTATCTGGTGTGTACACAGCGGCCCACTCAGTCCTCTCAGGGAGCAGAAGGTTTGTCCACTCCCACTCAGGCTTTGCGTCATGGAACACAGAGGAAGAGGAGACAGAGGAGAGAGAACAGATGGGAGAGGGAGAACACACCGGCTCCCTGTTTTATAACATTGCTCTTAACAACACCACGGTCATCATTACGACTATGTAAAGCAGCCAGTGGGCTATTGTAGACACACAATATCTATATATAGAGCTATACTGAATATAGTGGAGCAGGATGTGACACGTTTGCTGTGAGAGTGAGATTTCCTCCCACCTTTTGGGGGTTGAAAGGTTTATGGATTCTAAGTTCACTGTGGATCTCACACTGATGATCTACTGCATAGGGCTGGATGGCCAAAATATCACCTTCACCATACTTCTTCATATCAGTCGATACAGTAGTTATTATGGTATTAGTTGGTGTGTTAACTATAATAACTTTAACTATAAAGGCCATGGGAAAAACTGCCAAGACCGCCCATTTATGCACCTACATAATGTCTGAAAAATGAATGTGCCAAGTCTAATGCATTTTGCTTGAACACATTGCACTGAGGGCGCACTGCACTAAGTCAGTGACTGACTGATGCTGTAAATAATGTATATTGAAGATATCAGAAATGTATAAAAAATACATCTGTCATTGAGGCATATTTTATTGCAATCGTTTAATGTTCAATAAAAATTGTTTAATGTATTATTATTTATTTATATGATTATTAATTAATCAATGGAAAAGCAACAAAGTAATTTCTTTCAACGTCTACATCTGAATAAAAATCCCTCTGGAGTCCATAAGCTCGACTTCACAGACATGTGGGATTCAATTTGAGGGCCTCACCATCACTGATTGGTGTCACCATGGCAACCTGATGCACATCAGTACATGACATCATGACTGGCACAATCACCTTCCCATGTACGCAAGTGAAGAGACAATTCCAGACCGTTCTGCTAGGATTGTTTTTGAGTATTGCGTAAGACACCGGGAGGAAAAGGATAAAGAGTTTTTTTATGGCAGAGGATCCTGATAATGCAGCACTTTCAGATGCAAATGCCACTGAGTGGATTTAGAGAGGAACTAAAGCAAAATGAGATTTTCAACCCCGTGTAAACAGGAGATTAGATCATCTCAACACAGGCTGAACATGAGCAGTCAGATCTGGCTCATGCTCAAAGCTGAACTCCATCCGAATTCCCACGTTTTCCCCAAGAGGCAACCTCCAGTTCTGAAAAATGAGGACAACCTGCATTCTTTCTAATGGCCTGCAGGGAGAAACTCCACTGGCTCCTGGCAGTCAATGGGAAAATGACCCTACTCACTTGATTTATGACTTAAGTAAACATTTTCCTAATGCGTTTATGGTCTCAATTGCTAGTTGCAAGTCTTCTTCAATACAACATGTTCATTTAGTAAATTATGGTCCAATTTAGAGTTTAATAGAGGACTAAGCAGACTATATTTTGGGGTGTGATTGACAGGTCACCTGTCCAGTGATTGTAGAGCTCACTGATCGTGGACCAATGGCAGACGGCAGTGTGGCTCTGTCTAAAGAGATAGTGATTGATTTCAGAAGGTCCCCCCCTGTCATCTCCTCTGTGATGAGAAATGATCAGGCTGTAGAGTACCTCGGCACTATAATCGACAACAAACTGACCTTCAAGCCTCATGCGGATGCTGTGTGCAAGAAAGCCCATCAGCGCATGTTTTTTCATCGTAAGCTCAGAAGTTTTAATGTGGATAGCACTTTTATGGAAATGTTTTATTCTTGTTTTATTGAATCAGTCCTCACCTTTGCTTTTGTGAGCTGACACGGGTCACTTACCCTCAAGAACAAAAACAGACTGCAGAGCATAGTCAAGGTGTGCGGCAAAATTGCTCGCACTACCTTAAATGATCTTCCTAACCTACAAGGTTGAGGAAGGCCCAGTCTATTTTGGCTGACCCTGTCCATCCCCTGTCCTCAGAGTTTAAGTTGCTCCCGTCTGGCTGTACAGTAGATACAGTGTGCCCGAGATGCAGGACCAATACTCTAAAAACTCATTAGTTCCTGCGGCTACTGGCTTTTTAAACAGCTGTATGTAACTTTCGCCTTGTTTATTTCTGTTGTTTGCCATTTTGTTAGATTGTTTATGCGGATGTTACTGCTGGCTGTACCACAAATTGCCCCTCGGGGATAATAAAGATAACCTTGAACCTTGCTACTGTCTATGGGCATGCATGTATGTATTTGGTATATAAGTTTGCATATTTACTCTTATTTTTGCATGTTAGGACCCCCTAACCCTAACCCTAACCCTCGAAAACAAGATGATTCATCTCAGGTTTTCCCCCCCTAAATGAATAAACTTGAATATATGCATGTACATCAGAGGTGTAATTAAGACGACATAAAAGCCAAACTGTAGTATGTTGGAGGATTGTAGCCACAAATGTATACTTCCTGACTAATCAAGAACGAAGGAGGGGGGGGGGGGGGGCACTGAATCTTTGTCCACCATAAACCATACACACCGGACAGTGCTGTGATGTTGATGCAGGGAGGAGAGACTGGAACACACCGGACAGTGCTGTGATGTTGATGCAGAGAGGAGAGACTGGAACACACCGGACAGTGCTGTGATGTTGATGCAGAGAGGAGAGACTGGAACACACCAGACAGTGCTGTGATGTTGATGCAGAGAGGAGAGACTGGAACACACCGGACAGTGCTGTGATGCTGATGCAGGGAGGAGAGACTGGAACACACCGGACAGTGCTGTGATGTTGATGCAGGGAGGAGAGACTGGAACACACCGGACAGTGCTGTGATGTTGATGCAGAGAGGAGAGACTGGAACACACCAGACAGTGCTGTGATGCTGATGCAGGGAGGAGAGACTGGAACACACCGGACAGTGCTGTGATGATGATGCAGAGAGGAGAGAGACTGGAACACACCGGACAGTGCTGTGATGTTGATGCAGGGAGGAGAGACTGGAACACACCAGACAGTGCTGTGATGTTGATGCAGAGAGGAGAGACTGGAACACACCGGACAGTGCTGTGATGTTGATGCAGGGAGGAGAGACTGGAACACACCAGACAGTGCTGTGATGTTGATGCAGGGAGGAGAGACTGGAACACACCGGACAGTGCTGTGATGTTGATGCAGGGAGGAGAGACTGGAACACACCGGACAGTGCTGTGATGCTGATGCAGGGAGGAGAGACTGGAACACACCGGACAGTGCTGTGATGCTGATGCAGGGAGGAGAGACTGGAACACACCGGACAGTGCTGTGATGTTGATGCAGGGAGGAGAGACTGGAACACACCGGACAGTGCTGTGATGTTGATGCAGGGAGGAGAGACTGGAACACACCGGACAGTGCTGTGATGTTGATGCAGGGAGGAGAGACTGGAACACACTGGACAGTGCTGTGATGCTGATGCAGGGAGGAGAGACTGGAACACACCAGACAGTGCTGTGATGCTGATGCAGGGAGGAGAGACTGGAACACACCAGACAGTGCTGTGATGTTGATGCAGGGAGGAGAGACTGGAACACACCAGACAGTGCTGTGATGTTGATGCAGGGAGGAGAGACTGGAAGCCCAATGAGACAGATATCTAACGTGATGAAAACTATAATAAACTTGGTTTTTCTTATATTTGTGTGTCCTGGAAATCTTTTACACTGACAGCAACACTATGTCCAGTCTGTCCAATGTTGATGCTTTGCATTATGAATGTCAGGGTTTACACAATGATCTGAAAGTGCTATATATACATTTGTGACATAGTTGGAGCAATTGACTGACTTTGTGTCTGACGAATTTGACGTTTTAAAATCAAAAACAGATAAAAGGAAACAACACCAAAAACAATTGCCAGTAGAGACAAGAAACCGTATTGGGCTTATTCTGTGTCTCTACCTAAGAAATTAAACCAATATTAATAATAATCTGAACAACAATACAATACAATACAATATACAATATAAACAAAAACAAGGTTCTTTTGCACGGGTGGTAATGTTATGAGAAATTGTTTTACTGTTTTGGGAATTACACTTAGAGTTTTGAGAATGAGGTTAGAGTTTCAGGAAATGCATCTGATGAAAAACTGTAACATTAATGATGATTCCCAGGTGAAAAGAAGCGGCTGGCTAACTGCCCATGTCTCGGAGGAAGCATGGAGCCAGTTTCGGCTCTCCCCAGATCGGCAGAGGGTGGAGTAGCAACCAGGATAAATAAAAAAGTAAATTAGCACTAAGGGGGATAAAATTGGGATAAAAAAAATCGGGGAAAAAAATAAATAAATTAATGATGATTCCATCATTTACAGAATCAGAATCACTTTATTGATACCCGAGGGGAAATTGAGTCATGCTACAGTTGCTCGCACTCAGGCATGGAAAACCATAAACATCAAACATTATAAGAGGCATAAGAAAGTACCATAAACAATAACATCTATCCATCTATAACATTTAGTATGTGGGCTCTGTCCACTCTTTGTTTCAAGTTCTGTGTTCGGCCACAGCTATGCCGTTTTACGTGCGATCGGGCTGAAACTTTCAGGGGGTGTAGAGGGATTTTTTAAATTAGATCAGATTTATTGCCCTAAGGCTGAGGCTATAGTTCAGTGACTATGTCATCAGTGATGATGTCATCAGTCTGAGGCTACTGTATATAAGTGATGTCATCAGTCTGAGGCTATATAAGTGATGGGAGTATAAGTAGGTAGAATCGGGGAGGAGACGAGGGGCAGGAGCAGGGCGGCGAGGGAGCAAGTGAGCCCGCACAGTGGTCGAGCTGCATATGCAAGCAACAGGGCCAGCTCGGCGAGCTGCAGGGCGGGTGAGCCTAGGCATCTCGCGCGCTACAAGAATAAAATAGAAGTTACAACATTTACGTAGCCCTATGTACAGTAAAGTTTCTGTAGGTGTTCCAGTGCCAGTCCAATGAGCCAGCATGCAGGACCTGGCACTGGAATACCTAAATGGAATGGACCCGTCATAATGTTATTAGTTACACCTGTGTTTACCCTGCTATGGCACATCAAAATGGCTGCTGTGAAAAAGGTCTATTGACTGCAGTTTGGTCCTTCTGAGAAAATGTCCCCCCACCCCCGTGCTTTAGAATTGCTTGTTTTATTCCTGTGTTGTATAGATATTTTGTTTGTTCTATTTTGTTTTGTCCTGTGTTTTATATTCACAATCAAGTGAGTCATCTAACACCCCCCCCCCCCACACACACACACACACACATTGAATGAGCTAAATATCACTGTCCGTGCCAAACAATAGGCGATAACCCCTATGAAGTTGAACTAGAGGCCACAGTTGGACCCTCCTTGCTTTCCAACGGACTTACCTTCCTGCCTCCTGCCACACAAAAGGAGCAAACAGCAGATTTGTTGGCATTGAGGGTGAAGATAGTTTAGGTGAAACGGAAACACACTCAAGGAGCTCACCTTTTGTCATCCGCCCCTTCCCTTTATGTAACAGATAATAGGGCAACGTACTGACTGACGCAAACCAGGGAGTTGTGAACCAGTGTGTACCGTGTGGTTGGTGTGGGTGAGTCATCAACTCACCTACTGCGATCGGGTTGTTAGGTCACAAGAACAGTGAGCCTGTTGTTGTGACAACTAATAATATGTGAGCTGGGCTTGTTGGAGGCTGTCTGTTGTGTGTGTCTGGCTGTACATGTGCCCTCCTCTGCATACAAATATCAATTGAATAATCAGCCAATGGAACTAATTAATGCTAAGAAATAAGCAGTGTACCTCAGCCTGTGCTTTGGCTGTTAATTAAATTATACTAAAATCAATTTAGAAACTATGTCAATGAAAACCTGAGATGTGCAATGCAAAGGTGAAAGAGTTCAGATTTGGCTGTTTCCTATATTCAATTAGATGGCTCAATTCTGAGTCTTGAGAAGTCTGTAGACTTCAAGTTAAAGTACTGATAATTTTGAAAGACAAGAGACAACAACAAAATATGCCATTATCTCATACCAGATTATCAAGCCGCTGCACGGCCTTTAAGTTTGTGGGGCCTCCGGCCTGGGGTACCAGCCGCGGGACCAGTATTGGTAACCCTTCAAGGACCTCTGGACCCTCTCAAGGACCCCTGGAGCTCCTTCAAGGACCTCTGTTGTGTGTGTGTGTGTGTGTGTGTGTGTTTGTGTTTGTTATGTTGTGTGTGTGTGTGTGTGTGTGTGTGTGTGTGTGTGTGTGTGTGTGTGTGTGTGTGTGTGTGTGTGTGTGTGTGTGTGTGTGTGTGTGTGTGTGTGTGTGGAGGTATGGGTATCGGTAGGTGTCGTATAGGTGTTGGTATGGGTATGGGTATTAGTATCGGGGGGCCTGGGCTTTTGGCCCGCGGCATCGGGAGGCTCCCAGTATCAATACCGGTATCAGTTGGAACATCGGTACTGGTATCAGTCCGTTAGTGGTTAAAGGGTGGTAGGGATAGGAAGGTGGTAGAGAGTCAGGATTTATAAATTTATATTTATTATCCGCGGAACACTCCTCCACTCATGTACATATTGTATATATATTTACTTGATTTGATTGCACTTGCAACGTTGTGATTGTCTTTAGTTATCTTTCCTACTTCTTTATCTCTGTATATTGACCTGACTGCTACAGACACTAAGACAAATTCTTTGTATGTAACTTGCATACTGTGGCAATAAAAGAGTTTCTGATTCTGATTCTGATTTGAGGGGTGGGTAGGATTAGTGGCTAGGGGGAAATGGGTGGTTTGGGGGTGCTGGGTGTGGCAGCGTGGTCTCAAAGTTTTGCACTTGTTATTCACTACACTGTAAGTGTAAACTGTTTTTCTATTAATTTGTCACAGAGGGAGGGAAATGTAGATGTGATCTTCCTTTCTCTGTTAGTTGTCTGTTATTTCAGTCTGACCACATTGTCTCAGTTACTAGGCCAATGTGGAAGTTTCTCTCTTTCCTACTAGGCATAAAAAGACATGGAGTGATTGTGGTGAGTGATTGAAGTGAGTGAGTGAGTGAGTGAGTGAGTGATTGAAGTGAGTGAGTGAGTGAGTGACTGAGTGAGAGAGTGAATGGGTGAGGAAGGGAGAGAGTAAGTAACTGAGAGAGCAAATAGCAAATAGATTAAAAAAAATAAAGAGCAATGTAAGAGCGAGTAAAAGAGAGAGATAGAGAGAAAGAGAGAGAGCGTTTACCTAACCTCCTGAGTGGCTGTGGAGACCGAGTGCTGAGTGGGTGGGGTGGTGAGGCTGGAGGTCTCAGCCCCCTTCACAGAATTCTCCCTCACAGTGATGCAGGCTCCACACACATCATGACAGCTGCTCTCTGCACGCACGCACACACACGCACGCACGCACACACACACACGCACACACAGACACACACACACACATGCACGTACACACGACCTGTCCAATAACACTCATGTTCATTTCCTGAATGCTGAATTTCAACCTCCAGATTAGAATTACATTTGTTACCCACGTTTATGTGTCAGCTACTTTATGATTCTTTGTTGACTATCAAAATAGCCCTTTATAAAACATTCAGAATACCTATTACGCAACTATGAAAATATGCAAATTACCATCAAGGTGGCGCAGTGATAGCGCTCTCGCCTCACAGCAAGAAGGTCCTGGGTTTGATTCCTGCTGTTGACACTGGGGGTACAATGTGTACAAAATGTGTACAGGACATTGAAAACAAATCATCATGTTAAATTTATGTTTACCCAGTTGTCCCCATTAAATCAGGAGACGTCATTTAATATAAAGCACACACAAGAAATTATATAATTTATTGGGAGACATTAAACATTAAACAAATTGTCCCCAAAGATAATAGCATGGCTGCCCCTCGCTGGTTCTGCCATGATACACAGCTCTGTTCATGCTCAAATAGCCGATGTTCAATTTCCAAACATTCTAGTTATTATATGTGCCACTGGGAGCCCAACATCTCATGCATGGTGCCGTTGCAGCTCGCTTATCGAAAATGAATAGAAAATAAGCTATTAGTCCACCTTCTTCAAGTACTTTTCCTCCTGAGACATGAGGTACAGAGCAAAGTACACCGGATGCTGTGAGGACCGCAATGGAAATAAGCCCTCGGACTTTTTTGTGTTTTTATCCTCGGTGATTGATATATTGTCTGTTCTTTCATTACTATATGTACTGTTGTGTTATTTTATTTTATCACCAAATAAATTAATTAATTCATGCTGGAGAAGGGCCTTCAGTGAATTTGGACCATTACAGTATCAACATGACAGAATCCCATACTTCTCCAACACAGCATGACATAAACTGAATGCAAATGAATAAAAAGTTAGTCCTAAGGGACAATTTGTGGAAATTAATCACAAAGAAATTGCGGACATCAAAATGATAATAGTGACCGACAAATATTAAAAATAATTAACTGGTACAAATCTATCTCAAATTTTAGGCTGATTGAGCGCACCTGGGGCCAGTCACCTTGTTGTTTAGTTCTTTGGATTTAATGTTTGTGTTGTTTACACTGAATAGTCCTAAATTGAAGCCTTTTGGAGGAGAGGTATTGATAGTATTATGTTACATCACCACACGGCCATCTTGGTGTAGTAGTATCCATAAGGATATATTCTGGAATGTCCCCAACTTTGCTCAAAGCTCATTTGTTTAAAGGAGTGAGTCACAGTTATTTTGACACCATAATGTCACCAAGTTCCCCAAACCTCTCAGGAAGTAGCAACTTTACAGCCTATTATGAATAGCCAAAAGTGATCGATCGATATAGTGATATTAGGCTACATGATTAATAATCTGCTAACACATCGAATTTATGCATTTCTGGGGCTTATTTGAGGTGGCACATACCTAATCTGGAATGTTTTGACATTTCTCTTAGATGTTATGTCCAGTGGTTTAATATATTTTGTTAGAACATTAAAATGTGTTGCTTTTACAGTCTTAAGTCTGTTCCAACATTTTGTTCTAGGCTGTATTTGACCTCCATCTTTTCTGTTCCACATCTAGCCAGCTTACTTTGAAACATCCGCTTATGAAGCTATTTCCCCTTAGCTGGTCCATGATTATCAAACTGCTTTTTATCTCATACTCCTTGTTTATTCGCCCTATTTGATGACAATTGTCTTCCCATTGCTGCATATTTACTGCCTAATGAGTTTCTCTCCATGATACTGGGTCTCTATTGATGGACACATCAATATCCATGTTGTGTTGTTGCCTTTTGGATGTAATTGTATATTATACTGTTTGGAACTTACTGTGTGATTGGTGCTCTACTGCTTTGTGCACATAGGCTACTGATGAGTGTGACATCAGGGAACCAGTGTTCATTTGGTTCTCTTCACTGCTTTTGGTGTGGAGGCCTAGGCTATATTGCTACATTTTCTTGTTGATTGTTGTCTGATGAAGGCCTTCTCACCCAATTGTGTACTTTAAAAATAAATGAAAAAATGAAATTCAACCAGTTTGTTAGGCCTGGCTACTAGTATGCAATTTCTCCAGGTCAATGCATTATGGGTCATGGTACCCTTTTGGGTTATTTTCACCCATAAAGTCTACCTCAATTTCCAAACTGTGAATAAGGTGATGTGCATTTTTTCGTGTAACACTACCGCTGCACTGAAAGGTCAATAACCACTACAGCAGAATATTACTTACCTATGGACTTTTGATGGTTGAAGAAGTGTGTGTGTCGGGACGGGACCATCGGGACCACTGATCAGGAGGACACAGCCATAGGCTGCAGCCTGCCCTGTACCTTTAAGGGAAACCGGATGTTGTTGTTAACCCGGAAGCACCACCATAGGCTCTGCGTCAATGTGACTTACTTTTATGCTTTATGTTTATTAAAGCTGGCTTTGAGAAGTGGTCGACAACATGTTTCTCACGACAGTAAATTGTGAGTATTAGCGTTACGTTTATTGTGTGCAACTATGCAGACAGCCAGTAGAAATGTAGCTAACGGTAACTTTACGTTCTCCCGCGAGCTAATGTCAGAGATTGGGTGCCTATAATGCTGTGTCTCGTATGTGTTTTACAGGTTGTAGTAGCTTTGTTATATTCAACGTGTTAGCTTGAGCTAGTGTTATTGTTTATAATTGCACATTGCACTAACGCTAACTGTTCTGCATAAACTGAAATATAATCTCTTCTCTTTTCACGTGTCAGTTGCCAAGGCAAAGTCTAAGTAAGTGAAAGTCATTCTGCATGTGGGGGAAAATACTATTACTTTATCATTGTTGACATCCCGTTTTATTTGCCTGGCCGTGAGAAACCTGGGTGATGTAATGCACTGTATGTGGTGTTGGTCAGATGATTAGTCATGGTAATCTTCCTTAATTTGATCTTCTATCTACCAGGACGGTCCTGGTGCAAATGATGAGTGCTGCAGGAACAGGCTACTGCTTCAACACAAAGAGGAACCGTCTGAGAGAGAAGATGGTCCTACGCAAACATGATCCATTTGGTAAGATGTGATTGACTTCATCATGTAGCATTGACCAAGTAGGCACACTCAACTCTAGTTAGTGGAGTATCTTTAGTGTCAAAATAGTGAAGCAGATTACAATTTCTAAATGAGATCCATGTCTTCAGTAAGTGTATAGCAAGTTAATGTGATAGGAGCCATTCAAAAATGGCATATTCACATCCAGCCAATTATGTAAAATAATTGTATGTGTCATAAGGGAGTATGGCATCATAATCAGTTGTGCATGAAAAACTGCATTTAAAATGAACTAAATGGGAGGGGGGCGTCTCCATCATTGTTTTGAAAACGCCTGGACTGGCAGTTTTCTAGATCTGATTAGTTACACATTGGAAAAATAAAATACACATAATGCTGTGTGACATGAGCAATGGTAAAATTTGCCAATAACAGAACATAATTGGAAATGTCAGAATTCAGGTCATGTGTTTTAGCAGCGGTTGCTGATTGGCTTTGTACAACATGTTTGTAAGATAACATGCAATTTTGAGGAATATTCAAAGTTGTGCCAATCAAACTGAAATAAGTCACCATACCAACTTCATAGGAACAGTGTTTCTGCATTAAAAAAAAAGTCCTAACAGACTGTAATACATCATGAATCTGGCATGAGCAGGCTAGGAGGTTATTATAAATTGTATATTATATTTAACTCTTGGGTCAACATATTTGTTAGACCATCTTGCTGTTGATGGGATCACACCAGCCGTGAGTCTTCGTGACTTAAAACGAATGTGGTTCAGTGGCGTAAAGTGGGGTTAGGGTTAGGGTTAGGGTTAGGTAAAGTGGGGGAGCCAGTTTGAGTAGGCCAGCCAGCCCCCTTGCTCAGATCACATCACACCCATTTTTGAACTCAGCCTTCAGTTTGATGTTGTCAACTACACACCTGTAAAGTTTCATGATTGAATTGTGCATGGTTTTGACACTATCGGGCTAACAAAATCTGTCCACAGACATATAGACATATAAACAGTGACACCTGGGGCCTGTACTATGAATCAAGATAAACACATCCAGGATCTGTTCCCTTGATCTGGATTGACTTGACAATCGCAATCGCGCTAAATTATCACACGACGGTGGATATCAGCTGGGTCTGTCAATTTATGATTCCCTATCCAGCTCTGAGCTCGTTCACATGAAAACGCACATGGACATGACCTCGTACCCACAAAAGAGGCAGTCAATCACAATGAAATATGGACAGCTCCAGATTTCACAGCGCATGCCTATTTCCTCATTCATTCAAAGTGCGCATCAAAGTGCATTAATTAACAGAGCTTTACTGTATGTCAGAATCAAAATCCTGGTTGGACTTCTTCCAACCGCCATTGGTCAGACGATGATCTTCTGCATGTTTTAGTGGGGGTTATATATGGAGGAAAGGTCCTTTCTCACGAGATAGCCCACCTGGGCAGCAGGCACCGGAGGCATGGGGAGACACATACCACCAGTGTCAACAGGCGGTGACTTCTGTGCTACAACCAAAAATTCAAGTAAAGTGCTACCAGCTTCTTTTCTCACAAAAAGGTCCCGTGAAGGTCCTCTTCATCATGTCAGTGGCATCTTAGTATCTCAAGCTACTAATGTGCATACTACTGCCCATTCTCTTTAGCTGTACTCAGTGTTGTAGTCAAGTCACTATATCTTGGGTCCGAGTCGAGTCTCGAGTCCCCAGTGTTCGAGTTCAAGTCCGAGTCCCCATTGCCCCATTCACTTTATTTTTTAGCGAGGGGAACATCTGGCTTAATGTATATGCTTGTGCAAAACATGAACTGAAAGCAGCGTCTGCCGTCTCAAGGAAGCGGGGCATACTTTGGCTGAGGGAGAACTTACCTGTAGAATCCCAGCCGAACTCATGTTTTCAGCATCCCGTCACACCCGACAGCCTCACTTGAGAGGGGGGACGGAGGGAGAATGAATAACATTTGGAACAGTCCGAATAGCCTAATGAGGACTATGGGACTGTTCCCCGGCCAGCATATTGTGTCTTAACTGGCGTCGTTATTATTTAGACAAGCCGTGCTCGATGGGACTGTTCGCCGGCCAGCATATTGTGTCTTTCTTAACTGGCGTTATTATTTAGACAAGCCGTGCTCGAGTAAAGCACTAAAACTGCCGCTAAAGTAAACATTCTGGGCTACGGTGGTGAGCCATAAACCGCTAAACACAGCGATGGCGGCTGAACCATGAAACTCTTTAGCTTAGTCCAAGTCTGATTCCAGAGTTGCTGAACATGAGTGTGAATTCACATAGGTGGAACACACGTGCAGGGCTGCCGCTACCTACACACGCACGATGTGCTGAGCGTAAGGCCCCAAGTGTCGCCTAGGGGCATCATCCAGAGTAGGAATACCGTGGTCAAACAGACAGTGCAGACAGTGGGGGTTTCCTTCATATAGGAACCCCTCACCAAAAACATGCAATATCCTGGTCGCTGAAGTGGTGCCTCCTCTGGTCGTTCCGGGCGCCTGTTGAGAGGGAGGGGAACTCATTGGAATAGTGTGATCCTCCCACGTGCTATGTCCTACCGGTAAAGCTTCCCCTGTCAGGTGAAAAGAAGCAGCTGGCTACTGCCCATGTCTCGGAGGAAGCATGGAGCCAGTTTCAGCTCTCCCCAGATCGGCAAAGGGTGGAGCCAGGATAAATAAATTAAAATTAGCACTAATGGGGGATAAAAATGGGATAAAGAAATCGGCGGGGGGGGGGGGGGGGGGGGGGGGATGGGAGCAAAAAAAACAGACAGTGCAGTGGATGCCCCGCAGTTTGGTAATTCCCTTCTAAAATTAACTCTCCACATGGCCAGTTTGGCATTCCCTGTCGTCATGCTGGACATCAGTACAAGTGCGAGATTCCTTCCACTCCCGCAAATATGTAACGTAGCCTACGTATAAAATTGTCAAATCATATTTGTTGCTTTTTGTGAGTGGATATAAATGTAGCTGATTGTGTTAAATGGGCATCTGATATTGTCTCATATCGATTGCAGGCCCCTGAATTGAATCAAATCAAAATCGTATTGTGACAGACTTTGTGATATCAGCAAATATCCTATCGTTGTCCAAAGAATTGATAGAGTATCGTATCATGATTAAACTTGTGATTCCCACTCTCCTGAGTGTGACTAACATTGAAAATCTGCTTTGTCTTCACAGTGAACAAGCACGTCCTGTTCTTTGAAAAGAGGAAGATCAGATCAATCTAACAATGCACCAAAAATATGGACAGCCACAAATCTGCAAAACAGATGGATCACTTCGTCATATGGCATCTCGTCAAACCTTGTTCCTGATTGGCTGACATGTCTTCAGAGGATACCCCCCCCCCCCGATTATTCCATGAATATACTATATACTTTGTTGAAAGGATAACTGTATACCATAGTAACTCTTTATTATTATTAAATTGTTTAAAAACAAAATGAGTTTGAAAAATGTTTTACAAATGCTGAGTTAAAACATGCTATTCCTAGAATTATGTTACAGATGGAGTGTGCTGCTAAATCAGAGTCAAGCTCAGAAGATTCTTTATTTTATTAAAATACCATTCGTTATTTCAATAACATTGTAATTAATACATTTTCCGATGACAAAATAAGGCTTAAGATTGCTCACTCTGATCTTTGCATTCCTGATTATGTGAGAGGAAGACAACTGGGTTAGTTTACTGAATACACAGTATGAGTTGAGCATGGCGGTCCAGCGGATCCAGTCCTCTCAGACTAGTGTTTGTTCGCTGGTTTGCCATCTTCTTTCAAAACAGTTCGGCCGGCAGGTCCTTCTTAAAGGGGTATGACGCCTGCGTGCCAACGGCCTGCACGCTCACTCCTGCTACCTGATTGGCTCTCCGGGCCATCTCCTCCAGAGGCATCGTGGGATAATGAGCCATGTAGAATGCCAGTGCGCCAATGAAGCTGTCTCCAGCACCCTTGGAAGGAAACAACATTATTATGACTTTGACAAATTGCACCCGCCGTGTAAACGATGCCAAGCAGCACCGCAAAATAGCCTGGCTGCATGTTCCTCTCAGCGGGGCGTGTCCCATAAACTGTCCCAGGTTGCTTGTGTAAGTTGTGTTGCAGCAACCAGATATCAGAGCAGCAGTTGCATGTAAAGCTGATCTATATATGATTGATTGGCCTTGATGTTGTACCATTATCCATGTATTGTGAGATCTGGCACATGACAAACATGGAACACCTAATAATTGATCACAAACTTTTAAAACAATTTATTTAATCTTACACTTTAAAAAGGTAGATATAGGATGAGTGGAAAGGTCAGTGTTTCAATTCAACAAGTGATTGCTGTCAACAGTAGGGGGTGCTGTGACATTTGCCAGCTTTTCCTCAGGTCTTGGTAAAGCCTCAGCTACTCGTTTGAAATGAGTGTTTATTTTCCAAGTGTGCCAACTACTTAAAAGTAACATTGATAACTATTTAAAAGTAAAATCCATATTAAGAGAATTTGTCATGCTCATGCAGCCCATGTCATGAACATTTACTGACCCCATGACATAATTAGACAGTCAAATCAAAGTAATGGCCATAAGCTCAATAAACATGTTGAGGCATTTCACTTTGAGCAACAGCTGCAGAATATTTCTTGCTGAATTCCTATGATCTTTTAAATGTAGTGTGATCTTTTCAAATGACTGATGCCGTTTGGAAACGAAGTTGATAAATTTAAATTTGCTGCTGCACTCCGCTGTATGATGGTCTCAAAATGACAGGCCTGAGTCATTGTTTTTTTAAATGTCCTGACTCCTGGAATAACTGTCTAACCATCCAAACCACACAAAATCACTGGTTTTACTTAATTGCTTTTCAAAGTCAGCTGGATAATACATGCCAACTTTGTTAATCATCCTGCGGCAGCTTCTGCCATAACTGCCAAGCGCTCTGGTTTTGCCTATCGGTAAGAAGATAAATCATCCCATATTCCCTCTCATCTATTGATAGTGGAGATGGAATGTGCTATCTACGCCCCGGGGGGGTGGGGGTGGGGGTTAGCTGGGACGGGATGAGAGCAGAAGAGAGGAGGGGGGAAGGGATCGCTGATGGGAAATGGCACAGTGGTATGTGGCGACACGCTCATGTTTAACCACAAATGGCCCCCCCGACACTGGTTCTCACAAGCCCGGTCCATTAGTCACCGCCTCGGCTCTCTTCTGAGCACCTCTGTAACCCCTCCCCCCCTCCTCTCTCTTCTGAGCACCTCTGTAACCCCTCCCCCCCTCCTCTCTCTTCTGAGCACCTCTGTAACCCCTCCTCTCTCTTCTGAGCACCTCTGTAACCCCTCCAACCTAAAAGTAACCCTTTTGTCATTGTTCTTTACCCATCTGGACACCAGAGAGCGAAGGTCATAGGTCACACGGCGATGGTGTGACTCTTGGAGTGGCAGAAGAGGCTGGAAAGAGTGAGATCAGAGCTGAAGCATCTCACAGAGCCCGGTGGATTTCCATGTTTAAAGCCCACAGCATGTTTATGTCTCCTGTCTGGTAGCTGGGTTGGGCTATAATACAGTGAGTGTTTGGAAACTGCTTTGGCCACGCGGCCCCATTTTGGTTTGGCTCGGACCCATCTCCCACTTCACAAGTACTGGTTGGAAGGATGATACCACCACTGGGTGGGGGGATGACGCTAGCGCTTGAAAGGCCCAGTGACCAACATGGGAAAAATCTCCCACACGGAGACCGTTTGGAAGAACTAGATTATTATGATAAAGCAACAAATGGAACACTTCTCATCACTTTTTCTTCATGTTTTGATTAACCTGCTGACATTCAACCAATCTACCACCAAATCGCGATCAAAAGGGGCATTAAAAAAACATACAATCAAAAATGTCAAACTACATAGGGTTCTGTATGGGTTTTTGAAGGCTGACACCAATATTTGTTAAACTGAAGTTGTTGATGGCCGCTAAAAGACATCCTATGCACTTTTTTGCATATAGTTTATTTAGATATTATTTTGGTTCATTGCATGCTGTATATATGTACCAGGGTTCCCATGTGGCCTTGTGAATCTGAGAAAAAAAAAGGCTCTGAAACCTTTTGGAAAATGGACTTAAATAGACATGGGTCATTGAAATAGCTTGGATTTATATATTCTGTGCAAGAGTAGAAATTGTAGTTCTGTGAAATGGCACAGGTGAGCACTGTTTACACACTCAAGCCTCTCTCTCTTTTTGGTTGGTGTTTATGGGTTTCTGTGGAGGCTGTTATTCTTATTATGAAAATTGTCAATTATCTGTGTTGTAACAGTAATTGACACTGATCAGTCTTGGAATGTGCTGTGTTGGGTCCTTGAATGTGGGGGAATTGGAATGTCCTTGAAAGGGCATTGAATTTGACATCTGGGAGCTGTGGGAACCCTGTGTGTGTGTGTGTGTGTGCGCGTGTGTGCGCGCGCGCTAACTACATCATGCACCGCTTAGACTGTAATTCATATTTAATTTAATGCCTATTCGCCTACTCGGACTGTAAATTCACTGCCTATTTAACTCAGACTGTATATTCATGTAAATTCATATTTTATGCCTACTGAACACTCCTCCACTCGTGTATATATTGTATTGGACTGCACTTGAAATGTTGTGATTGTGTTTTTGTTGTTTTTCCTATTTCTTTATCTGAATATTGACATGACGGCTACGCTGCATAATGACACTAAGACTAATTCCTCCTATGTAATTTATATATTGTGGCAATAAAAGGCCCAAAAACCCTCTATTAAATCCCATACAAATGAAAAACCTTTAGCATTAGGACCCAGCACACATATTCAACAGTGAGGAAAATTCTTAGGCCTTTAAATAATGTACTAATACGTTTAAGTAACAAAATAAGTAATTATTAGATAAATAAACAAAGCAATATTGGCCTGAAATATTGGCAACCTGGTATAGAGTATTGGTTGACATGCTTTCTTGTCGTAGGCGACTCCTTATTCCACTAAGTACTTGCAAACCTAACAACAACACAAGACTTGAGATACACTCTCCCTCAGCTCCAGGTCACTCGACTGCGTGTCTTGCCTGAGACTGGCATGTGACGCTATTGGATCCAGTGAATGAGGCTCAACGAAGCTGACAAGCGCTGTCCCCTTCAGGCGCGCTCCCGCTGCCCTCGACACAGCTTGGTGAAGGTTAGATCTGGAGGCCTGTCAGTCAAACGACAGAAGCGCTCCCCAAGGATGAGCTGTGATGCCGGTCGGCCCGGTCCGCTCCTCTTCCCGTTCTCTGCTGCTGCTCACACTTGGGTTGGAAATCAGGGTGTCAGTCTTTGCTGCATCTGTGAGAAGCGTAGCAAATTGGAATTTAGGCGCTTCTCCATAGGTTGGTGTTTTGTTTTGTTTCTGAATATTTAACAGCTCAAACCAAAATATCTCCTTAATATCTCCTAATTTCCCATGGCATGGCACAGCTTCCATTTTCCAGTTCAATAAACAACCTTCACGAGGAGCTTGCTGTGTGTCCACTCAGCCTTGTGTCCCTCCAGAACTTGTGACTGTATTTCTCACCCAGAGGCCTCCCGTGATTTGAGTACCATCCTAGTATGACAGATGGAGTTATGTACAGTTAGCTCCTTGGGCATTTGTCAATGAAAGGCACCCCGCGGAGAGCCAAGACCAGCTCACGAGCAGCGATGATGACTCACAGTGGCTTCCAACATCCGTAAGCTTCGAGTGAAGACTCGCAAACAGCCAGGGACTACTCCTCTGAAGTAACACAGGGAGGGACTACTCCTCTGAAGTAACACAGGGAGGGACTACTCCTCTGAAGTAACACAGGGAGGGACTACTCTGAAGTAACACAGGGAGGGACTACTCCTCTAAAGTAACACAGGGAGGGACTACTCCTCTGAAGTAACATAGGGAGGGCCTACTCCTCTGAAGTAACACAAGGAGGATGATGAACAGCCAGGGACTCCTCTGAAGGATGATGCCCAGATAAAAAACACGGAGCGATTAGGCCCCTCAGAGCAGAAAACATCTTTGGTCCATCCACCATGCTTTGTTTTGGTCTTCTTTTGCACTCTCCTTATGTAAGATGCTGATCCACAGACTTTGTGACAAGTGGACAGGCTGTAGCATGTGCTATCCATTAAATCTGGATGATGGGGCTCCACATGCTCTTTCCTGGTGGCATCACACGGACCTACTGTAAAGTGTGCAGAGGTGAGGAATGCAAAGCTTTGGGGGTAATCCCTTACCTTAGGTAAACCTTAGGTAATCCCTTACCTTTGGCTTCCGAGGAAGGAAGCGTTGCAAGTGGTCCTCGTACATCTCCACTCGCAAGAAGGAGACTGGGAATAATTTGAGTCTCCGGACTGTGGACCCACCGTAGAGTTGTAATGTCTGGTTTAGACAGAGTAGTGTCTACCTTTCCCCTACACAGCGGACCTCCCGGAATGGTGGGAACCAAGGCCACCCAAGTCCTGATGGGGCTACAGGCATTATGTGTGTGTGTGTGTGCGCGCGCGTGCTATAGCCTCATCCGATGGTCCACGTGTAAACAGCCAAGGCTCTGATCTGAATGAGGGAAGTCTGTAGTCAATTTAAGACAAAAGGGAAACAAATGGATAGGGGGAGGAGGGTAGACCCACAGTAGAGGAGTGTATTCGAGTGTATTCGCTTTGTTATTCATCCAGCTTCACAGCCAATGCTGACTCTCAGACCATAATAGCTTCTGCCATGTCAAATGTGAGTCACACTCAGGAGAAACTTAAATGCTTTTGTAAGCCATAATCGAGTAAATTAACGGCACTTATAATCTCATCTTTTAAAAGTGAATGTGATTGCTCATTGTTGCATCCAGTCAGGCTGCAGTGGTTCATTTGCCTTGTAACCACACGCTAGATCAATCAAAACAGAATTGAAAATATTTCAAAATACGCCTCGTGGAAATGACCGAACACCTCCGAATGACAATGTTACAAGGTGGGTTTCGATACATACAAGTGTTTTCGCAGTAGGTTTGTGCCACTCGCGGTGCCGAATAAACAGGAGCCGAACAAACCGCAGTTGACTCACTGTGTTGATACCGAGGGACCATTGCCTAAAACACAGCCTCAACTCAGTAGTGCGATGCCAGCAAGACAGCGAAGTGCAGGGCGAAGTGCATGGCGCACCATCATCATGAGAAAATGCAAACAAAGAAGTCACAACAGAAGAGGCGATCATCACTGGGTGGAAGGGTGTTACCAGAACAGGCTCAAACAGAAAAAAGGTGATCAAATGATCTTGATAACAAGTTTCCCCCCTCTCTCCAGTAAAAAAAAAAAAAAAAAGTTTACTGGAAGAGGGATTAAGATGTCCAAAAGAGTTAAACACTCCAGAATTTATGAGACCATCAAAGAACAGAAGAGGTAGGGTGAGTGTGTGTGTGTATGTGTGTGTGAGCAGCACATGTGCATCCGTGTGTGTGTGTGTGTGTCTAAGCAGGGGGGTCATACAGCAGGCCAACCGCAGCAGGCTGTGCAGCTTTCTGCTGACTGGTGCAGGCCCGAGAGGTGAGTCATGAAAGGGGGGGAGAGGAGGTGGTGAGTTCTCCCGGGGGCTATTGGGAGTGGGGGGGGGGGGGGGGGGGTCGCACACAGTTCAAGAAAGTTAGCACTTTGTTCTTGAAATGCCGAAGTGACCTTTCGTTTCATTGGGACAAAACTGTCACAATGAGTCTGCTGCAAGGTTATTATTGTTAACGAAAACTAACGAGATAACGAAAACTAGGTGTGAAGAATCATTTTCATTAACTGAAATAAAAACTGAAATAAAAAAACAAAGCTTTAACCAAAAAAGATAACTGCAACTGTATTGTGTGTTTACAAAATGAACTAAACTAAAATTATAGAGAAAATGTCTTTAGTTTTTGTCTTTCTCAATTTATTTTATTATTTTATACAATATAATATATAGATGTAGTAAGCCTATTTTGGGTGGATATGAAATATATATATATATTTTTTTTGCTGTGACAGTTTTGTCCACGCCCCTCGCCTGGCATGGTGGTGAATTTATTCAGGAGTAAGCGGCAGAGTCCCATTTAGGATTCATTTGAAATGTGACGGTATATCAGTCAAGTACAAGATATTGTATTGCTATTAATCAACTGCAATGATTTGCCATAGAGCTACAGCACCTGCATTTTGTCCTGGGCATTCCAAATTTGTTGGTTAATTTTGAGTTGGTTCATCCAAATGAATCAAAGCTCTAAAACACGTGTCAAAATTTTATGTGGCCCGCGAGAGCTAGCAAAGAATACAATTTGCGCAATACAATTCTTCGCAATATGGCTTAAAATAGCTATTGTTAAATGGAATAATAGTTGTAGGCTTGTCTGTTTGCCATTGTTTTCCCTATAATTCTGCTTTCAGAGCTAGTTATTAAGTATTAAGCTACAGTATTACTAAAAACAATAATAACCGAATCAGAGGCTATTATGTGAAATATTATAACACGTAGGCTAGATACATTTATAAAATGGCTCTCTCAAATCAAGCAATCTGATTAACTCATAGCTGTTGTATATTTAGCGTATGGCCTACCACACTAATATACCAGTTATGAGAAAACAGAGAAAACAAATGTAGCTAGCTTCGCAAACAGGAGCTCCGCACCACAATACCCAGAGTGACTTGCGGTAGTGTTTACTGCTAGTGACATAATCAGTATATGACCGCTAGTTAGCCGTTTGCTACCTGCCTACTGAAATGGAAACATTAGCATTAACTAAAGTTACCACAAGCATTAGCCAAAGTTAGCTAGCTAACTGTCGTTACATTAAAAAAGAAGCAACGTGAGACAAACTGAACTATTTATTTAGCGTAGCAACATGTCAACTCTGTAGCTCTAGTGATAATATGATACAAGTGGACAGTTACTAGTAGTTGTGTAAAATATGTATATATTGTTTTGAAGTATGTATATATACTGTATTATATATTTATAGTATGTAGATGTGTGTGTGTGTGTGTGTTTTATATGTTATGTTACTGTCATTGACTACTGCTGCTGTAACGCAAGAATTTCCCTCCGGGAAAAGTGCTCTATCTATCTATCTTTTCCCCCTGGTAAGTACATTGAGAGCAACGTATACCGGAGTCAAATTCCTTGTATGTATACATACTTGGCCAATAAAGCGGATTCTGATTCTGTACTACTACTGTTGCTGTTGTGTCCAGTTGAATGTTTCTGGTTAATGACACAAACACACTGACTGAGACGTCTTTTGTAGATGGTTGTTCAGCTGTCCTAAGTGAATACATTCTTTCAAATGTAAGATGATTCAAAAAGGTCAGAAAAAGTATTGTGTAAACTCAACAAAGAGTTTACACAATACTTTTTCTGACCTTTTTGAATCTCGCCACTGACAATCATACCGGTATATATAAAAAAATAAAATAAACCTGAAACTAATAAGAATTAAACTAAAACTAAGCTTGGAAAAAATAAAATAAATAAATAGATAAACCTACTTTAAAAACGAATTAAAACTAAACTGAAATTGAAAGCAAAAAGTCAAAACGAAATAAAAATAAAAACGAATGAAAAATGAAAAATCATAATAATAACCTTGGACTGCTGTCACTTGATTTACCGCAATACTTTTTAGGATTTTCTAACCATCCCTCCCCGCCCCATAACTTTCACGAGGTGTGATGTGGTGTTTGATAGCGAGTTTACTGCTCAAGCTTGCATTACATCATCAACCACTACTGGGAATCACACCACAACAAAGGCAAATAAACCCATTTATCAAACCCATTTAGCACAAAGAGGTAATTGACTCTTCTGCGTGTGATGACGTATTCTGTTGGTAGAACGCAGAACACTCCCAGACAGGAAATGCAAACGTCTCACCCGGGCCTCCCGTGATGACGCCGAGCCCGGTGTGAAATGAGTCAAGTGGTGATGGCCTCCTTTAAAGATTACAATCAGGAAGAGACCCCCCCCCACAAAACGGCAGCGATCTGAAAGCTTTCCAGTCGATGAGCTACACAGACCGATTAGCTCGGCCGAGGCTGAGAGTAGCTATGAGATATGTGTCATACAGCTTTGTTATGGAATAGCAGTGTGGCATCTGATCTTGCCTGTGCAAACATTTCCTCTACTGACAATTTGACAAGAAATTCTTAGTGGTATCCATATTCAAGAGAGATATTTATAGATGGATGTTTCTTATTTTCAATAAAGAAAGGCACGTTATCTTTTTTTTTACTAATACGGGGAGTGTTCACTCCAGTCTATGTACTGAGTTGATTCATTCTCTACTACTGAAATGTTTGAAAATTATCACATGAATGGTTAAAAAGTATGAATTAAATGAATACATGGAGTTGTGGAATGGAGTCTATTAACAGAAATACAGTCACCAGGATTGCTAAATAAATAGTTTAGGGCTGCAACTAAAGATTACTTTTATTCTCGATTACCGTAATTGATCAGTTGGTTCTCTATAAAATCTCCGAAAATGGTGAAAATTGTCGATCAATTTTTCCCAAAGCCCAAGACGACATCCCTCAAATGTCTTGTTTTGTCCACGACACAAAATATTCAGTTTACTGTTATAGAGGAGTAAAGACACCAGAAAATATTCACATTTAAGGTGCTGGAATCAGAAAATTTGATTTATTTTTTCTTTCAAAATTACTCAAACTGATTAATCGATTATCAAAATAGGTGGCAATTAATTTAATATTTGACAACTAATCGATTAATCGTTGCAGCTCTAAAATAGTATATTTTTTCCTTACGGTCGTATCCATTGCTGTGACCGCAGCGGTCGGGACATGTTGCGAGGAAGACTCCTGTGCCTTGAGCACCAAGCAGCCTTGGGGTCCCAGAGTGAGGATGACCGCTCCGCAGCCTCGCCTCAGCAGCTCCCCCCCAGCCCGTCTGGCGTCCTCCACGCTCACCACCGAGGAGCCGGTCAGCAGCTCTGCCTGCACCGAGACAAACCACCATATAAATACTGTACACACTGCTTGGCCTTTTCTACAGCAATTCTACTATCTTTTATTTTTCAATCAGGCAGACAAGTTAGTCAGAGGTTGGGGGATTCAAATTTAAGATACGACAAAACCAAAACTGGTCTGGGATACTGAATTCAAAGTTCCACCCGGCCACACTGAGATGCTAAAGTTAGGAATGGCATCAGGGAATTTGTCCAAGGTTAAAACCCAATACCAAAGACTGTGTGTTAACATGCAAGATATCAAAGCAGTGGCTTTGAATTTCCGCCTTTTTCCGAGCACAGAGGATTGTTTAATCCTTTATTGGAAAAATGGAATACATAATTTACAGTTGAAATTGGTTGGAAAAAGGTTATATACACTTACGTTGAACTCATTGCAACTCACTCATGTTAACAAACTATAGATAGGACCATGGGCATCGTTAGGCCTGGGCATTTCGATCTCAAATGTTTTTATTTATTTTGTATTCTTTTTTTTTTTTTTACAAAAATAAGAATAGCCCCGGCCCCCCTCTATTCGTCTCTCATTGATGCTTTAAAGCCCTAAAAAATAATATATGGTAATCAGAAATGCAACATACTTCCTCTCTGTGTGCAAGTTACATAAAGAAGGAGGAGGCATCACTCTCATCACAGCGTTCGAAAGGGGGTAGCCTTTGGGGACATTTCTATTTAAGTGAATTGGGTGGGCATGGAAAGTCCCTCTATAAACCATCATGTGTGTTGTTTCACGTTTGATTGAAAAATGCTTCCACAGATTGCAAATTGTGAACACTGTGACCGTAGTGATGTATTTTCCTTCCTTATAGTTCTTTGCATGCAGACTGAAGCCACAAAAAACTCAGAGCAGCGTCAAGGGAGCCAGAATAACATTGAAATTTCTGGTTAAAACCTTCACAATGATGGCAATTAATAAACTAATAGCAGTTCAGTTCAGTTCAGTTTTTTTTATAGTGCAACATCACCCCAAGGGGCCTCTGTACACTTCACAACAAAAAAGCAATTCAAAATATATGTATAGACACACAAACATACACACACATGCACAATACACAACCTTATGCAGAGACATATCCACATAGACAACAGTGGGCAACATGAATATTCACAAAGTAAGATCAACAGAAAATGAAAAAACATTAATAGATGATAGAACACATACAACTACAAGTCAATTTTAACCCGTAGTGAGTCGACGGTCCTGTTTTTTATTTACCTAGCAGGCACTTAATGCAGATTATGTGTTTTTAGCAAATCGTTATCCTGTTTGTTGAATGCCAATGCGATTCACTTGTGCCATAAGGCCAGGGGCGTTGGAAGTACCTTTAGGTAGGGGGTGCTGCCACCGATTCAACATTGGGGGGTACGGCTGACGGCGCCCGCAGGGCGCCAAAAAATTTGGCCACTTTGTCGCCAGATTAGAGGAATATTAATATTAAGATTAGACTGTTGTGTCATTATTCAGTCACCTTTTCTCACTCACCTCCATGTCACCACTTGCTCCCACTGCTGTGTTGGAATCCTCATTCTCTCTCCCACCCTTTTTGGACTTTTAGCCATATTTAGAGGAATATTAAATTTTAAATTAACATTAGGATTATACTGTTGTGATGTCATTATTCAGTGTCTTCTCCTCTTCTCTGCAGCATTACTCAATTTACCCTCAGGACTCAGGGACAGTGATAGCCTACCTGCTATTCCTCCGATATATCCAGGGCCGGATTAATAGTACCATGGGCCCCCGGTGCTATTCATTTTCTAAGCTATTCATTTAGCCTTTTAAGGTAGTCATAAAGATTATATCTTCCAGACTGAAATGTTATAACAGAAGTGGAGTATTGGCCAGAATTACATGAACATTTGGACACTTATTCAGCGGGTATTTTGCATGTTGCGTTCAGGTGCACTGTAAAAAAAAAAAATTTTTTTTTTTTTTTTTTTTTTTACATCTCTTGCCACCAGGGGGTGCTGCAGCGCCCACCGCACCGTGCTTCCAACGCCTTTGCATAAGGCTGTAATGGGCTAGTTGAATGCTCCTATTGTCTATCATTGTCTACAGTCTTCCATGGTTGTGTCGTCACCTGAATTGCATTTTTCCACTTTACACGGTGACGGTAAGGGCGGAGTTATCAAAGAATTCCACTCTGGAACTTTTTGCGTTTTCAGGCTGTGTAGAAGGAAGGCACTAACGCAAAAAAAGTTTGCCGTTTTATGCAGGGAACGTTGTGCCGTGTAAACAGGCCCTAAGGCACACTTGTGATTATAGTTATGTAACTAAATCATTATGCAAATAAATCATCAAGAATAATTCCAGGGGACACAACAGTTTAAATCTAGCTAGCCTGCACTCACCGTGATATAATAATACTAATATTGTATACAAAGTAAATCAGTGCCACTTTTAATTATTTAGAAGAAGAAAAATCTACCCATTATTTGAGTATATTTTATGATTTCCCCCTACACATTAGTGTGCCATTCAAAGATGAATAGTTTGAGTGTCTGTCTGTCTGTCTGTCTGTCTGTCTGTCTGTCTGTGTGTGCATGCACAATAATCAATTCATAATAATATCTTATTTGTATAGTGAATCACATTTAATAAATAAAATGTATCTCAAAACATGCATGCATATGGATGATAAAAGAGATAAATGAAAGTTATAAAAGACATGGTAATGATTAAATTAGGCACATGGCATAACAGGTGTGAAATAAATCTAATGTAGAATAATAGGACAATAACAAAAAATACAGTAACGTAGAGTGATTAGTAAAATATGTAAAAAGAAAAGATAAAAATATGTTAACTAAGACCACAATGGAAACAAGTCATGGACTTTATTGTGTTTTAATTCTTTGATAAATACTAAATTAATTCTGGATTAATACTGGTGTATGGGTTTTTATCTGTACATTGTGTATTTTAATAACTGTCAAATAAATTCATTCATTCAGGTAAATCATAGTCTTGGCCAGGTCTCTCTTGAAAAAGAGATTTTTAATCTCAATGTGAATTTCCTGGTTAAATAAAGGTTAAATAAAAAAACACAAATTTTGCAAATGAGACAGTAAGAGTTGAGACAGTAAGAGTTACAGTAAGACACTAAGAGTAGAGTTGAGACAGTAAGAGTTACAGTAAGACACTAAGAGTAGAGTTGAGACAGTAAGAGTTACAGTAAGACACTAAGAGTAGAGTTGAGACAGTAAGAGTTACAGTAAGACAGTAAGAGTAGAGTTGAGACAGTAATAGTTACAGTAAGACAGTAAGAGTAGAGTTGAGACAGTAAGAGTTACAGTAAGACACTAAGAGTAGAGTTGAGACAGTAAGAGTTACAGTAAGACACTAAGAGTAGAGTTGAGACAGTAAGAGTTACAGTAAGACAGTAAGAGTAGAGTTGAGACAGTAAGAGTTACAGTAAGACAGTAAGAGTAGAGTTGAGACAGTAAGAGTTACAGTAAGACACTAAGAGTAGAGTTGAGACAGTAAGAGTTACAGTAAGACACTAAGAGTAGAGCTGAGACAGTAAGAGTTACAGTAAGACACTAAGAGAAGAGTTGAGACAGTAAGAGTTACAGTAAGACAGTAAGAGTAGAGTTGAGTCTCTACAGACAGAATATTTCACTTATAATTCACTATATCACCATTCACGTGGGTCAGAAGCTTACATACGCGAAGTTGACTGTGCCTTTAAACAGCTTGGAAAATTCCAGAAAATTATGTCATGGCTTTAGAAGCTTCTGATAGGCTAATTGACATAATTTGAGTCAATTGATAGGCTAATGTATAATTGACATAATTGGAAAACAATCAATCAGTAAATCAATAAATCAATCACTACCTACTCCAGTTGTGCTGGCAACCTCCCTGTGTGTTACTGTATGTAGTATGTAATTCAAAGTATATAGAGTGGAGCACACCCAAAAAGTTTGAAGAGGTGCAGACTAATGAAAATTCAAAGTAACATAAAGAAAAGAAGTCGCACACTCAAAATCTCCTCTGCTGTGTTTTAATGGTTACACCAACATGTTTCGGCGAAAGTGCCTTCGTCACCCTGACGAAGGCACATGTAGACAAAGAAACTTCACCTGTGTTTTTGGGTGAACTGTTCAGAATTGCTGACTACACCACTTTATCACGGTCTGCCTGCAAAAATGAGTAAACTTCAAAAGGTTCAGCACTAGAGATAGGCGGTGGCCTGCAAGATAACTAACACCCTTGATAAGGATGAAAAAGGGCTGTGCACAGTAAATAACATGAGGTATGAGCTATCTACAGTATGTGCTTGAGGAAATTACGGTGAAAACAGATTACACTGTGGAAAAGTATTGTGAAACTTCTTCAGAAAAAAGTTGAAGGCCTTTCCAAGGAAAACACACCATTGACTCTACTTATCCAAATGGGTTATATCTGAAGCAGCTATGTACAGCCTGATATTTTGTACATTGACACTGCCTCTACATGAATTATATTTTAGGGTGGACTTCCCTTTTAATTTCCCTCCCCACATCACCTTGCTCTAACCATTTCCGTAGCACTTTACATTACAGCTTGGTAACAACATGGTAATAGGGGGTAATATGTGATAATAAGTGAGTAATAATTAGGTAATACCAGATAATTACCAACATAATATCCAGGTAATAGTTTGGTATTAAGAATGGGTAATTAATCCAAGATTCGTGCCTTTGAAGTGCTTCCAAGTGAACATGCTTTTTTCCATGTTTTGCTGAGCCCTCCTCGCTCCAAGCACCTCATCTCTAGATTTGTATGTCTGTTTGACAACTGCACCATGGCCTCTACTGAGAAGATTAGGCAGGAGGAACTTGGTACTGATTTATCTGATATTATATGGGAGTCTGTCGGTTGTACAACTCTGCTCAGTTAATTGCAGACACCAGCTGATCCAATTTAAAGTCGCTCACCGTCTCCACTACTCCAAGCAGAAATTACACAAGATCTTCCCTTCTGTTTCACCACTGTGTGAAAGGTGTCAGGTGTCAGAGGGCACACTATCTTATTCCTTCTGGTTCTGCCCTTCATTAACGGGATTCTGGACCAAAATATTTGACTGGTACTCTAAGGCCTACAAAATAACCCTTCAGCCGGAGACAGAATTCGCCATCTTCGGCTGCTCTGAACTTCCCTACAGCTGTGCAACAGTCTCTGACACAAGGGACAACTGTTGCCAATAAACTAATCCTGAAGGAATGGAAGTCCCCCCCTTCACCCTCTTTTCAATTGTGGCTGGCGGACATGACCTCTGTTATACGGATGGAGAGACTTAGGTTCCTGAGGACCGACTCACTTAAGAAATTCTCAGCCATTTGGGACCAGTCTCTAGCCTACCTTGTTGAGGTTGGGGGCGACGGGTGATTCGCCAGACTGGTTCCTCATGGACCCCCTGTGTGGGATCTCAGGCACAATACCTCTTACAAGCATATAAGCACCTTACGTGACTGGTAGCACGACTTAATACTGAATGTTGATATGTTTTTTGTTTGTTTTTGTTTTATTTTGTTTTCCTGTGTCTGAGCCTGTTTGTCTTGTTCGTATGTTGTTAAAAAAAATTTTAATAAGATATTTGAAAAAATAAAAGAATGGGTAATTAAACTGAAATTTAACAGGGCCAGGAACAAATGGTAATAATGATGAAATTTAATTTCATGGTAATATCAGATTAAACCAAACATCTAGAGACGTAGTGAGTACATGGAAACACTTTCCAGCTAGCTCCCGATAGCGGCCCGCCAGTGTTAATACCAAGCTATTACCTGATTACTTTGGTAATTACATGGTATTACCTAATTATGACTTTATTATCCCACTATTACCCCCTATTACCATGTTGTTACTGAGCTGTAATGTAAAGTGCTACCACAATTTCAATTAGGGATGCACAATGATATCAGCACCTCATCGGTATCGGCTGATAAAGGCTTGAAAATGAAATATCGGCATCAGCCCAAATCAATTAACCTAAGTTGAAGTAGTTTTCTTATTTTGCCCATTGCATGTGTACATTTTAAAAAGCATTATTATTAAGTATAAGTATTTAGTATGTCTGCATCTGCCAGTGGGCCATCACGATAAGAGGAGGCATACTGTAATAATGTGCTAATTCCACTACAGGAGAGACTTGATGTTCTCTGAAATTATGTAGGGATTTTCTTTGCCGATATAGTGGTATTGACATTTGCAATCGGCCGAAAGAGTTTTATATATATATATATATATATATATATATATATATATATATATAGTATGTATATATATATGTATGCATATATACAGTGTGTGTATATATATGTATATGTTACTATACACAGTATGTATATATATATGTATATATATATATATATATATATATATACATATGTATAAATGTGTGTATATATATACAGTATGTATATATACATATATATATACAGTATATATATATATACACTGTGTGTGTGTGTGTGTGTGTGTGTGTGTGTGTGTGTGTATAGGAACAAAGAAATTACTTTGTGAGTAGATGACAGAAGTGTGTGTGTCCCCGTTGGCATGTGAAGTCCTCAGGTGGACATCAGAGATCATTCCCTACACTATAAAGCACTTTAGTTTAGTACAGCATGTGGGCAGAGGATCAAATACTGCTTACACTTTGTCAACCTTAACCCCGGGTCCCACCCCTCAGGTTCACACACACACACACACACACACACACACACACACACACACACACACACACACACACACACACACACACACACACACACACACACACGAGGTATCAATCTACCTCCCCATGCATACTTCACCACTGTGTGTGTGTGTGTGTGTGTGTGTGTGTGTGTGTGTGTGTCTGTGATAGAGAGTTACTGTCTATGCTATTTTTAGAATCAATTAACCTGTTAATTTTTAGGAAACAAATACTAAAATTCTCTGGTTCCGCTTCTTAAATGTGAATATTTTGTTGCTTCTTTAGTCCTCTAGGACAGTAAACTGATTATATTTGGGTTTGTGGACAGTTGGTAAGGACAAAAGAAGAAATTTGAGGATGTCATCTTCGGCTTTGGGGAAAAAGTGATTGACATTTTTCACCATATTGTGACTAATTGATTAGTTGAGAAAATAATCGACAGATGAATCGATAATGAAGTAATGGTTAGTTGCAGCCATAGGAGGAAGTCATGAATTACTCTTGGTTAATTGAGTAGCTTTACACATTAGTATTTGTTTTTCTTTTTATCATTTTCTGAAGTCAGTTATTTAACTTTTTTCATTTGAGTTTTTTTTTTACTTTAGTATTTTACTTTGCTTCATTTTTATTTGCATAATATAACAAATTGGCCAGTTTCTCATACATTGCTTATGGAAAGCCTACAAATGATATACTGTATTCTGTGATGGATGGGAATGAAAATGCAGGAAAGTAAAATACTTAAGTCAGCACAAACTTACAGTATTTGCAAAACTCTCAATGATGCTTACAAGATGTGAAACATTACATATGGTCCTCCTGTTTGCATTGCAAGGGAAATATGTAACGATGTTTTTTTATGTAATTCAGTCACTTTTACTCTTCTTTACGTTTTAAACAAGATACTTGGTAGTTTTACACCCTTTACTTCAACTTAAGTAAAATGTCTTTCCAGCCCTGCACACTGCACGTGACTGTACCTCCAGTGACCTGTCAGGTACTGCCGACCTGCCTGTGACTGTACCTCCACAACCTGACACTCAATCCTAAAGGAAAACTGTCCCTTTCATGTCCCCCCCCCCCATCCCCACACACACACACACACCTGGCTGCAGCCTCTCTCTTCCACATCAAAAAGAGGCTCCCGGGCAAACTCACCTCCACTTTAACCCCCGAGGAGGAGTCACATCTGCCCTGTTGTTGTTTTTACTACGTTTCCCATCTATCCCTGCCCCCTGTCACTCATCTGTCATCGCCTGACAGGCGAGACACGAGGTGCCATGACACACGTTTTGACCGTAAAAGGGGTGGAGAGAGGGAATGTTGTTTTTGTTCCCTCTCTTCATACCAGAGGGTTTACCTGTATGACTGGAGGCTATACAGCATGGCTTTTGATGTGCCAGGGGGGCCGCGACCCCAGAGATACAGTTGGCTTACCGTGAAAGGTGTGTGTGTGTGTGTGTGTGTGTGTGTGTATGTACAATATTGCACGCATGTGTGTGTGTGTTCATAATGTCATAATGTTCCAAACCTTTGATCTTTTTCTCTTGAGGGCAAGGTTATTATCGTTAATGAAAACTAAGGAAATAATGAAAACTAGGTGTGAAAAACACATACATACAAACAAAAACAAGGCTTTACAAAAAAAAGATAACTAACTGAAACTGTATTGTTTCCAAAACGAACTAAAATAAACTAAAATTAGAAAATGTTTTTGTCTCTGTCAATTTATTTCATACATAAGCCTACAGTAGGATTTCTGGGTGGATTCTGGTTAATGACACAAACACACTAACTGACACACATCTTGTATAGTGGTCTTTCTTGGATGGTTGTTCATCTGTTCTCTGCGAATTCTTTTTTTAATGATACATCATAACCTCCTTGGCGGAGGTAATAACCTTGGACTGGTTTCACTCTCCTCTATGTTTACTTGTAAGAGTGAGTGAGTGAGTGTGCGTGTGATTCATCACCTCAGACTCGTTACAGCAGAACACATCGGATAATCGGTAGAAATCTGGATCCAAGTGTGGGATGGCTGGGGCTGGGTTGAACACCGTCTTCACTGTGACATTGAGGGATTGGGAAAAACACACAATGACCTGAATGCATTGAGACCACAAGATAATCAAAAGGAAGTGATCATCTATCCAGAAACACTTATCAGAAAATTGAACAGTAGCATTGGAAACCAGGCAACAAACCATTATAATGCATTGTAATGCATTACAATGCCAGGCATCATAATGGAGCATTATTCAATTCAGGATAGCATCCAAATCATTAAGTATGGCAAAAAAAGGTAAATCGCTCTCCATAATGCACCGAGATATTTATCAAGGTGCTTTTAGAATAATATAATAGTGACCATGTCCCTGAATGACATATTTTACTATTGTGCCGTGTCTATTTTTCCATTTGCGAAGCTTTGCTGTCAAGGTCTGGCATTACCTTAATTACACTTTCAGGGGGAACAAAGGCTAGCGGGCTAGCGTAGGAGATTGCTCTCACAGGCAAAGCTCAAGTGGATAAGCGTCTATAAAAAGACATCCTTTAAAAGCTCAAATTAGCATTCACCGGCAAAAATAACAGCGGAGCGAAGGCACGGGGAGGCGGAGGCGGCCTTATACATGCTGTACGTTTTGTGGTGTACTGTACCTTTATTTGACAGTATTTGACATGAGGTATAACCCTCTGTGTTAAGTGCATTACTGTGTGGGTGAGCTGTGACCCTTTCTGTGTGTGTGTGTGTGTGTGTGTGTGTGTGTGTGTGTGAGAGTGTGAGAGAGTTTGTCAGGAGTAATAATCCTCTGTATGTGTTGCACATCACTGTCTTATGCATATTCATGAGATGTAAGCATTAATGCATCTAATCCTGTGATTTCTGTGTATGTGTGAGGATAGCCCAGCTCGACGAAGCCATTCATTCTCATATCTCTGTGTATAAAATAAAGCCTTGAGTTAGTGTGTTCGTATATGTTTTAGCATCGGTAACATCAAAGTCAGTTGTGCAAATGTGTGTGCCTGGTTGCAGTGTGTGTGTGTGTGTGCCTGGTTGCAGTATATGTGTGTGTGTGTGTGTGTGTGTGTGTGTGTGTGTCTGTGTTTGTGTGTGTGTGTGTGTGTGTGTGTGTGTTTGTGTACTATGTACGTGTGTTTGCGTGGGCACATGAGAGAGCAGCTGCGTGGGCTTGTGCAGGGCTTTGGCCACCTGGCGCTTTGAGGTGGATGCTGGGCTTGCGAGCAGTGGTGGGTAGAGACTGAAAATGTATACTCAAGTAAAAGTACAATTACTACCATAAGAAAAAATGACTCAAGTAAAAGTGAAAATTACCATTTGAGAAACTTACTCGGGTAAAAGTAAAGAAAATAAAAATCCTGGTTACTCAAAGTACTTTTCTAAAGTTACTTTACATTAGTACATTAGTACAAAATAATGATGTTTTAATGAAGTAGAGCTGATAGGCTAATCAAACAAATAAGGATATGAACAATCTCCCACTCTCCATCTCTTCCTCTCTACCTCACGGTCTCTTTCTCCATGTCCCTATCTGTCACATCACATGTCCCATTTCCCTATCTGTCACATGTCACATGTAGTGTAGCAAAAAGTCGATTACTGCCTGAAAAAGATGCTCGAGTAAAGAGTAGAAGTACAGTTTAAAAAAGGAACATAAAACACGATTTCAGACGGCAGCCCGTCTTTATTGTCACACGAACACACTACAACACATGCATGCGGCCACTACACACACTCATGCTGACAGTGGCCGGTGAAATATGTCCTCTGCATTTGACCCATCCAGGCTTGTCCTTTCCTCCAGGGGGCAGACCAGGAGCAGTGGTCGCTATTTCTTTCCAGCGCCCGGGGACCTTCATTGGACCATCATTGGGCCAACTTCAGATGTTGTCGTCACTGGTCGGATGACGATCTTCTGCATGTTTTTAGTGGGGGGTTATGTACGGAGGAACCCCCTGGGGGGTACGGGGAGAACATGCAAACTCCACACAGAAAGGCCCTTTCGACGAGATAGCCCACCTGGGCAGTAGGCACTGAAGATATGGGGGGGTCACAACTCCAGTGCCCACAGCGTTCCAGGTGGGAATTGAACCCTGGACCTTCGAGCTGTGAGGCGACAGCGCTTACCACTGCACCACCGTACCCCTATGAACCCCTATGAACATGAAAAGGACCTTAAAAAAATAGGTAGTTTTTTACTCACTAAGCTCGATGCCCATCGTCTCCGTCTGGTCTTGAGCTTCCTGCACATTCTTTGCTCTAGAATATATTCCAAAGAGTTAGGGGTCAGGCCAATAATGGATCCTGCCTTCCTGATCAGTTTATTGATCCTGTTTCTGTCTTCGGATCTTAGGCCACTCCCCCAACAGACAACAGCATAAAATAACACACTTGCTCAAATACTTTGGAAAAAAACATGAAGGAGTGACCCGCTAACATTAAAAGACTGGAGCTTCCTGAGAAAAAACAGCCTGGACTGGGCCTTTTTAAAGATGGCACTAGAGTTCTCTCTCCAGTCCAGCTTATTGTCCACAAGGACACCAGGGTACTTGTATGAGGAGACCACCTCGATGGCCTCCCCTCCTCAGTGCTCCTCAGTTTTACTCACTCCCTCACCTCCCCTCCACAGCATCTTGAATGCAACAGTAGCCATGTTTACATCCACACTAAACATGTGATTGTGATGCAAATAAGGCAATAATGCAAGTAAGGAGTCGGACTCATGTATGTAAACACTCTACTCTGATTATATGCAGGTATGCCATTTGTTGGAGTAAGCATAATCGCAGTAGCTAAGTAATGCCAGTAACAAATGGAGTACTCCAATTTGACTGGCATTAAAGGTCCATTCCGTAAGTTCTAACTATTACTGACACTGGTGCACGTTAGGGGAACTGCAGGCAGCATGTGCGCAAGCTGGCGCTTGTCCATCGTACTCGCACGTGCCCACCAGCTGCCTGGCTAAAAACAATGACAGCAGAGGTGTTGGTTGCTTTCTAACATTAGCTAGCTGATAAAAATCACTTGAAAACGGCAACCTGGCCAGATCAGCCTTGAGACGGCTGGGAAGGATTCTGGACGGATTAGCGGACATCATTGTGGCATGTTTCGTTGAGTTTTGGCTTGCGTTGGCTGCGGGGAAGTTTCCTGGCTTCAGGAAATAACCTGTTCCCCTGTACAGACTGTACTTGGGAGCAGGCTATTTCCTGGCTGATGTGAGCTAGACAGGGCCAAACGGAACAGTCAAACAATGTTCCAGAAGCATAACAGTAGCAACGTTAGGCATATTTATGACTGTTACATTATCCACACAAGACAGTAACGTTATTAGTGGAGCTTCTGGGTGTTAATCGATTATCTATATTAGTTAGCAAGCAAGCTAACCTTATAGGCAGCCTCAGCAGCTAACTGTTAGCTGACCAAACAGAACAGATCTGTTACTGCAGTCAGTCAAACAATGTCCCATGACCATAAGCACAACGGTAGTAACGTTAGACATATTTGCGACTGTTGCATGATCCACACCTTCCGGTAACGTTATTAGTGGAACTTCTGGGCGTAAATCCACAGCACATGCACGTGCTAGCAAGTAGCTAAGCTAACCTTATCTATAGCCAAGCCAAAACCACAATATCACAGCAGCTGAAAATACAACAAGCTAATGCAAGGTCCCTCCATGAACCGAAAACACAGCCCCGAATCTAGTCACCCCCCCCCACACGTCGGTCACATTGCTGCTGTTTGGCGGGCTTCACTACATAAATCTTTTTTCTTTTTCTGAGTGCACTTTTTACTGGACTCTGTGTTGTTGTTTGTTTGCTGATAGCTAGCGAACGTAACGTTACATTAACCTAGCCTTCTTCTTCGTTGGTGTATTTCCGGCCAGAGCCAATACAAGAGGCAGGCTTATGAACATGCACAACGTCACATCCGGTAAATTTGACGGGAAATTGCAACCCGACAGGAGCTGAATGCTGGATCCGTATCTTTTGAATGGCTGAATGCAGAGAGACGTGGCTGGGCTAATTTTTTAAGTTACGTAACGACGCATTCACTCATTGGTAATAGAAAACAGTTTGTGAACGTTTATTCCCCCCCTGAACTTACGGATTGGACCTTTAACAGAACCCAGTCAGTATGCAGTATGCACCTTAAGGGTTCTTTAAGTGTGAGTCTAGTAGTAGTAGTCGAAAGCACAACACATGCTATAACCACGTCACACTGGATGATCAGAGGGGATGTCATGTTACCGACTTCATCACACTGTTTGTCCTATTTGGACTGTTGACAATAGTGGCATTATTGTGCGCATGTAAAAGCTGCCAGTGACAGAGCTGCCGGCTCTCCCTATATCTCCTGTGTTCCCTATCTGCCATCTGTGGCGAGACCGTGAGTGTTTGGATCAATCACGTCGGACCCGGCGCTGAATGCATAGGCAGGGGCACAGCGCAGACACAGAGCCGCACCATGCAATATGCAGCAAGAGGACCGGCCGAGGATGGAGGCTTATCAATATGCAGCACGAGCAGCTGGTGCCAAGCCCCGGATACACACTGATCATCCACACTGATGATACACACTGATCATCCACACTGATGATACACAGTGATGCATGAAGGAATTTGTCTTTCCGATGCATGTTTCCGATGTAATGAGCCGCTGCTGGCGTCAGAGTGGAAGGTGTGTCCTGTCAGGTCCATCATAATAAATATCAGGTCCATAATAATAAATATGGACCGAGCCACCATGACATCACCCAATGGTTTGTGAAGTCCCGTTCTGAATCGTCGAGTTTGGCATTTTGACCGTTGCCATCTTGGTGTTATGTCTGGTCTGAGTCTGTGTGTCATGACTCATGAGTCTGTAGGCTCTTTCACACCGGCCTTGAAAGCCGAAAAATGCACGGAAAATAGGATTCGCGCCTCCGATGTGAAAGTCGTGAACGCGCGTTGGTGGATAATTGTTTTACGCCTTTTGTCCCGCCACGGTAGGTAGTAACAGCGCCGGGTTACCTGGCAACCCGCCTCCATTTGAAAGCGTCGTAGCAGCAAGCCGGAAAAGGTGCGAATGGTCAGCTCATTCATAAAAAAATTACAGGGGAAATCACCTCATGTAGCAAGAAAGTAAAAAAAGTAGCCCATACAATCATGACTGCAGGGACGCCAGGAGGAATGCTCCGTGCGGTTAGGCTTTATGCTCAAACGATGTTGACATTAGTAGGTAAAATTAACGGATATAATAATAAGCTTCAGAGGGCTATAGCTGTCTGTGGCGAGTTGGTCTGAGGAGCAGATGCATGCGTTTTGATATTAAGGCGAGTCCGCCCACCATGCGAGTGGTGCTCGCCTTTCAATCCGGGAGCAGGGGATTTCACCTGAAAGTACACTGCAGCACGGGAATGTGGCCGTGCTGCTTGGCTCTGTGTGAAAGCAATTTCTGTGGCGAGGCTGCGGGCTTTGCGGGACTCCTAAACTGCTTTTTTGCCGCGATCTGTGTGTGAAAGAGCCTTGTGTGTCATGACTCATGAGTCTGTGGGCCCTATCTTCGCAAAAGCGTTAATTTAGCGTTTGCGCTCGTTTAATGCCGTGCGCAATGCAAATTGGGGGCGTGCACAAGCGCATGCCTGTTATAATTGTACTGGACATTGGCGTGCCACATGCCAAACCAGGCGTTTCGGTGCAAAAAATGTGGGGATAGATGGCATTATCCTATCGTCAGCAGCGCGCAATTACTTTGCGCTAAGAGCTTTTAAAAGCACCTCTTACGCGCTAAATACCCCGCTGCGCTTGAGCGCACCATAATCTCCGTGCTGCGTCATTACGCACAGCCTTGCGATGCCAGGACCTCCAATCCTGCTGCTACAATTGGGTATTAGCAGATAATTGAGAGAGGCAATCTACTATAACTCACTGAGAAACTTTTATCACATCGCAAAGAGGGAAATTAATTGAGAAAACTTGTTGGACAATGGACATTAGCCTATAGGCTATTCACCTTCACCTATCCCATAACCCGGAGGGTCGTTGGCACCACAGACGATCTGTCAATAAGCTCTCTCCATGTCTATCTGTCCTCGGCACGAGTGAGTCCACTCTATTACGCATGGAGAGAATTACAGCATATTGCATGCCTCTCGCAAACACAGCGATTGTGAGACGGGAATCTGATTGGTTTGAATGATGTAATGCCAAGGGAATTGCCTGGCCACACCTGTCAATAATTCTGGTGCTTAAGACCGTCCAAATCCCGTTTGCGCTGGCATTTTGGGGGCGCAGATGATTTGGCACGGCTCTAATTTGTGCCTGTGGCAGGTGCCTGTGGCAGGTGCCTGTGACGTTTCTGCATCCCCGCCGAGAATTGCATCCCCACCATATTTCGGGCTGTTTTAACTTAGAAAACAGGGAGGTCACGTCTACCCAGACAATTATATCACTTTTAAACAGTTACATTTCTGTATAAATCATTGCAATATGCTCGCGTGAGGTGGGGATGCGTTTAGCTGCTGCCAGGCGGGGGTGCAAAACTCCTACACACCTGCGCAAGGTGGTCTGCTATCGTTAAGGCACACAAACAGGTGCACAAGCGCAAATAGGGGATATCGCCTGTACCAAGATAGGGCCCTGTGTGTGTGTGTCATGACTCATGAGTCTGTGTGTCATGACTCTGGGCTTTTGGTTCAAGGTTCAAAGTCTAATCACACATGGTGTAAGATCAGCCAAAGAGACACGGTCAAATGTTAGAAATACTCTACAGTTGTTCATTGCTCTGGTCTGGTCATCTGGAGGAGAGGTGGAGGGAAAACGAGGGCAGAGGGAAACAGAGTGAGAGAGACCACTCACACGCATAGACACTCGCACGCACGCACGCACGCACACACACACACACACACACAAAAGACATGAGTCAATAGTGAGTATTCAAAAGGGCTTTAAGAGGCTCTAATTGCATCTGGTGAGAAATATAAAAGCTTCTTCTCGCTCAGACAAGGAAAAGGGGGAGGAAGACAGAAAGAAGGGGCAACTATACAACTCAGACAGTTTCCTAAAAATCAACCTGAATCAATTTAATTCCATTAACATTCTGCCTATTAAATGTGATGAAACACAAATGGATATGCCATGATATTGACATGCGAGGGAGAATCAAAACTCTCTGGATTTGTTTTCTGGACAAATGTATCGTCGAGAGCTGGCACCCACGGCACGTGTGGCTGGAGGGTGACATTTGCGTAATCCAGACGGCGCTGCACCCCCACGTCATTAAACCCTCGCCGCCAAACCCATTAACACCCAGTCTCTCTAGGGAGCGCCATTTTACGCAACGCTCCGGCGCCGCAATATCGAGGTGGTATCTTTGGCGGCGCCTTCGCCTCTCTCTCTCGCTCCTGACGCCACACGCCGTGTCCTAATCCCGCCGGACGGCCGACGTGACGAGGAGGATGGCGGAGAGAGGATGGCACAGCGCGAGGCCATCTGGGTATCCCATCTGCAGTGGCTGCGACTATTTCGTTCCTGGCATCCCGCGGCAAAGCGATTACCGGCGACAGGCCCTGACGACAGGGCCGAGAGGCTCCCCAGACGTCTCCGATGACGTTGAGGGCTTCTAATAATAGGATGTTATTAAAGATGATTAGTTCAGTAACCTGGTTATCACCAAAAGCTGGAGGGAGGGAGGGAGGGAGTCTAAAATAGCGCTTTGTTTACGTGCGACTACAAGGCCCTTGTGGGTTTGGGCTTTTAGCAATGTGTGGAAAGAGGGAAATAGATGGCTGTTAATGTGGATTTTGATCGGTAGGGACAAATCAAAATAGACTTTCATATTCATATTTTCATATTTCCTCATTCCTTAGAATAGACAGTATATATACATGTGTGTGTGTAAAGTAAAGGTAAAGTCCCACACCTGAGTGTGTGAAATTTGTTCTCCGAATTTGACCCATCCCTTGGGGGAGCGGTGAGCGGGCATCCCCTGGGGGAGCGGTGAGCAGCAGTGCCGCGCTCGGGAATCATATGGTGATCTAACCCCCCAATTCCAACCCTTTGATGCTGAGTGCCAAGCAGGGAGGCAAACGGGTCCCATTTTTATAGTCTTTGGTATGACTCGGCCAGGGATCGAACTCACGACCTCCCAGTCTCAGGGCGGACACTCAAACCACAAGGCCACTGAGCTGGTGTGTGTGTGTGTGTGTGGATGTATGTATATATATATATATATATATATATATATATAATTATATATATATATATATAATTATATATGAGCAGTATAATAAACT